>NC_141693.1:3515000-4122060 GCF_964263255.1 Lissotriton vulgaris
GCATATGCCGAATCATTGTATGATTCCCAAAGGAATATTTTTTTGTAGGGTTCCCCCTGGATAGCACAGCACCACTGATCAAACAGGTCACCTTTGCAGCGTTTACTTTTTTTTAAACCAGTTGGGATTTAAAAAAACTCCCATATGAAGTGCTCCTTAGTGATGTCATGAGTGATGTCACTGACCATGTCATGAGTGATGTAATATGGGACGTCATCAGCAGTGCATTGTAGGCGCGCAAGTTATAGTGAGTCCAACTAACTATAACGTGGGAATTTCAATGGTTTTATGTCAGTAAAATTTCCAGCTAACTATAACTGGTGTGAAACCTATGGTTTTTTCAGTGAATTCAATAGGTTTTTTAAATGCTGATTCCTAACTATAACTGGTGTGAAACCTATGGTTTTTTCAGTGAATATATATATATATATATATATATATATATATATATATATATATATATATATATATATATATATATATATATCTTGCTCCAAGTACCCACAGGTTAAGGTCGCACCCAGCAGCATGTGGCCAAAGGCATTTATACGGGGAGAGGATAGCGCCATAGTCCAGCTTCTTTACGGTTCACATGTCGGAAGTAGTAGCCTGACGCGTTTCTGAGTTTTCGCTCTCATCAGAGGCACGACAAGGTGTTTGTGCTACTTAAGACACGCCCCAGCAGTCCATTGGTTTACACCATCCAATTGGCTTCTCAAGTGCACGCACTGAATGCTGGGTCTTATAGTCCAATGTCTCAAGTACAGGTTCATGCACATAATTCAACTGTTGCATTTGAAGCCCTTCAATGGGCCTCGGACTACGTGCCATCCATTGATCCCTCACACGCTGTTCCACCATGAGAGCTCGGCAGGATTCCGAGCCCTGTGGCCCCCTGTGTTCGCGGGGTAGTGCGGTCCTTCACAGCTGGGCTGCCGCGTGTAACATCTTGCTCCAAGTATCCACAGGTTAAGGTCGCACCCAGCAGCATGTGGCCAAAGGCATTTATACGGGTAGAGGATAGCGCCATAGTCCAGCTTCTTTACAGTTCACATGTCGGAAGTAGTAGCCTGACGCGTTATGTGCATGAACCTGTACTTGAGACATTGGACTATAAGACCCAGCATTCAGTGCGTGCACTTGAGAAGCCAATTGGATGGTGTAAACCAATCGACTGCTGGGGAGTGTCTTAAGTAGCACAAACACCTTGTCGTGCCTCTGATGAGAGCGAAAGCTCAGAAACGCGTCAGGCTACTACTTCCGACATGTGAACTGTAAAGAAGCTGGACTATGGCGCTATCCTCTACCCGTATAAATGCCTTTGGCCACATGCTGCTGGGTGCGACCTTAACCTGTGGGTACTTGGAGCAAGAGGTTACACGCGGCAGCCCAGCCGTGAAGGACCGCACTACCCCGCGAACACAGGGGGCCACAGGGCTCGGAATCCTGCCGAGCTCTCATGGTGGAACAGCGTGTGAGGGATCAATGGATGGCACGTAGTCCGAGGCCCATTGAAGGGCTTCAAATGCAACAGTTGAATTATGTGCATGAACCTGTACTTGAGACATTGGACTATAAGACCCAGCATTCAGTGCGTGCACTTGAGAAGCCAATTGGATGGTGTAAACCAATCGACTGCTGGGGCGTGTCTTAAGTAGCACAAACACCTTGTCGTGCCTCTGATGAGAGCGAAAGCTCAGAAACGCGTCAGGCTACTACTTCCGACATGTGAACTGTAAAGAAGCTGGACTATGGCGCTATCCTCTACCCGTATAAATGCCTTTGGCCACATGCTGCTGGGTGCGACCTTAACCTGTGGGTACTTCGAGCAAGATATATATATATATACGCACATATATACACGCTCCGGGGTCCCACACATGGGCGGGGATAATTCACTGCTTATGACTTTGATGAGTATATCCCTGGAAGAGAACTAGGATTACAGGTAAGTAATTTATCCTTCTTGCCCGTTGAGGCTTCTTTCTTTTAAAACGGTTTTCTTGAGCCTCTTCCTTCTTGCCCGTTGAGGCTTCTTTCTTTTAAAATGTTTTTCTTGATTGCCATTACCTCGGCTAGGTGGGTAAGTGAGCTTCAAGCTCTTACCTCCAAACCGCCTTTCCTAAACATTCATGCGGATAAGTTGGTTCTAAGGACCAGGGCTGCTTTCCTTCACAAGGTGGTTACCCCTTTTCAAATGGGACAATCCATTAATTTACTGACTTTCTATCCTCCCCCTTCCAAGGAGGAAGGGAGGCTGCATCGTTTGGACCCTAAAAGAGCTAAAAGCTTTTTTTTGGATTGGACTAGTGATCTGAGGCTGGACGATCAGCTCTTTGTGGGCTATGTCTGGAAGATGAAAGGCAAGGCTGTGCACAAGAGGACGCTTTCCAGGTGGAATATCTTGTGCATCTAGATTTGCTACGCCCTGGACAAGTAGCACCCTCCAGAAGGTATCAGAGCTCATTCCACCAGAGCTAAGTCTACTTCTTCTGCTTTAGCTAGAGGTGTTCCTGTTATTGATATTAGTAAAGCGGCAACTTGGGCCTCCCTCCACACCTTTGCAAAGCATTACCTCTCCCAGGGGAGGGTGTCCACCTTTACACAGCATTACAGCTTGGACTCTGAGGTTAGGAGGGATGGCCATTTTGCTCGCTCTGTTTTACAGGATTTGTTGGTCTAGTCAGGTGGACACCCTCCCCCGGGAGAGGTACGGCTTTGGGAATCTATTCAAACGGTGAGGAATCCACAAGCAGAAGAATCCATCAGAAGAACAAGTTACTTACCTTCGGTAATGCTTTATCTGGTAGATACAATATCTGCCTGTGGATTCCTCACGCTCCCACCCGCCTCCCTGTTGTCCACCTGCTTCTACCAATTATTTTTTGATTTTAATCATGTTTATATTTTAATAATGAGAAATGCTTTTCGCTTGCTATTTCTCTGTATTTTTATTGATTATGCAATTGTGATTTTACATATGTTTATATATATTTGATATGTCATGTACATATTTGAAAATGTGAGGTCTGCCTCGGTGGCACAGAAAAATGGGTGGAACTGACATCAGCATGCCCAAGGGGTCCTTTTTGTGGCTCCGATGACGTCACCCGGTACCGCAAGCAGAGCCTGTGCCTGAAGTGCTTAGGCATCGATCACGACGACCGCACCTGCTCCGACTGCCGGGCCCTGACGTCGAAGGCTAGGCGGGAGCTGTCCCGCAAGCGGCTCGAGCTTCTTCAGTCGGCCCGCGCCACTCCAGGTCCCGGTCCCACGGGAGGTCGAGGGACAGGTCGCGGGGTCGGAGTCATCGCAGCTCCGGGAGTGGACACCGGTCGTCAGGCTCCAAGTCCTCAGGTAAGAGGCATGAGAGGTCGGAGAGGCGTCATCGTTCCTCCGACCCACCCCGACGCTCGCACGAGGCGGCCGGGGGCTCCGGCGACACCGCCCATGCGGCTCCGCGGGAGTCGCAAGCGTCGCCACCTGCCCCACACCTTCGGGTCCCTGGGCACGGCGCGACGCCGGAGGAGATCGAGCAGTACCTCATGGCCATGAGGTCCCTCCCTCCTCAGTCGGGTTCTGCGGCGCCTCCGGGCCCGACGGTCCCGACTGGAGGCCCTAGCGGGTCGGGTGCTTCGGCCCGACGCTGCCGGGTGCTTCAGCCCCGACGCCGCCAGCGACTTCGGTCTCGGCGCCTCAAGACCTCACCGGATCCGGGTCGTCGCCGGTCTACCTCACGACCTCACCAGCGCTGGCCCCACTGGTATCGCCCCCGGCGCCCACTGTGGACGCCGTCCCCAATGTTTCCTGCGGTCCGACTCAGGCGCCAGAACGGCGCCGATTCCGTCCGCTTTTGGAGATTTTTATCTCCATGAGGAGGCCCTGTCTACTAATCCTGTTTTGCAGGACACAGGTGACGAGTAAGATTGGGAGGGGTCTGAGGACCCTCTGGCATTGGAGTGCCAGTCTCAACAGGGCTGGACATATGAGCTTGGGGAGGCCAGTGGTATTGACACTTCGCCAGACACTGGATTTGTCTCCCCTCTGACCGTGGCTTCGGAGGTGGGGGTCTACATTTAGGGGTCGACTAGGATGGCGGACGGACTTGCGTCCGTCCGCCACCCCTGAGTAGGAGGGACCGTCTGCATGGGCAGCGGCGGTCCCTCCATGGCAATTAGGATGTGACCGCCACCCTGGCGGTCACATCCTGTATGTTTTACATTGCGGCGGGTGCTGCTTGAAGCAGCACCTGCCGCAATGTAAAAAATGAAAGCAGTGCATTTGCATGCACAAAGCGGCAGGCACCGCGCGGTGCCTGCCGCTTCGTGCACGCAAAGGCAGTGGGGTACCATAGGTACCTCCCATGTGCACCCTGTGAGAAGTTGGCCCGATATGCAGCGTTCGCTATTCTAGCGACCGCTATGTATCGTTCCAACGACCCTTATGGTGATTGGTTGTAAGTCAACCTTAGACCAGCTATCCTAGTAGCGTGGATACGAGCAGTCTTCGGGCTAAACTCTAGAGGGCGTGTTAAGCCAGCTGTTATACCATCACATACCCCTTGAACCCCAAGTGAAAGGACACCACACAAGTGTTATGAAAATAAACAGAATATTTATTAAGAATCACAACAGCCCTGGACTCTTTATGAGGACAGGGTACTAAGCACAAACCAAAACTCGTAGGAGAATACTTCAAGTGCACAATTTAAACAAGTGTCCGGGGACACGGGAAGTTTAGTGGTCTCGGGCGGACCCGATAAGGCAAGTCGGAAGCGAGGGACTCGGGACCCTAGAGTAAGGAGGCTATGCAGGCACCGAAATGCCGAAGTTACCTAGCCACGAGGGCTGCGGCGGCACAAGTCTTACAGGCGTCGGGGTCTTCGCTGACGAGCCAGGAGCCGGAAGAAAAGGAGTTGCTGGCCGGCGACCAGTGCTGAATAGTTCGTAGAGATCCAAGCCTGGATCAGAGATCGTTGATACCTGAAAGCAGAGGGGACCAAGTTCGTACTACTAACCAGTAGTCAGAGGGTACCAGGAAGGCACCGGTTGGCCGTCACCTCGACTAGGTGAGTGGGCGACGCTGGGCTCTGCAGTCTCACGGACCAGGAGGCGTTGTCGGCGACCCGGATGGAGGTGCGAGCTGTCCCACGGAGGTTGATGCTGTCGGCGTCGCTGGGCCCAGGATTGGGGCAACAAGCCTTGGCAGATTTCAGGGCCACGTGGTGGGCCTAAAATGGCGTCTTGAGTGGACCAGGAGGGTCCGGGGTGCTTCTCTCAAAGATGGAAGCAAGAGCCAGTCTGGAGCAACCAGACCAGCAGCGTTGGTTGTCGGATGTCGTCAGGGAAGGGCACAAGCCAGCGGCTAGTGACCAGACAACGTACTGAGCAGCGAGCAGAAGGGCCCCACGCAGATCGTGGAGATGCTGGGAGACTGCACTTCGGTGCTGGAGCTACCCAGGGTCGGGGCTTCTCGGACCCCAGAGCACTCACCAGAGAATTGCTTCGATGGTCGTGCTGATTAAGAAAGCGTGCAGGTTTTGTTGATGGCCGGTCCCTCGAGGTCTCGTCGCACCCACAGATCACAGCTGAGCTGATGACGTGGGTAGAGGTCAGAGGTGCCAGGGAAGCCGGTTCTCGTCGAGCTGGGCTGTCGGATTCCTTGAGGAAGGACTTGCAGCAAACCGCAGAGTTCTTAGATGGTGCCCGCTGGTGCAGGGTGACTACTCCTTAGCCACAAGGGAGAAATCTTGAGAAGAGTCTCGAAGTCCTTTCGTAGAAAGTATTCTTGATTCAAAGATGATCTAATTTGGAAGGGTCCCCGCTCCGGCCTTTATCCTAAAGAAGGGGTGGGTACATGACTAGGTCCTGCCCTAAGGGTGGGACCAGGAAGGGGGGTAGTTACACCCCTCTCCCCTGCCGGACTGTCCCCAGGTCAGGGGCTGGCGCCCCTGGAACTGGTTCTGACCGGCAGATGCGTAGTGAGCACCGGGGTGCCACTCCGCAGTCACCTTCTCGCAAAGCCCTACCTACCCAGAATACACAAACCCTGTCTGGGACGGTGCGAACACCGCCCTTGACAGGAAACCCTTTGTCCAAGCTCTCCTCGCTGGAAGGACTCCCAGCAGCAGGAGGTCAGACTCGTGTCTGTGGTGGCAGCATCCATTTTGTGGAGCTGAGGCTTTAGTTAACTTTAACCGGGGTTCACAGTTACGTACATGTCGTGTCCCTCTAGAAGGGCGGGATGCTAACCTCGTCGCCAAAATTGGTGAGGGGGCAGTATCCCGATTCGTATGACACCTTACTCGACATGTCTTGATAACGCGATACCGAAGTTACCGATATGGTACGCGTTATCATGGAACAGCCATTGGGTCTTGGTTCCGCCAGCTGCAACCGGGCTCGGCTCGGGCCAGAACCCAATTCACACGATTCCAAGCACTCTGCCTTCAGGATTGTCAAGGCCTGCCATAGGAGTGTCTGATAGGAACACGGGTGTCCATTGTGTGGTTAGATATAGGGCTACTATACCTAAAGCAACGAGCGGGTACGCTACGTTGCCCCAGCTGTCGTGCAGCCAGTTGTGTCAGATTTAGATGGCCATCCAGGGGTGGCATAATACATGCTTCAGCCCCTGGTAGGCCCTGGGTACACCGATGCCCTGAGTTACAGGGTCTGACAGGGTGGCCCAGTTCCAATTGGGTAATGCACCTAAGGTACATGGAATCCAGTTTAGAGAGAGAGCAGTAGGCCTGGGGTCCTGATTGGCAGGGCCCCAGGTCAACTAAGTCGGAAAACCAGCAAAACACCAGGCAAAAAGTCGGGGGTAACCATAGTCAGGTATCTACCTTCCTACACACCCCCCACGCAACCTTCACCCAGGGGACCCACAACAGCCCCCCAAAGTGAATGTCCGTATGCTTTTCCACGGCGGAAAAGCCGCCGCGGAAAAGCATTACTTTTCCTACATCCTAATATGGCTGGCGGTGTCTGATAGACACCGCCAGCCATGTTAGTGCTTTTCCGCCGTGGTCGCCTTCCGACCGCGGCGGAAAAGTGGAGGACAGATTGTGAGACCCACCAGCCATCCTAATTTGGAGGTGGTCTTTCAGGCCTCCTCGGCGGATTCCCCGCATACTTTGGGCCGCCGGTGGCTTCCGCCGGCCCGGAGTATGCGGGGAATCCGCCATCATAATGCCCTTCATAGTGTAGTGTTGACGAGGGCGGCCAAGGCCCTACACCTTGAGCTCCCCATCGCGGCTGTGAGGACTAACTTCCTCACCGAGGTCCTCAAACCGCAGTCAAGCTCCAGTGAGCCTCTGCTGCCGTTCAATGAGGCCTTGTGTGACGTTCTTGTGGGCACTTGGTCCAAGCCCGCCACGGGTCTGCCTGTGGATAGGAACGTGGCCAGAGGCTACCGCCCGGCCCACCCTTGCTTTTTGTCCACCCATCCCACCCCCGAGAGCCTGGTCATCCAGGCCTCTAATTCCCAGACCGCGTTCCCGTCGGCCCCGCCTGACAGGGAATCCAAGAGATATGAGCAGTTCGGGAAGAAGGTGTTCTCGTCCCTAAGCTTAGGGCTGAGGTCAGTCAATACCGCCTGTCTCTTGGGCAGCTGAACCCACACTCTGTGGGACGCGGTTGCGGACGTGCTGCCACAATGTCCGGAGGAGGTCCGGGCTAAACTCGCCCAAACCCTTGTGGAGGGCCGGGATGCAGCGCGTTATTCCATCCGGTGTGGGCTGGATACCACGGACTCACTGGGCAGGGCAATGGCAACAACGGTGGCGGTTCGACGCCACGCCTGGTTGAGGTCCGCCAACTTCTCGGGCGATGTCCAGACTACACTTCTGGACATGCCGTTTGATGGCTGTCGCCTCTTCGGCGACAAGGAAGACCATGCGCTGGAACGTTTTAAGGACTCCAGGGCTACCGCCAAGTCCTTGGGCCTCTCGGCCCCACTCCAGCAATCGGGTGCCTTTCGCTCCTTTCGTGGCCACGGAAGGGGCGCCTCCACACGTGCTGCCAGCCACGCGCCGCAGAATGTTCAACAGCGCAGTGGCGGCCATGGAAACCGCCGTGGCGGCGGTCGGGTACAGCGGCAAGGCCAGTCCACACCTCCCTCTGCAGCACCCGCCTCAAAACCTTCCTAGTCCGAGTTTTCAGGCCCATGTGACGCCTGTGGGAGGCAGGGTTCGCCATCACCTCTCCCACTGGCGCACTATCACATCGGACAGGTGGGTGCTGCAGATCGTCCGAAGGGGCTACTCCCTCCCCTTCGAGGCGATCCCTCCATCCATGCCACCGCAGTGCCACCGCGTGTCGGGGGATCACTTGCAACTTCTGCAAGAGGAAGTCACGGCCCTCTTGGCCAAGGGGGCCATTGAGCGCGTTCCTGGGCCAGAAGTAGGGTGTGGATGTTACTCCCACTACTTTCTGGTACCCAAGAAGGGCAAAGGGGGCCTACGCCCTATCTTGGACCTGCGGAATGTCAACAGCTTCCTCCGGAAGGAGAAGTTCAAGATGCTGACTTTGGCTCAGGTCTTAGCTGCCCTGGACCCAGACTGTGGAGAAGCGTGGCTCAATGGTTAGAGCGGCAGACCCTGATGCAGAGGTCTGGCCCGGGACAAGGGTTCAATTCCCGCCTCGGCGGCTCTTGGACTCAATTTCCCCGGACCTGATAATTCTCGCCTCGGTGCCTAGTCTAATCATGGGTCCCACTCTGTGACTCTGGGCAATAGCTTGCTTAATCTCCACAACGGCCCTAGCAGCGCTGTGGATGCCTGGCTTCACCTTGGGGGGTGCCCAGGAGTGGACATTTCACAGGAAAGCCAGGATGGGTTCCGCAGCGGTATGAATACAGCGCTACGAGGCCTCCGGGTAGAAGTGCGCTATATAAAATACACTACATTTACATTTACATTTACAAGACTGGCTGGTAGCGTTGGACTTGCAGGACACTTATTTCCACATTCCCGTCCTGCCGGCCCACCGGCGTTACCTGCTGTTCACCGTAGGCCAAGAGCACTTTCAGTTTACCGTGCTCCCCTTCGGCCTTACCAGCGCCCCACGGGTGTTCACGAAGGTGATGGCGCAGGTTAGGGGTATCAGTCTTCCCCTACCTAGACGACTGGTTGTTGAAGGCGGGCTCGCCCCAGACAGTCGTCAGCCACCTCCAGACTACGGCCGACCTCCTGCATTTGCTGGGGTTCTCCATCAATGTGCCGAAGTCCCACCTGTGTCCCTCTCAGAAGCTCCTCTTCATCGGAGCGGTTCTCGACTCGGCGCAGTTTCGGGTTTACCCTCCCGAACAGCGGGTTCGGGATATACAGACTCTGATTCCCATCTTTCAGCCTTTATCCCGAGTCTCAGTCAGGTTGACGCTGCGGCTTCTGGGGCTGATGGCCTCCTGCATCCTTCTGGTGCATCACGCCCGGTGGCGGATGCGGGCTCTGCAGTGGGACCTGAAGTTTCAGTGGGCCCAGCATCAGGGCAACCTGTCCGTTCATGTCTTGATCTCGGAGGGCACTGCGAGACAACTGCAGTGGTGGCTCAAGGACCGCGATTGGGTCAGTGGCAGATCCCTCTCCCTACCCCACCCGGAGCACGTGGTTGTGACAGACGCGTCCCTCCAGGGCTGAGGTGGCTACATGGGAGAGGCGGAGATCAGAGGCCTCTGGTCTCCGGCGGAGTCCCAGCTTCATATCAACCTGTTGGAGCTGCGGGCGATTCGTCTAGCACTGAAGGCATTCCTCCCCTCTGCCGGGGGGAGTGTAGTGCAGGTGTTCACAGACAACACCACCGCCATGTGGAGAAGTGTGGCTCAGGGGTTAGAGGCGGCAGACCCGGAAGCTGAGATCGGCCCTGGACCAGGGTTCAATTCCCCGCCTCGGCGGGTCTTGGGCTCAAAAATTCCACGGACTCGATAATTCTCGCTCCGGTGCCTTCTCGACTCACGGGTTCACACTCTGCGACTCTGGGCAATAGCTTGCTTAATCTCCACAACGGCCCCTCGCGGCGGGATGCCTGGCTTTCACCTTGTGGATACCCTGCCGGGGTTATCTCACAGGGGAATACCAGGACGGGTTCCCTAAGCAAGCGCCGGGAAACCCTTTGTGGGTAGCTGTGCGCTATATAAGCTCAAATACATTTACATACATTTACATACATGTGGCACTGCAACAAACAGGGCGGGGTGGGGTCGTGGACCCTATGCCAGAAGGCTCTGCACCTCTGGCAGTGGCTGGAACATCAGGGCGTGACCCTGGTGGTTCAACACCTGGCAGGCTCTCTGAATGCCAGGGCGGACTAAATCAGCCGTCGGTGCATGATGGATCACGAATGGCGTCTGAACTCGGACGTTGCGTAAGGCCTCTTTCAGCAATGGGGAGAGCCTTGGTTAGATCTATTCGCCACAGAAGAGAACGCGCAATGTCATCAGTTCTGCGCTTGGAATTTCCAAGGCGGCACTCGCTCGGAGACGCTTTTCGTCGTGAGTGGAGTTGCAGTCTATTGTACGCCTTTCCGCCTATACAAATTCTACTTAGCATGTCAGTCGATCCCCCGATTCGTCTGCCTCTTCGGGAGGACCTTCTGTCGCAGCAGCAGGGGACGGTCCTGCACCCGAACCCGTCCAGTCTCCACCTAGAAGCTTGGAGATTGAGCGGCGGCAGTTGAGGCCATTTGACTTGCCTCCCGAAGTCTGTGATATCATTCTGGCAGCCAGGCGTCCCTCCACAAAGTCGGTATACGCCTGCAGGTGGAACAGATTTGTGGCATGGTGCACAGCAAAGGCTGTGGATCCTCTCTCTGCACCCCTTTCTGAAGTTCTACTCTTCCTTCTTTCCCTTGCCCAGCAGGGCTCTGCTCTGGGCACTCTTAAGGGGTACCTCTCTGCTCTTTCCGCCTTCTTACGGCTACCTGATCAGCCTTCCTTATTCAAGTCCCCCATTGTAAATAGGTTTCTGAAGGGCATCACACACATGTTCCCTCCTGTTCCCTTCGTGTTGCCCCAGTGGGACTTGAATCTTGTACTCACTTATCTAATGTGTGCTCCCTTTGAGCCGCTCCATAACTGTCCTCTCCGTCTTCTTACCATGAAGACTGCTTTCCTGGTTGCCATCACCTCTGCCAGGAGAGTGAGTGAGCTCCAGGCTCTTTCTTCTACTCCACCTTTCCTTTCTGTTCATCCGGACAAGGTTGTGTTGCGGACAAGACCTTCCTTTCTGCCCAAGGTTGTCACGGCCTTCCACATCGGGCAGTCTATTACCTTGCCCACCTTCTTTCCGCCTCCGCATCCCTCGAAAGAGGAAGAGAGGCTCCACCGTCTGGACCCAAAACGTGCGCTGTCTTATTATCTAGATCGCACACGCCAGTTCCGGGTGGATGACCAACTCTTTGTTGGTTACGAGGGCGCGAAGAAGGGAAAGGCAGTACACAAGAGGACCATTTCGCGGTGGATCATCTTGTGTATTCAGGCATGTTACTCCATGGCCAAAAAGGAGCCACCTGCTGGATTGCGGGCTCATTCCACTCGAGCCACAGCAACTACAACTGCCCTGGGCCGAGGAGTCCCCTTACAGGACATTTGCCAGGCAGCTACGTGGGCCTCGCTGCACACGTTCGCAAGACACCACTGCCTGGACAGTCAAGTCCGGAGGGATGGCTTCTTTGGCCGTTCCGTCCTCCAGGACTTTCTGGTGTGATAATTGGTTCGCAGACCCACCACCGGGGTTGGTATTGCTGGGGTATCTATTCTAAGGTAAGGAATCTATCACTAACATGTCTCTTTCAGATGCACAAGTTACTACTTGTGTAACGATATATCTGTAAGAGACATTAGTTAGTGATAGATTCCTTACCGACCCCACCCACCCCCCGTTCTGTGAACCGATATCTAGGGTTAAGGTCATCCAGTCTCAGGGCCCTAGTTTCATGGCACCAGTGTTGGTTCTATCATGGCTCAGCGTATCTGGAGCGGAAAAGCTGTGTATCAGAACTGACGTCAGCGCGCATGGGCGGCGTCTAAGTACTCCGACGACGTCATTCCGCCGCTAACGACGCCGACGACGGACGCGGAGCCGCAGACGACGCCTACTGACGCGCAGGGGTATTGCTACGCAAAAATTTCGGGACCCAGTCTGACGCCTGGGGATATTCTAAGGTAAGGAATCTATCACTAACTAATGTCTTTTACAGATATATCGTTACACAAGTAGCCACTATGGAGCTGGTGGACTCCGTAGGAGACTGACGTAATTGTTTGAGTGTGTCAGTGTGGTTAATAGAGTTCATGATGCACTCTGAAGAATAAAGACATGCACTACAGAGCTCCATGGTCATTTTCATGCTACCAGGCTGGGGAGGACACTACAACTGGCAATGAGATAGGGGATCTGTAACCAGACGCAACAAGAGTCGTCTCCCCAAGAGTTTGCAGAGGTCCAGAAGACAGCTTGTGCTTGACACGTGCACTACTGTTAAAGTGAAGCAGTCAACGGTTGCCATATGTAGAGTCAAAGAGCCTCTCCAGCCAGTGCAAGGCTTTCGAAGACGCCGAAGGCCCTACAGAAAGTTCAGACACAGTCTTCCAAGACCAGCTGGTAAGGCTGAAAGAAGAGGTACTGCGCCACAACCTAAGACAGAGCCAGCATATATACAGTACGATAGCGCTAAAGGCAGGGACAACCAGGAACAGAGAAGCACAGAAGGCCGCGACAGCCAGGTGCAAAAGCGTGCCAAAAGCAGAATCATCCAGGCGCCAAGAAACGCTAATGGCAGTGAACCCAGGTACAATGCAGAAGTTTGAGAATGGTGACGACCAGGCGTAGGAGAGTTAACAGTTACCCTCCAACAAAGATTAAAAAGAGGCCATGCAACATCAGATTAGCCGCACCAACACTGGTGCAAGCACGCAGCTGGGGCTTATAGAGGGCATGAATGGAGCAGGTACAAGCGGGCAGCAGACGGTGCCAGAGTGAGTCCTACTCTCGACATCAGGAAGTCCACAGGTGGTTATGATGCCACCATGTTCTTAAAACCTCCACTCTTATTCGATACCGCCAAAAGGAAGAACATTGGTGCCAGATGGACTGCTTGGATTGAAAATTGTTATGATTTCATCGATGCACTAGAAAAACAGATGACAAAAAGACCATAAAATACTTTAAGAACCTTGCAGGTGACGAAGTGAAAGAAGCAATAAAGAAAATACCAGAAGCTGATGAAATATCTTACTGTCAGATTAAGCCTGCAATAGGATTCAAGTTCAGTCCAGTGCTGAACGTTGACTATGGAAGGTCCATCTTCAAGCAAGCTGGAGAAACGATGGATGAGTTTGCTGAAAGACTTAAGGCCCTCATCAAGCATTGCAAGTTCAATTAATTCAATGGTGAAGAAGTTATCTGTCTCAGAGTCATCGATGGTTGCTTTTCCAACTTGTTCATATGATGGATGCTGCGCAAGACACTCAGTCTGGAGAGAGTCCTCATGGTGTGAGAGCAGAAGAACGTGCAGATGGACAAGCTGCTGATATGGAAACTGGAGTAGCCCAGAGTGAATCAGCATTGAACATGAAAAGTACGTAGAGACACAGGTTCGAGGGCCGTAATGTGATGTCTCTGCGGAAAAAGAAATTGTGTTTTCAATGCGGATTCTTCTTGCTGCACAAAGGCAAATGACACGCCATTAGATAATTATGCAAAGGCTGCTGGAAAGAGAACCATTTTATAATAGTTTGCAAAGTGAGAAAGAGAATGATAATGTCATGTCGAGCAGAGAAAATGGACACCTGAAAGTTCTGGAAACCCTCTAGCCACGCCCACAAGACCAAGCAGCAACACCAATTGAGGCAAATGGGAATTAAACCAGGTTAATTGTCATTTCCTTCATCTTCCAAAAGTTCTTCAACGTCATTGTTGAGCGACAGTGAAGAAGATGGCTGTGCGATGATGGCGTTGACTGGTGAACAACCTGAGCTTGTGGGTTTGGCTTCATGCAGAGAAGAGCCCAAGTCTAAGCGAGATCGCAATGTGAAACAACCATGTTTCTTTGGATATTGCCCGAAGATCACACTAAAGGCGAATGCTTGTACCATACTTTTTATCATAGACAGTGGAACACTGATAAACATCATGCCGGCAGAGAAGTACAGTGATTTGTTGCCGGTGCCCTGTCTCAAATGTTCGAAGACAAAGGTATAAACGTGGGCTGCCTCCACACCATTGCAGAATCAAGGATCATTTGTAGCAACCATGTAACACAAGAAAATGAAAGTATAAGCACTGATTCATTTTCTTTACGGGACTTGACAAGTGTATGTTTACTCCGTTTCAGTACTGCTGCTGACATGGGTCTGATTTCCATTAACTATAACATAAATGCACATGCAGATATAGTAAGTCAGTACTCATCATGGTTTCATGGACTAGGAAAACTTAAGACCATGATGAAGGTGCAACTTCATATCAATGAGGACATTCGTCCTGGTGCTTAACAACATCATTGAATTGATTTTCACTTGCAGGAAGCTGTTGAGAAAGAACTGGAAATGCTGTGAAAGCATGATATTGATTGCTCTACTGGTAAGACACCATAGGTTTCACCCATTGTGATAGTGCCCAATAAGGACAGTGGAGGTGCTGTGCGCATCTATGTCAACATGTGCCAAGCTAACAAGGCAATTGAGAGAGGATACCCAGGTCTGCATATTGCAGACAGGATTACACAGCTGAATGGTGCCAAAGTATTTTCTCGTCTTGATCTGAATAAGGGATTTCATGAAACCGAACTAGAGGAAACGTGCAGGTACTTTACCACCTTTTTGACCATTATTGGTTTGTTCAGGTATAAAAGACTAGGTTTTGGCATGTTGTCAGCTGCAAAACATTTTCAGGATGTCAATCGCCACATTATACTGCCTGTCACATGTTTTCAATTATAGTGATTGTTGGAATTAGGTAGCCTGGCCTAGGGCCAGACTAGCATATCGGAGGCACAGTGTAAAGGTTGCAGACCACCCAAAAGTAATTCCATGCAATAGCACTCAAAAAGAAAACACTACACCAAAATTATATGAAAATACGTACTGCTTTATAAAAAATAATATATTCTTCAGTTTCAAATTATGCAGTGTAAGACATTTCAGGTTAACTTATTATCAACAATTCTATTATTTAAATTGCTAAGCAGTTAATCAATTAGCTTGTCAATACTCTCACACTTATTACTCTAGGGTTCACAGTTCAGTGCCTTATAATCAATCAGGTGAAATATCAATCCGCTAGAACCTTGGGAGAGAAAATTACAGCTCAATCTAAGTACATGTAGATTCCCTTTTGGAGATGAAAGCACAAAACTTATTAGTCAGGAAATTGATACAGACTTTGCCAAGGTGCTAACTTAAATCATCAACTGTGCATTACTAGCGTTTCTAGTGTTTAATTAGGCATAGTTTCTAAATATGACCTATACTCTTCAACTGGTCTCAGCGATAGCAATAATACTTTTAACCTGCTATGCAAACTTTCAATTAATTACTATAGTTCATTACCTTTTTAAACAAGCACTATAACAATAACTGGCAGGTAACCTTGAAGCTTTCTCAGGCCAGTTAATTATGCCTTGTACTTGATTATCTAGTTGGTTTCTCACCAACCCTACTCCACCAGAGGGGGAAAAGGAAGTAATCTGTCACCAACTGGTAAGTACCATGTTTTTGTAGTCAGTTAGGTAGTTTTAACAGTTAGGCCACTCGTTTCTTAGGCCCTCCTCCCTCTTCCTTCCTCCTCAGTTCTGCACCGAGTAGGGGAGGAAACCAGACGAGTAGGAGACCTTATCGGAGCTCCCTCGCCCTCCCTCGCTCTTCCCTGCTTACTTGTGAGGGTGGCCAGCAGGCGGATCTTCCGCTCACCCTCTTCGCCTCAAGATGCTCCTCCTGATCAGCTCGGCCTCCTCGCCCCCTCACAGAGGAGCGGAGACCTTTCCAGCAACCAAATGGAAACGCGGACACGGTGATGCAGCCTCGCCACAGGGCTGCTCCTCACCGTTCAGGATCTGTCCCTCGGCGCTTCAATCGATCCCAGCCACTCGCCGAAGCCGCCTCCTCACAGCTCTCCTCAGCGTCACGTCGTCGACTTCCACACGCCCCCGGGCTCTACTGCGCATGCGCGGGGGAGAAGCGACTCCGCACTGGGCCTGCTCAATCCTCGGCCCCTCCTCTCATCACAGTCCACTAATTCAGTGGGGAATTAGCGCGCTGACGCCGTGAAGGAGCACTAGCCTCTCGCTCACTCCTGACTCCACCGGACACGACACAGAGCGCGACAGGTGCCCCCGGGGTCCCGTTCACGGCGCTGGCCTCACAAGGCTGCCCAGGCTCAAGGGAATCTTCCCCCAATCTCCAACACCTGGTCTAACAGTAAAGTGTCGGCTCCCTGCCAGTCCTGACACAGGTAAGAGATGCCCAGTGCCACCCAGGTCGAAGCTTACTTCTTGCCCTCAAAAGGGGAAGGGGGGATCAAAGGGGCTTCCACAGGATAAGCCACAGGCCACTCGTTCCACTCTAGGACACCAGCTCTTCTTTCTGGATAGATAACAGGAACCCTCTTTAGTTCAGTTCCCGCCACTGGGCAGAGGACTGCGCTCCACAGCACCGCAGTCTCCTTCTCCTGCTTACACCCCCCCTGTTTTAGAGCTAGGGGTCAGACAGGCGCCCAGGGTCTCCCTGAAACTTCCACAGCGGGGACAAGACAAGGAACCCACAGGAGAAATGGAGAAGTGGAATTATTAGGCTGCTTCCCAGTCCAGGAGCTCAACCCTTACACTAGTCTCCTCCCACCTGCCAGGTTAGCCTGTCCTCCAGCTGGCTCTCACAGGTCGACAAAATGGCCGCCCCGCATTCCGCCTTATATAGGCTGCCCTTCAATGGTCCAGAATGGACCAGAAGGTTCTGGAATGCCCTATGTTAGGCTATGGCCAAGTTCTGTTTGTGACAGTTGGGGCAGTTGGTGGCCACCATTTTAGGTGGTGCCAACTTTCCTGTCAGAACAGGCCTCTGGGCCTGAGGTAAAAGATTATGAGGGGGAGAAAGAACACCTATCCCCCTGGCCAATACCTACAAAAAGTCAGTAGACACAAAAATTAATAAGGGTATGAGGGGCAAAAAGGGGACAAAATAAATAAAAATTAGGAGGGACTTCGCCAAAAAGCCAGACAGGTCTAACAGTGATGATATACTGGTATTTGGGGCCACTCGAAAGGAACATGACAAAGCCATAACACAAGTATGCCACTTGCTGGCTGATGCTGGTCTCTCCTTGAACGCAGAAAAGTGTGAGTTTTACAAAACGAAACTAAAATTCTTTGGGCATATTGTCTGTTAAAAGGGGGTGACACCAGATCCGGCTAAAGTACAAGCCTTATCGTTCAGTCCTCATCCATTAGAAAGGACCATGCTGCAATCTTTCCTTGGCATGACCAGTTACTGTTCCAGGTACATTCATGATTTTTCCACAGACTCTGCCCCTTTGAAAGACTTGACAAAAAAGAACATTGTGTTCAAGTGGTCACCTGAATGCGATCGAATCTTTAAGACAATCAGATGTGTAATTCAAAAAACTACTGAAATTGCCTATTTTGATCCAAAACTTTATACCGAGATTGTAGTGCATGCCAGCCCAGTGGGGTTGGGTACAATCCTTGCCTACCATAGTGGACACAACAATGCTCAAAGACACATTGTGGCTTATGCAAGCAGGAGTCTGCTACAGGCCTAACTTGCTTATTCCCAACCTGAGAACGATATATGGAAAGCACTTCACCCTTGTCACTGACCGCCAGGCGTTTCTCACCATTTTTGGGAATCCAAAGGGCAAGGTGCATCGAGGGATGGGGGGTTGCGACTGCAAGAGTATGATTATACTACTGTGCATAGGCCAGAGAAAGATCAAAATCCTGCTAATTTGCACGAGTGCCAGTGCTGTATCACTGTACAACGTCCAAAGTGGCTGAAGCCTATGTTAACTTCATAGTCAAGTCATGCATGCCTGCATTCTTTCGGTAGAAAAACTTCTTTCTGCTACAAATACAGATCTAGATCTGCTTGTTCTCAAAGACATTCTTGCCCAGCAATCCTGGAAGAAAAACACTCGACCTCTTACGGATGACTGAATACCAAATATTTAAAAATGTGAGCGAGGAACTCTCTGTCACTCAAGAAGGTATTATAGTAAGAGGTTTTAGAATTGTCATTCCAGAGAGTGTGCGACAACAAGTCATTGAACTAGCCCACGCCAGTCATCTTGGCGCCATCAAAAGATTTTTTTGAGACCAAGAGTGGTTTTGTCGCCTTGATGAAAGAGTTGAAAGACAATTGAAAGGTCGTCATTTGTGCAATTGCTTTTCTTCTAAAACAACACAGCATCCATCAGTTATGTCTGACCACCTGAATCAGGTGTGGGATAGGATTGCAGTTGATTTCTTTGGACCCCTTAAAAATGGACATCATGTAATGGCAGTTGTTGATGAGTATTCACGATTTCCCTTTGTGGAAGATCTGTCGTCAGTCACACATGATAAAGTAATTGGGACATTAAATGAAATTTTTACAATACAGGGCTTCCTCTCCATTGTCAAGTCTAACTATGGTGCACCGTTCAACAGCAGAGAGTTGAAAGATTTTCTCACTAACAGGAGTGTTAAACATCAGTCAAGTACCCCTCTCAGGGCACAGGCCAATGGTTTTGTCAAACGTTCCAAACTGCTCTCTAAAGAGAGCAGTTCAGCATGCTACTCTAGAAAGGGGGTGATCTCAAATCGGCTGTATGTTCAGCCCTTTGCGCTTACAGATCTACTCCCCATTCGCCTACATGTGAAAGCCATGCCACCTTGATGTTTGGGGGAACCAGGAGACACAGTTCCCTGTAAGCTGCGCACCTGCGCAAGTTGAATTTTCCCTACGTGCAGGAGGTCTGTTTGGACCGCTCATAACAAAGGGTAATTCTGCTGTGTTAACTAGAAACTAGAACTCTAGCACACAAGTAAGACAATGGGGGGGGGGGGCATTTAAGAAGGCTGGAGTGGACATGGGTGCGCCATAGGCAATCACATGTCCGCGGTGTCCGACTGGGTCCAGGACCCTTGGTCAAAGGTTGGTGTACTCACTGGAGGAACTTAAGGAACTAAATAGTGTGTTTCGCTCGCCCCCCCTACCTGTACTGGTAGGAGAGAAACTATTGACAGGTAATCTGCCATTTGGTAATGGGGAGTCAGAGAGGAGATGTACTCAGGCTCTGAGATCGAAGGGTGCGGGATGGTGGATTCCTCTTGACTGAGGGCCGTATTGTTGAACACACGATCCCTCCGGAAGCACAATTTGGGAATGTTTACGTTTCTTCAGGAGGAAGAGCCAGATTTCCTAGCAGTAACTGAAATGTGGCTGGAGGATGGCTCAGGTCCTGATATAGTGGCAGCCCCCCCCCCAAATTACGTTGTCCTAATGTACAATCGCCAGGGTGGGAAAAGGAGGAGGGGGGTGGCGGTGTTTAGCCGCAAGCTCCTGACCACAGAAGGGATAGTAGCAGAAAGCTTGGATAGAGCAGAGGTCCTGGGGATAAAAATAAGTCTAAAATCCTCCTGCCTGATAGTGGTAGGAGTATACCCCTCCCCCTAGTCCAATCCCTCCCTACCCCCCAGTCTAACCCCCTATTTAATGATCGGCTTACCAAAGTGTTCAGTGATTTGTGTTGCAGATACCAACAGATCCTGGTGGTAGGGGACTTTAACTACCACTGGGACCAGGTACCGAGAGAGCCCTTGACCAGTAGGTTTGGAGAGGCGATGGCCATGCTGGGGCTGAAACAAATGAGAAGGGCCACACTCTAGACCTTATCTGGACTACTTTGCCTGCTGCAAAACTAATAGAGTGTAGAACATGTAGTTGGTCAGATCACCAACTGATCAGTTTCATGATCCCTCTGCCTGGCCGGCCAAAGTACCTACCTCCAGTATGGATGATAGTACGGAATTGACATAAACTAGAGGATGCCAGTCAGTCTAGGGGAGACATTGTATGAGACAATGTACCCAGGGAGACAGATGGTGGACCCATATCTGGAGTGTGAGAGGTTCACAAGCTGGCTGAGGAAAGCCATTAATAAGGTGGCTCCTGCATGGAGGGTAAGAGTAGGGTACAGAGATAGGGGTGCCCATGGTATACGGAGGAACTAAGAGGAAAGAAACAAACTTGACGCCAGCATGAAAGGCAATGGCGTACATCGTACAACCCAGAGTCCCTGGAGGAATATAAAGCAATGCTAGGAGACCTTTAATGAGCTGAGACAGCTGAGCCGAAAGCATTAACAGAAGGCTGTTGCCAACTTGGCTAATTGCAATAAGATACAGAACTTCTTCATAACGAAACTTAAGGATATCTTAACGGAAATAGGTATCACCCATATAACCCCATGCCCCCTGTTAGTGGAGGAACCACTGGACTTTCAGGGTGGAAAGCTTTCAATTTTTCCAACATCAGATCCAGACTACCTGGCACACATTATGGTCAAAGTGAAATCAGGGTCACCAGAGGACCCTTGACCACCAAAGGTGTTCAAAATTATTTTCCCTGTGATGGAGCTGGAGCTGTTCTCCTTGCTAAACCTGTCACTGGTAACTGGGAAGGTTCCACCTAACTTTAAAAAAGCTATGGTGAATCCGCTGCTGAAGAAAGAAGGGGGCAGATGCCGGTGACCTGAAGAACTATCGGCCAATATCTAGGCTTCCTTACTTGGCCAAGGTAGTGGAGCAACATGTGCTTAGAACCCTCTCCTTGTTTTTAGAGGAACACCAGCTGCCCCAAGTGCGGCAAATGGGCTTCAGGGCCAAACACAGTAAAGGGCTAGTGATGCTCTCTGTGCTGGATGAGCTGAGGCTCGCAGCCGATAAGAAGAAGTCTTCGGTGCTGATCCTACTGGATCTCACAGCTGTGTTTGACACAGTTGACCATGCTCAGCTGCAGACCTGTATCCAGGGGCTGTGAATTTCTGGCACCATGTATCAATGGATTGCATCCTTCTTGAAGGATCGGACACATAAGGTCCAGCTGAGAGACTGTGTGTCCAGGAAAGACGCTTTGCCTTGTGGTGTCCCGCAGGGTTCCATGCTGTCTCCTCTGCTATTTAACATCTATCTTCAGCCACTGGTGGCAGCATTAGCACAACTGGAATGCCAAGTGTTTAATTATGCCGACGACACACAACTAATCCTTCGGATCGATATTTCCTCACAGGCACAGCCTAACATACAGATCATTCTCAGATTTACTATGAATTGGATGACTACTAACTCACTTAAAGTAAATCCTGATAAGAGTGAGGTACTAGCTATTACCACAGGGGGCAACCCATGGTGTAATTCCTTTTGTCCACAAGAGCTAGGCGCCACACCGCTACTGATGCCAGTTGTGAAGAGCTTAGGCATTAAGTTGGACACTAAGCGAACGCTGAATACATAGCTGCCAAGGTTTCAGAATGCTATGTTTTCATTTTATATAGAGTTTTGTATAGCGCGAACATGACCCATGGGTATCGGAGCGCTTCACAGTTACATGCCGTTAGTCATTTAGAATACAACATGTATAGCAGTAATAATATACATATGGTTCCTGTGCGTACCTTTTCGTATCAGTTTCTACAAAAACAAGATTAGGATCAGTTTGGAGTACAACAGGTATCACTGTAATATTATACATATGGTTCTGATGTGTACCTTTCGTATTTGTTACAACAATACCACTATTAGGGTCCATTAATTGAAGTAGCGTACCGCCTGAAGTGCCTTCGTAGCTAACTGGTGGGTTTATCGATACATACGTTATTGTCCTGTTGAGGTAAACCCCTATATCAGATTTAACTGGCATAACTCTTAGATCTATGGTGATGGTAGTTTTGGTGTCCTTGTGATTTGTTTTGTTTAGGATGTATCCATATCTGTTTTGGTGGTCTTGTGATCTTTCTTGTGTAGGATGTACCCATATCTGACAGGATTATGCAGCGCCTAGCAATTAACCATTATGCAGATGAGATCAATTGTTGTTTAGTGTAGGAATTTGCTCATTAGGAAGATCTTTGCTTCCCTCTTGAAGGTTGACGTGTTTGGAATTTTTCTAATGTTTGGAAGGAGTGAGTTCCAGATTCTGGGGACAGCTCCGGAGAATGCTCTGTCATCCATTTTCTTCTTCTGAAAGATGGGAGGTTTCAGCAAAAGGTCTCTGGCATTGCGGGATAGTCTGCCTCCACCGGATAGCTCAATTTTCTGAGCTAAGTACATTGGCTTTTTGTAGTGGAGCGCTTTGTGGGTAATACATGCCTGTTAAAGTTGAATTCTGGCTTCATATGGTAGCCTTCAAGTGTGGGGAAATGTGGTCATATTTTCTTGAACCTGTAATGAGTCTTGCAGCTGCATTGAGACAGGCTTTTAGTGGTGCTGTGGAGATTTTAGATAGACCTGTTAATGTCGTACAGCCATATTCAATCCTTGATATGACTAATGACTGAACTGCCAATTTGAGGTCTGACGTAGTAATGCATACTTTCATTTTTCTATGGTTGTTCAGGTGAAAATAGACACTTATCGCAATTGATTTGATGTGGGTTTTCATTTCTACGTTCTTATCAAGTGTGATTCCTAGTGATTTGGTCGAGTCATCTAGGATAGGGGTGCAGTTTAGCGCGTGATCAGTTTGGTCAATTCCTTCACATCTGTGAGTGACATTTTCATAATTTCAGAGCAATTATGAGTGACATTTCAACAACTATGAGTGACACTTTCTCACGAGCAAAATCTAGCAATGAAGACAAGGGAAACATATAGATATCAGAAACTACACGCATATGAGCAATTAAAAACCGTAAGGAGATCTTAAAACTGCGGCAAAGGCCCAGAAATTGAAGGGCACTAACTGGAGACTCCTCCTTGCAGTCCGGCTGCACAGACTATTGACACCAACTCAATTTACTAATCTGAAAGTATTCTAAGCTTTATGGGCAAAATAATATTTCATAAAGTAAACAGCTTCAGTTATGGTCCACTTCAGAACTCATTCCAAGAACTTTATTAACGTTTCTTGCACACTCACATTTTGTTAATACTCCACAGTCTTGCAGCGGACTAACTCATGGGGGTTGGAGGTCACACTGGCTCTGAAAATGCACCTCAAATCTATATATAATTGTAGCTAAAGTGAACGACTAAAGGATCAGGAGTCCCACCGTTTACAACAGATTTGCATGTAGATACTAAAATACGCCACTAACTGGGAGAAAATATCACAGGCCCAAACTGTAATCTTGACACCATATGGAATAAAATGTTGTTTTTTCAGTACCGACTCCACCTGTGGGCATATTAAAAGGAACTACACAAAGTTTGCATAACTTGTACATTTGGCTTAAAAAAACAATTTAGCGACACCTCACAATTCACGTTATTTTGGGAGAAGCTTTGTTTAAGTTTAGTAATAAACTGAAAGAAGCAGGTTAGAGTTTTCCAAAAGAGGTGGACGTTTAGCAGATTGTTGATTAAATTAACTCGTACGTGTGCTCCTTTTATCAGCACAGGAAACTTTGATTTTTCTAGAAGCAACAATTGTTTTACATTTTGGTGCGTACGCCACTGCGAATAAAATGCAAGCACTTGACTCCATCGTAATATGAGCAGCACTGTACTTACCACATAGCATTTTGAAACACTGCCTTGGATCCGGGATAGGAGGGCCGGACACACGGCAGGAATCTTTCGATGACCGGTGTGTGGGAGGAGGAGGCCGGGAAGGCATTGGTCCAAACAGGGACAGGCCCTGGCGTGCATAAGATGAGACCTGGAAGAACGGTGCCGCTTTGACGCCTGTGTGAACTCCCGCCCGCCTGTGTCTGCTTGGGCCAATCATGCCATGCATGGTCACAGGCAGACAAGGCGTCACTCCAGGGTTCACTGTCTGCTGTTAATGACACAGACGAGTTCTCTGCCATCATGATTGCTAGCAAGAATGATTGACAAGCTTGTTTATGTTATGATTCATGATGACATGGTACAAGCTGCCAGAGAGTCTGCGTAGGGAAGCCACTCTACTTCCCTTTAGGAGAAAGCTAAAGACCTTTTTGTTTACACTGGCTTTTGGACAAGCTAAGTTCCGACGGAGCAGGCACTGGGATGGCTAACCCCTGGTTTTGTCCTATATTTCCCCACAAGCACTTGGTGATTTTGTGCAATACAAATGGCAGTTAACAATAACAAAGGATCAAGGCATTGGGCATCTGCAATATCTACAGAAAGTTCTTCTTCTTAGAGAATGCTCACTTTTCACGCTGTGCTTACAATCTGCAGTAACATTGCTCTTTCAGTCATTCCCCACAGTAGAAGTGCTTAGATGGTTTATCTTGTTTTGGTTATTTAAATTAATAAGCTGTCTCAAGCCATGAAACAAATGTATCGCTCAGAATGCCTTTTTTAAGAAAGCAGGCTCAGTGGGATCTCTTTACATGTGTTGCTTTGTTGATGTGTACATTCAGGTGCCAAACCAATTCTCTTATCAGTCTGTTTAAAGCCGGGTGATTTCAATGCAAAACATAGTCTACTTTTCTTTGGGATTGCCTTTGTTTTTTGGAAACACTTCTTATGTTAAATTAATTTAACATGTGAGGTTCTAAACACGTACTCCTTTATTTACTGGGAAATAAACTTAACTCAAACTTTTTCATTCATGTCAAACTGAAGAGAGAAACAAGCACTGGCGTTGCCAATAGGTCTCGCAGTAGGAAAGTTGGAGCTATTGGTTTTGTAAATGACATTTTATATTTATGTTTTGTGATTTACAATGCCAATACTTTTAACTTTAGAAAATGTGACACTTTTAGCATTTATAATGCCACATGTTTTGTATTGACGTGACTTAGATGTATTGATATTACAAATAACAATGGCTTTTAATTTTTTTAAATAATTAATACTTAAATAAAAGTGATTGTAATTTATAATGGCAATGGTCCGAAGTAGATAAAATAGTGGAAAAATAGAAAAACTGTGGCACAGAAAACAGGGCAGAAATTCATATCTGGCGTTTGCATAACAAACTAAATCTCAGCATAATTGTTATGGAAACTTTTACCAAAACAAATATTTTGAAGGCAGGTTAATAAAACCCACAATAAGTATTGGCGTTTTGATAGAGAACAGTGTTGAAAATCAGGGGCTGACCCCCTATATGCCTTTGCGCTTTCACTGGAGGGACTTCCCATGGTTGGGGGGGAGGCAACCTTACTGCCCAGCAGCTGGCCGTAGCTTTGCAGACCTGATGCGAGTCACGGCCGCCAGGCCGTGAAGTGTGAAGCAGTGGGCGGGGAAGCAGATCCCTTTGAAGCTCTCGGAGGCAAGGGGAGACGCCGTCCAAACGTGGACAATGACGTGAAGATCTGAGGAAATATTAAAATATAAGGAAATGATGGTGAAGAATCACTAGTGTTTAGTAGACCAATTTAAAAAATGATGAGATACATTAAACTGAAAAATCACTGTATTTGATTTATTTTCGATATCCAGCATATTGGAAAACAAGTTAATTGAATTATACAAAGTCTCTGCATGTTATCTGCACAGAGTTATTATGCAAACGGGGAATGCTTAACCCAACCTGCAAATGAGCGGAACTGATATTAAAACGACTTCATAGCTCTCAAACGTTCACAACCGCTTGGGAATGCGAGTCAGGCTCCAGGTCGTTGAATAGTGATGATGCAGCAGGAAGTGACATCACATAACCACTGACATGACTCAACCGGAAGTGGTATCGCATGACCATAGATGCTGTTATGTTTTGTGTTGCTGGGTTCACTTCACCCTGTTAAATAATGTTAAAAGGGTGTTTTATGAGTGGTCCCTCCCCGTCAGGATGGGGAATGGTTGTGGCTGTGACGTAGGGACATGAGATAAAAAAAAGTCTCAGGTCGTGGCTCGTGGCAGTGTAACATCATTACGGGTCTGTTGTCAGCGCCCAGACATAGGTACAGCCAGCCCATTATTAGCTGGCCCCGGTTGTCCACTGCCTACGCGGACAGTTCGAAAATTCAACCCAAGGTTCTTTTCCCGTTTTTGTTACGGAAGACGTTCGCCTCTATGATGTCTATACTTCCGGATCGCCTGGCAGCTAACCGACTGGCCTAACACATTGTAGAGGAAGGCGTAATATGTAAGACCAGGTAGCATTGGAGCATTGTCGGCATCTCAGCCAATCAAAGTGCGTCGGTCAGAATAGCGAAGCATTTATTGGCTGCAGAGAGCAAATGCCTTTGATGAATACAAACCCTGTTCTAGAGCAACATGAGTTTAATGTGGTGGGTGAACCGATGTTGAGTTAATCGGGATCCTGTCTGTAAAATGAAAGCGGCACCTTCTCAGCTGGTGGCAGCCTGGATATGGACAGTTAAGAGAGCTGGGTCGACCCTGGAAGTTTCAGACTGCCTGACTGTAGGATCCCGGTCACGGGTAACTCTGCTCGAAGACTCTGGTGGGATCTAGTTTTGTTATAAACGAGAGCATGTCCGAGTGGAGTATCCGTTTCCTCTGTCAAAGATGCGTCCTCGAATAAAAAGCCCATACATTAAAAACCCCGGCACATGAAAAGAAGAAAAAGATGCGAGCACAGTGTGAGGGTGAGGGGGCAACGCAGGGGGCAGGATTACAAACGCCACGGGAGAGGGGAGCAATTGGAGTGCGGCGGAAGCATCAAAGGGCTGGGAGAGGAGGAAAGGTGGGAGGGAACACGGCCTGGGGGAAGCTGGCTGGGGAGGGGAGGAGAAATGCAAGTAAAGGGTGTGCGCAGGGAGAGAGAGGGGAGGTGCTGGAGCTGGGGAACAGATGGCCGTGAAAGTTTATGGCCCAAAAGCGCGTGCCTGTGGCCACGTGAATTCGAAGAAAACCGCACGAAAAAACCTGTGGTTTCACGAGTATTTTGAGCACTTGAATTCTCGCCATTTCCCATTCCTTCGGAATGGAAAAGGCGAGACCTAAAAAAAGATATTCAGACAAAAGTTGAATAGCACAATGTCTGAAAAGAAAACAGGAGGCCAGATCCTAGATTCCCAGCTTGACCTGTGATCTTAGGCAAATCGCTTTGCTTCCCTGTTCCTCATTGTTAATTAAGAACACCTTTATGTAAATTAGTTCCTGATGTATGCTATTCAAAAACCTCACCCGGATGGTTTATCCATATATAAAAACAATATTTTGTGTATATAGAGTGTTTAATGACAGACTGACTTCTCTGCTTGTTCACTAATAGCATCATTATAGTTTCATGGAGGACTATTAGAATGTTTTTAAGTTCATGTTTAGCCCCTTTCATGCGCCCGACGGCCATCGCAAGCACTACCTTTGTAGTGCTGCGCATGTCCGTTGGCCGCGGCGGCCCTGCCCACCTAATCAAACAGCCGCACCCCGGCGGAATTGCCACTGCGATTAAGCGGCTAGAAACACAGAGCTTATTTACAAGAAATTAGTGTAAGGTAGCGCAGCAAGGCTTCTTTCTGCGCTGCGCTGCCCTACACCAATTTGAAACTGCAGGAATGCACAGTATTTACAAGATCAGGTGCATTCCTGTCCTTTTAGCGTCAACGCAGAATTCTTGCACCATTGTGCAAGGGTGTCTGTGTTGTTGGCAGGATTGTTTTTGTGCAGGAAGGCAACAGTCCTAAGATGTGTTTTCCTCTTTGTGTGCTGCAGAATGCAACACACATCGAAAGAGGCCAAAACGAGGAGAAATTCAAACATTTCTCCTCAATACACCTGTTCTGGGTAGGCGCATGGTATGACACATTCCCAGATTCATGTCATTTTGTGAATCTGGAAATGTGTCAAAATCCAGGTGTGTTGCGTTGAAACCGCCACAGCAACGTCCATGTAAACACCTCTTTGACTCAGAGTAGGGCAAGGCACCGACTTGCTCTGCTTTGCTGTACTCAATATCTACGAACCCATGAAAAGCCATGCAAAGTGGCTTTGCGTGACCTCGTAGATATGGGTCTGCACACTCCGCTTACGGAGCATCACAAAAGTGATGCACTGGCAGCACCAATGTGCCACAAGGGGCTTGTAAATAAACCTCTAATACTTTTAATATGACTTAGTGAATCAATACGTTTAATGTACCCAGTACTGGACTGGAAACCCAAAGCAGCCCTGGAAATATTATTTTATACCAACCCTGAATTTTACCAAGTTAACGTAATGCGTAAGACTGACATTTTTCAAGGACTAGAGATAAAAAGAGCCTCTTTCCAGGAAGTTTTAGGGGAAAAAGCAGTAGGTCAACATGGTGAATTTTAAAGCACAAATTTCTAAATATATGTTTTAAAAAACAATGTATTTCACAAGCAGTACTGATGGGCAAGTAATGAAATATTACATTATTTCAAGAGCTACAGCAAAACAAAACAAGCATACATCACCACTGCTGAAAATGATGTCTCTATAAAGAAGCTGTGTACTTAATTAAAAAAAATACACTCAATGCACAAGAGGTATAAACGTGTGCTGCAGGAAAAGCAGTGGCTATTATATGCAGGGTGGTACTCTTTGGGGAAAGAAGAACTTCAAATAGTATAAACCAATAGGAATGACATAAGTGGTTCTCAAATATATAAGGATGTGACCATATTTATAAGGGTGCTGATAAGTAAGTTGGCATGCATCACTCACAAAGCGATTCATTACAAAATACCAGGTTACCTAGCCCAGAAACTCACTCTATCAGGAGGGTGCCGGTTTTCCAAGAGCCCCGCAGACCTACTATTGAAACCGGCTTGCTTTTGTAAGAAAAGAACTTATGACTGAGTTCTCTGGGGCAGCTCCTAGAATCTGGAACACTCTCCCCCCTAACATTAGAAGAATCCCATCCATCGCGGCATTCAAAAAGGAAGCAAAATCGTTCTATATGAGGAAATATCTCCCTTAATTTTCAACAGTATAGCTTTTGTCTACAGACCTGTCATGACTGTTTTCTTGCTACCTCTCTTCGTTCATTAACCCGTTGTGGGTTTGTATATATGTATTTTAAGCTTAATGTTTAGATCTAGTCATGGTACAATAACTGATGACTTGGTAACATAAAGGTTTTGTTTGTGGAAATGCAACTGTAAAGAGCTCTGATACCCTACGCAGGGTCATGTTCACGCTATAGAAAATACCAAATAAATAAAAAATAAATAAATAAGTACTATTTTTTCTTTTTAATACATCAAACAGGCAAAATCATGTATCCTCTGGCCAATGCTGCTCATTGAGCTTGGGAGGACTTTTGTGTGAGGCCCAAGTAGCAGCTAATGTTGCTAATGGCTGTTGGTGAGAGTAGTTTTGGTCATTCAGTACCAACAAATTGCTGGTTTTCATGAATTAGGCACCACACAGTAGAATCACGCTACAGGTTATGATTAGTGCCATGATGTCAGTATCTGCATTGCCCTTTGCCTTGCCAATCTTCCCAATGCACATATGTATAAAGCACCATAAGCAAGGATGTTTTCACTATTCTAAAGTGTTTGAATCACCATAACAATGCCTAAATTCACAGTGACCCAGTATATGAAACATCACCATAATCGGGTCAATTTCTGTAATGGGACAGAATGTACAGCAACATAGCCCGGCCAGTGAGTCCATGCATGTAACGCACTGCAATCAGGCCAGTATTAAGCCAAAAGGTGAAGCACCACACCTTGGACAATTTCCATAAACTGCTCAATCTGTAAATTGCTGCCGCTTGACCTGCACTTTCCCAGTATGTGAAGCACCAGAGTCTGGCCAATAATGGTATAGTATTTGAAGCACTGTAATATGGCAATTATCTACATTTCATGTGTATGTAACGCATCCCAGTCAGTCCAGTACTTCTTCAGTGTCCAAAGCACCACCGTCAGACTACAATGTAAAGCAGGACTGCCAGACTAATAACTTCATTGTCCCAGTATTCCAACACTATAGTCGGGTCCCAATTCACAGTGCCACAGTTTATAAAGAACCATAGCCAGCCCAGTAATCCACAATGGGTCAAGAACTAAATACTAGGATAACCATACTGCATTTACATCTGGGATACAATAGATCACTCTCTTGTGGTATAAGAAAGGGATGTGTGTCAATCAAATTAATAGTATCATTAACCAGGTAATCTGTAAAGTTAAAACAGGGGGTGTAGGAAGGTGGATACCTGACTATGGTTACCCCAGATTTTTAGGTTTCCCCTATTATCATTCGCTTGCGAATGTAATAGGCGAAAATTCAAGGGCTCCATCGACTCGTCAAACCACTGCGGTTTTTCCACAGTGCATGCGAGTCACGTGACCACAAAAGCGGGTCATGTGACCACAAAAGCACGCGCATCTCCCTAATCCGCCTGCCACACTTCTCCTCCCCTCGCTCGCATTGCCGCCCCCCCACCAGGCTCTCCCGCCCCCATCCGGCTTCCCTCCGGCCAGTTTTGTTTGTTTTCAATGGCTGTGAATCATGCTCCTCTCCTCTGCACTCCCCTCTCCCTTCTCCCCCTCTGTTTTTGTCACTTTCATTTTCCTCTTGTAGCCCAGTGGATTGTAGTGATGTGTTCCTGTTTTGTTTACTTCACGCGCAATGTTTATGCCCCGTTGCATCATTCTTCACGGCCGCCAAGCTCTCTTGTTTACTTTGAGCGCCATGGTGGTAAGTGTTTGTGATCGTTTACTTTGATTCACAGTATTTTATTAATTAACAATAAATACAAGGGAGAGCCGGTTCAAAGACTCCGCTCACGGCCTCCACTGACTGCATTATAAGGCTCAATTTACAGAGCCTCAGAGCAGATGACCTGATCGCCGAGCGCAAGAAGCAGGAGCACGCCATACATTCTTCTTGATGCCAGCAGTGGTATTTCTGAGCTTCCCCCTGAGGTCGGGGAGGCACAGACAAGGATGTGCAGACGGAATTGTGCAGTCTTGCTCTCCTGTTTCCCACATTATCACATGACCTGATGATGTTAACTAATTGAGCTGATATTGGTTTTCCTTTTACCCGCAGGAGTTGCCGAGGAGCTGCTCTTTTTCCGTTCTTTCTAACTTTCACTTCTGTAGTACTATGCCGCTCACTTGCAGCGCTACGGTTTCCCTTCTTGTCCCTTGAGTCTAGCCTCTGATCCTCGCTGCAGTAGGGTAGTGTATGTCATTTAGAGACGCCTGCCCCACCTGAGCTCACTATTGCGGTGGACGACCCTGCCTACTGCTGCAGGGCTGTGCTTGCCTACCCCTGCAGCAGTTTCACATGTTCCCTAATTTACAGTCTCTTTCTGGTCTCCCTTCTGCTGCTTTCGATATCCTTCTCTCCTGCATTCCGCCAGCACCCTCTGATCCAATATTTCCTCCTCTATCCCGACGTCCGCTCTGCTCGCACCCCTTTGACTCTCACCACACACATGGGCAGAGCACATACGGGGTGTAGCATGTGCTGGTTAAAGGCGGGGGTCCTCGGCTTTCCCCTTTCATTGCTCTGAGGCTCGGGCTGTGAATACCGATGCAAGCAACACGGTTTGTCAGTGAGGGGTAAAAAGTCACGGAGGGTGGGGGGGAAGTGCATTCAGAGGTGAGCACTGGAAGCCTTCATTCCATGGAGGTCCGAACTATATTTGGGAGAATACGAAATCACATATAGATCTCCGCATCCCTCACGCCGTGATTTAATTCTGCGTACATCAGGCCATCTCTCTTTATTACTGCCCATCTTACCCGGCAAGTGGTTTTTACTGTCGACAAAAGAAATTAATTTAAGTGCTGTGACAGAGTGTTCTGTGTCGTACTTAATTCACTTAAAACAGCTCAATAAATCAAGCCACAAGCTTCACTGATCTATGTGTGACCTGCTCGTTACAGTAATATGAGCAACCTTAATTGAGTGACTAATTAGCATTGGACCTTCGAGTAAAGTTTAAAACCACCACGCTCTGACCTCCTGAGCGGGTGCTTATCCCACTGAGCTAGCTAGCACAAGTATTTTGTCTTTGCCTGCGGAAAATAAACACTTGCTGGTCTTGCCTTGTATTTCCTTTCTCGAATGTTGCATCATTTCATTTTCAGTCCAACGTGAATCTGGCAGCTCCATGTGAAGACGGTGACTTTCCCTGATAACGTTTCTCCAGCTCCTTGCAGGAAACAAGCATTGGAAATGCAATAGGTCTCGCACCATTAGAGTTAGTGTTTTTAGAATTGTTTATGGGTTTTTTTTGTAAATGTTTCGCATTTTTGTTTCCTGTAGCCAATGCTAAAGAATTACAAAAAAAAAAGCCATAAACATTTCTTAAAGCTCTAACTGAAATGGTCTGAGACCTATTGCACTGTGTGAGGGTGAGGGGTTGAGGGTGAGTGAGGGTGAGGGTGAGGGTGGGTGAGGGTGAGTGAGGGTGAGGGGTTGAGGGTGAGTGAGGGTGAGGGGTTGAGGGTGGGTGAGAGTGAGGGTGAGTGAGGGTGAGTGAGGGTGAGGGGTTGAGGGTGGGTGAGTGAGGGTGAGGGGTTGAGGGTGAGTGAGAGTGAGGGTGAGTGAGGGTGAGGGTGAGTGAGGGTGAGGGGTTGAGGTTGAGGGTGAGGGGTTGAGGGTGAGTGAGGGTGAGGGTGAGTTAATATACAGGAGCTCCTGAGCGGAGTTGACAAAAGCCATCTTCGTTCCTGTGAAATTGAATACTCAAGGCACAATTCACAAAGCTGTGTCTATGAGTAGTTATATTAGACGTGATTTACAACTGAATATCCAAGCCTGATTTATAAATTATTTTTTGAGAGTCCTTTTGAAGAGTAGGATGTGCTTTCTTCCGGAAACCACGAGGAAGCAAGTCTTACTCCTGGTAATTCTAAGTAAATCACATCTAAGATTGGAGAAAGATGCACCTACTTTTAAAAAAAGCATTACTAATCGTGCCCCTTCTGCTGAAATCTTTGTAATCTGTAAATTACAGCTTTGAATTCCAGAATGGCTGTGTTACGCTCTCTTTCATCCATCTGAGGTCTAGAAACTGACTTTCTTTCAATTGAGTAATAATAGCATATAGTATGTGCTACACTATGAAACTGCAAAATATGTCTTAGCAAGGTCCCTATAAACTCATCGTGGGCTATTCAGAAAGATATTTGTAGGTGACTTACTCCCATAGTTCTCTGTCTTACTCCTGGAATCCAGGACCAACGCAAGAGTGAGTACTGCAAGACTAAGTCGCTGCAACCCCTTTATGAATTGAAGTCATTCTATTTATTGTAGTAATAATAATCTTCCATCGTACTTCCCGAGGTTGCCAGCTTGCTGTTTGCATGTTCTACAGCAGACGTTTAAGCCGTATTCATCCGTGGGGTAGCTATCGCGTCCCGTTCGTTTCACTCGGGGTGACCTTTTCATGAATAAAGTGAAATAGGATTAAGGCATGAATTTTCAACAATAGGGAAAGCAACAGATGCAGCCGACTTTGGACGTGGGAGGACTGTTGATGCGGTCTTGCCAAAAGGGTGTGTCTGTGTTGACAAAATGAAAAACAACTCTAGAATTCTAGGTACTTTAATCAGGGGAGTAAACGGCTAGTGGGACTATATGCAGCATGCTACCACAGTGGATGCTTAATGCCATCATACTCAGCACTTATTGAAGGGGCGTACCTATCAATAGTGCAGCAAGTACACTGGCACTAGTCCCCAGAGGTCTGAGTGGCCCATTGTACTTAGATTATAGCTGGGTGGTTTTTTTTTTAACTCCCAAACTGGGCAGGCGGGTGATTTTTCTTGCTTCCATTCGATCCCAAGAGACACTTGCTACATCAAAGGTCATTTTTGTGTGGTTTGCAGATTAAAGAGTTAAAGCATTACAAAGTGGCTGGTCTATTTTGTGGTAGTGGACATCTGTAGCTTCTACATATCCTTGGAAGTTCGGTTTACCAAGAGACTCTGCGAGGAAACGGTGCTCCTTCGGTGGCCAGTGCCACATGGGAGGACGTTCACAGTACGGTCAAAGCTCCTCCATTGGCCTGTACTATAATTGGAAGGTGTGTACAGGTCGGTTGTGCTTAAGAATCACACTGCCAGTCTGAGCGGTACTGTGCCAGGTGGAAGAATCACTGAGGGTATATTTTACACACTGCCGTTCCCACCAGTCTGATATGCCTGTCACCAAAAGCATGACGTTTTCCTTCAGAAACGTGCAGTAAGTGGATTCCTGGACCCATGATAAAGTTGGTGTTTGTACTATAATTGGAAGGTGTGTACAGGTCGGTTGTGCTTAAGAATCACGCTGCCAGTCTGAGCGGTACTGTGCCAGGTGGAAGAATCACTGAGGGTATATTTTACACACTGCAGTTCCCACCAGTCTGATATGCCTGTCACCAAAAGCATGACGTTTTCCTTCAGAAACGTGCAGTAAGTGGATTCCTGGACCCATGATAAAGTTGGTGTTTGTACTATAATTGGAAGGTGTGTACAGGTCGGTTGTGCTTAAGAATCACGCTGCCAGTCTGAGCGGTACTGTGCCAGGTGGAAGAATCACTGAGGGTATATTTTACACACTGCCGTTCCCACCAGTCTGATATGCCTGTCACCAAAAGCATGACGTTTTCCTTCAGAAACGTGCAGTAAGTGGATTCCTGAACCCATGATAAAGTTGGTGTTTGAGCGTTTGTGTGTGTATGTATATATGTGTATAGAGAGAGAGAGAGAATATTCTGGAATGTCAGAGGGAATTGCGGGAAAGGAAAGGCTGTCTGTTTTTATTTTCGTATTGCCGATACGATTTCCATCTGAGTTGCTCTGCTGCTAAATGTCAGAGGGAATTGCGGGAAAGGAAAGGCTGTCTGTTTTTATTTTCGTATTGCCGATACGATTTCCATCTGAGTTGCTCTGCTGCTAAGTGTGCTCGAAGTCCCTCCCTCCCCAACATCTTACAGATGTGTGTGCTGGCTGTAGGGGTGGCAAGTGAAAAAAAAGCGAAAGAGAAAGCAGGGTAACCTGACCCAGGAGGGAGGAGAAATGCGTCTCGGCCGGAGCAGGGGGCGGAGCAGGGAGAGCGGGATTTAGCACGGCGTCAGTGTTGGCATTGATGGGGGGTAGGGGGGAAGTGGGGATTTAAAAAAAAATAAACAAACAAGACGGAGGGAAGAGAGGGGAGGGGGGAGGAGAAATGCGACACGGCGGGAAGGGGAGGGGGCGGAGCGGGTAAAATAAACAACCAAACAAGACGGAGGGAAGAGAGGGGAGGGGGGGAGGAGAAATGCGACACGGCAGGAAGGGGAGGGGGCGGAGCGGGTAAAACAAGACGGACGTGCACGCGCTTTTAAGCTCAATGCGCATGCGCATTGAGCTTAAAAGTCACGGGCACTGCAAGGAATCGCCACGATTCCTTGCAGTGGATAAAGAGTGGATAAGCCCCCATAGTCTTGCTTGCTCGATGCGCATGCGCATCGACAGGCGAGACCTAAAAAACAGCCAATCTTTCAAGGAGGACTTCCCGTGCCAGGAGTCAGTCCTGTTACTTGAAAGTTGTGCAGAGATCTCTGGAGCAAGCACCTCAACTCGCTGTGCTATCTTATCAGCTCTGCTGGGAATATTGTAGCAAACGACTGGCAGTGGCCACACAATTAAATATCAGCGAAGTGGCATACAAATTGGCATGTATGGGAACTTTTTAAGGTGTCCCAGGGCAGTCAGGGGTTACTAGACTCAGACTGCATCAGTGAGAGCCTTTTATCAATGGTCTCCTGGGGCTTTCTTTACCTTACTGTTGAGCCCAAAACTAATCACCAAGTACCCTTCTTTAGCACTTGGCCGGCAGGTTAGCAAAGTCAAGCAGTCCAGAAACCCGACTGGTGTAGATCAGAAACTCAGAACTCCACCACGCATTGTCCATCCAATGCTTTTACAAGAGAAAAAAAAACGCATTGGAAAGGCCAGTAGTCTCACCTTTGTGGCCTTCTGGCTTTGCCAATGTTTTTTAGCCACACTGAACAGTATCCGAAATGCTGTACAGTGTGGCTAAAGTTAAAAAACAAAAAAACAAGGCTTTTGATTCGGCTACCTGCATCATGTTGTAGGCATGTACACCACACATGCGTGCGCCCACAATGCGTGCGCCTACAAACTGACGGAGGTGGGTTTTTTTCCGTTTAGTTATAGATCCCAGTTGGATTGGTAAGTAAATAGAAAATAAAACAATGTGCAAGTGTTTTCATTTTTAAACAGGCTGGGGGACCAAAAGCAACATTAAGGAGGGTGTGGAGAATGGTCAACCAACATGGAGGAGCATGGTGGGCAAACAGCGAAGCGGCACAAGGGAGGGCAGGGGCGAACGGTAAAGCACCACAGGAGGGGACTCGAAAACAACAGGCGGGATAGATGGAAGGGACGCAAAGGCTACGGGGAAGGGTAGGAGCAATCGCGATATGGGGCTGGTAGAAAGCATCACAAAGGGCTTGGGTGGCGTAAACAATGGGGAGCAGCACACTAGCAAGTGCAAAAGGGAAGAGGGTGAGGAGAAGCAGTTGGCCAACATAGAGCAACACGAAGTGCAAGGGGAGAAACGTACACGAGGGAGACAGTTGGAAAACACACGCACTCTAATGGAGTTCTTCACACAAAAGAACAAGCACTAGCGTTGCCAATAGGTTTCGCATTTGGAAAATTGGAGCTATTGGTTTTGTAAATGACATTTTATATTTATATATTGTTATTGACAATGCCAATAACGATATATAAATATAAAATGTCATTTACAAAACCAATAGCTCCAACTTTCCAAATGCGAAACCTATTGGCAACGCCAGTGCTTGTTTTCCTAGTGTTTAGCTGGGGAAGAATCTGGGGAAAAGCCTCAGGTACAGCTCCTACAGGGAATGCAGAAGAGGTCCCGCCCTCTACAGAGGATGCCACTGACCCCCCCCCTGTCATAGAAGATGATGAGGATGAGGTTGAGGAAGAATCTGGGGATGAGGATGGTAGCCAGGTCCAAGTAAGGAGACTTAGCCAGGCTAACTTAAGCCAATTTGGGGATGAGAATGGGAAAGCCCCATTCAGGCCTCCAACTGGGCTTAACCAGAGGTCCAGGAGAGGGAGATCTCCCTCAGGAGATTCTCATCACTCCAATGCTTTTAGGGGTTCTCAGAGGTAAATGACATCTCCTCAGAGGAGAGAACACCAGGCTAGGATGTGGGAAGTCATTGTCACAGCCCACACCTGTAGGAGAGTAGGGTCTGCAATCCTATGATCACCCAGATTTTTTGCTTTTGTTTCACTGGTTTACGACTTTCTCTGGCTGTGGGCCTGCCAATCAGACCCACAGCCTAGCTGTTCTCTCGCTAAATTGACATGTACCTTAGGTGCATTACCCAATTGGAACTGGGCCACCTTGTCAGACCCTGTAACTCAGGGCATCGGTGTACCCAGGGCCTACCAGGGGCTGAAGCATGTATTATGCCACCCCTGGATGGCCATCTAAATCTGACACAACTGGCTGCACGACAGCTGGGGCAAGGTGGCGTACTCGCCCTTTGCTTTAGATATAGTATCCCTATATCTAACCTTAAAATGGACACCCGAATTCCTATCAGTCACTCCTATGGCAGGCCTTGACAATCCTGAAGGCAGACTGCGTGGAATCGTGTGAATTGGACTCTGGCACGAGCCGAGCCCGGTTGCAGCTTGCGGAACCAAGACCCAATGGCTGTTCCATGATAACGCGTACCATATCGATAACTTCGGTATGGCGTTATCAAGACATGTCGAGTAAGGTGTCATACGAATCGGGATCCTGACCCCTCACCAATGCTGGCGACGGGGTTAGCCTTCCACCCTTCTAGAGGGACACGACATGTACGTAACTGTGAACCCCGGTTAAAGTTAACTGAAGCCTCAGCTCCACAAAATGGATGCTGCCACCACAGACACGAGTCCCCAGACCCCCCTGGACCACTCAAGACGCCATTTTAGGCCCACCACGTGGCCCTGAAATCTGCCAAGGCTTGTTGCCCCAATCCTGGGCCCAGCGACGCCGACAGCATCAACCTTCGTGGGACAGCTCGCACCTCCATCCTGGTCGCCGACAACGCCTCCTGGTCCGTGAGACTGCAGAGCCTAGCGTCACCCACTCACCTAGTCGAGGTGACGATCATCCGGTGCCCTCCTGGTACCCTCTGACTACTGGCTAGTAGTTACGAACTTGGTCCCCTCTGCTTTCAGGTGTCCTCCATCTCTGATCCAGGCTTGGATCTCTACGAACTATTTCCACTGGTCGCCGGCCAGCAACGCCTTACTTCCGGCTCCTGGCTCGTCAGCGAAGACTCCCGACGTCTGTAAAGACTTGTGCAGCCGCAGCCCTTGGGCTAGGTAACTTCGGCATTTCGGTGCCCACATAGCCTCCTTATTTAAGGGTCCCGAGTCCCTATCGCTTCCGACTTGCCTTATCGGGTCCGCCCGAGACCACTAAACTTTCCGTGCCCTCGGGCACTTGTATTGATTGTGCACTTGAAGTATTTTTCTAAGAGTTTCGTTGTGTGCTTAGTACCCTGTCCTCATAAAGAGTACAGGGCTGTTGTGATTCTAATAAATACACTGTTTATTTTCATAACACTTGTGTGGTGTCCTTTCACTTGGTGTTCAAGGGGTATGCGATGGTATAACAGCTGGCTTAACACGCCCTCTAGAGTTTAGCCCGAAGACTGCTCGTATCCACGCTACTAGGATAGCTGGTCTAAGGTTGACTTACAACCAATCACCATAAGGGTCGTTTGGACCGATGCATAGTGATCACTAGAATATTGAGCACTGCATATCGGGCCAACTACTCACAACACCCAAACTGAGTTCCTTCCTGAAAAGGTTGGTAGGGCTAAGATGGTCACTCCAGATTTTTTGCCTAATGTTTAGCTGGTTTTCGACTTAGTTATCCTGGGATCCTGCTAATCAGGGCCCCAGGCTATCTGCTCTCTCTTTAAAATGGACTCCATATACCCTAGGTACATCTCCAATTGGATACTGGGTCACCTTATGAGCCCCTGTACAGTGTACTATAGGTACCCAGGGCATAGGTGCATCCAAGGCCTACCAGGGGCTGCAGCATGTATTATGCCACCCCTGGCTGGCCACCCAAACTGACACAACTGGCTGATCACTCAGCTGGGGCATGGTCGTGTAATCACCCCTTGCTTAGATATAGTATACCTATATCTAACCTTATATCTAGACCCATATACCCCTATAAGTCACTCCTATGGCAGGCCTTAACAATCCTGGAGGCAGAGTGCTTGGTTTTATGTGAGATGGTGCTCTAGCATGAGCAGAGCCTGTCTGCAGCTTTTGGAACCATGTCCTTATAGCTGTTCTAAGATATTGCCATACCATATACTCTTAAGTGCATTATGAAACTCCCGGTTAAATGCTAACTACGGTTTGGCTTTATCAAAACATGTTGAGTAAGGTGTCATACGATTTGGAATACTAACCCCTCGCCAGTTCTGGCGACGGGGGTAGCATTCCACCTTTCTAGAGGGAGAAGACATGTTGTTCCTACTATTCCCGGTTTAAGTTAACCAGAGCCTCAGCATCACAAAATGGATGCTGTTGCCACAGACACAAGTCTGACCTCCTGCTGCTGGGAGTCCTTCCAGCGAGGGAAGCTTGGACAATAGGTTTCCTGCCTTGGGAGGTGCTAGCACCACCCCAGACAGGACTTTGTGTATTGGGACAGGGAGGGCTGAAAGGATTGAGACACTGCCTGGGGCACACAAGGTGTCCAATGCATAGGCCAGTTCAAACCGGTGCTGGGGCACTCCAGCCCCAGCTCTGGCGCGAAACTGGACAAAGGGAAAGGGGTGTAACCGCCCCCTTCCCTGGTCCCACCCATAGGAGGGACCTAGCAGGTAATCCAGCCCCTAAGATTGGTATATAGGTAGGAGCTGAGTCACAGGACTTTAGATTATCCTGACTGAAACTTTGAAACAAAACTCTGGACCTTCATCACTCTACTTTGGAAGAAGACGACTGAAGAATCTCCCTTGGGGTCAAGGAGTGACCACCCTGCACAAGCAAGCACCATCCAGCGATCGACGACTTGCTTCGCCGCCGCCTCCCGCCGGAGCCCGAGCCCAGAGCCTGACCAGAACCGGATTCCCAGACATCCAACAGCCCGATCCACAGTCCCTGCAAAGCTGAGACCCGTGGAGGCGACGAGAGACGTGGGACCGGCCATCTTGAAAAGTTTGCGACCTGCTAACTGTGCAGCCCCCGAGGCCTCCTCGAAGCTGTGCATTGGGGATTGAGAAGCCCCAGCCCCGAGCAGCATCTGCACCAAAGATCAGCCCTGCACACTCCACGAGTTCTGCGTGGGGCCCTTTTGCATTTTCCTGCTCGACGCGTCTGCGCGGTCACTTGCTCGTTGGCTAGTGGCCATCTTTTGAAAGTACACCGCTGGTCTGGTTGCTCCAGACTGGCCCTTGCTTCCCTCACTGGTCTGAGTAAGAAGCCTACATCGTATCCTGCGTGGGTTGCCTTTGCCAAGGCTTGTTGACTCCAATCCTGAAGCCGACACCGCCTACAGCGAGAGGCTTCGTGGGACAGTCCGTGCCTGCCTCCTGGTCGTCGTCGACGCCTCCTGGTCCACATGGCTGCAGAGACAAGCTTCCCATCAGCACCCGATTGCTTCGCGACATCGCCTGGTTCCTTCCTGGTCACTGGCTAGTGACCCAGACTCTGTCCCCTCTGCTTTCAGGTCTTCTACATCTTCGATCCACCCTTGGATCCACCCGGACTCTTCTCTTCTGGCCGCCTGCAGCATCTTTTCTCCAAGGCTCCATAGAACTCCATGAAGAAACCCGACACACTTTGGGACCTATGCACCCGCTTCCTGTGGGTTAGGTAACGCGAGTACTGCGGTGCTCCTGTAAAGAGTAACTCTCCTAGTGTCTTAGTTTCAAGTGGTTAAGTTCTAGTCCAGTCAGAAGACTCCCAAACCTTTAACTTTCCATTTTTACGCCCCTATTGACTTCTATGTGAGCACACATGTGCCTTTAGACTCTCCACACGCATCCCGTGGGCCTCCTGCTCCCTAACCATTGTTAGTCCAGTGTAGCCCCAGCGATTCCCAAGGCCCTAGGCCTTACCATTGTTCGTGACGTGGTACTTATACCATTTTTTAGTATATGGTTTAGCGGGCCATCCGGCCCTATCCATATTTGTGCAACTTTTGTATGTTATATTAAGGTACTTGTTATGCGCTTCTGTGCTCATAAAGAGTTCAGGGGATTTCTTTAGAAATAAATACATATATATTTTGAATATATATCCTGTGTGGTGTCCTTTCATTTGGTAGTAAAAGGATTGCATATGGTAAAACAGCTGGCTTCACAGGCCCTCTTGAGTTTAGCCTAAGACTGCTCTGTCCATGCTACCCCTAGGATAGCTGGTCGATAAGGTTGACTTTACAACCATCACCATAAGGGTTGTTTGGACTGGTGCAAGGTGCTCACTAGAATAGTGAACATCATATACCAGGCCAAGTTCTCACAGGGGGCACTTTGGGTGCTGCTCAACAGGTAGAGTCTACCGTTGTCTGGTGGCACCTTTGAATTATCACGTAGAGGGGCCAGGAGAAAATATAGACACCATAAACCAACAGTTTAAAAAGATCAAAACAGGACAACCTTCACGAAACAGTACAACTGTGGTAGGGAGCACTTTACTTTCGTCCTTATAGGTAGTGCTTTAATTAACATTGGATGGATGAGAAGCTGAGACAGCCCCTTAAAGTATTTCAACCCGTGGGCAGGGCTTTGCAAAGCTCATTCCTTCAGCAGATGCATTAACCAATGGTGCTATGAAAGCATGTATGAAGGGTCGGTTTATTTCATGAGCCCTACACCACTATATCTACAAACTATGGCTTTCTGGCAAATGTAGTTGAAATAAAAAGATTACAATTTTACCTGAACCCTGTTTCTTTTAAAAAAATGTAACAGATACTCTGCCTCTCAGTATCGGAGAAGTAGCACACTCGCACACATAGCGGCTCGTGTTATGTGTCAGTTGTGCAGACCATTCAGAAAAGAGTGCTCATAAAGAATGCATTGCTGCACACAAAGAAAAATTATTCGAGGGAAAATTGCATTGGGAACCAAATTGCCGCAACGGACCACTCATAGGTCTACAGACGCAGACGAGATCTGTACAACGGATCCCTTGCACTAGTCCACAATGAAGACCGATGTTAATAAACATCAATGTTATTGGGATACGGTTACCAACGAAGGCGGCGAGGAACTTGTCAACCAAAAACAGAAACGCAGATCTGATGCTCCCTCTGACGCTGAACCCCTGAGTGGTGTGATGAGCAAAGGGCATATGCTGACCGTTCAACGTACCGGAAAGTCCAAGAGATTCGTCACACTTTAAGCCCCTGCCTCGATGTTCGTGTGCTCCAGATGTAAGAAAGGGAGTTCTGCCCACCTGTTAGTCCGGCGAGCCTACCTCCTATGCCTAGCTCTGCATACCCAGTCCCTGAGGCAGGCCCTGCACTTCTGCTTCATCCAATCCTGCCAAGCGTCACGCAACAGGTGTGACGCTCACGCATTTCAGTTGCCACCTGCTGCCAGGCGAGCCACCAGCAGCGCCTGTCACTGTGCCCGGGATCTTTCTGCTGCTCCGAGAGAGGTGTGCCTGCTTCAGTTGTTCCTAAACAGTTAACCAGAGACTGCTGCTCTCAGCTCTGTGGCTGAGACCGCTACATATGTATCTCTCGACTGCACTCTGCCAGGAGCTGCCTGTTGCCCTAGAAACAAGATTGCGGCAAATTATGTGGCGCCAGCGCGGCTCATGAATCATCACACATTGCAGGGGGGCCGGGCTGCCCTCTCAGTCCGATACTGCATGTGCCAATCACCGACTGTGTCACCAGGGGGGCCGGGATTAAATTGGTAGAGTGCCGTCTGCGTCAAGTCCGGAAGGAACAGGAAGTAAAGCGGCGGGGGAATCTGAGAGTGCAGGCTGCCTGCTCACGAGACAGCCTCACTCATGCCATGATGGCCGGCCGCACAAATCGATTGCGGCGCGGGCTGGAGGCCGCCTGCGCCCTGCTAAACCAGGCTGCAGCAGCTGTTGCCCTCCTGCAGCTGAGCTGGCGAAAGTCAGCTCTGGGCTGTCCAGACCTGGCACCAGGAATACTACGAGCGCGGCCACGGCGGGGGCGGCCGAGGCGAGGAGAGGAGTGTCCGACTACTTGAGTGTTCAGCAGCAGCTGCCTGAATGAAGACAGGCACTGGCAGAGTGGCAGTGTGCTGCACATCGTGGCTGGGTAGCAGCAGGTCACTCAACTATAAGTAAGTCGGCCCCCACGCAGCGCTGTGACTGTGTGGCTGAAGTGCTGTGAGGCCCCGAAGCGCTGCGGAGCCCTGAGCACCGCAAGTTGCGAGGTGCCAACCTGCCACCAGAAGCGCTGTGCCTGGAAGCGCTGAAGCGCCGTGTGGCCTGAGGGAGCTATGAGGGGAATAGAGCTGGAGGAGCCTACCCTCGTTTTGGCGCGCTGGCCGCCAATTGAATAATTAATTAAAAGGGAGCCAACCCCTTATTGCCACCGCAAATCACCGCCGCAGGCCGGCGCTGTCGGGGAGGCCCCCTCCTCCCCGCTGTGGTGGGCATCGTTGCGGGGGGCCCCGGTGCCAGGAGAGGGCCGCCGAGGAGAGGTGAGGGCCGCGCTAGGCCCTGAAGCCGTCAGGGCCCGCATCACGTGACGGGGGCGCCCGGCCGCGTCATCGGCCCACTCCCGCCGCGCCCGGATTGGCCCGCGAGACCGTGCCCCAGAAAGGCCGCGCAGGGATTGGCTGCCGGCCGGGCAGCCAGAGAAGGAAAAGCCGTCCCAGCCCCGGGTGGTCAAGGGGGAGCAGGAGCCCACCCCGCCGGTCTGTGACCCGAAGAGGGAATCCTGCCGTCGGTGAGGCCGGAGGAGGCTCCGGGAGGAACCCGGGAGACAACGCCGTGAGGAGAGAGAGCGGAGGGCGGGAGCCTACCCCGCCTCCGCCTGCGAGAAGTGCCCCGAGTGTTGCCGCCAGAGCCCGGAGAGGAGGGGGGGGGCCTCTAGGCACATTGCCGGTGCCTGCCCCCCCGCCTCGAAGCTGAGGAGAGCCACGCTCCACCCCAGCCGGCCGCAAGACTGCCCCGAGGAGAGCCCGAGGAGGCTGACAGAAGCCCCGGGTCCCCGTGGGAGAGAGGGGGACCCGGGTGAGGAGTTAAGCGGTTGGCGAGGCTCTCACGAGGAAGAGGAGAGCCCCGCTCCGCCCACCGTGACAGAGCAAGAGGAAGGGGGATGTCGAGGCAGTGTCGGTGCCTGCCCTTAGGACATCAGGAGCCCGGTGAGTGGGGCCACAAACTGGGTGGAGAGGGTAACGGGGCACAGGGTCGGTGCTCGCCCCCTCCCCTTCTCTTGGGGTGACTGTTGCGAGGGCCCCGTTGGCCCTAAGAATCCTGTTAAGACATCCTGGACTGGGCAAGAGCCTGAATTAAGCCCCTGCAGACTGGGCTGAAGGAGGAGTAACCCCCAGCTGGGATGGGATTCTTGACATATTGTGTTTTTCTGAGGAAGTCATGCTATGGTGCATATTGGCCTAGTGTTAATGCCCCTGTTAATGGTAGGCACACCCCCATGCGTTTTTCGCCTGAGGAGACCTTTAGGGTTGCCCTAATGAAGTGTTCATTCCTGCACAGTGACCGGGTTATAGGAAATGTTTGATTATTTCTGCCCATTAATGGTTGTAACCTGTCACTAATATATACTGATGTTTTGCGCCGGGTGGGTGATCTTATGCTGATCCCAGGCCGTTATACCCATGAGGATTGTGGGGCCCTTGCGGATGTTAGTTACCTGCCTAAGTGTGCCTAATGTACGCACTGGTGAGGTGCGCAATGTTTTGGCGGCCCATGGTTTTGCTCAGGGATAATGCGCCAGTGTTGATATGCTTATGGTTAAATGCCTAATCAGACCCCCCAGGATATAGCGGCATGGATTAGCAAATTTAGCGGCACAAAAATGGAAATTTAGCGGCACAAATATGGAAATTTAGCAGCAATTTTGCAGCATTTTATTTGGCCACTTTTCCTACAACAAACACAGATATCTTCGTTTTTTTTAGTTATTTAACAACATGAAGCTGTGTATGTATACTAATGTAAGCATTCCTCCATAGAAACACTCTTGATTGTGGGTTTAAGTAATTCCCTTTTCCTACGAAATGAATGTCCACAATGTAGTGGTAAAGCTCTGGTTTAGGGGTTACTTTTTGTTAAAACCTCCTGAACTCCTACTTGCATATATTGGGAATTTTTGGAAGACAAAAAATGACAGAATTAACTGCACAAGATGCGTTTTTTTCAAGATTTTTTTTTACAATTTCTGTTTTTGGGATTATCAACTTTGACTATTATTTTGCTCTTCCCTTTGGTGTATTTTGCCTGCCAAAGAAAGCACAAATCCACCGGCTCCCAGAGTTTCATCTGTCCATGCTTGCCCACTCCAAGCTGTTGCTGCATCCTGCCAGTGAGGAAAAAGTTTGGTCCAGTCACTAAGAAACCTTCGGTTTGAGCTAGTGTTTGTGTCTGCAGAGGTCATTCTTTCAACCTGCTGTATTCTGGCCACAAGGATACGGTTTAAAAAAACGCATTGCTTTTGTGGAGCCGAAGATAGATGCCGCTATTTTTTTTTTTTAAAAAGCCCTGTGTTAGCATTGGCTGCACATGTTGAATTCCCGCCGGGCCTTCCTCACACAGGTCAGCGAACAATCACCCTTTCTTTACCATATCGACCCTCGGCTCCAGGGGAGATGGCGGCGCCTCGCCCCAGTCACCGGGAGGGTCTCCAGCGGGGATCCAGAGGCAGGAGGGGCACTTCAAAGCCCGTCACAGTGAGCTGCTAATGCCCCATTAAGCACGGAAAGTTATTCTTTAGTGCTTCTGTGTCCATCCCGCCCGCCCCAATAAACAACGTAAGTGGCCCCAGACCCCCCAGGTGCACTCTGGTGTCGGTGCCTGCCTCTTTCCAAGTGTAGCATCCAGGTTTTCATGTTCATACTTTAAGCATAAAGGCCAATAGCGTTACCGATTCAGGCCCATGAATTTACCTCTCCTTCAATATAAATCCATGGCAGAAGTACATTTTCCCTATAATTTAATTTTTAATCTCCCACTTTTCTCATCTAAAATGTTGCCGCCGTGGGGGTCAATGCGTATGCTGCGCGGCCGAATGTAAGAGCGGAGGAGGGTGGGTACGGGGGTAGGCCGCCGCCCCCAAAACTCGTGTCACCCCTCCTTGCTGCGCCACTGGTTAGTCACTGCTGTCCACCACTGCCAGTCTTTCCCTTTGCCTGCAGCCAGAGTCTTACGGTGTCCGTGCGCCCCTAGATCATCACGCACGTACACTTGCGTCTCCTCACCTTGTCAAAGCCGCTGCTTTAAAAGTGCAATCCAATCAGTGTATGACTTCTTGGCCTGGACAGACCTCTGGATTTCGGCTCAGAGCACATTTAGGCAGCACTGGCTGCTCTTTTTAGCACAGCTGTTCCGAAGGAAGCTCCTGACGGCCACAGACAGATGTAACAAGTGCCACCTTTCTATTTATATCTTGGGCCTCAGGCCCAGTGGTGGAGGGGGAGGGGTATCAGGCACAGGGTGCAGATAGATCAGACCGCTTACCACGCTACCCTACACGTGCATGAGGGTTTAATTTGGAGACACCGTTGTTTGATCTCCTGCATACCCTGGTTCACGCAGGACAAGTGATCCCTCCCTCTTGATTATTTGTAATTACCTAAGGAAACTGAGGGATCAGCACTTTCCTTCTCCCCCTTCCATTTGATTAGCATATTCTAAGCAGCGCACAGCTGTGGGAGAATTCTAAGACCTAGACTCTCCGGTAAACCTTACCAGATTGAGCCTTCTGCCTTGGTACGAACCAACCATGGCTGAAAACTTCGGACTAAGCTACACAACCGAAGAAATCGATGCCATACTAGCAAAACCTCCACGTTTTTTGGACAGTGACCTCACTCAGACTCTAGCAAGCACCACAGACTGGGATGCATTGACCAAAATAAAAAAGGAACAAGTAAGAACTGCCGTCCACGGGATTATCATGACGGAATACCTAAGGGTAAATGCAGCTCCCAGAGGCCTCTGGGTTACAAATGCCCCACGCATCTTTCTGAAAGATCTGGCCTTTAGAAAAGACTGGTCGGCCATATCCTGGAAGTGCACAAGGGACTACTTAGTCCTAATAATCAAGACAGCATCAAGACTAACAGATGAACTCACTGTTAAAATTCAAATCCTTGAAACAAAATTGAACAATACGGTGAATGTAACCATCTATAAGAAAAGGCTTGAAGAGATCAATAAGGAAATGGACGACACTCAAGAATATCTCACCCAGACCAAGCTACAAAAACTAGCAAAAGAACTGAAGAGGTTTTCCCTTGAACGTATACACCCTTATAGTAATAAGGACCACAAATTTAATGACAATGCATCAAACTATGGGTCAACCAGTGGGTCCTCAGTTGATGGATCGGACCAGAGTGGAGATGAATCTCCCAATTACAACAGAGGAAGACCACAAAACAGGAGGAACAACCGACGAGGCAAGAGCACATGGAGTCCTCCATTCTTCCAAGTAGACCACCAAGGAATTCCCTTTCAACCCTTCAACCCACATTTTCAAGGTTGGATGAACCCCTTCTTCTCGGGACCCCCGCCCATGAACCATCAAGGACCCCAACAACAAGGACAGAACTTTCCATCCAGGGTTCCTTTTTTAGGGAGGGGCCAACCTCAACAACGAGGAAAGAACCGAGGAGTAACCTGGTCGGACCAGACCCGACAGGTCCAAACGAGGAGTGTGACAAAAGCCAACACTGTTCCCTCATCATAAATCTGACCGACAAGGTCCTAACCAAGGAACAGGAGGATGTCCTGAATAAAGGCCTGGGATTCGTCCCTACCCCCAAAACAGATGTCTTCAAAATAAAATGTGAACTGGCGGAATTCTGCCGAACCCTAAAACTAAAAGCCTTTTTTAAGGACCAACCGAAATACATCCCTGAGGGAGATACCTCATTGAGGAACAAGTCCACTTTTTGCCCTTTGCTCTCTCAAATTCCGATTGAAATCGCAACCTTTGAGCAAGCTATTATGAGAGAAGTAGACGAACTATCATCTGACCAACGGAAACCGTTTCATAATGTAACGAGAGCTGAACAGACAGCGTTGGACGAATTGAAGAACGACGGCCAAATCATTATAAAACCAGCCGATAAAGGAGGGGGGATAGTGATCCTGTCTGCAGAGGGTTATGACAAGCAATGCCTTGATCTCCTCTCAGATGAGAAATTCTACAAAAAACTATTCATTGATCCCACCCCGAGGCTACAGAGAGAAATACAAATGATGATCGAAGAGGCGGAAGCCCATAATTGGCTTTCCAAAAAAGAAGCTGAATTCCTAGTAGCAAAGAATCCAAAAACTCCATATTTCTACTCATTGCCTAAAGTTCACAAGGCCCGAATACCACCTCCAGGACGACCGATAGTGTCAGGCATTGGGTCAGTTCTAGAGCCTCTCTCTCAGTTTGCTGATCATTACCTCAAACCATTGGTCCAGAGTACACCTACCTACTTAAAAGATACGCAACACCTTCTGAACTTACTCAAAGATGTCGAATACTCACCTGACACCATGATGCTTGTAGGACTGGATGTGGAAAGTCTCTACACGAGCCTACCACAACGAGAGACCTTGGATATGCTTGAACAAATTCTTTTTGAGAAGGACTGGATATACAAAACCCCTAGACACTTCGTCTTGGAATGTTGCCGCATGGCGTTGACAGAGAATCACTTTCTATACAAAGAGACACTATACTTACAACGCCATGGGACTTCGATGGGCAGCACCTTTGCCCCGAGTGTGGCTGGGTTATATGTAAGCACCTTTGAGGGCATTCATATACACACAGAAACCAACCCCTATATTCGTCATATACTGCTTTGGAAGCGGTATATTGACGACATCCTGCTAATCTGGGCAGGCAGCGAGGAGGATCTAAAAGATTTCCACGCATGGCTGAACACAAAAGACAACTGTCTGAAGTTCACTTATAGTGCGAATAGAAGAAGCTTAGACTTCCTGGATATTACAATATATGCAGAAGACGGGCGTCTACAAACACGCACTTTCTTCAAAGAAACAGCTAAGAACAGTCTCCTCTCCTTTAAGAGCTTTCATCCTCGCCCTTTGAGGGAAAATCTTCCCTACAGCCAGTTCCTCAGATTGCGGAGGAACTGCAGCAAGAACACAGAGTATCGGGCACAAGCACAAGATCTTTGCACTAAACTCCAACATCGAGAATACCCAAGACGAGTGATAAATAAATGCAAAAAAAGAGCACAGCACCAAAACAGAGAAGGCCTTCTAGAGACCTTCCCAAAAACAGAACCTGAAGATCTCACTACCTGTGTCACGACCTACAGTCCGGTAACTGACAAAGTCAAAAAAATTGTGAATAAGAATTGGAGGATCCTCACCTCCGGCGCTCTTTCTTGGCCAAAACCGAGATTCGCCAACAGGCGTTGTAGGAACCTAAAAGACATCCTGGTGCACACGAGACCACCTGTAATTAAACGAGGACAGCAATCCAATCTGTGGGGAAACCCCCCCATTATTGGACACTACCCTTGTGGCTCTTGCTCAGTGTGTAAACTAACCCAACCAACAAAAGAGTTACAACTACTTCCAAATCTTAAATGGAGAATGCTCAGACACACCAACTGTAACACGAGCCATGTAGTTTACATGATCACCTGCCCCTGCCAACTGCACTACATTGGCATGACCTGCAGAAAAGCCAAACAAAGGATCGTTGAGCACAGGAGCAACGTTAAATGTAAGAAAATCACAACCAAGATGGCTAGTCATTTTCTGGAGAAAAACCATACAGTGGACAACCTCAGTTGGGTCATCCTAGAAACTCTGGACACTAAGGACAGCAACGCAGAAAGAATCCTCTTTGAAAAAGAGCAACGTTGGGTCCACCGTCTGGGGACAGATACTAGGGGGCTGAATGACAATATTCCGTGGCTGAGTGTGTTGAAATGAGTCTGCCTTTTATAACTAACATCAGCATAAGCATAAAAGACATCCCGAGGCTGCATTGTGTGGAAAAAAAACCCACCAGAGATGAATTATGTACCAAATGTCAACAAACTGCTTGCCGCCGAATTTACTAACCAATTTGCCAAAATTTTTTACAACTGACTACCATGATTTGGACAATACTTTTCTCAGTTTTCATTTTTATTTTAATTTTTATTTTCAAGTCTCCCCCAATATATTTTTTCCAACATTTACCTTCAATTTTGAAATAACAAGTGTGCCCCCGAAAAAAGCGGCATTAAGAACACTATTACCGATGTTCTCCAATTTACAATAGTGTAAACACGTAGGCTGCATTATGAGAAACATCGGAGATGAATTATGTATCAAATATCAACAAACTGCCTGCCACCGATTTCACTATTTATTTTGCCAAATATTGCAACTGACTACCATGATTTGAAAATAATTTTCAGTTTTAAATTTTTGATTTTCAAATCCTTCTCTGATTTTTTCTAACATTAATCTCCAATTTTGGAAAACTAAGTGTGCCTCCAAAAAAGCGGCATTAAGAACACTATTATCCATGTTCTCCGAGTTACAATAGTGTAAACACATAGGACGGCGCAGTCCTCTTTCTATTTCCACGACTAAAAACCTCAAAATACCGACCCGGAAGATCAGTGCTGTTACTCCCGGGTCGCAAGAGGCAGCAGAAGCGCAACGCGAAGCGCGAGGACAGGAGCGTTAGGTACTGCCACGAGACTCTTCCGCTACAAAACCGCAAGTATACAGAGCCCGGCCTCACGCTAACACTGCGTTATTCCCTCTATCTAGCCCCCTCGAAGCCCTTGCCACACCCGAAGGAGGTGTAACTAATATACATCTCAGGTATGATTTTGGCGCGCAGGGTGCACAGAGCACATCGGTATGAAAGATTTTTCACTACGCGGGGCAATCATTATCAGGCTCAAGATAGTAGAAAATTGTACATCTTTTCGAATGAGCTATCTTGCATGCGTAGTGTAAAAACGATTGCCACATTTTTTGATTCACCACTATAGTCATCTTAGTGGCGGGGCATCATCTAATCCCTACGCATTTTGCATACGAGTATATATGCCTTTGTCATACTAGAAGGAGGTGTAACTATTGTTCATTGCAGGTATGAATCTGGCGCACAGAGCACGGCGGTATGAAAGATTTTCACTACGCGGGGCAACCATTATCATGCTAAAGACAGTAGAAATTGCACTTATGAATGAGCATTGTCTGCATGTCACGTGACAAATAATTGCCACTTCCGACTTACCACGATAGTCTTCTGAGTAGTGGGGTATTTTCTGGACCCTCCATATTTGCATATAAGTATGATTCATTGTCTATGAACCACTTTTTGCATGTACTAGCCTGTTGGAGAAAGAGAGAGTTGACACTGCCAATCACTGGGGGTTACGAAGTATTGCTATTTTAAGTTGCAACAACCTGCATTGTCTAGTAGTGAATTCACTACATTATGTGTCTCCCTTACCCTTTTTTTTCTGTATTTTATTGTGTTTTCTGTGTATGTCTTTTATCATTATGTTTGAACTATAGGTACATCGTGACCTCGAGAACAAAGAAACAGGTTGATAATTTCCCTTTTTTCTACACACCTGCTTGCTATAAATATAGTAGTCGAGCATCACTATCACCTTTCACCACGGGTCCTGAAGAAAGCCCTAAAGTCCGATTCACGGCATAGAGGGCTGAAACATGTTGGCCATTTTAAATTATTTTGAATGCTAGTGCGTCCTGAAAACTTAACTTTTTCAATAGAGCGCACACTACTGGAGCATTCCCCTAATGGGATCCACCCGAACCCAGACTTAATAAAATTCCGACTACTGGGTCTCCGGGGGATTTTTATCATCCTACACTCCCTCCACATCACTGGGTCACTACTGTTTTTACCGAGGGTAAGATCCTCCTGGTGGAGGCTGCATACCGAAAACCCGATGATTATGCACACACGTGTCAGAAAAGCGGAGAATCAAAATATACCGCTTACCACGCTACCCTACACGTGCATGAGGGTTTAATTTGGAGACACCGTTGTTCGATCTCCTGCATACCCTGGTTCACGCAGGACAAGTGATCCCTCCCTCTTGATTATTTGTGATAGATCAGACCCCCCAGGATATAGCGGCTTTTGTCAAAATACCGCGATTTCTACAAAAGTGCCGATTTCGCTGGCACTTTTGCAAAAATCGCAGAATTTTTACAAAAGTGCCGATTTCGCTGCAAATCGCAAAATCGCGATATCCTGGAGGGTCTGCCTAATGTCACACCGTTATGTGTATGCCTAAGGTTTTATTGCATACAAGGTGCCTACTTACCTGATGAGATGGTCATCCCCCTGGCCTAAGGTGATGAGACCGATATCTAATGTTGATGCCCTCATGCTTTCATGCAGGTCCCGGGCTGAGTAGTTATCCAGTACCGGTTGATTCCAGATATGCTATTGAGGCCCTATGTTTACTGAGTTTGTGCCTAAAGTTGGATGCCCACATATTTAGGCATTACAAGTTCGGCCTAGTGTTTTATTCCTACAGGATGAGGGTGGAGTAAAACCTTGATGTGCCCTTTTACTACAGGTGTCCTGTCCCTGTGCTGGCCTGACGTGTCATTCCAGGCCCCTGGTTGTATCCCATGTTAATGAGCAAGCATTGCTGATTTATTACAGGTGCTCCTGTCTGTTAATATGTGCTGAGGTACCATGAAGTTTTTCCATTACAGGGGTCGGGTTGGAGTTATAGTGCACGAGGTATACTTCTGCTAATATTGTATTTTGCAATTACAGCCTCCCACTGAAGATTAGTGCCTGAGTTGGCCCCGCATATATTGACCCCAGGGTTAATGTTAATTTAATCACATTCTTTTCATTTCAGCCATGGACTTCCGGACTCAGCCCTTACTTCCCATGTAAATAATCCCCCCTGATACACTTGGCTCTGGTGCCAGTTGGCGCTGTGTTGTGATACCACTGTTTATGCATTTTTGCCTTACAGGTTGGAGATATACTAAACTACTTACTAATTTTCCAAATCAAACTGGTGTCCTGCCTCTTTTGTGGTGTGCCTGGTGTGTCGTCTGTGGGTACTGCGTGAGCGCTTCACATGTCCTCCGAAGTTTGGCCTGCCCGCTTGGTTCCATGCTACCCCCTTGGAGATTTGGTAACCCCATTTCTTACAGACGCCTATAACCTGGGGTTTCGCTGAGTGATGCTGTGGTGGTGCTGAGTGGTGCTGTGGTGGTGCTGAGTGATGATGTGGTTGTGCTGAGTGGTGCGGTGGTGGTGCTGAGTGATGCTGTGGTGGTGTTGAGTGATGCTGTGATGGTGCTGAGTGGTGCTGTGGTGGTGCTGAGTGGTGCTGTGGTGGTGGTGCTGTGGTGGTGCTGAGTGATAGTGTGGTGATGCCGAGTGATAATGTGGTGGTGCTATGGTGGTGCTGAGTGGTGCTGTGTTGGTGCTGAGTGGTGCTGTGGTGGTGCTGAGTGGTGCTGTGGTGGTGCTGAGTGATAATGTGGTGGTGCTGAGTGATGCTGGGGTAGCGCTGAGTGGTGCTGTGGTGGTGCCGAGTGATGCTGGGGTGGCGCTGAGTGGTGCTGTGGTGGTGCTGAGTGGTGCTGTGGTGGTGCTGAGTAGTGCTGAGTGATGCTGTGGTGGTGGTGAGTGGTGCTGAGTGATGCTGTGGTGGTGCTGAGTGGTGCTATGGTGGTGCTGAGTGGTGCTGTGGTGGTGCTGCTGAGTGATAATGTGGTAGTGCTGTGGTGGTGCTGTGTTGGTGCTGAGTGATAATGTGGTGGTGCTGAGTGATGCTGGGGTAGTGCTGAGTGGTGCTGTGGTGGTGCTGAGTGATACTGGGGTTGCGCTGAGTGATGCTGTGGTACCCCTGAGTGGTGCTGAATGGTGCTGTGGTGGTGCTGAGTGATAATGTGGTGGTGCTGAGTGATAATGTGGTGGCGCTGAGTGATGCTGTGGTGGTGCTGAGTGATGCTGAGTGATGCTGGGGTGGCGCTGAGTGATGCTGGGGTGGCACTGGGTGGTGTGGTGGTGCTGAGTGGTGCTGCTCAGTGATAATGTGGTGGTGCTGTGTTGGTGCTGAGTGATAATGTGGTGGTGCTGAGTGATGCTGGGGTAGCGCTGAGTGGTGCTGTGGTGGTGCTGAGTGATGCTGTGGTTGCGCTGAGTGATGCTGTGGTGGTGCCGAGTGGTGCTGAGTGATAATGTGGTGGTGCTGAGTGATGCTGGGGTGGCGCTGAGTGATGCTGTGGTGGTGCTGAGTGATGCTGTGGTGGTGCTGAGTGATGCTGGGGTGGCGCTGAGTGATGCTGGGTGGCGCTGGGTGGTGTTGTGGTGGTGCTGAGTGATAATGTGGTGTTGCTGAGTGATAATGTGGAGGTGCTGAGTGATAATGTGGTGGTGCTAAGTGATGCTGGGGTAGCGCTGAGTGATGATGTAGTGATGCAGAGGGCAGAAAGGCACAAAAAACGAGTCTAACAGAGGGCAGAAAGGCACAAAAAATGTATAGCTTTGTCATTGACAATGCAAATAGTTATAACTTTAGCAAATGTGACACCTATAGCATTTGTAATACAATATGTGTTGTATTTACATGGCTTAGATGTATTGCTATTACACATAACAATGGCTTTTAATTTCTTTTAATAATTAATACTTAAATAAAAGTTATTGTAATTTATAATAGCAATAGCTTAAACTTTTGTAAATAACTTTTGTGAAGATTATGTTCAGTGTATTTTATTGTGACGAAAATCCAAGAACAGAAGTGAAATATTAACATCTTTTTGTGACATCTGTAATAAAGCTTGAAACATTGAGAGAACATATTTGAACCAGTAGTTGAATGGTTGCCCAGATTGATGTTGTGCTGGCGACGAGTGATGCTGTGGCGTTCAGTGATGCTGTGGTAGCGCATAGTGATGTTGTGGTGCCCCTGAGTGATGCTGTGGTGGTGCTGAGTGATGCTGTGGTGATGCGATAGATAGAATGAGTGCGATAGAGTGAGGGTGATAGATAGAGTGAGAGCGATAGATAGATAGAGGGAGGGCGATAGATAGGGTTGTGTGTGTGGGGGGTTGTGTGTGGGGGGCTGTGTGTGTGGGCGTGTGGGGGTGTGTGTGGGGTGTGTGTGTGGTGTTGTGTGTGGTTGAACGGAAATGCTGAATCAGAAGAAAAGGGCAACATGGCAAAAGGGTGGATGACAAGCAGGTCAATGTGAGCAGAGGAGCAAGGGTTTCCTTAGCAATGATGTTTCTTTGAGTTCATCACGCTGTCAGCAGTGACGTGCGTGGCGCCGGATGTATTTTGTTAGAAAAGTGAAAAGAGCAGCAGCAACGGCTTAGCGAGAGAACCAGATTTCGCCCCGGGATGCTATTAGGTGGTGCCAGTATGAGATATATGCAGCGAGCGCCCAAGGGTATATTTATTAGTGAGCGAGTAGAGAGTTGACACGAAACAGTGAATTCATGGGTTTCATACAAGCAACGTTTTAGAACATGAAAATGGGATTAAAAAAAATCGGGAAATGTATTTTCTCCATTGATTTATTTAAAAGCGGAGGTAATTTTGGACGGGGGACAGCATAAATAAAGCAGTTTTGGCTTGAAAAATCGTCAGTCTTCGGGTTGGAGGTAGCAAGCTCATTTTCATTGGTGTTACTCTAAGTAAGAGAAAGCAAGCTGTGGACAAATTGGAACGTCCGAGTGGAAGGAGAAGCAAAGCTTGCATAGAACGGGTAGGGAGACAGCAAGGAGGCATGTGGCGGTGGGGATTTGAGAGCCCTGCTCCAGGGGTGTACATGCTTCCTAAGGTGAAGTGGCGAGATGAACGCACACAGATCAGAGGCAGGAAGGAGGGTGTGCAGCAGCCAGGGCGCCTCTCAGAGAAAAGAGGGCCCTTCACAGATGCCGAGGTGCCCCGTGATCCCGCAGACAGGTCTGCACTTCAGCAAACACCACAGCGCATCTGGAGCCTGCAACCTTCTCGGCCCAGTGTGACTTCGAGGAATCCAACAAGTGTGAAGGAAAAGTGAAACTACAAGTTCCAGGATGCACACTGTCGCTGCCCAAGACTCCTGGACTGGCTTAAGGTGCGTCATGTGACACAGTCGCACTTGGCACGTGGTTTTGGTATGCCGTCAGTATTACGACTGAACTGATGTGGTCAGTGGCCACATGTAGGGAGTTCATTTCATCGCGCAAAACCCATGTTTCAAAAACTGTTTTTTTAAACAGAACACACTGATTATGCAATGAAGGGAGGTCAAACGAAACATGCACTAGAGCAGGGGTCTTTAAACTGTTGGGATCTGGCTCCCCTAGGGGGTCTCACGTGATCCCAGAGAGGGCACCAGACTCTGTCCAAAAGCAGCATCATGCTGACAACAGTGCTTTGTTTTTAGTGTGGAAAAAATGAGAGGAACTAAGGTGCTCTGTAAAGGGACATCACTAATCTCTTTTGTGATTTATATCTGTGAAAGCAGGGGAAAAGAGATGTGTAGAGATGAACTTCTGTTCAATACATATAGCAATACTGTTAGTATATGCCATATTCTACCTAAATAAAACAGCAGAAGCCACACGCGCCGCTAGTGCACGCATAAGCAAGCACTAGAAAAACAAGCATTGGAAATGCAATAGGGCTCGCATTAGGAAAGTTTGAGCTATTGGTCTTATAAATGATTTTTTTTTATTTATGTGTTACTTTTTAAAATAGCTAAATTAATAGCTTTGTCATTTACAATGCCAATAGTTATAACTTTCGCAAACACCTATAGCATTTGTAATGCAACATGTTTTGTATTTACGTGACTTAGATGTATTGATATTACAAATAACAATGGCTTTTAATTTTTTTAAATAATTCATACTTAAATAATGTATTTAATTTGTAATGGCAATAGCTTAAACTTTTGTAAATAACTTTTGTGAAGATTATGTTGTGTTTTTTATTGTGACGAAAATCCAAGAACAGAAGTGAAATACTAACATCTTTTTGTGATTTGTAATAAAGCATGAAAGCTTGAAAACAGCTTGAAACATTGAAAGAACATATTTGAACCAGTGATGCTGTGGTTGCGCTGAGTGAACGCTGTGGTGGTGCTGAGCGATGCTGTGGTTGCGCTGAGTGATGCTGTGGTTCCGCTGAGTGGTGTGTGCATCGGTGGAGCTTAGTGGGTGCATTGGTGGAGCTGTGTGCTGGGTGCATTGGTGGAGCTTAGTTAGAGCATCGGTGGAGGTGTGTGGTGGGTGCATCGGTGGAGCTGTGTGGTGGGTGCCTCGGCGGAGCTGTGTGGTGGGTGCATCGGTGGAGCTGGGTGGTGGGTGCATCGGTGGAGCTGTGTGGTGGGTGCTTCGGTGGAGCTGTGTGGTGGGTGCATCTGTGGAGCTGTGTGGTGGGTGCATCTGTGGAGCTGTGTGGTGGGTGCCTCAGTGGAGCTGTGTGGTGGGTGCCTCAGTGGAGCTGTGTGGTGGATGCATCTGTGGAGCTGTGTGGTGGGTGCCTCGGTGGAGCTGTGTGGTGGGTGCATCGGTGGAGCAGTGTGGTGGGTGCATCGGTGGAGCAGTGTGGTGGGTGCATCGGTGGAGCTGTGTGGTGGCTGCATCGGTGGAGCTGTGTGGTGGGTGCCTTGGTGGAGCTAAATGGTGGGTGCCTCTGTGGAGCTGTGTGGTGGGTGCATCGGTGAAGCTGTGTCGGTGGAGCTGGGTGGTGGGTGCATCGGTGGAGCTGTGTCGGTGGAGCTGTGTGGTGGCTGCATCGGTGAAGCTGTGTGGTGGGTCGTTCGATGGAGCTGTGTGGTGGGTGCCACGGTGGAGCTGTGTGGTGGGTGCCTCGTTGGAGCTCTGTGGTGGGTGCATCGGTGAAGCTGTGTGGTGGGTGCATCGGTGGAGCTTAGTGGGTGCATTGGTGGAGCTGTGTGGTGGGTGCATTTATTTATTTATGGAGCTTATAGAGCGCGCAGCTACCTCCGATGGAGGTGTCCCGGCGCTAAGATTACATGACTGTCCCCATGAGGAGTAACCAAGATCATATCTCACAGAGAAAATGGGAGCTTAGTTGGAGCATCGGTGGAGCTGTGTGGTGGGTGCCTCGGTGGAGCTGTGTGGTGGGTGCCTCGGCGGAGCTGGGTGGTGGGTGCATCTGTGGAGCTGTGTGGTGGGTGCATCGGTGGAGCTGTGTGGTGGGTGCTTCTTGGAGCTGTGTGGTGGGTGCATCTGTGGAGCTGTGTGGTGGGTGCATCTGTGGAGCTGTGTGGTGGGTGCCTCGGTGGAGCTGTGTGGTGGGTGCATCGGTGGAGCTGTGTGGTGGGTGCCTTGGTGGAGCTGTATGGTGGGTGCCTCAGTCGAGCTGTGTGGTGGGTGTCTCGGTGGAGCTGTGTGGTGGGTGCATCGGTGGAGCTGTGTCGGTGGAGCTGCGTGGTGGGTGCATCGGTGGAGCAGTGTCGGTGGAGATGTGTGGTTGTTGCATCGATGGAGCTGTGTGGTGGGTGCATCAGTGGAGCTGTGTGGTGGGTCGTTCGGTGGAGCTGTGTAGTGGGTGCCTCGGTGGAGCTGTGTGGTGGGTGCATCGGTGGAGCTGTGTGGTGGGTGCATCGGTGGAGCTGTGTGGTGGGTGCATCGGTGGAGCTGTGTGGTGGGTGCATCAGTGGAGCTGTGTGGTGGGTGCATTGGTAGAGATGTGTGGTGGGTGCATCAGTGGAGCTCTGTGGTGGGTGCCTCGGTGGAGCTCTGTGGTGGGTGCATTGGTGAAGCTGTGTGGTGGGTGCATCGGTGGAGCTTAGTGGGTGCATTGGTGGAGCTGTGTGGTGGGTGCATTGGTGGAGCTTAGTTGGAGCATCGGTGGAGCTGTGTGGTGGGTGCATCGGTGGAGCTGTGTGGTGGGTGCATCAGTGGAGCTGTGTGGTGGGTGCATCGGTGGAGCTGTGTCGGTGGAGCTGTGTGCTGGGTGCATCGGTGGAGCTGGGTGGTGGGTGCATCGGTGGAGCTGTGTGGTGGGTGCATCAGTGGAGCTGTGTAGGTAGAGCTGTGTGGTGGGTGTTTCTGTGGAGCTGTGTGGTGGGTGCCTCGGTGGAGCTGTGTGGTGGGTGCCTCGGTGGAGCTGTGTGGTGGGTGCCTCGGTGGAGCTGTGTGGTGGGTGCATCAGTGGAGCTGTGTGGTGGGTGCATCGGTGGAGCTGTATGGTGGGTGCCTCGGTGGAGCTGTGTGGTGGGTGCATCGGTGGAGCTGTGTGGTGGGTGCATCGGTGGAGCTGTATGGTGGGTGCCTCTGTGGAGCTGTGTGGTGGGTGCATCGGTGGAGCTGTGTCGGTGGAGCTGCGTGGTGGGTGCATCGGTGGAGCTGTGTGGTGGGTGCCTTGGTGGAGCTAAATGGTGGGTGCCTCTGTGGAGCTGTGTGGTGGGTGCATCGGTGGAGCTTAGTGGGTGCATTGGTGGAGCTGTGTGGTGGGTGCATTGGTGGAGCTTAGTTGGAGCATCAGTGGAGCTGTGTGGTGGGTGCATCGGTGGAGCTGTGTGGTGGGTGCATCGGTGGAGCTGGGTGGTGGGTGCATCTGTGGAGCTGTGTGGTGGGTGCATCGGTGGAGCTGTGTGGTGGGTGCTTCTTGGAGCAGTGTGGTGGGTGCATCTGTGGAGCTGTGTGGTGGGTGCATCTGTGGAGCTGTGTGGTGGGTGCCTCGGTGGAGCTGTGTGGTGGGTGCTTCTTGGAGCAGTGTGGTGGGTGCATCTGTGGAGCTGTGTGGTGGGTGCATCTGTGGAGCTGTGTGGTGGGTGCCTCGGTGGAGCTGTGTGGTGGGTGCATCGGTGGAGCTGTGTCGGTGGAGCTGTGTGGTGGGTGCATCGGTGGAGCTGTGTGGTGGGTGCCTTGGTGGAGCTAAATGGTGGGTGCCTCGGTGGAGCTGTGTGGTGGGTGCATCGAAGGAGCTGTGTGGTGGGTGCATCGGTGAAGCTGTGTGGTGGGTGCATCAGTGGAGCTTAGTGGGTGCATTGGTGGAGCTGTGTGGTGGGTGCATTGGTGGAGCTTAGTTGGAGCATCAGTGGAGCTGTGTGGTGGGTGCATCGGTGGAGCTGTGTGGTGGGTGCCTCGGCGGAGCTGTGTGGTGGGTGCATCGGTGGAGCTGGGTGGTGGGTGCATCTGTGGAGCTGTGTGGTGGGTGCCTCGGGGGAGCTGTGTGGTGGGTGCATTGGTGGAGCTGTGTGCATCTGTGGAGCTGTGTGGTGGGTGCCTCGGTGGAGCTGTGTGCATCTGTGGAGCTGTGTGGTGGGTGCCTCGGTGGAGCTGTGTGGTGGGTGCATCGGTGGAGCTGTGTGGTGGGTCGTTCGGTGGAGCTGTGTGGTGGGTGCCTCGGGGGAGCTGTGTGGTGGGTGCATTGGTGGAGCTATGTGGTGGGTGCATCGGTGGAGCTGTGTGGTGGGTGCATAGGTGGATCTGTGTGGTGGGTGCATAGGTGGAGCTGTATGGTGGGTGCATCGGTGGAGCTGCATGGTGGGTTCCTCTGTGTCCCGGTATCTGACTACAGAGTTCGTTACTAGAGGTCTTTCCTGCAATTATATGATTTCAGAGAGACTAGATACTAGCTAATGCACCAATTAAAGGCAACTTTTAAGTTCAGTATTCTTGTTTAGGTTTTGATGGCCTGGGCAGTGAAAGGGGAGGGAGGAGAAATGCGAGTCACGGCAGCAGCAGCCTTTGATGTTGCTGCCGGCCGTGCAGTGAATAATTAGGGGAGGAGAAATGCCGCTGGGGGAAGCTGAGATGCCTGTGGGAGGGAGGCTTTGATGTGCTGGTGGCTTTGATGTGCACGCGCTTTTTGCCAATGCGCTTGCGCATTGAGCTTTTTTTCTCGGGCACTGCAACAAATCACCGAGATGGTTAAGCTCTGTTTAAGCCATAATATAGCTCGCCAGCTATGCGCAAGCGCATCACAGCAGGCGAGCCCTAAAAAGAGGATACAATTGGTATAGCCACACTGCAAATTATTTTACAATGCTACAATGTAGTAGTGTTTTCTTTTAAGGTTCTCTTTAATATATTTACTCGTTCATCATGTGCACTTTGCCAATGTAACTAAGAACTGGGCATCTCTCACGTTACAGGGAAGTGGCAAAAAAGGAAGCTACGGACTAACTGAACAAAACCTTGGCAGAGAAGGATTAGGACAGCAAATCCCAACAAGCTAACAACAAGCATTGGCGCCGCGCGGCAAAAAAAACAAGCCGGTTATGTTTGACTAAGATGGCAGTGTGCTGGCATTTTTTTCATGTAAGAGTAGCATGGGCTGAAAATGAATAATAAAAATATTCGCTCTGTGGTGAGGGAGGGTGAGGGAGGGGGAGGGAGTTGAAGCGCGGCAGGACTGTTATATTTAGTTTCAAGGCACAAAGAGAGCGCAAGTAGAGGTGCTTATAAAAATGTTCACATTTTCAAGCAATTTGAATAAGCAACTAATCTCCTTTGAGTTCCTTTATTTATTCAAAAACAGAAGTCCATTTATATATCGCAAACTTGACCCAAAGGCATTGGAGCATTTTACACGCGCACTAGTGAATAATGCAGCTCAACCTGCAACTCATGGATTTCACTTCACAAAAATAGCCGACTGTAGAAATATTCACTGCTACTAAAAGAAGCTCGGCAGGACTGTTATATATAGTTTTAATGCACTTAGAGAGCGTGAGTAGAGGTGCTTATTGAAAGTTTTCACATTTTCAAACACGTTTAATAAAAAAATTGAGGATTAGCTTTCAGCATGTTCAAGTAAAGGGACAATGACGCGATTAAGGGAAAGGACAGCTGAAAATAATTTAAGACATTGCGCAGCCTGGCAGAAGCCAGCTGTAAAGTAAACAAATAGGTTTTTTTTTTATTCTTTTGTTTTAGATCAATCGCGGCACTGGAGGATTAGCTTTCAGCATGTTAAAGTAAAGGGACGATGCCGCGATTAAGGGAATGGATGCGCGCTTGTGAAACAGGGATAAGGCTGATCAGGGAGCTGATGTGGGACGATGGCGCGATTAAGAAGAACAAGGCTGCACTGAAAGAGTAAGCGCAACGACGACGAGGCAGCGCTGGGGAGTGTCAGCTCCGATCGTCGGCGCTGCACTTGAATAAGGCATCCATTTGAAGTGAAGCTCTTGGCGCGCTGGAGAAGCGTGAGCCTGGTGGTGGGGGGGAGGGAGGGGGAGGGGCGGGATGCCAGCGAGTGGGAGGGAACAGGCCAAGCGCGCGCTCAAGAAGTCACGGATGAAATATTAACACGCATTGTCGGAAATCCGGCTGGTTGGTTTGAGAAACTTTGGTTCAGCAGTAATAGGTTCGAGTAAACTTGACCTAAAAACTACGATCTATATATGTCATATTTTGTACTTTTTATTCAATAGAGGGGGGATATATAGTCTTCTAAATATGAATAGTGGGACCCTGCTTGTCCCTCCCTGTAAGAGACCGATGTAATTGTTAGTTTGGTTCAAGACCCATTGAGCACAGTTAACGCTTGCACTCTGGAGAACAAAGACGTGCACTACAGAGCTCTGTGTCTGCTCGTCATTTGCATACTACCAGGCTGGGGAGGACACTGCAGTGATCTTCACAATACTTTTACTCAGTCTGGGTCCTTCTCTCAATTTTGTGCATTTCATTGAGAAAGTTTACACATTTAGCACTTTCATATTAGCCATGCAGCACAGTAGCCACAATACTGTATTGCAAGGCTGAAGAAAGCAAAGTTAATAGGATCCACATATGCCAGCATGTTAGAAGAGGAAAGTGGGAGATTAAAAAAAAATAATAACAATCATCGGGAGAATGTTGTGCTATTTTTAGCTGCCTGAAACGTGTCGGTTGGTATGTATTAGACTTGCAACGGTGCTGCTGTAGGAACCGATGTCACAAATTCAAATATAATTTGTTTCAATACCTGTCAGGCGCACTGAGAAATCGCTGTGCCAGGCAGAGAAAGCGCAACAAAAATGTGGGTCACTGGCCTGCCAGGAACAGTACTTATCCGAGTCTCACACGACCAGTCCCTGCCTTCTGAAGCCCACCGAGAAATTTGGATTCAGAAGAGTAAATCATCACGACTTAGTATCCTATGGACTGAATTCGGTAACGTTGGAGGCTACATGTAGTCTCGGGGCGCCTGGAATATTTCAAAAGTACACTATCTAGAGCAGCTGCGAACTCCTCGCTAGTGCCCCGGGGGAACTCTGGAAAGAACACACGTGCATCAGCGCTCTGACGTCAGGCACCGCCCGCTGTCGGGACAGGCTGACAGAAGAGGAGGTGCCCGCAGGAAGGCGGGGCGATGACTGTTGGCGCGCTCCCGCCGATGCGTGGAGCCTGCGCATGACGTCGGAGCGAGAGTCTCTTTGTTATGTACAGAGACCAGTGAGTGACGTAGATTGCAGACCAGCACACCACCCCACTTTCTCCACCTAGGTGGTTTCTGTGCGCTGCCTTAATGAACCGTCGTCTGTTCGTTCACAGAGGTTTTATTTATAGCATACATGCCAGCGTTTTAATAAGGAAAGTGGGAGATTTTGAAAACAATATCAGGGGATTGTACTTTTCCCCATTTACTTACAATAAAGGGCAGTCCAGTGAAGGTGGGAGACAGCTAAAATAACGCCAGTTTTGGCTTTAAAAAATCAGGAGTCTCCCGCATGAACCATGTATGTTGGCATATACGTTATAGGCCGCACTAGGACTCTCCCATTTTCTTCCGTCCCAATAAATGGAGCCGGTAGCGCATGCGCAGCGCGGTTGTCCGTACGGGTCAATGGCTGCGGCCCGCGACGGTCTGCCGTACGGTAAAGCCGCTGAGTGACGTCAGGCGAGCGCACGCTCTTCCGCGCAGGCGCAGAGCCTTCTTGGCCGTTTCTCCGCTTGCTGATGTCGTAGAAGAAGAGGCGACGGACGGAGAAAGAGCGGGGACCGGTGAGAAGGCGGGGGGCGGGTACCCCTGATCGGGTACGGGGGCAGTGCCAGAGAGGCGAGGTAGAGCAGAGGGTGAGAACAGAAGCGGGGAGCTTTGGGGGGAAATAAGGAAGCAAGAGGTTTGGGGAGAATAGCCTCCTCCCCCAGCCATGTTTATTCACCCCTCCAACTGTGAGACAAAACAACAACACTCGGCCCGGGACTTTCTCAATGTTTTGAATCTCATCCTCCCCTCTGTCACACAAGGGTCCCTCCCCTAGCATCCCCAGCCTCCCAGGAGTAATAACATGACTCCGCCCAGGACAGATGCAAACACTCCTGCCTCCCCTCTGTAGATGCACACAAGGGTCCCATCCCCAGCCTCCCAGGAGTAATGACAACGTGACTCCACACAGGACAGATGCAAACACCCCTGCTTCCCCTCTGAAGGTGCACACAAGGGTCCCATCCCCAGCCTCCCAGGAGTAATGACAACGTGACTCCGCCCAGGACGGATGCAAACACTCCTGCATCCCCTCTGTAGATGCACACAAGGGTCCCATCCCCAGCCTCCCAGGAGTAATGACAACGTGACTCCACACAGGACAGATGCAAACACTCCTGCTTCCCCTCTGAAGGTGCACACAAGGGTCCCATCCCCAGCCTCCCAGGAGTAATGACAACGTGACTCCGCCCAGGACGGATGCAAACACTCCTGCATCCCCTCTGTAGATGCACACAAGGGTCCCATCCCCAGCCTCCCAGGAGTAATGACAACGTGACTCCACACAGGACAGATGCAAACACTCCTGCTTCCCCTCTGTAGATGCACACAAGGGTCCCATCCCCAGCCTCCCAGGAGTAATGACAACGTGACTCCACACAGGACAGATGCAAACACTCCTGCTTCCCCTCTGTAGGTGCACACAAGGGTCCCATCCCCAGCCTCCCAGGAGTAATGACAACGTGACTCCACACAGGACAGATGCAAACACTCCTGCTTCCCCTCTGTACGTGCACACAAGGGTCCCTCCCCTAGCATCCCAGCCTCCCAGGAGTAATGACAACGTGTCTCCACCCAAGACAGATGCAAACACTCCTGCCTCCCCTCTGTGAGTGCACACAAGGGTCCCTCCTCTAGCATTCCCAGCCTCACAGGAGTAATAATAACACGACTCCACCCAGGACAGATGCAAACACCCCTGCCTCCCCTCTGTAGGTGCACACAAGGGTCCCTCCCCTAGCATTTCCAGCCTCCCAGGAGTAATAATAACATGACTCCACCCAGGACAGATGCAAACACTCCTGCCTCCCCTCTGTAGGTGCACACAAGGGTCCCTCCCCTAGCATTTCCAGCCTCCCAGGAGTAATAATAACATGACTCCACCCAGGACAGATGCAAACACTCCTGCCTCCCCTCTGTAGGTGCACACAAGGGTCCCTCCCCTAGCATCCTCACCTTCCCAGGAGTAATAATAACGTGGCTCCACCCAGGACAGATGGAAACACTCCTGCCTCCCCCACCGTGGATGTCAGTGCTCAGTTGAGGACTGAAACACCCTTCTTGTATGAACAGCTCTATCTCTCCGAGCTTAGCTATTCATTGAAAACAACCTGCAAGATTGTGTACTTTAAGAGGTTCCCAGATCCCAGAGTCACCAGTTTTTATACACTTGGCCATATCTTCTGCCCACTCAATGTGCTTCAGACTTCTATATCAATACTCCCTGTTGTGCTTAATGACATCCTCATCAGTAGATATGCAACCTGCCCCCTCTTACAATCATATGTTTGTACCACCCTTAACATTGAATAGTTACACCCCTCTACATGACTATGGGCTGCACTCCAGAAGTTCCAAATCCTGACACTAATCATATATACAAGCATGTTTCCTGTCTAGCCACATATATTAACTCCTCTCCTAGCCAAATAGATCTCTCCTCTTTCCTAGTAAGACACCTATCCAGCCATGGATAGTAACTCACCCCCTTGGCAAATTTACTTCTTCTCTAGATGTCGTCTCTTCGGTTGTCTCTTTCCTTATCCTCACTCTCTTTCCTCTCCTCCCCTACCCCCCCACTACTTTCTCTCTCCTCTCTCTCCTCCCCTAATGTATTGCTGACTGTTTTATTTAATGTTTACTTGTTGTTCTTTCTAGTATATTGTTGAACCACATTGTTGCACTTCCTTTCGTCTCTCCTGTCGTCTCCTCCCACACCCTCCCTCTATTTATGTCTCTCCTTCCCTCCTCTCTCAATGTATTGAGACCGAACTATTTTGTCTGATGCCCGATGGAGCTACCTGGTTTAGCTATAGGGGAGATGGGCCGTGGATTCCCTCCTTGGTCGTCACCTACCCAGTCGGTCTTTAGACAGACTTCCTTTTGTCTCTACGGTTTTCTCTTCCCTTATCCTCACCGTCCCTCCTCCCCTACGCCCCACTACTTTATCTCTCTTTTCTCTCCTCCCCTAATTGTATTGCTGATTGTTTGACCTAATGTTTACTTGTTGATCTTCTTCTAGTATATTGTTGAACCACATTGTTGCACTTCCTTTCGTCTCTCCTGTCTTCTCCTATCGCATCCTCCCTCTATTTATGTCTCTCCCTCCTCTCTCAATGTTTTGAGACTGAACTATTTTGTCTGATGCCCGATGGAGCTACTTAGTTTAGCTATAGGGGAGATGGGCCGTGGATTCCCTCCTTGGTAGTCACCTACCCAGTCGGTCTTTAGGCAGACTTCTTTTCGTCTGTCCTTATTGTCTCTTCCCTAGCTCCTATCCTCTCTCCCGTGAATCTCTCCCCTTGCCTGCTACTCTGCCTACCCCTTGTCCTTTGTGCTCTTTGACTAAGCACTCCTTATCCCCTTGTTGGGGAAAGATCCAATAATTCTACTCTGGAGTCTCAGCGAACCTGCTGAGTGAGTCCACTGCGCCAAGGGAGCCACTCACTCTTGAGGTATGGTATGGCACCCCTTGCCAAAGCACTCCTTCTCCCCTTTTTGGGGAAGGATCCAGTATGTAGGCCTTGGAGTCTCAGAGACCCCTCTGAGAGAGTCCACTGCGTAAAGGGAACCTCTCGCAATAGAGATAGGGAAGGGATACCACTTCCCCTGGGATCACAGCTTACTGGACTTTGGACGTTGCCTTGACTCGTCTACCGGTTTGTGTCCCCGTCACCTTTCCCCTCCTCACCCCATGCTGTGTCTCACCCTCCCCTCCTCTTTCCCACCTTCATTATCTGTATACTTCCCCCTACTCCAACCCCTCCCCTGAATCTCTCACCTTGCCTTCTTTTCCCCTTACGTATTTGTGCTTATTGTTTATCTCGACCGTACAAGTAACTATGTTGCCATGCTCTAAGAACCGTGTAACCTTTGTAACGATGTTACCTGTAACTATGCTCTGATGCTCATGTAAAGCGCTCTGATACCTCCAGGTCTAGCCAGCGCTATATAAAACTTTTTAAATAAAATAAATAAATAAGTAGTAACCCCTCCCCTAGTCAAATGGATCTCTCCTCTAGCCTTGCATACTAAGACACATATCCAGCCATGGATAGTAACTCCTCCCCTAGTCGAATGGATCTCTCCTCTAGCCTTTCATAATAAGAAACATATCCAACCGTGGATAGTAACTCCTCCCCATGCCAAATATATATCTCCTCTAGCCTTGCATATTGAGATATCTACCCAGCCATGGATATTAACTCCTCCCCTAGTTAAGGGTTTCTCCCCATTTGCTGTTGAGGTTGATACGTCCCCCTCCCCGGATAGAGCTACTGACAAACAAAGTCATCAACAATTAGTGTAATATCATAACTGGAATTTACCTCACACACCATTTGCCTGTTGATATCCTTCTCATTATGGAGCTTGGTTCCCCTTTTACCAGGATCAGCCCACTACAACGACAAAAGTAGTGGTGGTTAAGTATGCATGAGTAGTAACAACCACCTGCATGTACATAACAAAGGGGAAAAGGGTCCGAGGGACAGTTTAATGACCTAACAATGCTACTATCCCTATGAACAGTCAAACCAACAAAGAATAGCAAGAGGTCAACACATATGCAAACCGGCTAATTACTATGTAAAGGAGAAGTCAAACTAATAATGTGTGCTGTAAAAGTCACGCTAAGGGTCTCCCTTTCCTGTGAAAAAATTCCTATCAGTCACCACTCGGATCCGCCCTTCATCATCTGGGATCCTTCACACCTGAAGGTGGAGTAGTATACCCACTGCGGACTGGCAGATGTCAAAGCCTAAACCTACATGTGGGACCCAGTGATATAAATATAAATTATGTGTTCGAGGATGACTGAAAGCAGTGCTCTAAACGTGAAATAAAGAGTGAGAGTGCATGCGTAGAAGTGAAATACCAATAAAATTGGGTAGGGAAGAAAAAATGAATTTTAATGTGTTTTTCTTCAATCCCAAATTAATTAAAAAGTGCGTAGTGGTCTAAACAAATAACCACTAATGAGAATGAAAGGTCGACATGTTTTGTCACTGAATTTCAGGTGATATTTTACCTTTTTTAAATAAATTCTCACGAAGCAGTAGCGTTAATGGTCCTGTGGAAGCAGCAAGATACCAGCTGGATCTAGTTAGTCTGCAGAAACATGTCGACCTTTCATTCTCATTAGTGGTTATTTGTTTAGACCACTACGCACTTTTTAATTAATTTGGGATTGAATAAAAACACATTAAAATACATTTTTTCTTCCCTACCCAATTTTATTGGTATTTCACTTCTACGCACGCACTCTCACTCTTTATTTCACGTTTAGAGCACTGCTTTCAGTCATCCTCGAACACATAATTTATATTTATATCACTGTGTCCCACATGTAGGTCTAGGCTTTGACATCTGCCAGTCCGCAGTGGGTATACTACTCCACCTTCAGGTGTGAAGGATCCCAGATGATGAAGGGCGGATCCGAGTGGTGACTGATGGGAATCTTTTCACAGGAAAGGGAGACCCTTAGCGTGACTTTTACAGCACACATTATTAGTTTGACTTCTCCTTTACATAATAATTAGCCGATTTGCATATGTGTTGACCTCTTGCTATTCTTTGTTAGTAACAACCACCACCAAATAATGGTAAGTACGTGCCTAGCTACGACCACCTGCCTACTAGTGATAAGCGGTGGACAAAATTTCCTTCTCTAGATTTAGATAATCTCTCTGGTTTCCCGGCATGCACATCTTATTTATAACCCAAGGCTCGAGTCTGGGTACCACGCGGGTGGACGGCGTCCCCCCACTTATTTTACCGGGAGCTCGATAACTGGAGCCACACACTAACTCTTTGGCCTCTCTGGGGCGAGATCGGAGCTCATTCAGAACGCTGCTCACACGCTGGCTTCTCTGATGCAATCGCATCTAAGGGGTGAGCGAGGGGAGACAATGAGTCTGATGGTGCAAGCCACCTTTCGTGAGGTCACTTCCTGTCGTGACTTCAGTGTCCCCCTCTTCTTTTTTTAGGACTTGTGCCCTGCCAAGGCCTTTGTATTGTAATAACACAGGTCCCCTCCTGAAGCTCCTGTTGGCTTTCACAAACGTGCGTCCTCTTAATTACCGTAGATGTTTGCTAAAGTACAATCCTGTGTTCGCGGAGTGGAGCACATTCTATAATACGTTTTTTTCATTGCAAGAGAAGCTTCTGCTAAACTAGGATGTGAATTGGGTGGGGAGTGGGCCATGCAGTAGGGAATGACAGGACAGCACAGTTAGCTTTTCAACCACATATGTAATTCTTGTACATATTAATTGTTACATTAAATTGTGCATCTTGGCGTTTTGACACACTGGAAGATACTGCTTTGCTTGTGGTCTTGGTTTTGGATCAAGTTTTTTTCCTGTTTAACTGGATTTTCCTTCCAATTGAAGGGATGGAGGTAGAGGCCCTTGGGTATCATGGGGTGAGTCCCTCTGGATATTATGGGATTGTTTGGATCTGCTTGGCTATGTGAATTCCGTGATTGGATCTGCTTGGTATTCATGCTCCTGGTGGTGTATCCCCATTGCATGATGTGGCTTCTTAGTTTTCTTCAATGGGCTTTTCCATTTGTGAGGCGTCCCTTCAACACAGAAAATTGTATTTGCCTCTGCATGTGTATCAGTGGAATTAGGGACAACTTAGTGGCCCTCAGTACAGTTTCATGTCACCACCTACCTTCCTTGACTCATTGGTTCTGATCACCATGGCTTTATTTAGGGCCTGTGGCAATCTTGGCCACTGTGGGGCACTAATTGTGGTGTTTTTATGATCTGTTATGATAGGATTTTTTCTGATGGACACCTAGCATGATGGTAGTTACTTTTAAGGGTGTTGTGTCAACTGTGACGGAAATAGTGGTGATGGCTTTGACTGGAGGTTAGTGGGATATCTGCCACAAATCATAGTGTGCCTCTCTTTCTCAAATGAGGTGAGGTCTTATTAGAGAGCTTTTATACAAACCAAGAATTACTAATGTCAAACCCATATGAATTCTTTAAACCCAAGAGGTGAAATATGTAAAGCATCACAAAAACTCATTCACTCATTGCATCATATTAACGCTGTAGTAATGCCTTTATTTCAAATCGGAGCTCTCCATCATTCAGCAGGCGATTATTAAGAATGCACATGTATGCCTTGTTTCCTCTCAATCTTTACTCCTGGCTTGTCTCTGAATTTTCAGGTCAATGAACATGTTCCAAGTAGTGGATGCAGCAAAATCTGATGGTGTGCTGGGGATTTGCCACCAAATACCCGACAAATCACTGCCGGGTTCTGTAATTTTCCACCTGATTACTCGGCTGTTAAAAAAATACCAAAAAACCATGGGCATATAACAAGGCCCCTTTTTTAGGTCTGGGACTCGAAGGCTGCGCTTGCGCAGTCTCGCTCCGAGACTTTGTCTACAGTATGGGGGCTTGAACCCGCCCTCTTCTCCATTGGCTGGCTTCCTAAACGGATGCCAGCCATTGGGGGAGGGGGGGGCGTCACTCCGTTGAAGACAGGATTCGGGGTTGTGTTTTTTGGGTTCTTTCTCTCCCTCACGTCATCGGTGCAAAACACGCCCCTCATCACGCTGCCTGCATGCCCAAGTCGGCTCTCTGATTGGTTGACAACCACCAAATAAACACTACCATTGGTGTTCCTTATTAACCAATCAGAGGGCAGACTGGCGCGTGCAGGCAGCGCGAGCAGACAACAGGCGATATGGAAACCGGCGCCACACCGCTCACGGTGCCCCCCCCCCCACCCTCCCTCAGTGGGGGCTGCTCGGCCGACCCTCGGCCATGACTCTCTTCTGCATGGAGGAAACACGCTTGGGACGGCGGGCCCCTGGAGGCCGTCGGAGCATGCCACAGTCCGAAATCTAACTTGACACTTGACTCTGGCAGTCGCGCAGGGCAGCCCTACGAGGAGGCCGTATTGGATCTGTAAATCTCCCCAGTTCCTTTCAGTCGCTCTCATTCGCTCGGTGCGGCAGCAGCATGGCGGAGCGGCTGGGTCTCGTCCAATTAGTTACCCCCTTACCCCCCACACACAAAGACACCATTAGACCGACTCCCCTCTTTCCCCCTCGTTCCGCACCCTACTCGCACCAAGGTACGGGGGCTCCGAGGCCTTCGTTTGGGGAGCAGCAAAGCGTTTCTTACGTTAGGCACATGCGCACGGACTAACACACGTGCGTGAGAGGCAACAGCAATTAGTTGTAGAAACATCGGCCCAACTGAGCGAGCGTACACTCACTTTCTCTTCCGGAGTGACAGGGCAAGGTCCTGGGAGGCTGCACCTTCTTTTCGGGCGGTCTATTTTTCTGATAAATCGAGAGCCTTTTTTAGGGAAGAAGTGCCATCCAGATCCCTTTGAAAAAAACTGAAGCTACCCCCCCCTCCCCTCCTCAATAGCCCATAGCTCAATAAACAAGCCCCTGCACGCCATGCTGCACGGCCGAGGAACCTGCCTGCCCGAGAAGAGCTACCGGGAGGCGACCAAGGCGGGTGAGTGACGGCACTGCTGTGCCTGCGAGCGCCGCTCTGCTCCGACTCAGTGCACTGAAGCAAAGCGCCTCACCATGCTGTGAGTTTGAGAGATGCTACACTGCTAAACACAGAACAGTGTGCAGTACCCAACTTTCTAGCGCAGTGCGAGCTTAACTTTCATGCGCAGGGTGTGACGTCACTGCCGTGCGATAAACAGTGAAGGGTCAAGGCAGTGCATTGTCATTACCGTGTGTTTAAACACTGTTTCTATTCCCTGTGTGCCACTGTCTCACCCTTCATTTAAAAAAACGTGAAACTGCGTGAGGCTTGCGAGGACTGGAGGGGCACAGGAGATGTGCAGCCGCGTGGCTGTACATGCGTGAGCACCAGCTACAATCGCCAATGGCCCTGCGTGTGCCCATCTCCTGTCCCACTTCCGAGGCAAGACAGCAACCATAGATCTTGCTGGTGACAGCGCTTCGCTCTGCGTCGCCAGGTGCGAGACCTAAAAAGGGAGGGTTTTATGGCGATTGAAAATACCTAAGATGTTTTTATGTTGTTAAGCCCAGAACGGACACTGGTGCCATGTTGTGGTTGTGGTGCACCTGAAAGGTGGACCACCTGGGTTAGGAAAGGAACTGGCTATTCTAGCTACCACTTCACCACTTCATGCCTGAAGGTGACCTAGAATGATTCTGCATTTTGAGAAGCGTGTTTCCTTTAGATAAAAGAAAATGTGTGTGTGGTGTATGGTCACACTCTCGGAAGTAAGTTAAGTCTTATATGGAAAGTAAGGGATTTTTGATTTCCTGCTTTAAGGATTTCCTTTTATTCCTATGCAAAGACCTGCTACCTAATTTTAGTGATGAGATAATTTGCCTGTTCCAATTTCCATTTTTGTAGCCTCTCCCTCGGGTTAGTTATATTACCATTTCACAAGTGCATCAACGTGTCTCACAATCTGAGCATGCATTGTTAGTCCATCCCTCTTTACCATGGCCACTGGTGTAGCATACATTTCTATTGGTAAAGTGACTGTGCAGTCTTTCTGGATTGAGCAAGTTATATCCAGCTCTGCAGATTTTCTTAAAGCAGAGTTTAATGCCATTAAGTAATAAGAAGCCACATTCATTCAACTCTCACAAGATCACATTTTCTTGAGCAGTGGAGTGTCGGCAGCTGCAGCTTGTCCCACCCGAGGCCGCAACTAGGTCCTTGTAGGATGAACTCTGACGCCCGGCCAGGTGCCTGTTGGCCCAGTTCTTATTTGCCACACCTGGTACAGGCACAACCAGAAGCCCTGCCCTGGCCCATCCCTTTTTGTCCCTCCCTCCCATGGCTCCATTACGATGCTGAAATGGCACCTGTGACAGTTTTAGTATCTACAAGGAGTTGGCTTGACCCATAACTGGACATATCTTTCAAGAGGCTGATGAACTATTTGAGACAATCAACAACCGCTTTTATGATTGCTACGTCCATTTCACCTCACACCTACCCAGTCATCTAAAGAGATTTCACTGGGACTTGTATAGCGAAAAATAAAAGTGACAAAATTAGCAACGTGGTCTGTATTGGGTTTTGGTCATATCTGTGCTTTAAATCATGACAGTGTTGTCACCTGACATAAGCCATTGGAGAAGGACTTATGAGCCTTGGGCTCTTTCTACACGGAAGGGAAGTTAGACACTTGGTAATATTCATAGGTGCGCATTCGATACCTCTTTCTGCGCCGACTGCATTTTCGTTTAAGAAGTTCTTGTTGTAAGTGACAGTATTTTTCGTGGTATTCCCCCATAGGTTTTCCTTCACTACCATATTTTTTTCTGAACCTGTTTTTGTTGGCTTTATTTATTTATTATTTTATTTGTGGGTTTGTATAGCGCTTGAATCACTCCGCCAGGAGTATCTCTGCGCTTTTGACCGGTAAAACAGTAAACGTACAGAAAGGGAAGAGTTAGATTTCATTTTTAAATAGGATCGTTTTTTTTTTTAATGTTTGCGAAAGGTTAAATGCTCTTTGCATTGTCTTAGAGCAAGGGGTAATTTATTCCATAACCTTGGGCCCATAGTGGACAAAGCTTTGCCTCCATGTCTAGCTCTCTTAACATGGGGGACCACAAGAAGGAGACTGTTGCTTGATCTAAGAGATCGTGTTGGAACATAGGGAACAAATCTTCGTTCAAGATAGATAGGTTCCTGTCCGTTCAAGCACTTGTGGATTTAGGACTGCACACTTCTGCTAACCAGTGGTAAAGTGCTTGTGCTCTCCCTCAAATGTGCCTTTCTGCCAATGTCCAGGGTCACATGACTGTGAAAGGCTCTCCTATGTTGTGATGTGTATGTCCCCCCTAGACAGTGGCTAAAGGGCGCTTGAGTGTTTGGATGGTGTACTTCGTCTGAGCATGATGGTCTAGGGGTTGTACCCAACCCCTTCCAGGGCTCCAATGGTAGCGTGAAGGCTGTACCCAGTCCCTTCCTGACTTCAGAAGATGCCTGCCCTTTCACTAACAAATGCAGCTCTCACATAGGCCATCCAGTCCTGTGTTTCACTAAGCAGTCTGGAGATAGACCCAGGTGAAAGAAAGAACTACCCAGATCCCGTTCAGGGTAAGTCAAAGGGGGTGACCCCCCCACCTACAGACTGGCACTGTGTATAAACGTGACATTCCAGAACCTCTTATCAGAACACTCCTTGGTCTGTGGAGGCTCGGAAGAGGGACTGCCCTGCTGTCTGAAGCTTGATGAAAAATTGGACCTGCCAGCTTTGTACCAATGTTCCCAGAAGTGACTCTTAAGAGTCAGCTAGCTGACCTTGTGTTTTAGCTGTAGGGACACAACAAACTTCAAGAGGCCTTTACCTCCAACTACCCAGCTGACTAGTACCAACTGGACCTGCCTTAACCGTGCTGCTGGCCTCTTCTGGAGTAAGTCCTAACCCTCAAAAGGCACCTCCACAGGTCCTGAACCATTGGCTACTAATAGAGTATGCTCCTCAAACCATACCTCTGCAAGAACTGTACTCCAGGTGAAAAACCAGAGGCTCTGAGCTCCCTGCCTAGAGAATAACCATCCCGGTCACCTTACGGATGTGAGTGGATTTCACGGAGACAAATGTGGAAACTACTTATTTTATTTATTTATTTATTCAAAGTTTTATATAGCGCGAACGAGATCTTTACAGATATCAGAGAGCTTTACAGAAACAGGGGTAGGGGCAACAGGTCAGCTTTTGGGTGAGGTAGCTGGGTGACTTGTGGTGTATGGCCGAGTGTGTCATAACGGCTATTTTCAGCTGTATTCTGGCCTCAAAGGGCAGCCAGTTCAGGGATTTTAAATCCGGGGATATATGCGAGTGTTTCCTAGAGCCAGTGATGAGTCTCGCGGCAGCGTTCAAGGAGGCTCTTAGGGGAGCGGTTGTTGAAAGGGGGAGTCTGCTAAGGGTCACAATTCCGTAGTCTATGCGAGGGATGACTAGGGCCTGTACAGCAGTTTGGAAGTCCTTAGCTGGGAGGAAAGGTTTAAGTTTCCTCAAAATGTTGACTTGGAAGTTGGCTCCTTTGGTGGCTATGCTAATGTGCTGCTGCATGTTGAGCTTGGCATCCAGTGTAATGCCTAAGGATTTCGCAGAATCCACAATGGTGGGTTGGACATTGAGCGCAGTTAGCTGATTGAGCCAAGTTTGGGTGATGGCAATTTTCGTGGGAGGTGAGATCAGAAGGAACTCAGTTTTCAGAGCATTTAATTTGAGGTGATTATCGGCCAGCCATGATTGGGTGTTTCTGAGTGTGGAGTTCAGAAGCTTGATGTCTTCCGGGGATTGTAGCTTGAGGTACAGTTGAGTGTCATCGGCGTACATATGGAAGTGTACATTAGATGCTTGAAGCAAGGTGGTGAGGGGTTCCATGACAAGGTTGAACAATGTGGGGGATAGGGAGGATCCTTGTATGACGCCTAAAGTTACCGGCACCGGTGAAGACTGACCACTTCTGACTGGCGTCAACACCTTCCCGGATACAGACTCCAGGCTTCACCCGCATGGAGCTCTTCACGTTGAGAACGACTGCCCTGTGTTTCCCACCAACTCCAAACATTAACCAGCTCCTTGTGCGGACAATGACCTCACTGTGGTCCCCGCCAGTGTTATGTTCGACTGAAGCCTAGGACTTCAGCAACCTGCCTGTCTACAAAGCTGTCTCGTTCCAGCTGCAGCTACACTACTGACGACCTTGTCAAGCTTCTTGTGTGAAACAGGCCCAATGTTAGAAGCTAAGCTTTCCACGAGGTAAACTTATTACCTGTCTGTATCTGACCTGTGTTCCATTGCATTCGGCCTTAACTTTTGAATTTGTTCTGTTCCAGTGTCCATATAACTATAATTATTCTGCTAAAACATTACAACTCTGGTTCTAAATAATGGATTTTTTTGCCAATGTTGGTTTTGTTTTAATAAAATGTTTTCAATTTTTTTCTACTTTGGGTTGGGAATTTTCTGGTGTTTGTGTTTTTACTTTATTATTGTTGGAGTGCCGCATACATTCTTTACACATGGCTTCCAAGTTAAGACTGGCTGCTTGGTGCCAAGGTTTCAGAGGGCTAAGCACTGGTTGATTTAGTGAGTATGTTTATTACTTAATTGGAGCTCTCACCCATCTCCACTAATAACCCTGTTTCTTACAGTTCCTTTGCATACACATGGTGGTGCATTTTGCTGTGTTCCTAGAGGGTGGGGAGGACACCAGTGAGATTTATGTGTGCATCTGTCTTCATTTCCGGCATTGACACATGGATGCAACCTCGGTTCTAAAGAGGTAACACACACTTCCCAAGACCTCCTACTCCTCCACATTGCTTGTTCAGTATTAGGAGTAGAACAAATTCTAGGCTCTTCTCATGAGGCAAGTGAAGGGTCCCAAATTCACATGGTGGAATGAAGGGCTAAACGTCTTGTGTTTCGATTTTCTTTTATTTTGCCTCGGGTTTAGTCCTTTACGGCCTACTTCATATCAGCAGTACAAAGAGGCTTCCTGTCTCAAGCTAGTACTTACGAAAACAATTGCCATAAGCAATAGAATTTTTCATATTTGATGTGTAATTATTTGGGTTTTACTCATAGCTTTTAATGTGTGGGGTTACGAGACCTTTTACATTGTGTGTTTAGGTGTTCACCTTAATTTTGTTCGGATGGTAAAGGACATTAGTTCACAATTTAACCTTTTTTTCTTTCCACAGGTGCCTCACTGATGCTTCTTTCTTCAGATCAAAAAGAGGACTATTTTTTATTTGCATTTGAATTGTTTTGAGACATTGCCCTTCCAGAAAGCCAGTAACTATATTTTACCATTTTGAAAGGCAGGACCCTTTAGTGGGGACTTGCAAGCGGCTCTGTCTGAAAGCTTTGTACTGGGTCTTAACTAGCAATATGTTTGGAAAGAGTGAAATTCCATAGAGGAAACGTGGCTGCATTGCATTAGCTCAGTCATACCCATCTCTGAAGCTGTGCTGCCGAGGCACCCGCTGGCGGCAGCAGGGACACCTTCATGGCAAAGCAGGACGGGGGCATCATTGTCCTGGACGATGATGATGACGATGATGAGCTGAAGACTGGCCATTCTTGGGTTGCTCGACCATGGAAACTCCCCTCCTCTTTAAATGTTCAACCCCGGACGTTTGCATCTGGTTCTGTGGCTCAAACCCAGAACCCTCCCTCAGCTTCCCACCCGTCTACTTCAAAAGCTCATTTGCGGTCTCTTCCTTGTACTCCGTCCCTGACCCCACCTTCCATCTTGAAATCCCAACCCACAGCGCATCTTACAAGCAGCGCAAGTTTGCCAGCGCCACAAACCAATGGGTCAGAAGTGAAGTCTGTGTCAAATAAAGAGTCAGCACAGATTTTACTCAAGGCCACAAATGAGAAACTTTTCAAAGAGGTGAGTTTTTTTGTTTCATTCATGTGATCTTTCTTCCATGATCTTTTCAATTTGACAGGTATGAGTTGCTGACTGAGCTTCATTACTGACAACAAGGCTTACTTTGCAAGTTTAAAGGCTGTCGGTTAGTGATTAGCTCTGCATTGCCCAGGGAGGTTTGTGGTTGTGTCGTCACTATTGTATTGTGTTCTGTGGACCTTCTTTTGTATCGTTGCTATGGTTGGTTGATGTAGTTGATTTGCTGTTTTTTTGGGGTGTACTCTTGCAAATTCTTTTGTGTGTTGAGCCAGATATGGCTATCCTTGCATATCATGTCCATGATTGGTTGGCTGCGTTGTTTGACTGCGGGTGAGGTTGGAATTGTGTTTGAATATCATCCAGCTGGTCTGTTAATTGTTTGACAACAGTAAATTGAAGGCTTGCTAGCATGTGCCGCGTGCAGTCTACTGCTTATTTTGGATGTGGTAAAATTGAAGCGGAGTTAGAATGCCCATGTATGTTTTTTGTATGTCTGTTGCTGGTAAGGGTACATATGTAGTAGAAGGTCTTGTGGGTTAGCACCTGTGTTGTATTGGGTGTGGTGCCAGCCTGTATTACGCAACGATTTCTAGTTTGTGATGTGTGTGCTGAAGTTGGAAGCTCTTCTATTATTCCCTGTGTAAGCTCTTTGATGTTGAAGGTAAGGTGGTTTCCTCGGAGGCAGTCTTCTCTGGTGCCTTAAAATGTTGTCATTTAAAGTTGGAAGTGATTTAGCACATGCCCTCATGATAGTCCTGCATCGATTGAGGCATGTGAGATTAAAGGTTCAGCACACTGAGTGTCTTCTTTTTGGATATTTGAGGGAGTTATAGAATTGGCAGCAGATAGGTTTGCTCTGAAACTATCCTTGGAAAGACTAATGTTGTTTTCTTTCTGTATTTAGTTTATGGACATTTGTGGAAATGAGACAACTGAACATCCAGAGGTCATGTCTTTCTTACTGGGACGTTATCAAAAGGCCAGCCCAGCCTTCCTGGCCTCAACTGAGTTCCGTAACGTGATTGCCCGTTGCATTACTCGAGTCCAGAACAAGAAAAGTAAGGTATATGTTTACATCAATGAGCTCTGCACTGTTCTGAAGTCCAATTCGGAGAAGAAGAAGGTAGCACTCAGTAGTGCTCCTGCCCCTGCAGCAAAGCAAAAGCAGTCCCAGCAGCGTCAAAGTCATGCCGCGTCTGATAGCTCAGCCACAGAAACCATTTATGGCCTTGAGCAAGAGGAGAACCAGGAGGCTAAAGAGAATGCTGGTGCAGAAGCCATGGAAGATGGGGAGCATCACAAGGCCTCCAAAAGGCAGATTCGCTATCTGGAGAACCTTCTGTCTGTTTACACCTTAGAGATTCGTAGGCTCCAGGAGAAGGAGCTGGATCTTACCCAGCTAGACGATGAGGACTCCATTTATATCCAGGAGAACCGTCTGAAGCGGAAAATGATCCGCATTTTTGAAAAGCTGTGTGATTTAAAAAGCTGCTGCAGCCTTACTGGCCGGGTCATTGAACAGCGCATACCATACCGTGGAACACGCTACCCTGAGGTCAACCGCCGTATCCAGAAGTTCATCAACAAACCAGACAACTTCCCTGACTATGGTGATATCCTCAAGGTCATCGAAAAGGCAAACCTTCGTCACAGCTTGGATTTGACTAAACGGCAGATGCAGAGTATGGCTGCCGATGCCTTCCGTGAAGTGGGCAACCGACTGCAGGAACGGCGACACCTGGACATGGTGTACAACTTTGGAAGTCACCTAACAGACCAGTACAAGGCTGGTGAGTGGAATTTGCTACATGGCAGGTTTATTCCTTTACCTTTATACAACAGCTAACATTGCTATTATGGTCTACTGTTGTCTCAGTCCTAGCATATGTTTTCTATCGGCCCATCCTGGTTCCTGTGGTTCTCCTCCACTATTTGTTTACCTTTGCTTTATGCCTGTCTTTTAGTTTGCTTCCTCACTTCTGTTTCTGCTTGTCAATTTGTGGTGCTTTGTCTGGTCCATTTCTGTTTAACCACTTCTTACCTTGTAGGTGTTGCTTGCTCTTCATCTTGTTTGTCCCACTCCCTTCTTTCGTGTTTCTTGAGCTTTCTCTCACTGTATCACTCCACATTCTCAAGTCACTCCTATATGCCGGTCGTCTTAGGCCAGCGCCAACCATCTTGTGATTCGCAGGGTTAGTTTAGCCCACCCTTCTGTGGCTTTTGCATGCATCATATATGTAGTCTTCTGAACACCTCCTGATTGTTTATGAGGACAGAACATTTTAGTAAAGACATTTTCTTGTATTGTAAATACTTTTGTTTAAAGAGAAACAAGATTTTTCTTAAAGGCAGTGTGTTGCTTACTGATAATGTTACCTTGTGGTAATGTTATGCTTATGGTTGTCTGATCGAGGTCACTGCTCGAGGGTTCAATGCTTGATGTGCACAGCACCACTTTCTCTAGTGTCCCAGGATGTCATGGCTGCAGGCAAGGTCATGGTAACGTCTGTGTGAGAAACCTGGGCTTTGGTACACTACAGGTTTCAAAACCTTATGTCCCTTCTAACTGCCTACCTCCATTATTTCCCTCTGCTACTGGCAATGTAGCATTATTTATGCATGATGATTTGTACTCTGTTGTCTCCAGCTCTTCTTTGGCTGGACAATTCGATTCTGTGCTTTCTTGTTGCATATTGCGGTTGGAGGTTGCTGAATCAGACGTACAGTGTCAGAGTGGAGTGCCTGGGGCCTGAGAATCCTGCACCCTGCTGTGTACTCCTGATAGTAGAGTTTGATCTTGATAGTAGGGTTCCACAACATGAGTTTCTTGCATGAAAGCTGAGGGGGTTTCGGATTAAAGTGCCTAGTTTTCAATGTCATTGATATGTTCCTACTGTGCAAGTTGTGGTAAATTGGGAAAGGGCTGACTGAGCCAGTAAGTTTGATTTTTAGATATTTTGGCCACATATTGTATTCAATTATACACATTTAGATCAATCAATCATAATTCTAGGTACAGAACTTTATTGGAATTCCCTACAATAAAGAACTATTTTTGTAAAGCACTAGGATATTCTTGGTTCTAACTAGACCATCGCATCATACTAATCCCCTTGAAAGAATCCCAAACCACAATAGGACGCTTTGGCTAGAACCTAGTTTTTAGATAATTTCTAAATCAACTAATCCAGCAAACAATTCCGCAAACTGGCAAAGGGGATGGAGAAGCTATATATCCTCCTATGACACTTTTAGCAAATATAGGGATCCCGGTAAATTGAAAGCTGTAGAGCACAGGAATCTGGGAGCTGGTGAGTAGTGATAAGCTTCTGTATAAACCAAGCAGAGTATCTATACATCGTCCTCGCGCAGAATATAGCGTCTCAGCATGAATGTGAAATTTTTGTAGGGAGCGAGGATATTGATTGATGGAGATGACCAAGGCTCAGTTCTAGGTTTCCCAGCACTAAGCATGTGACATGATTCTAGATCAATTGTATCCTGTGAATTACATAGTCAGGTGTACACAGCTAAAGTGAACTGGCATAATCTATTCTCAAGCCAATAATTTCTGAGATGGCCACCTCTTTCCATCATCGTTAACAAACAGAATTTTCCAGAATAATTGGAGGTGGTTTGATCACGAATTAACCAAGGCTGATGATACCTGATTAGGAGATCTTTATTCTCAAACTATTAACTACCTTTTCTTGTGCCAAAGGTCTATTTTCTCATTCATCCCCCCCATCTCCCCAGTTTTTCTCTGTGTTCAGCTTACTGTGGTTACTGGCCACCCTCTCTCGGAGGAATCTCATAAACTGGTGAGATTGTACGCCAGACATCAAACCACCGCACAGTCTCCCTAGCTACTGTTTGTCATTGCCAAACTTGTGAAAGTTGACTTCTCTTGGGTTGATGAGGTGGGCAGATGGATCAAAACCCTGAATAATTCCATGTTACAGGGGAACCTTAGAGCCATATATGGGTGTAGTCTGTCTGATCGCAGTATTGCTTCAACCTTACCAGGTTTCAGTTCTGAGTGTGTTGGCTTGCTAATACCTCAACCTCCCATCATTGGCTTGATAAGGTAACCGCATTTTCCAAAAGGGCCAAGACGCTCTGGCACCAGCTTGCTGTCTTCCCCCATTTTTCAAGTTGTTCAACATTAAGATGTTCAAGGGAAAAAGTTCTTTGTGTTGGAGACAAATGCTTGAAAGAGATTCATTCATAATGTTAGACAGCACAGACCGTCTTTTGGTCATGGATAGGATAACTATCTCTTTTCTTTTTCCTTGCCCTTGATGGATCTGGTCCTGGAATCTACACTAGTTTCCTATCTTTAAACTCCTTGTGGAATCGGCTGCTCATTTAGACGAGTACAAGGGAGCCTTTAGGCCTCTGTTCTCTTGTAAGTAGATTTCAGTGGAGTCTACTTACCATGTCACTGAATCAGAATGGGAGGTGCTGCATGTGACCATGTCCTAAGTTCTGGCTCCTGTAAGCTATCACTTGGAAGTGCTTGTAAATAGGCCTTTTCATATTATGCTCCCAGACTCTGAATCTTCCTGCAAAGAACAAGGTTATGGAAGGATCACACAAATTCTTATCAGCCAATGGCCATTGCTTGAGCAACATTCCAGTCCATAGTTTTTCGTGCATTATTCCACTCTAGACCAAGACAGCCATATGCAAGTCGGTCTTGGTCGTGCTCCAGTAGAAACAGTTCAGTCTGAACTGTCAGGCCATGTCTCCTCCAGATTGGAATACAAACAACCTAAAACCTGTGTCAGCAGACTTAGGCCTTATCATTGTAACCAGGACCATGTTTGAACCTACCCTTTACACTTGGAGTGTCTACTCTGACAAAGTGATGGAAAGAATACTTCAATTTATCTCCATGATATAATAAGCAGTGGAAAAGTTTTCCTGACTTCCTAGATCCTGCATCATCTAAATAAAGACCACAAGGCATAGTCACCGGAGCCATTATTGCATTGGTATGGAAACAACCCTGAATCGAAAAAAAAAGAAAGGAAAAAAAAAAGGCAGTCAAGTCTTTTTGGGATTTCCTGAAGACATCAGTATCTGTGATTGAGTGCAGCTGCAGGGGAAGGGTGTTCCACAGTTGAGCCCCTAGAACTCTGAACTATCTTCCACCACAACAGGCTTACCTCTTATGCAGAATTGTCAGTAGGGCCTTAAATCCAGATCTCCAAGACCACACTGGATAATAAGGGACAATGAGATCCTACCAAATCTGGGGCCAGTGTAAAACACAACCCAATAAAGTGCCCTTTGTTACGCCAAATAATGCAAGGCCTTGAACAAAAATGATTAACCAGGAAGCAGCTTCTTCCATCGCTAAATACGAAGCCAGCCATGTTCTGGCGCTGAAACAAAAGAATACCAATGTGCTGCATTAGATACGGCACAGGCACTCCACCGTGCCTTGCAGTACTGACTCTACGATGGAGGGAATAAAGTAGGTAAGCTTTTAGCCTGGCTTGATAAACGTGAACAGGCCAGACGTTGGGTGCTTGATGTGAGAAGTTAGCCCGGCATATGATGTCCACTATTCTAGTGGGCACCTTGCACTAGTCTAAACGACCCTTATTGATGGTGGTTGTAAAGTCAACCTTGTAGACAAGCTATCCTAGTGGTAGCATGGACCAGCAGTCGTAGTCTAAGACTTCAGAGAGCATGTGAAGCAAGCAGTTTTACCAATTATAATCCCTTGAATACCAAATGAAAGGACACCACACAAGGTATATATCAAATCTATATGTATTTATTTCTAACACAACCCCTTTGCACTGTTTATGAGGTCAGATATCGAAGTACATCACAAGTTACTCAATTAGCATACGTAAGTTGCACAAATACAGTTATGCCCTAGGGGCCTCACAAACCATATACTAAGTAAGTGGTATAAGAACCACTTCAGAAATAGTGAGTAACCCTAGGGCCTAGGGAATCGCTGGGGCTACACTAAACAACCAAAGGTTAGGAAGTAGGAGACCCACGGGAGACGCGTGCAGTGTCTAAACACAGTCACGAGTTACCATTGACTTATAATGGAGAACGAAGAAGTTACAAAGTTACTGTTTAAGGACACTTCCGGATGGGCTACGGTAAAACCCCATTAAACTAGGACACTTCGAGAGTCAAGACCCACGGGAGCACCAGAGTACTCGTGTTACCTCACCCAGGGAAGCCGGGTGCATAGATGTCTTTTCGTGTCTGGTTTCGTCGTCGTTTTCTATGGAGATCTGCAAAGAAGTGCTGCAGGTGACCAGAGGAAAAGTGTCCGGGTGGATCCAAGGGTGGATCGGTGAAGTGAAGAACCTGAAAGCTGAGAGGACAGAGTCTGGGTCACTAGCCAGTGACTAGGAAGGAACCAGGAAGGAACCAGGCGATGTCATGGTGATCTGAGGTGAAGCTTGTCTCTGCAGCCATGAGGACCAGGAGGTGTCGATGACGACCAGGAGCTGGATTCGAGCTGTCCCACGAAGGATCTAGTTGACTGCGGTGTCGGTATCGGGACTGGACCCAACAAGCCTTGGAAAACGCAATCCACGCAGGACGTCAAGATTGGCTTCGGAGCAGACCAGCAAGGTCTGAGGAGCTTCTTCTGTACAGGGAAGCTGGAGCAAGCCTGGATCAACCAGGAAAGCAGTTTGGTTTCAAAGGTTTGTCTTCAGGGGGCTCACTAGCCAGCGGGCTAGCAGCCGGGAAGACGCGCTAAGCTGAAATGCAAGAGCAGGCTCCACGCGGCACTCGTGGAGGGCTTAGCTTTGATGCAAATGGCGCTCGGGTCTGGGGCTTCTCGTACCCCAATGCACAACTGCAAGGGTACCTCGGTAGTCGAGCTGTTAGCAAAATGCAGGATGTCCAGGGTGTCCGGTCCCACGTCTCTCGTGTACGCCACAGGTCTCAGCTTTGCTGTGGATGTGGGTCGGAGTCAGAGAACTCTGGAAGTCCAGTTCCTGTGTCGCTGAGTCTTCGGGTTCCGGCAGGAGAGTCGACAAAGCAGACCGGCAAGTTACTGGTGGTGCCTGTTTGCACAGGCTGGTCACTCCTTGGCCACAAGGGAGATGTCTTCAGTCTTCTAGTCAGAATAGAACGTCGAAGGTCCAAGAGTTCAGTATCAAAGTTTCGTTCCAGGATAATCTAAAGTCCTGGGGACACACCTCCTATCTTTATACTAAGAAAGGGGGCTGGATTACCTGACTAGGTCCCTCCTATGGGTGGACTTGGGAAGGGGGTGGTTACACCCCTTTCCCTTTGTCCAGTTTCGCGCCAGAGCGGGGCTGGAGTGCCCCAGCAACTGGTTTGAACCGGGCTATGCATGGAGCACCTTGTGTGCCCCAGGCATTGTCTCAAAAAGCATCTGCTGATGCAGCCCTCCCTGTCCCAATACACATCTGCCTGTCTGGGGAGGTGCTGGCACCTTCCTGGACAGAAAACCTATTGTCCAGGCCTTCCCTTCCGGAGTTTCATCCAGCAGCAGGAGGTCAGACTTGTGCCTGTGGCAGCATCCATTTTGTGATGCTGGGGCTCTGTTTAACTTTAACCGGGTAAAGCAGTAACATACATGTCTTTTCCCTCGAGAAGGGTGGAATGCTACTACCGCCGCCGCCAGAATTGGCGGGGGGTTATTATTCTAAAGTGTTTGACACCTTACACGACATGTTTTGATAAGGCCAAACAAAAGTTAGCATTAACCGAGAGGATTATAATGCACTTAAGAGTATATGGTATGGCTATATCATAGAACAGCTATAAGGAGATGGTTCCGAAAGCTGCAGAGGGGCTCAGCTCATGCTAGGGCACCCTCTCACATAAAACCAAGCACTCTGCCTCCAGGATTGTCGAGGCCTAGCATAGGAGTGACTTATAGGTGCATATGTGTCTATATATAAGGTAGATATAGATATACTATATCTAAGTAAGGGGTGATTACACCACCTTACCCAAGCTGAGTGATCAGCCTGTGGTGTCATTTTGGATGGCCAGCCAGGGGTGGCATAATATATGCTTCAGCCCCTGGTAGGCCTTGGATGAGCCAATACCCAATCAGGTATGTACCTGAAGTTCATGGTATCAATTTAGAGAGAGAACAGCTGGGCTGTGGGTCTGATTAGCAGGCCCACAGCCACACTAAAGTCGAAAAACCAGAAAATCACAGCACAAAGTGGGGGTGACCATAGGAAGCAGACACTACTCTCCGACACTTGAGAATAGGACCGATGGGGGCGAGACTGTGAGGAGTAGTGAGCAAATAGCTGACACTTTTCCCAATTACTATTCCTGCCTTTAGTCCCCTGGGGTCACTACAACGAAGGCGGAGTTGCAGGAGTTCTTCAGCGACAGCCACGTGCCTGGTCTATCGTAGAAAGACAAGACTGTTCTTGGGGGGGAGACATTACCACTGAAGAGTTTGGGGCGGGTCTAAGAGATTTGCAATACGGCTAAGCCGTGGGGCCCAATGGTTTACTTATGGAAAATTGATGGGCTCCACTTCGATCCTACATTTGCTAACAATGAAAATAAGACCGTGAGAATTGCCTAGGGACGAAAGCTTGGCCACAATTGTGGTAATACATGGGGCCAGGAAGCCACCCTTAAAGTGTGCCTCATAAAGGCCGATATCTTTTCTAGGTGTGGAAGTTGAGGTGGTGGCCAAAGTACTGGCAAGATGACTGATTAAGACTATTACGTTAGTCCACCCAGGCCAGTCCGGTTCCATGTCTCACTGCGGCACCAACCTCCTCCTCTGCCGACTCTGAGGTGACGGGGGCAAATGTAAACATACCCGCACTGTTGCTATCACTAGATGCCAAGATAGCATTTGATATGCTAGAATGACATTACTTGTGTGCTGTGCTGTAGAGTTCGGGTCTCGGCTACACGTTTTTCCAATGAATTCAGCTCCTTTATGTAGGGCCACTGGACAAGGTGAATGGCAGCTGTTGGAGGACATTCAGAGGCACCCTGCAATGCTGCCCTTCTTTGCCCTTGATGATCACCTTGGCCCTCTGCGGGTCGGTATTCACCAGGATCCGCTAGTGCGAGGCATGTTAAGGGAAGGAATGTGGGAAGATAAAATCTCACTATATGCCGATATCCACCTGACCGACCAGGTGATGACCCTGGCTCGACTGATTCAATTCATTAAAATATTTGGTAGAAATTCTGGATAGACTATCAATTGGCAGAACCCAGACTTTTTCCAGCATCAGAACCGTACACCGGTACTCAATAGATTGTTGCAAGACATAAGTAATTAGAACTCGTTTCCACTTTCCCTACTGAGCAAAGCAGCCCTTTTTAAAATGATGTCCGTACCCCGATTTTTAAATGTATTTCAAAACACTCCCTATGAGGTGCCTGGTTTCTACTTTAAGGCGATCGATACAGAGGTGCGTACACTACTGTTGAGGCGGGGTTGCTGCATATAGGGCTGCCCAAACTTACTAGATGATGGAAAAAATGAGGGGATAGCAGTGCCAGACATCCAAAAATATTACTGGGCTGCCCAACTCTAAGTAATCAATGGATGGGTGTTTTTCCCGCTGTCAAAGCTGGCTCTCTGAATAAACAGGGCATCGATTGGGCAACGGAATGTGCTAAAGTGCAAATAAATTACAGGACCCTACTAGGCAGCTCATACAGATCTGGAGAAAGGCAACGAAATACCTAGGGTGGAGAAACTTAACCCATATTACACTATTGTGGGCGGCCGCAGTCCTACACTCCTTCCAGGATCAGCTGGGATTTGACTCGGACAAGGGTAGGAATGTCTTGAGTGGGAGACCTGTGCATTCCTCAAACTGTACTTGCCCACTCACTATGGTGTGTCAATTTCTTTCAGGGTGAGCCAGTTGTCAGGCCTACTTGACCTGCCTGGTCAGTAAGTTCTGCCTCTGTGCCAATCTGATTTTGCTGCAGCTAGTGTAGTGCCAGTCTCTAGGGGATACAGTAACAAACTACAGAAGGTAGCCCATATCCCAGTAGAGACCAGGGTAGAAGTATGTAACAATCAACCATGTCTCCGAGGGTATTGTTTGAAAGACAATTTTAAGGGAGCACTTTAATTGCTGTGAGCACGGTAGGGAAGGCAGGGAAACAATAACTTGGGTACACAAGTAACATAAGAGACTTTTGCATATATTAAGTCATATAGTCAAAGACAAAGTACTGTGTTAAATTAAATGAACCTGTGGTATACTGTGTACAAATGCTCGAGAAATAGTGAACCGCGCTAGTGACTCATGAGTGAGTATATACAGCGGAATAGGGGCACACACACAAAAAAAAAATTATCTATACAGAATGTAATCGAAGTATTGCCCATACAGGAAATGCAATGAGTACAAAGTAATTTAGGTGGGCAAACGTGAGAAAGGCACCGTAAATTATGCTTTTAAAGTCGTCGGCGTTTCCGCCATTATATAATATTAGGTCCAGTTTACTGATAGTAGGGAAGCCCAGAAGGGTCAGGCACCGGAGGCGCACTCAATTCTATGTCACAGAAATGTTGAATAGATCTGTATTTTTTTTTAAAATGAAAAATACAATGCAATTTTGGCATTTTTAGCCTATTTGGTGGTTTAGGCTGCATGTGTATGTGTCTGTCTGTCCATCTATCTCGAAGTTCCTGTAGATTATCCCAATGGACACAAAAACAATTTCGACAGATGGGGGAAGCTAGATAGAAACAGGATCGCAATTAGACAAGTCAGCAGCCATTACCACCTACTATACAAACAGTCCAGCACCAACATGGGATGTACCACCCTGGTTATACACATATTCCAACTAGCATAGAGGCACTGGCTAGTTTCAGTCCCCACTATAATAATTTTTCTGCACGACTTTAGATATTGAGAAAAGAGTGCACGTTGAGCTACAATAATGGGCAAACCATAAAAGATTGATGCTAAAATGTGTTCGCCAATTGTATATACCACTAGGTCAGAGGGTTATTCTAGATTTGCAATGCTGGCTTGCTGATTTGACTCTAATTGCAATATGAAACTTTATTAACCACAATAAGATCTTCATCTGATCGTATGCATTCCTATCTGTCAATGTCTTTATTATTGGCTTCCATTAATATAGCAATAGTGTATCCTTTGGTGACTGAATGCGATCATATCAGACCATGTCTTTATTTTGGTGTTCATAGCATTAGCGCAGCATATTAACTGTAATGCAGCTACACTTATTATCAGTACAGCGAGATTTCTCATGAAGTAATAACTACTAATACAAAAAATGTATATACTGTACAGATTATCAGATTAGTAGGGTATGTTAGAGCCGTAACAGTGCCTTGCAATTCTAACTATAATTTGAACCTGTAACTTTATTGACAATAATGTGAGCTTACTGCGATGTTTCGTTAATTGATCTGACAATGTCTTCGTTATTATTGTTTTTTTTTTTTTTAAACCGTTTTTATTAAGATCGCAGAGATAGACATACACAGTACTCCGAACCCCGGAGGGTCTGTGACAACAATCATGTTTCAGATGGTGCGATACATTTTAATTGACAAACCCTCTACCTCCCCCCCGCCAACTACCCAACCACCCAACCCTCCCTTCCCGCAACACGATTCCTCTCCGACACTGTTTAAGGTAAGCATACAATTGTCCGTAGAAATAACCTTGTCTCAACATGCCCATTACAAATGCCCATCCTCGCCTCTGGGCGGTGGCGGAGGCTCCAGCCACAATCCCCTGTAGTCTGCCCATCGCTTCCATATTTTATAGTGTTTCGTGGGGCAGCCTCTGGCCTCAAACACCGGCCTCTCCAGTCCCATGCAAAAGTCCAGACCCTTCTTCCACCCGATAACTTTGGGAGCCCTGGGATCCTTCCAGGCCTGTGCTATATCCCGTTTAGCGTGAGTCAGCCCTAGCAACAGCAAGTGTCTTTTGTAGATGTTACCGCCCACCCCTTCTAGCACATGAAGCAGGCCCTGTTTCGCCGTACGGGGGAGTTCCCACCCCAGCACCTCCGACAGACAGTCCCATACACCTTTCCAAAATCTCGCCAGGACACCACATTCCCACACTGTATGTAAAAGGGTGCCTAACTCATGACCACATCGCAAGCACTCCGGGGAGTTATTATTGTTTTAATGCTGTTGAATTATCAGGTTGCTGGATAGCTGGTAAATTTGTGGACAATTTATCAGTATAGCCAGTATCGTCATAAAAGTTCAATCTCTTTAATAGAGTTCAGCCCCTGTCAACTTCCCACCCAAATATGGATTTTGGTTACTAGAGGGTGGAGTTTCTATTGTCCTATGCACTTGCGTGTGAGTTGGGCTGTATCTAAATACATGTATAAAGATCTTCTGTGGTGTTTAGGCCTCCCAGAGATTTGCTGTCGAGATTAAGAACTACGTAGTGCCCCTCTCTATCTCCTCACTTTCTATTCCTTGGCACAGAATCTATGATGTAACATGATAGATGTTTCAAATCATTATTGTAAACCTCCTGAAAATGTCTGGCCACGATGTAGGTAGGGTCTTGGTTTGATATTGCCCGAAGATGTTGTAGAATTTTATTCACCGGGAGCTTAGTGCACCCTACATATCTCAGATTTCATGAGCATTCCAAGATGTAGATGGTGAAATCAGTTTTGCAATGCAAAGCCTGGGTGATTTCCCGATCCCGTTTACAGAATCATGTTTTTTATGTTTTCTTGTTGACACCATACTGGCAAGCTTTGCAATTGGTACATTTGATGAACCCCTTTCTTTGCGTAAGCCAATTTGATTGTTTTACAACCTCCGGGCTGCTCTTAACTAAGCTCCCACTCATGGATGGGGCCTTTCGGTATACGAAACCCAGGGATTTTGGTAGGGTATTGCCTATAATCTGGTCATTGAGTACTATTTGCCAATTGCGTTGAACAATATTTTTGATCATTTTGTTCTGCCTGTTGTATGTTGTAATAAGTCGCAATTGGAATAGTTCCTTCTCCTTATCTGCTTCTGGTTATTTGAGTTTGAGTAACACATCCCTCTCTAAGCTCTTGGTTTTATTTATGGTTGTGTTTATAGTGCCATTGCTATATCCCATTGCTATCTTTGCAGGTCTATGGGGTTGCTACAGATTCTTTTAATTCTCAGCATTTCCCCTTAGGGGATACTGTTAATCAGGTGTCGTGGGTGGAAACTCGTAGAATGTAGAACAGAGTTCCCAGCCGTTTCCTTCCTGAATAGCCGTGTTTCCAGTTTGTTGTGCTCTTTAAGCACTTCTACATCTAGGAAGTTAATGCTCTGTGTGAGAAGTTGGCCTTATATATGATACTCACTAGTTCTAGTGATCACCTTGTATCAGTCCAAACATCCCTTATGGTGATTGGTTGTAAGTCAACCTTATAGACCAGCTATCCTAGTAGCGTGGACAAAAGCAGTCTTTAGGCTAAACTCTGAATGGCATGTGAAGCCAGCTGTTTTACCACATATAACCCCTTGAATACCAAGTGAAAGGACACCACGCAGGTTGTTATGAAAATAAACAGATATTTATTAACTAACATACACCTCTGAACTCTTTATGAGGTCAGAGGGCTACGCACATGACAATACTTGAAAGGAAATACGAGTTCGCACAATATTTACAAGAACGCCTGAGGGGCGTAACAAACCATATACTAAATAAATGGAATGCGAAAGTCAATCAAAGGAATGGAGCTGTCCAGAGGCTGTAGGATTGTTGGGACCACACTATACTAACTGGAGGTAAGTAATAGGAGGCCCACGGAACGCGTGTGCAGAGTGTGAACTCACACGCAAGATGCGTACAATCGTCTATGGACAGTACAGTTTAAAGAAAAGGTGAGTACGGACGTCCCTGACTAGGTAGGACTGAAACGACAATGGAACTGGACACTAGGATAGTGAAGCTACCCCTGAGCACCGAAATGCTCGTGTTACCTCACCCACAGGCTGCGGGTGCATAGGTGCCAAGTCGTGTCGGGTACCGGCGTTGAAGTCTATGGAGCCTGGAGGAAAAGATGCTGCAGGCGGTCAGGAGGAAGATGTCCGGTGCAATCCAAGGGTGGATTGGTGAAGAGAGAAACCTGAAAGCAGAGGGGACCATGTTCACAGTCACTAGCCGGTGACTGGAGTGGAACCAGATGTCGTCGCGATCAGGTGGAGGTGGACGCTTGTCTCTGTAGCCACGTGGACCAGGTGGTGTCTTCGACAACCAGGATGGAGGCACGAGCTGTCCCACGCAGGCTCTCGCTGTCCGCGGTGTCGTCTCCGTATTCGGGTTCAACAGGCCTTGGTAAAGGCAACCCACGCGGTGAGTGGAAACGGCGTCTGGAGTGGACCAGGAGGGTCCGGGGTGCTCCTCTTTTGGAAGGGAGCAAGGGCCAGTCTGGAGCAACCAGACCAGCAGCAAAGTTGTCGGAGTTCGTCGTCTAGGAGGTCACTAGCCAGCCGGCAAGTGACCAGACAACGCGTCGAGCAGCAAACAGGCAGAAGGGCCCCACGCAGATCTCGTGGATGCTGGAGGGCTGATCTTCGATGCAGGAGCTGCTCGGGGTCGGGGCTTCTCAGTCCCCAAAGCACTTGGACGAGGAGGCCTCGGAAGTCGTGCTGGAGCGAAGTGCTGCTTCTTTCCAGATGGCCGGTCCCACGTGTCTCGTCGCACCCACGGGTCTCAGCTCGGCTGCAGATGTCGGTTGAGGTCGGAGAGGTCTGGGAATCCGGGTCTCGTCGGGCTCTGAAGTCTGGATCCTTTGCAGGAAGACGACAAAGGGAAGTCGCGGTACGCTGATGTTGCCTGCAGATGCAGGGTGGACACTCCTTGCCCACAAGGGAGATTCCTTCTGTCTTCTGTGGAGCAGAATGTCGCGGTCCAGAGTTTTTTCTTGTGAAGTTGATCAGGATAATCTAATTTGGAATGGTACCAGCTCCTACCTTTATTCGGCTAAAGGGGGCTGCACTACGACTAGGTCCCTCCTCTGGGTGGGACCAGGAAGGGGGGTGGTTACACCCCCTTTCCTTTGTCCGGTCCTGCGCCAGCTCCGGGGCTGGTGTGCCCCAGGAACTGGTTTGGACCGGCATATGCACAGGGACACCTTGTGATCCCCAGGCATGTCTCATTCCTTTCAGCCCTGTCCTACCTAATACACAAAATCCTGTCTGGGGTGGTGCTAGCACCTCCTAAGGCAGGAAACCCTTTGTCTAAACCTCCCTCGCTGGAAGGACTCCCAGCAGCAGGAGGTCAGACTTGAGTCTGTGGTGGCAGCATCCATTTTGTGATGCTGAGGCTAGAGTTAACTTTAACCGGGGTTCAGTTACATACATGTCGTGTCCCTCTAGAAGGGTGGAATGCTAACCCCGTCTCCAGAATTGGCGAGGGGTTAGTATTCCAATTCGTATGACACCTTACTCGACATGTTTCGATAATGCTATGCCAAAGTTAGCATTTGACCGCGAGGTACATTATGCACTTAAGAGTATATGGTATAGCGTTATCATGGAACAGCTATTAGGACTTGGTTCCGCAAGCTGCAAACGTGCTCGGCTCATGCCAGAGCTCCATCTCACATAATTCCAAGCACTCTGCCTTCAGGATTGTTAAGGCCTGCCATAGTAGTGACTGATAGGAATATATGTGTCCATCTTAGGGTTAGATATAGGAATACTATATCTAAACCAAAGGGTGATTACACCACCTTGCCCCAGCTGTCATGCAGCCAGTTGTGTCAGATTTGGGTGGCCAGCCAGGGGTGGCATAATACATGCTGCAGCCCCTGGTAGGCCCTGGGTACACCTATGCCCTGGATACCTAAGGTATGCTATACAGGGACTGATAAGGTGGCCCAGTACCAATTGGTAAATGCACCTAAGGTATATGCTTGTCAATTTAGAGAGAGAATAGCTAGGCTGTGGGTCTGATTAGCAGGCCCACAGCCAGGGAAAGCCGTAAACCAATGAAGCAAAAAGCAAAAATCGGGGGTGACCATAGGATTGCAGACCCTACTCTCCTACATACACCCCCCCCCCCCCAAACTTAGGGACATTAAACTAACCTTGACCAGGTGAGTCTTCTTGTTCTAAGTTCTAAGTAAATACCTGGAGAGACCATCTGCATTACCATGGTCAGTCCTTGGTCTGTGCTCCACTGTAACGTCCATCCCCTGTAGGGAAATGGACCACCTAAGAAGTTTGGGGTTTTCACCCTTCATTTGATTTAGTCATAAGAGGGGCTTATGGTCGGTCTGAATCTTGAAGTGAGTGCGAAACAAGTATGGCCTCACCTTCTTCATGGCCCAAACCACAGCAAAGGCCTCCCTCTCAATAGCTGACCAACGTTTCTCTCTAGGGGTCAGCCTTCTACTTATAAAAGCAATGGGCTGGTCATGACCATCAATATTCAGTTGAGATAGAACAGCTCCCACACCCAACTCAGAAGCATCTGTTTGGACAATGAATGGTTTGGAGTAGTCTGGACTCTTGAGAATAGGTGCAGTGCACATGGCCTGCTTTAGGTCATCGAATTCCTTTTGACAGCTAACTGTCCACTGAACTTTCTTTGGCATTTTCTTACTTGTCAGGTCATTAAGTGGAGTCACAATGGTTCCATAATTTCTGACAAATTTCCTATAGTAACCAGACAGGCCCAAGAAAGCTCTGACCTGTGTCTCGGTGGTTGGAGGAGCCCAGTCCTTTATGGCCTATATCTTGCTCTCCAAAGTGTGGTAAATTTTATATTACCGTATCGTTTTTGCCATATAATTACAAGTCATAAGGATAGCTCAAATGAGAGGCAGAGTCCGTGGTATCTGAGTCACACGGACTTTAATATAATGCTTCGAAGCATGGACATCGGGTTCCATCACCACTCAGGTTCAGGAAGGGACATTCAACATTTTATTAGCATCACACATTATATATAGTAAAACAGTATACATGGAAGTGAATACAGTAGGCGTAACAGGTGAAAAAAGAGAGATAAGAACACGTGCGTAACAGGAGGCGTGTAAGAAGGCGTTCACATGGGTGTGCACTGGACATGTCAGAGAATCGTCACATAAAACGTCACAAGTGGGTGGATGCATAGGGAAAGTTGCAGAATCAGCAGAAACTTATGACCTATATGCGTGCGCAGCTGAGCATGACGTGTAACCGGGGAGAGCTGGGGGCTTTGACTTTTGCACGAGTAGAGGAGACTAATGTCTGGGGTGTCAAAACGACCTGTACCTATAGCATATCTGATATCATATGTTTTGAGGATGTAGTGTCTGGAGTAAAAGGTCTCTCGGGCAGGGGCCGTTCAACACTGAATGCTAGTGCGTGCATACGGATCTTCATGTAGAGTGCGGGGGCCATGGGCCTACCATGGTAACAGGAGCAGTAAATTACTTGCATGGAGACAGGAAGGCAGGGAGGCAGGGAGGCAGGGCCCTTTGCTCTGCAGCCGGGAATATGTTTACCTATTACACTAGACTGGAATGTGTTTTCGAGGAGGCTGAGCAGATAACTTGTAGGTAAAACATCATCTTGGCAAGCGGACCAGGCTGAGCCGAGCACCGCTCGTCTGAGGCAGGAAGTAAGGCAGAGGTCAGGGATGCATACCTAAACGGCAGCTTTCAGAGGGAGAAAAAGAACTCGGAGCCTCGTTTAAGGGTCTAACTCGACTGGGCCAGAAAACGTGGAGGAAAACGTGAAAGTGCACCATGTAAAGACGTTGGCACCATAGGCCTAGAAGCCTAATTAACGGGATATTTATGCATGACTGGATAGCTGACATGTTAACGTTGGACGCAAATGTATTTGCGTCTTTCTAGCATGAACAGAAAAGAAGTTACACGACATACAAGGAACATGGGTGCATGGATAGGGTGCGAGTGGGGGACACATTGGTTACCTGGAAATTTCTATTACCTCATTCCCTCCTTGGCCCCTACCAAACCCTTTAAGATATATCTATATTCATAAGACCATCTATCTGTTCATATAACATCATTTGTTCATCTTTTATCATTCGGGAACGGGAACTTGGACCTGGAATACAAGCTGTGGCGCACAAGCCGCAAATCGCTGGCCCACATTGCAGACAGAGACAACAACTGAATACTATGACCAATATTATTCCTAGGAATGATAACAATTTCCATCCCTAAGCGGATATCACACTCCAGAGCCAACCAGACCAAGTCCAGGAGCCTGGATTCTGGTGAATCAGGTGAGCAATTTCGTGAAGCCGTGTGATGGCCTTATACACGGATGGCGCGTTATTAGGAATAAACACGCAACAACTGGATCCGATGACTCTACAAGCCCCGCCCCTATCGGCCAGGATGACGTCAAGGACAAGGCGATTTTGAAGAACTACAAGTCTCATAGCAGATTGCTCTTCAGTCAGATTACCTAAAGCAGAAGTAGTTTCGTTCACTACCGCTTCCAATGTTCTAGTTAATTTGCGTATCAATTTACTGTTCTGAACAGGACCTACAAAGAAAAAGAATCCTTTATTAAAATCTGTGTATTGTTCCCACGTTGTCTCAGTCTGATCGACAATTGGGGTCTTGATCTACCTTCTATGTATAATATTCACAAGCCGTGAATTCCTATGATAATCAGGTGGGGCTAGAAAAACAGGTGGCAATAGGAACGCAATATAACACGTCCCATCCCAATCAAGGGGCAGATGTACATAAGCAGTGTGACCACAAATGAAATAAGAATGGCGAGAGGCTTTGAAAGTAGACTTTCCTTTGTCACTGAATTCGACCACAGTATTACAATCACTGTGTCCTAGATGTACTGAGCCATTCTTTCTGATGCATAGTTCACCTTTCACTGGCAAAACTGAAATAAACAGCAAGTTCGAATTAGTCTCGGACTGGACGTTCAGAATCATGAGATTGAGGGAAAAATTACCTAATTTATATACTTCATTTTCTAGATCGGTCCCCTTCCTTTGGGGAAGACCGTCTGCATCTGGGAAACATGCTTTATTCATAACTGTATTCAGGTTCCCCCAAATCCAGTTGCCTTGGAAAACTTTGGACTTACTGTCTAGGGAGGACATTAAAGTAAACCATGCACCACATGAACCATTATGTGTGAACGGGTAAGGAAAGAGAGGCAGAGCTCCCTTGTATTTCTGATAAGGTGGGAGTCGGCCACATAACCAGCAATTGGTGGCATTGCTGGCCTGATGAGTATGGTGTAACATACGAATGAATGTATTGTTGCGCATTGCTAATCGATAGGAAAGTTCGTGAGGGGGCAGGTCGCTGAAGGAATGCTCTACAGTGTCATTAGAGGAAGCATGTATACGTGAATCAAGAGGGAAAAAAACATGTAGCATTAAACTTATGCATATGATCGTAAGACTCAGAAGAAACATAAAAATTAATGTTATTACACAGCGACTGTGCAAATTTTTACAGTATAGTTCTCTTTTCTTGATATGCCTATCTCTCTGACTACTTGGGTCTATCTTATACATGTCAGAAACCTGTCTAACCGCTTCACCCAGGGGGGACTTAAACAATTAAACGCTGTTCTGACTTACTAGACCTTAGCTTGGAACGATACTCCTGTTGAGGAGTTTTTTCTATCAGGGGGAGTTTAGAGTCAGAGTCCGATAGGGGGCAGTCTTTAATCGGAGATTCTGGACACAGTCCGTGAAATTTCTTAATGTGGCTGGAATGCAACCACCCCTTGCGTCCTTCCAATTTGACGGCGGTCCTCGTCGTCATCAACACCAACTTTGGCTGTTTCCACCTCGGCTCCAGCGGACTTGATCGATCAAAGTTTCTCACAAACACCAGGTCACCCGGAACAACTTCATGCGATTTTACTTGGGTGTTGTCCGGGAAGGCGGCTGCAACCTGTGAACGACATGATTGTAGTGCAGACATCAAGGAAGCTAGGTAATCTGTCAGCATATTACAGTCGACATCAGTGATCTTGCGGGGCATAGGCGTACCCCACATATTGGGAGGCCGCCCGAAAACCACCTCATAAGGAGATAGTCCGGGTCTGGAATGAGCAACCATGCGCACATAGAAGAGGGCAACTGGCAAAGCTACTATCCAATCTACACCTTTTTCTGCACAAATTTTGGCTAAGCGTGTTTTCAGGGTCTGATTATGTCTCTCTACGAGACCAGCTGCTTCAGGGTGTCGTACGCAGTGGAACTTCCACTGGTAACCTAACAGGAGTGATACCTGTTTCATGAGCTCGGACGAGAATGGCTGTCCATTATCTGAGTAGACGACCCGGGGCAAGCCGTATCGCGGGAAGAATTCACGAACCAACTGCTTGGCAGTGGTCGCGGCAGTGTAATCTGGGACTGGATATGCTTCTGTCCATCGGGAAAGGGCACATACAACTACGAGGACATATTTAAAACCTCTACATCTGTCCATCTGGATATAATCCATCTGGAGGACTTCAAAAGGATGGTCAGGAGGATGGAATCCACCTTGTTCCACGGGAACACCTTTGCCTGGATTGAACTGACAACAGATCATGCAGGTACGCACTTTCTGTTTTGCTGCTGCTCGTAAATGTTTGTTGAACCAGAGGTTTTGAATGCTGTCTAACATGGCTTTTTCTCCTAAGTGTGCTGGACTATGTGCTGTGTTAATGATTACTTGAACCATAGAGTCGGGGAGGAACCATGTGGCTCTTCCCTTCGTCATCCATCCCTGATCTGTCTGGATCCCTCCTTGTTCAGTCCATTTCTTGATTTCGTCGGGAGTAGCATGTGTCTGTATGTCGAGTACATCTAGAATGGGATCCTTCACTGTCATACAATGTGTCTGTGATGTCACGTCAGTCTTTGTCATGTCCGTTGGGATGTCTGTCTGAGCTGTGAGTTTAGCTGTTCGATCTGCCAGGTCGTTACCCTGAGAAATAGTGTCAGTGGCTTTAGTATGTGCTTTGCACTTCATGATAGCAATGGATGCAGGTAAGTATATTGCTTCTAACAGAGCTTGAATGAGGGGACCATGCTGTATCTTGGCGCCATGAGAAGTTAAGAAACCTCTCTCTTGCCAGAGGATACCGAAGTCGTGAACGACTCCGAATGCATACTGTGAATCTGTGTATATGTTTACTTTCTTGTTCTTGGCTAGTATACAGGCTTGGGTCAGAGCAATGAGTTCCGCTGCTTGAGCAGACAAGGTGTCAATACGATGTGTTTCTATGACTTCAGTTTCAGTGGTCACTGCATAGGCGGCCACTAACTCTCCTGTGCTTGTTCTCATACATGAACCATCCACGTAAAGTGTCAGGTCGGGGTCGGGTAATGCAATGTCTGTCAAGTCTTGTCTGGGCTTCGTTACAGTATTGATGACTTCTACACAGTCATGTGGTGTCGGATCAGTTGTGCTAGAGGGTAACAATGTGGCAGGATTTAATGTGTTGCATCGTCTGATCTCTATGTGTGGCTGAAACAATGTCAATTCATATCCTGTCAGTCTTGCTATGGTCAAGTGCTGAGTCTGGGTACGGTTCAGAAGAACTTCCACTGAGTGTGGAACTTGTACTGTCAGGGGATGTCCTAACACTATGGAATCGCTTTGTCTGATTGCTAGAGCTGTCGCTGCAACTGATTTGAGGCACGCAGGCAGAGCCTGGGCCACTGGATCCCATGTACTAGAAAAATAAGCACAAGGCTTATGGTGTCCTGCTTGATCTTGTGTGAGTACAGATAATGCTGTGCCATCGCGTTCAGTAACAAAAAGTGTAAAAGGTTTTCTATAACATGGTGTCGCTAAAACAGGTGCTTGACATAAGGCTTTCTTTAACTCGTCAAAAGCTTGTGTGTGTGTTCCTGAGTCCAAGGGAGGACAGTCGAAGACGCTGCCTCCTGTGTTGTCAACTGTATGAGTGGTTTAGCTAGATATGCATACTGAGGGATCCATTGTCTGCAGTAAGAAGTGAGGCCAATGAAGGCCCGTACCTCCTTTTGTGTCTTGGGTTGTGGCAGATGTGCGATTAACTGAATGCGGTCTGGTGTCAGCTGTCTCCCCCATTTGGACAGCAAGTGCCCAAGGTATACCACTCGCTGGGCACAGAATTGTAGCTTCGAAGGGGACACTTTATGCCCCTTTTCGGCCAAGAAATACAAGACAGTCAGTGACGCGCGCTCGCTGTCACGTTCGGTCCGTGCAGTAATTAACAAGTCATCTACATATTGCAGCAGAGCAGTGTCAGTAGGCATGTGGATACTGTCTAGTTGTCTTTTCAGTGCTTGACTATAGATACTAGGACTTTCCGTGAACCCTTGAGGTGCACGGGCAAATTTGAAGCTTCGGCCATTTAAAGAGAATCCGAATAAATACTGGCTTTCAGGATGAATGGGGACACTAAAGAAAGCGTTCTTGAGATAGATTACAGTAAAGAACGCTGCTTCGGAATCAATAGCCGTCAAAAGCGAAGATATGTCTGGCACTACCGGGTACTGTGGAACGATGCATTTATTCAGTTCTCGAAGATCAATCACCAATCGGTAGACTGGTGGTGCATTTGGGTCTGTTCGTTTAAGAATTGGAATGATCGGGGAATTGCATACATTGGAGTCAGTTTCAATAACTACTCCTTGGGCAATGAGCTCGTCAATCTTCAGTAAGGCTGTTACAGCCTCGGGTGGCAATTTGTATTGTCGGATTCGGGGCAGTACAACTCCTTGCTTGAGAGTGACACGATAAGGTGTAATGCGCATACAACCTACATCAGTGGGACCTTGTGCCCATAAATGTGCTGGTACATTCTGTAATCTTGGATCAAAATCTCGTAACACATAATGACCTTTAAAGTCACGTAGGAACAATCTCACTCCTTCCGGGGAACAACATATTACAGCACCTAGTGCTTTCAACGTTTTAATACCAAGCAGATTTTCAGGACATGCTTTCGTAAGTAACAAGTCTGTAGTACGGGACAATGGACCAACTTCAAGAGAAACTGGCTTTGATACTTCATTAACAATAGGCTTTCCTGAAAAACCCAGGGAAACATTCTGTGAGCCTGAGAGGGGTGCCCCTGGAACCTCGTCATGACTAATGGTAGTTCTGCTCGCCCCTGTGTCAATCAAAAATTTTCTGTCTTTCCCTAATACCTGACTATGTACATAGGGACCATCTTGATCTACAGGAACCTCGATGAGGGGCTTGCCAACCTCCCTTTCCAGGCTGTTTCATGTATATTGCTGATAATCGGGGTAATCTGACTGTGCATACTGATACATTTGTTGTGTGACATGTTGCGTGGCAGCAATAGGTTGGGGTTGGGGTACAGCTACTGTCTGTTGTGCTTGCTGTGGTGGTTGCGTGTTCTGTGGAATATGCTGTGGAACGTGTTCCGGTCTAGGTGGACGCGGTCTCTCTTTCGTTTTGCCGGTAGCAATATTGTGTTTCAAAACCAAACACTCATTTATGTAGTGACCTGGCTGCTTACAATAGTTGCAGTTCCCTTTAATGGGAGCTGCAGATTGACCGGGCGGTGCTGTACCCTTTTTATGACCGTCAGCTGGAACAGATTGTGCAACTAGTACTTTCATTTTCGTGTCTCTCATACGTCTCTGTTCATGATCATGTTCCTCTCTAATTCTGTTCTGGTGGTACTGTAACATTTGTAACATTTGAGAAGGAGTATTTGCTTGCCATGTGCTCTCGACTTTCAATACTCTATTTTTAACTTGTGGTAAGGAATTCTCGACTAATTTAGTTACAAAAAGATGTGGATATGATTCGCTACTTGTTTTCAGGCCACTATTTATAATGAAACATTTCTCGAATCTAGAATAAAAATCACTAGTGTCTTCGTCTTGTTTCTGTTTGCAGGCTGAGATTGCATCCCAGTCTTCCTTTTTAATTGCCAATAACCTCGGCAAAACCTGTACTAATAATCCTGGTAATGCTTTAGCTTTGACCCCAAGACCTAAACCTGGGGTACGTGTATTTTCTTCGTCCTCTAATTCAGCCCAATTAATCTTTTTATCTCCCACCTCCCATTCTTTCTCTTTCAGTTTTTCGTAGATACCAGCCGGTAACAATACCTTTAACATTTTCAGAATGTCGGAATATGTATAATCTCCCATGAGTAACATGTCTTTTATTTCACGGTGAAAACCTGCTGGATCTTTATCATGACAGGGCACTATTTTCTTCATTTCTAATAGTTCCATTTTGGTTGAGGGTGTGTATACGAATACTCGCTGAAGCGTACCCCCTGGGGCCTGGACGGGGTGCACTTCTCGTAAGGGATTCTGTCTGTCCATGTGAAATGGTTGTCTTACTGGGGGTGGGACAGAAACGAAATGTGGAGTCAAGAAAGTTCTGTATTTGTGTCGTTGTTCTAGAATGATATTAATTAAATCAGTACCTAGGCCTCTCCATCTTTTTAGGAGTAATTCTTCCAATATATTATATAGGGGACCTGGATCAGAATGCTGACTCTCATATAGTGAAATGAGATGCTGGATCATGTACATGCCAGCAAGTCGCTGTTCGTCTGGGGAAAGGGTCAAAAATGTTTGTGCTACTGAATCATCTTTATATATGCTATCGTTTCCAGCCCATTGGACTGCTGACCGTGCTAATTCCTGATCTCGCATTGTACTAAGTTCATGGTAACCTATTCTTTCTTTCAGTATTTTATCGGTGTCTTGAAACACATGTTCAAGAGAACATTGTTCTGGTATGGGAGAAAGGAAACGTTTCTTGTTTTCTAGACGAATGGGTCTGTCAAAAGGTCTATCAAAAGAATACTGTTTAGGAAGTTTCACTCTACCTACGTACGCTATTGTTTCTGGCGTTTCTTCTTCAGGGCTATCTATCTCTTCCTCTGAATTGTCACTCTCTTTCTCGGTTCCCCTGGCTTCTTTCTCATGTTCATGGATTTTTACGATTTCTTTACGAATCTTTCTGTACATGGCTTCTATGCTATTCTGTCTATCATGTTTACCATCAGCTATGTTATTACTCCAATATATCAACATATCCATTTCTTCTTTGCTTGTCTCTGGCCGATCTCGTTCCCGTGTTAAACAATTTATCAGGAACCGTAAGATCATACCTTGTGTCTCAACTTTTTGATGTGCCATGGCCTCGCGAATGCATTCTGGTCTCTCTCCTGTTCTTATAAAATGATATATTTTGTCTAGATGGTCAGTCATTTCTGGTAAAAGAACCAAATAGTTTGCAACTCGCCGTAAACGTAATGAGTATAGAACCATCCCGTCTTCGCCGGGTACTGGGTCATATCTGCAGTCTGTAACATACTCTTTAAGGGCTGCGAATGTCGCTGCCCTGGGTGTACGTTGTAAAGCTAACTCTCTATACGTTAGTCGTTTTGTCTGTGGCGGGGTGCGAAGATGACCCCCTACGGCGCCTCCTGAAGCGGAAACGTAACCATCACCTAGTTGTGATGTTGTTGCTGGTGTCATTAATTGGAAAGTAGGTGCAGGTAATGCCGGACCCTGGGCTGCCGGTATACCGAACGGATTATGAGGACCAACAGTGGCAGGAACAGTAGTAATAGTAGTGACAGGAATGGTTGTGACAGGGACAGTAGTGACAGGAGGGGGAATAACAACGGATGGGGAAGTCGAGTCTTGAGGGGGTGGAGGTGACGTGTCTTGGACAGACTGTACGGACGGAGCAGGCTGCTGTATGTTTTGAACAGGTGGGAGAGGTTGCTGTACATTGTTAGCTGGTGGTACGCGAACATTGGTATATGCAGGAGCTACGTCATCTAAATAGGAAGAAAGGAAAATGTCCGCTGCGGTCTGTTTGTGACGGAGTTAAGTCGGGACCAATGGTGGTGGCAAGTTACGGGGTGCTTCGGGGTCGCCTTAGGCAGGCCCTCGGCAAGAACTGGATACAGTCCTGTAATAAGTGCATTTCTCTGTCTGTCTTGTTGTTCTATTCTGACTCGTTCTCCTTCTTCTAGTAACTCTTTTTCCCTAGCTTTTTCAGATTCTTCTCTACTTCTCTCTGCTTTTCTGAGTTCCTTTTCTGTTCTTCTATGTGCTTCTTTACGCCATAATTCTATGGCATTTTTCTGGGATTGTCTGGCTTTCTTTTTCCATAACGCTTCTTCTACTCTCATGATGCAATCAGCATCCCATGTCCCTGAGACAGGCCATCTATACTTTTCTTCCAGACCCTTGGTGTAGTCTGCCCATAAATCTAGATACAGTATGGCATCTAAGCCATGCTTATTATACATAAAATGTCCAGGAGTGTCCCTAGGCGGGACCGGAACTGCTTCTTCGAGTATCCCTTTCCTGGTCCCTATCTGACGTAACTTCGAAAACAGTGGCATGGTCGGATTACTTTAAACGTTGACACAGTAAACACAGTGATGAATAGCAAAACAGTCATTCATACCACAACACTAAAACCACATAAAAACATTTTACCTGATACATAGAAAACACATAAGCACTGAAATCTCGAGTTGCAACACTTAGAATACTGAATCACTGAATTGCTGAATTACTAGATGCACTGCTAAAACAGTAGACAATACCGGTCCCATAAAGGGACACGTCGGACCGTATTCACCTAAGTGAACACGTCTGGACCAGGCCTGTGTACCCAGACCTGTCTTGACCGGGAACAAATTAATGAACCCGTCTAGATGCGTTCCCAACAACGGTACTCACCGGGAAGCAAGAACTGAATGCCTCGGAAACTGGACTGGACTGGACTGCTACAACATCTGGCTGCTACTATGCCGCATGCGCTTCGGAACAGGTGGGCCTCTGAATAACCTCGGACCTTGCTCTCTCGACTAGGGGCTCTGGTCGGGATCCTCCGCATTCCTCACCGCCTCGTCTGGATGCCGGACCGCAGTCTCCGTCTCCTCCGTGGGCCCGAGGGAGATCGCAGGAAAACCCGCAGGCGTGCACGGTTCCGTCGCGGCTGTAGAAGGGGTCAAAACCTGCGTAACATCGCCGGCGAGTGGGGAAGGGGGGTCCCTGTTCGGGCGCCAAATTATGTGGTAAATTTTATATTACCGTATCGTTTTTGCCATATAATTACAAGTCATAAGGATAGCTCAAATGAGAGGCAGAGTCCGTGGTATCTGAGTCATACGGGCTTTAATATAATGCTTCGAAGCATGGACATCGGGTTCCATCACCACTCAGGTTCAGGAAGGGACATTCAACATTTTATTAGCATCACACATTATATATAGTAAAACAGTATACATGGAAGTGAATACAGTAGGCGTAACAGGTGAAAAAAGAGAGATAAGAACACGTGCGTAACAGGAGGCGTGTAAGAAGGCGTTCACATGGGTGTGCACTGGACATGTCAGAGAATCGTCACATAAAACGTCACAAGTGGGTGGATGCATAGGGAAAGTTGCAGAATCAGCAGAAACTTATGACCTATATGCGCGCGCAGCTGAGCATGACGTGTAACCGGGGAGAGCTGGGGGCTTTGACTTTTGCACGAGTAGAGGAGACTAATGTCTTGGGTGTCAAAACGAACTGTACCTATAGCATATCTGATATCATATGTTTTGAGGATGTAGTGTCTGGAGTAAAAGGTCTCTCGGGCAGGGGCCGTTCAACACTGAATGCTAGTGCGTGCATACGGATCTTCATGTAGAGTGCGGGGGCCATGGGCCTACCATGGAAACAGGAGCAGTAAATTACTTGCATGGAGACAGGAAGGCAGGGAGGCAGGGCCCTTCGCTCTGCAGCCGGGAATATGTTTACCTATTTCACTAGACTGGAATGTGTTTTCGAGGAGGCTGAGCAGATAACTTGTAGGTAAAACATCATCTTGGCAAGCGGACCAGGCCGAGCCGAGCACCGCTCGTCTGAGGCAGGAAGTAAGGCAGAGGTCCGGGATGCATACCTAAACGGCAGCTTTCAGAGGGAGAAAAAGAACTCGGAGCCTCGTTTAAGGGTCTAACTCGACTGGGCCAGAAAACGTGGAGGAAAACGTGAAAGTGCACCATGTAAAGACGTTGGCACCATAGGCCTAGAAGCCTAATTAACGGGATATTTATGCATGACTGGATAGCTGACATGTTAACGTTGGACGCAAATGTATTTGCGTCTTTCTAGCATGAACAGAAAAGAAGTTACTCGACATACAAGGAACATGGGTGCATGGATAGGGTGCGAGTGGGGGACACATTGGTTACCTGGAAATTTCTATTACCTCAAAAGGTTGAACTTGGCCTCCACCTACCAGGTGGCCCAAGTATACAACTTGACTCTGCCCTATCTGGCACTTGGTAGCCTTGATAGTGAGGCCTGCCTTTTGCAGGGCCTCTAAAACTTTCCTCAGGTTGATCAGGTGATCCTCCCAGGTGGAGCTAAAGACAGCAATATCATCTAGATATGCTGCACAGAAGCCATCCAGCCCAGAGAGGACTTGGTGCACCAACCTTTGAAAAGTGGCAGGTGCATTTTTCAAACCAAAGGGCATCACCACAAACTGGTAATGACCTCCCGGGGTAGAAAATGCTGTTTTGGCCTTGGCATCCTCAGCTAACCTGATTTGCCAATAACCAGCTGTCAGGTCAAATGCACTCAAGAACTTGGCAGAAGCCAATTTGTCAATTAGTTCATCTGCTCTTGGTATTGGATGGGCATCTGTCTTAGTGACAGCATTGAGACCCCTGTAGTCTACACAAAACCTCATCTCTCTCTTACCATCCTGGGTGTGAGGTTTAGGCACTAGAACTACAGGACTAGCCCAAGGGCTCTCTGAGGGTTCAATGACTCCCAATTCCAACATTTTCTGTACTTCTTGTTTGATACAGTCCCTGATGTGGTCAGGTTGCCTGTAGATTTTACTCTTTATAGGCAGACTGTCACCAGTGTCCACCTCATGGGTGCACCAGTTTGTCTGACTGGGTGTCTGAGAGAACATTTGTCTGAAGGATTGAAGAACCTGTTTACTATCCTCTTGTTGATGCTCAGAGAGGCTGTCAGAAAAGACTACACCATCTACTGACCCATCATCAGGGTTCTGAGTGAGCAGGTCTGGGAGAGGGTCACTCTCTTCCTCCTGTCCCTCATCTGTGGCCATGAGCAAGCCCATGTCCTCCCTGTTGACAAATGCCTTGAGCCTGTTCACATGAAGTACTCTGTGAGGGCTCCGGGGAGTTCCAAGGTCAACCAGGTAGGTGACCTCTCCCTTTTGCTCAATAATGGTATGGGGTCCAGACCACTTGTCTTGGAGAGCTGCTGGGGCCACTGGCTCCAACACCCACACCTTCTGTCCTGGGTGATACAGTCAGGACAGCCTTTTGGTCATGCCAAGCTTTTTGGAGTTCTTGGCTGGCCTCCAGGTTTTTAGATGACTTCTCCATGTAATCTGCCATCCTGGAGCGGAGACCAAGTACATAGTCCACAATATCCTGTTTAGGCTTTTTGAGAGGTAACTCCCATCCTTCCTTCACAAGACATAGGGGTCCTCTTACAGGATGCCCAAACAGAAGCTCAAAAGGGCTGTAGCCAACCCCCTTCTGTGGGACCTCTCTGTAAGCAAACAGAAAGCAGGGTAAAAGGATGTCCCATCTTCGCCTAAGCTTTTCTGGTAACCCTTTTATCATCCCTTTGAGGGTCTTGTTTAATCTCTCCACAAGCCCATTGCACTGTGGATGATAGGGGGTGGTGAATTTGTAATTTACTCCACACTCCTTCCACATGGCAGTCAAGTATCCTGACATGAAGTTTGCACCTCTGTCAGAGACAACCTCCTTAGGAAACCCCACTCTGGAGACAACTCAAAGTAGGGCCCTGGCCACAACAGGAGCTGTAGTGGTCCTACGGGGAATAGCTTCTGGATACCTGGTGGCATGATCCACTACCACCAGTATAAACCTGTGCCCAGATGCTGTTGGGGGGTGGGGTGGGGGTCCATTGGTCCAACAATGTCAATCTCCACTCTCTCAAAGGGTACCCCCACCACAGGTAGTGGTATAAGAGGGGCCTTTGTTGTGCCACCTGATTTGCCACTGGCTTGACAGGTGACACATGAGCGACAAAACTCTTTAGTGTCTTCAGACATATGAGGCCAGTGAAAGTGTGGGGCAAGTCTGTCCCAAGTCTTGTTCTGGCCTAAGTGACCTGCAAGAGGAATTTCATGGGCCAAGGTGAGAAGGAAACCTCTCAGAGACAAGGGGATGACCAGCCTCCTGGTAGCACCAGGCTTGGGGTCTCTTGCCTCAGAGTAAAGGAGTCCATCATCCCAATACACTTTATGGGCACCTGTGGCATTCCATGCAGCCTCAGCAGCAGCCTGCTGTCTGAGGGGTTCAAGAGATGAACAGTCTAATTGAGCCTGCCTCAAGTCTGCCCTGGAAGGTCCCCCTGTCCCAAGGAACTCAACCTGTTCAGGTTCAAGCTCCCCCTCTAGGACAGTTCCTTCTGGGGTCTGTAGGTCAGCCTCCTGTGAGGGCTGATCCTCTACTTGAGGTAGGGGGGAAGGCACAGCCTTAACCCTACTGTTCTTACTCTTGGTTAGTGTCTGGTCCATTGTTCCAGGATCCAGCACTAGTTCAGCTGGGCATTTCTTGGCCTGTGACCTAGTCACAGCAAGGACATGTGCTGACAAACCTAACATTTCCACATGAGCCCTATACTCCACATCTGACCACAGAGAGGATTCCAAATCATTGCCCAAGAGACAGTCCACTGGGAGGTCTGAACTAACAACAACCCTTTTGAGGCCATTTACCCCTCCCCAGGAGAAATTAACAAGTGCCATACTATGGGTGGTAGTGACATTGCTAGTGTTGGTCACTAGGTAGTTTGAACCTAGTATCACCTGTCCAGGGTCCACAAAGTTTGGTGTCACCATAGTGAAACTGGCACAAGTGTCCCTGTAGGCCTGAGCCAATTTTCCATTGATTAAAGGCGTTTGCCTGTACTTGCCCAGGGTACTGGGACTTATTGTAGGGGTCAAATCCATGTCCCCAGTACAAACAAGAACAGCCTGGGTAGGTACCCTGACTAGGTCAGAGCCTGCCTCAGATACCAATGTCAACCCCACTATAGCCTTGGGGGGAGCACTACCACTACTAACTGAACTAGGGGTTGCAGGTGCCTTAGGGGCAGTAGTGGTAGGAGCAGGGCCTTTCTTGGTGCACTCACTAAACCAGTGAGTATTACTTTTACAGTATTGGCACCATGGTTTCTTCGGACCATTGTTCTTCTTCTTCTGGGAATTCTGGGACCCACCCTCCTTAGATTGTTGGGGACCTGTTGAAGACTTCTGGTCATTTTGCTTATTCTCATTACCCTTCTGGTCTGCTTTCTTTTGGCCACCACCCTGGTTCTGCTGCTTGACCCTTGTCCTGACCCATCTGTCTGCCTTCTTTCCCAATTCTTGGGGAGAGGTCAGATCTGAGTCAATAAGGTGCTGATGCAACAACTGATTTTGACAATTACTTAAGATTTGTTCTCTCATAATTAGATTATACAATCCTGTGTAATCAGTAACTTTACTTCCCAGTAACCAGCCTTCAAAATCCTTAGTGGCACAATCAACAAAGTCAGCCCAATCCTGAGACTGAATTTTCTGGGTGTCTCTGAACAGCAACCTGTACTGCTCAGTTGTTAAGCCAAACCCATCAATCAGTGTATTCTTCAGGACTTGGTAATTGTTAGCATCCTCAGCTCTAGTAGTGAGGAGCTTATCTCTACCTTTACCTTCAAAAGAGAGCCACAGTATAGCTGCCCACTGACTTGGGGGATGCACTGGACAGTGCAGGCCCTCTCCAAAGCAGTCATCCATTTGTGGATGTCATCCCCTTGTTTAAAGGGGGGCACTATTTTACTCGGGTGTCTAGTATCAAAACTCCTGTCTTTATCCTTAGGGATAATGCTGCCACCAGTGGGTTCTGACCCACTCAATTTCTGCTCTCTGGCAAAGGCAAGTCTTTCTTTGGCAAGGGCAAGTTCTTCCCTCTCAATCCTCAGATTGACTTCCCTCATCTTAGCTTCATGCTCTATTCTTTGAGGGGATGTCATCCCTCTCTGAGAAGATGCCTGAGAGACATGGGTATGAATAGATCTGTTAGAGCCTCTGGAGTGAGATCTAACTCGTCTATTCCCAATGTTAAGCCTTCCAGAGAGTGGTCCTGGGGGTCCCCCATGTCCATTCTCATGGATGCTCAAGTTGGTCCCGGTGAGCCTACTGACTACTACTGGACCTTTGTCTGCCTCGTCCCCTGACAATTTCTCTTCCTCCTCCTCCCCTGCACTGTGGAGGTTAAGGTCAGGATCACCAAGGGTTCCCTCTAAGGGGGGCATGCTCCCACCTGAATTAGAGGGGCCTGTGTTAGAAGCCCTCCTGGCATCATAAGTCTCTAAGAGACCTATCAGAAAAGGAGTGGTAGGGTTAGAACCCTGTTTTAGTTTCCTGGAGGTACACAATTGTCTCATCTCCTGGAAGCTAAGGGCTGCATATCTGGAAGTGACCTGTGGAGGGTCATCAACCACAAGGGGAGTCTCTGCAGACTCTCCATGGGTAGACATGCTTCTAGTGAGGTGTAAGTGATGCACTTACCTACACTATGGGTTTACCTACTGATCCCTTGCTAAGAGTTGTAGTCAGGGTGTGCTACTCCCTTTCTACTACAACAGCTGGTTCAGTAGAACCCAGAGTATTTCTAAGCTTTGTTATATGTACCTATGGTACCTTATGTGATCTTTCAAATGATATCTCAAGATTATATTTGGTAAAAACAACAGCAAGCTCAAATCCCAACCGCTGCACACCAATGTGAGAAGTTGGCCTGATATATGATGCTTGTATCAGTCCAAACAACCCTTATGGTGATTGGTTGTAAGTCAACCTTATAGACCAGCTATCCTAGTAGCGTGGACAAAAGCAGTCGTTAGGCTAAACTCTGAATGGCATGTGAAGCCAGCTGTTTTACCACATATAACCCCTTGAATACCAAGTGAAAGGACACCACACAGGTTGTTATGAAAATAAACAGATATTTATTAACTAACATACACCTCTGAACTCTTTATGAGGTCAGAGGGCTACGCACATGACAATACTTGAAAGGAAATACGAGTTCGCACAATATTTACAAGAACGCCTGAGGGGCGTAACAAACCATATACTAAATAAATGGAATGTGAAAGTCAATCAAAGGAATGGAGCTGTCCAGAGGCTGTAGGACCGTTGGGACCACACTATACTAACTGGAGGTAAGTAATAGGAGGCCCACGGAACGCGTGTGCAGAGTGTGAACTCACACGCGAGATGCGTACAATCGTCTATGGACAGTACAATTTAAAGAAAAGGTGAGTACGGACGTCCCTGACTAGGTAGGACTGAAACGACAATGGAACTGGACACTAGGATAGTGAAGCTACCCCTGAGCACCGAAATGCTCGTGTTACCTCACCCACAGGCTGCGGGTGCATAGGTGGCAAGTTGTGTCGGGTTCCGGCGTTGAAGTCTATGGAGCCTGGAGGAAAAGATGCTGCAGGCGGTCAGGAGGAAGATGTCCGGTGCAATCCAAGGGTGGATTGGTGAAGAGAGGAACCTGAAAGCAGAGGGGACAATGTTCACAGTCACTAGCCAGTGACTGGAGTGGAACCAGGAGTGGAACCAGATGTCGTCGCGATTAGGTGGAGGTGGACGCTTGTCTCTGTAGCCACGTGGACCAGGTGGTGTCTTCGACGACCAGGATGGAGGCATGAGCTGTCCCACGCAGGCTCTTGCTGTTGGCGGTGTCGTCTCCGGATTCGGGTTCAACAGGCCTTGGCAAAGGCAACCCACGCCGTGAGTGGAAACGGCGTCTGGAGTGGCCCAGGAGGGTCTGGGGTGCTCCTCTTTTGGAAGGGAGCAAGGGCCAGTCTGGAGCAACCAGACCAGCAGCAAAGTTGTCGGAGTTCGTCGTCTAGGAGGTCACCAGCCAGCCGGCAAGTGACCAGACAACGCGTCGAGCAGCAAACAGGCAGAAGGGCCCCGCGCAGATATTGTGGATGCTGGAGGGCTGATCTTCGATGCAGGAGCTGCTCGGGGTCGGGGCTTCTCAGTCCCCAAAGCACTTGGACGAGGAGGCCTCGGAAGTCGTGCTGGAGCGAAGTGCTGCTTCTTTCAAGATGGCCGGTCCCACGTGTCTCGTCGCACACCCGGGTCTCTTCGGGCTCTGAAGTCTGGATCCTTTGCAGGAAGACGACAAAGGGAAGTCGCGGTATGCTGATGGTGCCTGCAGATGCAGGGTGGACACTCCTTGCCCACAAGGGAGATTCCTTCTGTCTTCTGTGGAGCAGAACGTCGAGGTCCAGAGTTTCTTCTTGTGAAGTTGATCAGGATAATCTAATTTCGAATGGGACCAGCTCCTACCTTTATCCGGCTAAAGGGGGCTGCACTACGACTAGGTCCCTCCTCTGGGTGGGACCAGGAAGGGGGGTGGTTACACCCCCTTTCCTTTGTCCGGTCCTGCGCCAGCTCCGGGGCTGGTGTGCCCCAGGAACTGGTTTGGACCGGCATATGCACAGGGACACCTTGTGTGCCCCAGGCATGTCTTATTCCTTTCAGCCCTGTCCTACCTAATACACAAAATCCTGTCTGGGGTGGTGCTAGCACCTCCCAAGGCAGGAAACCCTTTGTCTAAACCTCCCTCGCTGGAAGGACTCCCATCAGCAGGAGGTCAGACTTGTGTCTGTGGTGGCAGCATCCATTTTGTGATGCTGAGGCTCGAGGTAACTTTAACCGGGGTTCACAGTTACATACATGTCGTGTCCCTCTAGAAGGGTGGAATGCTAACCCCTTCGCCAGAATTGGCGAGGGGTTAGTATTCTAATTCGTATGACACCTTACTCGACATGTTTTGATAATGCTATGCCAAAGTTAGCATTTGACCGCGAGGTACATAATGCACTTAAGAGTATATGGTATAGCGTTATCATGGAACAGCTATTAGGACTTGGTTCCGCAAGCTGCAAACGGGCTCAGCTCATGCCAGAGCACCATCTCACATAATTCCAAGCACTCTGCCTTCAGGATTGTTAAGGCCTGCCATAGGAGTGACTGATAGGAATATATGTGTCCATCTTAGGGTTAGATATAGGAATGCTATATCTAAAGCAAAGGGTGATTACACCACCTTGCCCCAGCTGTCGTGCAGCCAGTTGTGTCAGATTTGGTTGGCCAGCCAGGTGGTGGCATAATACATGCTGCCGCCCCTGGTAGGCCCTGGGTACACCTATGCCCTGGATACCTAAGGTATGCTATACAGGGACTGATAAGGTGGCCCAGTACCAATTGGTAAATGCACCTAAGGTACATGCTTGTCAATTTAGAGAGAGAACAGCTAGGCTGTGGGTCTGATTAGCAGGCCCACAGCCAGGGAAAGTCGTAAACCAGTGAAGCAAAAAGCAAAAATCGGGGGTGACCAAAGGATTGCAGACTCTGATCGCTAATGGTCGATGTAAAGCTTAGGTTGATTTCATTGTCATTTATGTTATTTACAAATTCATTTGCTTCTGTTGTAGACCCATCCCAAACAATGAAAATGTCATTGATGTATCTAAAGAAAAGTTTGACATTATTATCCATGCATTTCTTTTGTGTCACGTTGAGAACTAGCTCCTCCCACCATCCCATATGTAAACAGGCGTAGCTGGGGCAGAAGTTGGCCCCCATCGCCACTTCGCGCAGCTGCTAATAGTCTTATCGAATAGAAATACACTGTTATTCAAACCGAATTGTGTCAGATTGCTTAGCATGTTATCATTTGCGGTCAGTCTTGTGTTTCATTCTCCCAGAAAATGTTCTAGTGACCTTATACCGTCGCGATGTCTGATGCTGGCATATAGGGACACAACGTCCAGAGGCATCAATTGGTAGCCCTCCTTCCATTTAAAGTTCTGCACTTTGAATACAAAATCACTAGTGTGTCTGATATACGTAGGGAGCGATTGAACCAGTTCTTGTAAAAAATAGTCTATATATTGGCTCCCATTTTCAAGTAGACTTTTTTGCGCAGCAATAATCGGACGACCAGGTGGATTTTTGGCGTCCTTGTGTATCTTTGGAATAAAATATGTTAGGAATGGTCGGATTTTAGTTTCTGATAAATTTGTTTTTATCCAAGGTTATGATTCCAGCACTTTTCCATGCTACGAGTTTCCCATAGAAATCATCTTGGATTGTTTTAAGTGCCCACACATTGCTGATTTTATAGCATGAGCTGCAAAGCTGCTCCGTCCATATATTTCTTCCTATCCCACAAGACAATTTTGCCTCCCTTGTCTGAGTTTCTCTCAACAATGTTTTTATTGTTTTGTATTTTAGCGATGAGTTGTTTGTATTGCCTATCTTTTGTATTCTATTTTTGTTTGGTGTTTTGGATTTTATCATTAAGTTTCTTTATTTCGTTGACCACCTGTTCATTGAAAATGTCTATGCTGTCTTTAGGCATTTTTGGATTGAATGTTGATTTTGTTTTTGAATAGTGTAGCTTTTCTTATGGGCACATGTTCCACAGTTGGTGAAGATGCAGCTTGTGTACTTTCCTTAATACCTTGAGAATTCACTTCTTAACTCCATGGCTGCTATGCGTTTTCCCCATCTGTGCTGCAAATTGTTGTTTTACATTGTTTTATGACGAGCTGGGCTCGTCATGAGTGTACGAGGAGGCTACACCATGACGAGCCCAGCTCGTCATGAGTGTGGAAGGGGTTAACCTGTATTGTTGGTCAAAGACAAGGTAGATTCCATCCTCCGTTCCATTAGTGTTTTGAGTAAGATTGAATCTCCACCGTTTAGTGTTTCATTTGTGGCTCTATTTTCTCCTGCCGGTTCTATCTTTTTCCTGTTGGTATTTTTCTTTTTTTTATTCAGCGCATGGTATTTTTAAACGTTAGTTTCCTTATAAAGCAACAAACATACATTCTGGTGTTTGCATAGTTGAAATTGGATTCTGGGCAGAATGAGAGTCCCAGTGCCAAAATTTGTTGTTCTGCTTTCGTAAGTGTTACATTAGTGAGGTTAATTATGGTTTTGGTTTCAGTTTCACCGGTTTTTACTTGCGATTCCACCAGCCTCTCGTCTTTCTGTTGTATGGCTGTTCTATTTGCCCTACTCCTCTGCCTCCGCTTATGGTTGAGCCTCTTCCTTTAGCGTTCTGCTGCGTCCTCAGGCGGAATGTCGCCCTCCTTTGCTCTACTAAACAATTAATTTCTGCAGGTGAGAGTTTAGTTAATGTCGCCCTTGTGGCTGCTTGTTGTCCATCCGATTCTGCTTCACTTTCTAGGGTTGAGCTCAAATCGGAGTTTGAAGTATACTCGTGTTTATCTTTACTGGTGGATGCCTGGGTTTCTGGATCATTTTGCTTGATTTCATTGCATCATATTTTTTGGAAAAAGTAAAGATGCGCCCGGTTTCATAGTCCACCCTATCTCTATGAAACTTGAACGCCTTGTGCTCCTTGATCACATCTTCGTTTTTTAGTCGCGCTAGTATTTATTCTCTCAGTTTGCGCTCTTCCTCCCCTTTATTAAGTGAGATGATTTCTTCATTTGTCGGCGACGACTCGTATCCTTTCAGGGAAACAAACTCCAATTACTTCTGGCGGATTGCTCGGTAGTGTGTGTGTGTGTGTGTATATGTATGTGTATATTATTATTCATATTATTGATAAACAGTTCTGTAAATATGGGCGGCGCTCACTCACCGGTAGGTCGGCATTGCAGCTTCCTCACGGAAACTGTTTCACTTTCCCATCACGGCTCGCCAGAGCACACGTCCCTCACAGTAATCCGCTTGCTTCTTGTTTACGATCCTCCGGGAAATAAATAAATGAAAAATAAATATATATAAATAAATCAAAATATATTTTTACAGAACTGTTTATCAAGTCTCTGATCCTCTATCCGGAGAAGAAGTGGTGAACGGTGCTAGGGGGCCCCCCCCCCCTCCGTACGAGTGCAGCTGCATGTGCAGTACGCTTGTAAGAAAGTGACTATGTCCAGCGTAAGCGAGAGAGAGGAGGCAGCCACGGATATTTTCAAATCAGGGTCCGGAAATAGACAGCCGGAATCTGTGACAGTCAACTACTGCTAATAATTTAACAATACTATTTCAGTAGCTTGACAAGGCTCATGAGAGGGAGCTCAGAAAGTGGTGGGAGGCCACTTCTCTGCAACGATATGTGGACTGTAATTGGATTCAGAGAGGACATAGAATCTTCACGGTGCCCGCATATGAGAACCCGGACCCCCAGCTCCTTAAGGACTGGGCAGCATATACTGCAGAATCAGCTAAGGGGTATGGTGAAAATGCTGATCCACTATGCTTGGAGCGATCGTGATAAATCTCTCTTGGCGATACAAAGACTAGAAGACTTAATCAGCAAAGAGCAAGACACAAAACATGTGGATGATTTGAAAACTGCAATGTTAAAGCGCCTCAAGGATTATGAACTTCCGATCAGACGTAGGAAACAAAGTTCCAACGCGATGAGCAAGACTATAAGTCAGGCCGAATTCTGACCTTCGCCCGCAAATATGATGGCGTAAGAAAAAAGCTAAATAAAAGTGGAGCCACAGCGAGTGGAGGTCGGGACACGTCAGAGGCGGAGGTATCCTAGGGTGAACAAACTGGAAGTAAATCAGGAACAAGTGGGACAGGTGCAGGAACAATGGCGGTACCACCATTTTTTCACGAGTAGCAATTAATCAGGGAGACACGTGAAATGCCGGTACCAAGAACTCACCCCCCACCGCAACAACAATCGAAAAACGCAAAAAGCGGAAAACAAGGAGGGGGAGAAAAAGTGGCAGAAGAAGCGCCCACCCCGAGTGTTACCAGAAGCACGGGGAGAAGGGGCAAATGGTGAGCCAGATGCCGGCCAAAACAGTTGTAAATCTCTTGAACAGAATTCTGACTGATGAAGAACAGAGAGTTTTGGAACTGGGTCCTAGTTTCTGCCCAACCTCGGGATATGATTATGCTGAGTTCCGAATCGATCTTTTAAAATTGGTTAGAAAATTAAAATTTCAAAATATATTTCTAATAAACCCTAGAAATGATACATCAAGTATGACTGAGGAGGACAATCCAATTGAAACCGAGGAACCCACAGAAAGTAACTTTCGAGCCCTGGCAACAATGCAAGCATTGGAAACCATGAGCGCTGATGAAACCTCAGTAAGCAACACTCGAGAGTATCTTGAACAGGCTGGCATTACCCAGGCCAGTGGTCACAGCAAATTCAAGAAAAAATCAAGAACTATACCACACACCACGTTTGATTCCATCAACGTGTTTAATGATGGAGTATTATCAGACCTTAAAGATCTTGCCAAACATTCTAGTGCGGGAATCGAGCACTACAACATGCCACGAAAGTACTGGGATGCTATCAAATCATTAAAAGATGACAAAGAAATTGAAATAAAACCATCTGATAAAGGTGGTAATATGGTCATATTTAACAAAGAGCATTACTACAGGGAGGCGATGCGACAGTTGGAAGATGAAGAATGCTACACTCCTGTTCATCGGAGGGAATATGTAGCATGTATAGAACAATACCATTGATTATTGGACAATTGAAGAGACGACGGTATGCTAAACCAGGATGAGTATCTGTTCCTCCACTGTGATACACCAACCATGCCTACGTTCTATCACCTTCCAAAAATCCACAAACATTACACCAACCCCCCTGGGAGACCTATTGTGGCCTCAATCAATAGCCTGCTAGAAAACACCGCTATCTACATAGACTCTTTCCTGGCCCCAATAGTGAAGGACTTGGGATCCTATATACAGTACACCCAGGACTTCTTAAGGCGAATTGAAGGAGTGATTTGGGAAGAAGACATGCTGTTGATAACTTTGGACATTACCAGCCTTTATACCTGTATCCTTCATCCATATGGCTTGAAAGCAGTCAAGTGGTTCCTGGACAAAAGGCACCCTAAATTCATGAAGCATAATGCTATGTTACTGGACATGATCTCGTACTGCCTACATAATAACATCTTCACCTTTGCAGGGCAGCTGTACCAACAAAATCTGGGTACGGCGATGGGTACGTGCTTCGCCCCCAGCTACGCGAATTTATTCGTCGGCTGATGGGAGAAGCACGTAGCCTGGGGGAGAAAAACTACCTATGGTTGGACAAGATTATGCTAGAAGTGTGGCTCGATGATTAGAGCGGCAGACCCTGATGCAGAGATCTAGCCCGGGACCAGGGTTCAATTCCCTGCCTCGGCGGGGTCTTGGGCTCAAAATTCCACGGACCTGATAATTCTCGCCTCAGTGCCTCTTCCAATCATGGAGTCCCACTCTGCAACTCTGGGCAATAGCTTGCTTAATCTCCACAACGGCCCCCACAACGCTAAGGATTCCTGGCCTCCACCTTGGGGGTGCCCAGGAGTGGACGCCTCACAGGGAAATCCAGGATGGGTTCCACAGCGGTATTCGTACAAGCGCCTTGAGACCCTTGCAGGTGAGTAGTGCGCTATACAAGCATCAATTTACATTTTACTATGGTCACGGTATATTGATGACCTTTTTATCATCTGGCGCGGTACCCGTTCCTCGGCTGAGGAATATGTTGCTGCTCTCAATAACAACAATCTGAACCTGATATCTACAGGAATGATCAGCGACACCGCAGTGAATTATCTTGACCTAGAGGTCTACATTGAGAATAACACACTGTTAACACGTCTTTTTAGGAAGCCAACGTCCGGGAACTCTGTTCTCCATGCAGGAAGCCACCACCCTAAGAGCTTAATAAAAAAGCATACACTATGGGGAACTACTACGCCTTAAGCGCAATTGTACCACCGATGCAAGTTTCACCAACGCTTCAGAGAAAGAGGGTATACTAGGGGAGATTTAAAACTGGCCGAAACCAAGGTCCAGAAAATTGAGAGAAAAAATCTTTTGATTGCCAAAAATAAGAGCACAGGCCTTACTGAGACCCCTGCACGTATGATCACGAAATACAATGAGAGATTAGCCAACATTGTCCAAATCTTTAAAAAGAATTGGCACATCCTTTTGACGGACAATGTGTTACAACACCATCTTCCAGACCGCCCACGCATTAGCTACAGGAGATGCCCCTCTATTGGGGATCAGTTAATTCATAGCCATTTTACCCAGTCTGCAGCAGTAAAAAACAAACTGGGTATTAACCCCTTAAGTGCTGCCTCGGGGCGTTGGCCGACGGCAGCACTACCTCCCCAGTGCTGCGCACGAACTTTGGACGTCCATTCAGCACTAGTTCCAATGGACAGCGCAGCACTGGGGAGGGATGTTTACAAGCATCTATGAGGTTAAAGGTTTTTTCCTGTAGGAATTGCAAAGCGTGTAAATATAGCAACAAAAAGACCACCTTTGAAGGCAGACCAGGGGATCCTAGGCCTGTCCGAGCTATTAAACAGTTATTCAATTGTAATTCAGAATTTACAATATACTGTCTGACCTGCCCTTGTAAAAAACGATACATAGGCAGTACGATTAACCCAACCAAAAAGCGTGTACTAGAACACATGCGCGCAATCACCAATAAAGATCCGGTGTACCTGTTGCTCGTCATTTTGAATCACACCATCAGAGCAACAGGGATCTCTTGCAATTCTACTGCATAGATAGAGTGGATAAGCATGAGAGGGGTGGAGATAGTCAGAAAACTAAGGGCTTTGGAGTCCCGCTACATCATTGAATTACAAAGCATGAGCCCGGTGGGACTCCACAATGATGAAGAACTGTAGACACATTTAGAATAAGAACTGTTTAAGACCTAGTATCAGTAATGTAGCACAGATGAAATATCCTAAGTCCACTCTCTTCTTCCTCATTATATATATATATATTCTCTCTGTTTCTACTTTTTCTTCTCTTTTTCTCTCCCATTTCCTCCCTTTTCATTTACTGTATGTATTTCTGTTAGGGGAGTAGAAACTGTGAGCTGGACTAAACATAAGCCCATTCAGGGCTCAATTATGAAAACCGCACTAGGAAATGATGATAATGGAATTATGATCTAATGTATACATTTTCTTCCTAATGCTGTGATGACTGTAGCGAAATACTACATGAATTAGTGTGTAAATATTATTTTTTTCTTATTTCACAAACACTTTATATACTTACTTTGTGAAACAATATTTTTTTTAAACACACTACAAGATGGCTGCTATGGATTTTAACATCAAGTATTGCAGAGGTCCGTCTTCCATGTCCATGAATATCTATGACGTGTGGTGGTTTTAAATGGCTCCGTTTTTGCACTTACAATTTGACATTGAGAAAGCCGCGAGGCGAAACGGGTCTGTCAAAAGGGGGGCTCTGCAACAATGGAGCATTTTTGCTTTGGATTCTTCGAGTGTGCCTTTTCTTTTTCGAACCGAACGAGAGTTTGACGTTGCAGAAATATATGTGTGTGTGTGTATGTGTGTGTATATATATATATATATGTATATGTATATGTATATATATATATCATCACACGATTCCTGACAATAAACCAGGAAAGAACGGCCAGCACACAGATGATGTGATCTTTTTTCTTTATTCCGTTTCCGAACCCCCTACACCCCCGACAGACGCGTTTCGCTCAAGGCTTATATATCAAGGTGTATATATATATATATATATATATCTATCCGAAACTCACGTCGCCCCCGAGGCACTTGACAGCCACCTCTTGACCGGCTCAGCCGATCCAGGGCTGACGCCGGGAAGCTACGAGGGGTGACGCCATCTTGGGAGAGGAATACGGGAGCGGTCCAGCAGTTGGACGCTTCACGCCCCCCCTCTACCCTGGATTTAAAGACGACCACCTCCCGTCCGCGCAGCGGGCGGGCGCAGCGGGCGCGCCGACGGCGCGCCGAAGGCGCGCCTAAGGCAAGCCCGTCTGCGCCAGCTCAGTGCCCAGTGCCAGGACCCCTGGTCATGTAAACCTAAATATACACGCAAGGAGGGTTTACAGCCGCGATCAACTTATGAGCCTTAAGGGAGTGAATCAAGTTGACTGCCGACGCATTATCCCAGGTAACGATAAGTCTGTTAATCTAAAGGTCTGTGGAGTCTGCCGTCTTAGTTTACCGGACATCTTGTGGACACCAATTAAGGCCCTAACCGTTCCCCATAACGTCAAACAGTATGCAGAAGATGATATTATTAACTGTATCCTATTTAATGCCAGATCTCTGGTTAAACACAGCATTGACTGTGCTGACCTGATTTTAGAGAGAAGGGCAAAAATTGTATTTATCACAGAGACCTGGACGGACGCGGCCTCAGGTCCGGACTTGGTCAAAGCTACACCTACAGGTTACTGTTGTCGTGTTCAAGACAGAACAGGTCAAAGAGGGGGCGGGATCGCCATTATTTATCATTCCTCGCTCCAAGGCACATTTCAGACCGTGACCTCACAGTCGTCTGAAGCACTGGGGTTTAAGTTTTCCATCTCCAACCACTGCACCTTCCAAGGCTGCCTCCTATATAGGCCACCAGGCTCCAAAAACAAATTCTTAAATGAGGTAGGCACCTATCTGGAAGCAGCTCTCTGCGTGAAGTCTTTCACCATGCTAGGCGATTTTAATTTTCATCTAGAGGAAGACTCAGACCCTGATACTGCATCCCTAGCCGATGCAATGCTCGCGGCTGGATTGATTCAGGTGGTAAGTGGAGCCACACACGTCAAGGGACATACCCTGGACGGTATTTTCACAAATAATCCAGATCTCCATTTCAGCCATGTAGAGCCTTTAGCCTGGTCGGATCACTCAGTAGTCCTTTTCAAAATCCAACCGCTTGAGCCCAACAGAGCCAAAAAAAAACAGAAAGCCGGCCAAGCTCTGTAGGCTCTGGAAGGATTTGGATGGCAAAGCATTGGAGGACTACTTGTTAGCCTCCACTTTCTTGCCACCTACAGATATAAATGAAGCAGCTGAAAGCTATACAAATTGGTTAGATCAAGCCTGTACCTCCCTAGTCCAGTCCAAACTCTGCCGCCCAACGCGTATAATACCTTCTGCCCCTTGGTTCACCGAGGAACTACGCGATTATAAGGTGTCATGTAAAAAATTAGAGCGCCAATGGCGCACAAAATATTCAAAGGCAGACAAAATGATACTTAATGCCAGACTTAAGACATACAAAGGAATGATTAAAAAGGCAAAAAGCGTTTATTTTTGCGCAAAAATTGAGATCGCGAAGAATTCCTCTCAAGAACTTTTTAAAACTGTGACTAATCTAAGTACTTTGAAATCAGTCACTATTCCCCCTAGTCTGGAGCTATGCGAGACTCTTGCAAAATTTTTCTTGGGAAAGGTAGAGCAAATATTTACCGCCCTGGAACATCAAGTGAGGCTCACTCTCAGTGAGAGTACCCATAAGCTCATGCAAAAGAACTCACAGTCCCCGGAATTCGTGGAGTTCAGCCCAGTAAAAGTAGAAGAAACTATAAAGTTATTACTAAAAACTAAATCAGGCTCACCCCACGATCCCTGTCCAGCTGCTGTGGCCCAACTTGCAGCCACTCCCATCTCAGTCATGCTGACTGAAGTTTTTAACATGATGTTTAAAGGAGGAGAATATCCACTGTGTTGGAAGCAGGTCTCCATCGCACCTTTGCTTAAAAAAGCTACTTTAGACATCTCAGATCCCAATAGTTACCGGCCCATAGCTAGACTCCCATTGCCGGCCAAGCTTATTGAGAGGGCCATGAATGCTCAGCTCTGTGACTTCCTCAGATCCTCTCGGGGGCTTGACATGGCGCAACATGGATTTAGGGAGGGCCACAGCACTGAGACTGCCCTCATTAAGTCCACAGAAGAAATTAGGAAGGTGATGGATGTGGGCGGACGGGCGGTCCTGGTGCTTCTCGACCTGTCCGCGGCCTTCGATACGGTCCACCATAGTATTTTGGTGGACCGCCTTGAGGGCTGCGGAGTACGGGGAGTTGCGCTGAGCTTGCTGAAATCTTTCCTCTCGGACAGAGTTCAGGTGGTTGCCCTGGGAGATTTTGAATCCACTCCTTTCACACTCCCAGGAGGGGTTCCTCAGGGCTCCTCCCTGAGCCCCACCCTCTTTAATATATACATCTCCTCCCTCGCCCCGGTGATTCGGTCATTTGGCTTTGAACTTACATCTTATGCAGATGATACACAAATTGTGGTATCTCTGCTCCCGGGTCGAGAGGAAGGAACAGCAGCAAGATTTCAGGACTGTATGACCGCAGTAAGCTCATGGATGGCTAGGAATTGCCTTAAATTGAACTCCTCGAAGACAGAGGTTCTTCTCTTTGGCAATGAGACCAACTTATGGACCCCCAACTGGTGGCCTCAAGAAATGGGAGATCCTCCCATACCTGCCACGACAGTAAAAAATCTAGGGATACTCATTGACAATCAACTTACTTTTAAGGCACAAGTCAATGCCCTCTCATCCTCGGTCCACTGGATAATAAAAACAATAAGGAAAATTCTCCCCTTCCTCTCCAGTAGCAGCAGGAAAACTGTCGTGACAGCATTAGTGCTGTCACGCCTCGATTACTGCAATAGTCTGTATCTACAAGCACAGCAAGGGATCTTGAACAAGCTACAGACGCTGCAAAATGCTGCTGTCCGCTTAATTACAGGTCTACCCAAGTTTGCCTCTGTCTCTGGGGAACTGAGCAAATTGCACTGGCTCCCAGTACGGAAACGTATGATGTTCAAAGCACTGTGCATAGTGTTCAAGGCAGTGAATGGACTAGGTCCGTCTTTCCTTCAACAACACTTCCAGCTGTACAAGCCAGGTCGACATTTAAGATCATCCAATAAATGGCTTGTCAAGACTGATCGTATTAGGAAAGCTCGATGGGGAGGTCGCAGTTTTATCTCCGGAGCAGCTGGTATCTGGAATAAAATGCCCCTCCCCCTAAAACAAAGCACTGACCTAATGACATTTAGGAAGAACATTAAAACATGGCTTTTCAATCTATAGGGACTAACATCGCATGGAGAAAGCACATCATTTCAGCACCAGGACACCTGCCCGGTAACAGTGCGCTTAATAAATGGTAAAAATAAATAAATAAATAAATAAATTGTGGCGGCAACTAGCACCAAATAAAAAAGAACTGAAGCACATATTCAAGTTTTCTTTATCGAAGCATCAAAGGAAAAGTTTTTTGAAATAATATGTATAATATATTTGGCCCCTAGTTGGACCGCACTCGCAGGGGGTCAGGGAAGGTCTCATAGGTCACCGCTTCTCAGCCGTATCTGACACGTATCGGGTATGCGCCCTTTATCAAAGGAACTCGGCGCCTCCATGAAGAACAACCAAGACTTCCGGTATTCTCCCACGTTTTATTGCCTGTATGGATTGGACATGCCACTGTGAAGAACGCCAGCCCACATGGGGTTGTAATTTGTGCATGGACTTCTAGTGCCAGAATGCAATTGTGGTCAACTCACCTGAGGCTGATTACTATAAATAAAACGTGGGAGAATACCGGTCATGATACTAATCAAACGGAGAGTAGATTTCCAACCTCTACACACAAACACAGACGACTAGGGCAGATGTGCTGCAATCTGTGGTAGATTAAATGGACAACTGATCACTGTAGTGAATATGTATGGTCCCATTATGGATGACACAACTTGTGTACACCGTATGTGTAGGGTATTGAGAGAGTGGCCGGAGACTCATGTGTTTTTGGGGGGAGGTCTAAATACCTATTTGAATGCTGACCTAGACAAGTCGAATCCGTTAACTCACCGTACCCCCCATGTGGCCAAGGCACTAACTAATGCAATGGAAGAGTTTGATTTAATAGATGTATGGCGCGTAAGGAATCCACAGGTGAGGGAGGGGACACACGCTACACCTGCACACGGCAGCTGGTCGAGACTACACTATTGGTTAGTGGGAACAGTGGCGGCGGACTGGGTGCGAGGTGTTACGCCATTAGCTCGCACACTATCAGACTACAATCCGGTTCAGCTAGACGTGGTGTTCCCAACAGCCGGGTGCCCCCCATTCACATGGCGCTTGCGATCCGAAGCCCTATTAGACCCTGTCTTTGAAAAGACAGTAAGAGAAGCTATCGTACAATATTTTGAACCGAACAAGGGCACGGTTGCGACTGTTGCCATGCTATGGGAGGCCTTCAAGGTCACGATTAGGGGAGTTTGTATTAGTACAGCGGCGGGTGTCCTAAAAGATATACGTACAAAGTTACGTAATATTGAAGCTTTACTGCGCGAGGCTGAACGCAAATATGGAGGCGGACCCTAGAGCGGATACCCTGGCTGACTTGCAGAAACTGCTTAAGGATTTTGAGGAACTGGCTGACGCAGAACTATCTATCACGTAGACACACGGCTAGGCGTTATGGTGAGAGAATTATAGATGAGCAGGGGTCTGAGCACCTTGATCCTACTGACATATTAGAACAATTTCGTAACTTCTATGCGGACCTATATAAGTCCCGTGGACAGGTTCAAGAGGCAGAATTTGAGGATTATTTGAAGGATATTGCGTGTGCCTGGCTATCTGACGCTCACAGACAATACTTGTGTTTGCCTATAGACGAACAGGATGTGAGATCTGCGATTGCGGCACTAGCTAATGGAAAGGCACCGGGATCAGACGGTCTGACTGTCGAGTTTTATAAAAAGTATGCGGATATTCTGGCGCCACAACTGCTTAAAATGTATGCGGAAGCTCATGAATCCCGGGAGCTCCCTCCATCTTTAAGAGAGGCGTTGATGATCACACTGCTTAAGAAGGATAAACCGCTGGACAAGTGCGACTCATATCGTCCATTGTCACTGCTTAATATTGACGCTAAGATCCTGGCCAAAATCTTAGCTACTAGATTGCAGCCCTTGATGCAGAATTTGGTATTGCCGGATCAATCTGGTTTTCCACCGCTATTTTTGCAGTGGATAGCAGTGCTGTACACTAAGCCAAGCGCTCGGTTGCGCGTGGGAGGGCTCACGTCTGACTCCTTCCCGTCTGCAGTATCCAGAAAACCTGCACCAAAAGCTGCTTTGTCCTGCAGCCAGTGACCTCCAAAACCCCTGGGAGGACTGACTGCCTTCAAGAAAGATTGCCTGTGAACAGCACCTCTGTTCAGAAGAAACAGCCAAGAAGTCTGCTGAGGACAGAGAAACCCGACACCTGGTACCAACAATGTACCCTTCAACTACGCCTGAGTTAGAGTGGCTCACTGGTCCCAGGTCTCCCAGCGCTTCGAGTCCACCATAGGTTGATCCCTCCAGGACTCCCCGACGTCGCGTGCAGCCTCTGCATAGAGACCCGCCCCCAACCGCGAGTGGCCCGGTAAGGTGAAATCTGACCTCCAAAAAATACCCCTGCATCCAGCCGTCCTGCGCCCTGGAGAAGAGTACCTGAGGTGCTCCTAGGTCCCCGAGCCCTCTAACTTACATGCCCAGCTGTTGGTTCCTCCTGGAAGTCTTCCTGGACCGAGCCTACAGCTAAAAACCAAAACTGGAAATCTCCATTGATAACAGGGCACCTGATGCCAAAATAGCACCCTGCGCCTAGCTGCCCCTGTGCACTGCGGGTATACTCTGAGTGCTAACTTCGATCCCCCTTTGCCCTGAGCCTTACACCAGGACCTTTGCTCCCACAACCTTGTGGCCTGCTTGTGAGCAGCAACCAACCGGAGGCTCCCTATACCCAAATTGGATAACATTGGGCCTCAGCACTCCACACCCGGCTGCCCTAGTACCGCTGAGGGTTTCAAAGATTGCATCCTTGACCCTGAGGAAACTCTGGTTCTTACCCCAGAATACCATCTCCCATAAACCAGTACTTACGTGCAAAACCGTTCACTTAATTTTTCTCCTTAGGAATACATTGACTGTTTTTCCTTAAATTGTTTCAAGTGTGGAGTTGGTTTGTATGAAACATTGAAAAACTGCCTATGTCCTAAAATGTATTGCGTACCTTTTGGCTAGGAAATGTATCAGTGTAATATCTAGGCATATCACACTGATCAGCAAAAGTAATCTAAAAAATTACGTACATAGTAACTGATAAGTAATTTTCAAACCTTGACTTGCCTGTAATTCAGTCAACTGCATTTGAACCTGTTTTCAATTGTAAAACTTTACATAAGATTTTGCAAATTATTTATTTCACTTACCTCCACCAGGCTTGGTTGGTTCTAAGAAATAAAATAACTCAGTAATATTTTTGATACGGATAAATTGATCTGAGTTCTGTCTTGGAGTGTGTGACATCATTTGCTGCCTGAGTGTGTACAACAAATGCTTACCGCACCCTCTGATACTGCTCTCCCACACTAGGCGAAATCAAGCGTAAGGTGCTAGCTACTTTTATCTCTTCCAGCCTTTGGGGTTCTACTAGACTCTTTGGTTTTAGAGTTTCATATAGCGCAAACTAGACCCGAAACATCTGGTATCAGAGCGCTCTGTACACACTATACCTAATTTTGTTCTAGTATATACAGAGCCAGCTTTCCACAGTTCCTGAATGGCTGCCCGTCCTTTGCCACCACCAGACAGGGTTCTGAACCCCTGGGTAGAGCGCCTCCACTCTCTGGGTCCAGAAACAAAGCCCATCCTTGGCAGAGATGTCATGCCTCCTCACCCAGGATGGGCTGGATCCACGAAGGGGGAGCTTCAAAGGCTTTTCTCAGCTGACCCTTCATCTTGCTTCCCCCAGCAACTGGCTCCCACCAGTTCTGACCACCTCTTTGGGAGGCAGAATCAGCAGGAAAATCAACTCCACCCCTCAGATGGGGGAGGCAAGGTGACACACACTTCGGAGGGGACACAACCAGCACACCCCTGTAACGCCCCTAAATTTAGTATTTAGGGGTGACCCTGAACCTTGACTCCTCAGATTCGAGGAAGAGAGAAGGACGAAGAACCGTGCTGAACAAGGAAGAGGAGTACAACTGCTTTTTCCCCAGCCCAACCAGCCTGTCCCGACTTCGACCTGCACCCAACAAAACCCCAGCGTGTCTAGCAGCCATCCAGAATCCTCACTACCTGCCCTGCCCTCACCAAAAAGACTCTGTCTCCTGTGATCGCCGGATTTGCTCAACCAAAGACTCCAACGCAGACCACGAAGTCAGCTGAATCCATGGTTCTGCACCAATGCCCACGGCCCGAGTTTGAGAAGCCCAACACCACGAGGATCTCTCCCCAACAATCCTGTCCTGGGATCCGGTGATGCTCGACCTTCCACCCGACGCCTGCAGCCTCAACCAGAGGGGCCCCTGACCGCAGTTGGGGAGAAGACTAACACCTAAAGACACCCCTGCACCCAATGCACAACAGCCTTGGGTGGCCCAACCGACAGTGTCCAGGCAACCCCCATCAATCCAACTTACCTCTCCTGCCGATGACCGATCCTGCAGCCTTTCTTCCGAACCTGAGATCTACATTGGAATCATCAGGGCTCCCGACTTCTCCTTGGCACCTTGCATCCGGCCGCCCCCCTTGCCGCAGGTGGTGCAGTTCCTGTGCTGATTGTTGACCCAAGCGGGGCGGATTCTAAACCCAGGAGCTTTGCTCTCACAACAAAGTGGCCTGATCGTAAGCAGCCCTATCCGAAGGTCCCCTAGCCCTCTTGGCTAACATTGGGCTTCAGCGCTCTGCACCCGGCCGCCCAAGTGTCGCTAGTGGTGCAATTCAAGTGTTTTCTTAAACCTTGGGGAACCTTGGATCTGTTGTAATGGTCTCATGTGCAGTCTGGCATTGTAAACAATGAAGATACCTGGTGGTGATGGGTGCAGTGTGAAGGAGCTTGGTACAGTTCTGAGCGACTGAGGATAGTCTCTCCTCCGAAGGACACACTTTTGTGACTTTTCCATCCAGGGTCGCCCCTAGATAGTCGTCTTTGAGCTGGAGTCTTGATTTGTGGGAAGCTGGCTCTGTATATACTATACCAAAGTACGGTATAATGTGTACAGAGTCCTTCCTCGTTATCACCATTCCACCCCCCTTCTCAAGGAGCTTCACTGGCTCCCTGTAAAAGAACGCTCCCTTTTTAAGATCGGCTGTATGGCCTTCCAGGCCCGCCAGGGCACCGCCCCCGCTTTTATTTCCTCACTAATCCACCCGTATGTACCTGCAAGAGATCTTCGGTCTTCTTCCAAGTCCCTTCTTCAGACCCCCCGCTTCACACGCAAAAAGTGGGGCGGGGCCAGCTTTTCCACACTGGCTCCAACTTTTTGGAACTCACTCCCTGACCACCTCCGCTCTGCCACTCAGTACCTCTCCTTTCGTAGAGACCTGAAAACGTTCCTCTTCAACCAGGCCTTCCCTTCTTAAACTCCCTAAACACCCCCCTCTTTCCTTTCTTCTGGTCTCTCTCCCTCAGTTGCCAATCCCCCCAGCGCAAGAAACCGCAAGGTGTACGCTGCGCTCTACAAATATTTTAAATTAGAAATTAGAGCAGTTAGGCTTAACCAGAGGGTGTGTTGAGCATTTATTGTATTCACTTAATCAAAAACTGATTACACTCCTCACAATGCAGTGACAGCTGTAGACTGCTTGCAGGGCCCGGCAGCGCTACTATTGGCAGACCTAGATAGAGCTTTCGATTCACTGGAGTGAACATAGTTATTCCCACTTCTGTCACGACTCAACATCAGGCCTTGATTCCTTTCATACCTGAGGTTGCTGTACACAGATCTCACTGCCTCGGTCAAAGTGGTGCCTTGCTCATTGCACCATCAGGATTCTAGCAAGCCGGGCTGATGACGGCTGTAATGCCAGAAACCGGTCCCCGGAAGCTTGTTTCCTTCCCAGTATAAGAATTGGCTTGGTAGTTTGGTTTGCCCTGTTCCCATGATGCACTGGGACAGGGACAGACTAATTTGCATGTAGCCAGGTTCTGAGCTGGGATGGTGTAGTGAGCTAAAAAACGGTGATGGATCAATCCCTGATCTGTTGACTGGGTAAGAGTATTCTGCTTAATTCAGAAACTCTGTCCATTACCACCCCATTTTCTGAATCGGTCAAAGTGGTGGGCACAGTCTCCAACCCCTTCTCGATAGGGCGCGGTACTCGCCACAGTTGCCTCCACCCCCATACCTATTTGCTTTGCCCATGGAGCCCCTGGCCGCTTGGGTCCAAATAGACGCACAGATTAGGGAGTTTGAGTGGCCGGGAGGGATTTCTCTATACATCGACTATGTCCTCATCTTTCTTTTAGAACCGCACCGGTCAGGACCCTGACTGCTCCGCATAATGCAAATATTTGGAGAAACCTCCGGCCTCTACTTGAAGACTAGGAAGTCTATACTGTGGGTCCGGTGAGGAGAAGCCGAGATGGGTATCTGGGCAGAAGAGGCAACTCTAACTACAACATGGTTTAAAATATCTCTGGATAAATCTAACATCCAGCCCTTCCCTATCATGGAAGAAAAACATTATCCCAGTATGAACACGAACACAGGCTGAAATGAAAACATGGGCACGCCTGCCACTCACAATTTTAGGGTGGTCGGCAATCTTTAAAATGGTGTCGCTCCCTTGCGTCCTCTACCAGTTGCAAAACTATCCCTTTCGGATCCCACCTCTGCGGTTCCAACAAATGAATGCAGGACTGAGTGGTTTTCTTTGGGCTGGTCAAACCGCCAGAATTTCACTTAAGATTTGCTTTCAGTCTACATATTTTGGGGTATAGCAACCCCTGATATTCAGTTGTATAATGCAGCGTCACACCTCCTGGTTTTGAATGACTGGTGGTATGGAAGCAAAAGTGACCCAGCATATCGTGTGGAATAATGGTTAATAGGTGATATGACGCCCCATACACTCCTATTGCTTCGTGACCTCCCGCCAGCTACCCAAGGGGGGTTTGGAGGCCTGGAAGGGCTCGCTGTGTAGAATGAGATGGTGGGGGTCGATTAACAAGAGAGAGCCCCTATGGCAGAATGGGCTGCTCCCTCAACTGTCAACCCTATTGGGATTTCGAGGCTGGGATGCCTTCGGCATATCTACTATAGGAGATGTTATAAGAGGCACTACCCTTAAATCATTTCCCAGTTGATGCGAAAGTATTCATGGGGCATCTAGGACATCATAAGATAGCCAAAATCTACCAAACCATGGTGATAAATCTTTCCACTACACTGAACTCCCTTACAGGAAAATGGCAGGCAGAGCCTGGCCCACTCGACAATGATGATTGGCCAGAGGCGTTGGAATCCCCACGGTGCGCAGCAATAGCCTCTCGCCTACGACTCATTCTACTCAAGTATGCACATCGCGCCTATTTTACCAGGCACAGACTCTAGAGAGCGGGCTGATTTCTTCCCCAGCATGCCTTTGATGTGCTGGAACCATCAACACCTTCATACATACAGTCTGTTACTGCACAACACTCACTAGATTCTGGCGGGGAGTCACAACCTGCTTATCCGAAGTACTTGGCTAGGAAATACCCCTCTCGCCAATACTGGCCCTACTTCATATCACGGAGAACATAGGAGGAACCCAATGCAAAAGACATCTACTATTCCTGGGTCTTACCCTTGCTAAGAAGAACATAGCGAAGGCATGCAAGGCCCGCCTCCACCCAGACTGGGTGCTTGGAAAGTGGGCCTACACTGGTGCATGGGTAAAGAACAACCTGTATTCAAGGCAAAGGGCTGCCCACAAAAACACCACAAAATTTGGAAACGATGGGCAGAGCACAGAGGCCTAATCCTGCCTCCTCCCCCCTTCCTTAAATAGTGACGCAGAAACACTGTGATAATGTGAATTGTTAGACCTGGCACCTTGGCGTGAGTCTCCCTTCCACTTTTTGCTGATGTGCCTCAGATGTTTTGCTGGTGTTAGCTGCTCAGAGCACTGCGCCACAGCCAATCCGTGCCGCAGTGCAAGTGCTCCCAATGTAAAGTGTATACATTAATTGATTTCCATGATTGGCTTATTTTGCTTTACTATCAGATCCCAGTAAAGTGCACCAGGAGTGCCAGGGCTTGTAAATACAAATACTGCTAGTGGGCCTGCAGCGCTGGTTGCGCCACCCACAGAAGCAGCCTTTTAAAATGTGTTTAAGGTCTGCCATTGCAGAACCTGCGTACAGTCTGGTACTGTCATGGTGGCTGGGCAAGTGCACCCACTTGCCAGCCTCTAAACCTTCCCTTTACTTCATGTGAGTCACCCCTATGGTAGGCCCAAGGGCAGGGTGCATTGTAAGCATAAGCTAGGACATGCCCTGATGTGTGTGGCATGTCCTAATAGTGAATTACAGCCATTTTCGTTTTTCACTATTGTAAGGCTACCTACTCTCCATAGGCCAGATTGGGCTGCTGGAATTATTACACTATATAATCCCAACAGACTCGGGGAGCATGGTAGAAAGTCAAGTTTAGTATACCTGAACTCAGAATAATAAAATACTTATTTTAGTAAAGTTTATTTTAATGTCCTGTGTTTGCAAATGCTACTTTTAGAAAGTTAGCATTTACTTGCCTAACCATTTCAGCCTGCCTCTGCCAGGATGTGTATCTGCTGTCTGGGTTGTGTGAGTGACAGGGCTGGGGATGACAGGTGGTGAATGGAGGGATTACACCAGAGTGGGTGGTGGAAGTGCCCCTTGACTCTGAATAGGGCTGTGCTCTGCCACCACAATGCTGGCTCCACCTCCTGGGGAGCGTCTGATGACTCTGCCTGACACCTGGCCCAGGAAGAGGGAGGACTGTCAACAAGGTGCTCCTGGACTGTACTTGTCATCTCAATACTGGCTCCACCTCCTGCGGAGCGTCTGCTGTCCCTGCCCCTCACACTGAAAGAAGAAGGCAGAGTCTGCACAACAAAGTGCTCCAGGACTGAAAAGGACTATGCAAAGGCCCCCCTGGCCTGAAAAGACAAAAGAAACTGACTATAAATGTAGGAGCCCTGCTCCTAAGAAATCAGATCCTGCTGGTGAACCAAGACGACCCCTCTGCCTGAGGAGAAGGAACCAAGGAAGCTGAAGGAGAGAGACTGTCCCTATCCTGGGGGACTGACCAACAGTGGGAACCTCGCTGCCAAAGGAGAGGAAGACACCTGAAAGACTATATTTTTATTTTGCTCCAAAACCTTGTGCTTCACAGCTCATCTCCGAGGGCCTGGAAGAGAGCTGGCCCCCTGACCTGAGTCCCACGAACATTGGACTCTGCCTGCCTGCTAAAACCGTGAAGAAATTACTGGGCTCTCCCCCTGCCGCTGGAGCCGCTACAAGTGCGTCCTGTGTCCCTGGACTGCTGCGAAGCCGTCCTGTGCCTGCCCGCCCTGTGTGACCCGCCTTGCCTTGAGCCGTCCTCGCATCGTGTTGCTGGGCTACCCACAACCGCTTCGCCCTCCTGTTAAGGACCCCTGCACTGCCTGCCGCATCCCCACTGGGGGGAGAGATTGTGAAGGACAGCGCCGCAGCACCGGAGATGCTTCGTACATCAAAGCGCACCATCTCCTGTGCGCCGCGCCTCCCGAAGAAGAGGCATTTCCCCGCTTTCACCAGGCGCCCCCGAAGTGTTCGTGCCGTACGCCTGAAGCGTACCATTTGCCCCCGTACGCCAGAAGTGTACCATTTGCCCCGTACGCCAGAAGCGAACGCAATTGCACCAGCCTTTGTTGTTGAGCCCTCTACGAGACGTACCGCCATGCCTTTGGGGCCGTTTGCCTCGCCCTTGCCTGCATTAGCTTAAGTTCGCGACGTACACCGGAAGCGTACCATTGTGCCCTGTACGCCAGAAGCGTACCCCTTTGGCCCCGTACGCCGGAAGCATACCATTTTGCCCCGCACCTGTCCCGTGGCCGCGCCGCACCAGGAGAGCCGCTTCCACCTCTGGGGCAACCTTCTTACACTCGAGGACATCTGCCGCCAGCCGGACCGGCCCTGCGATCACCGCGTCCCGAGTACGCCTCTCATCCCGCATGGGCAGCACACCCTCAGGTACTGTGCATGCATCAGGCGGGAAAGTCCGATCATCATTTAACTGAAGGCCAGAACTGTGCGGTTACCCCCTCGGGTCGCCCTTAACTCCAGAGCTGCACATTTGGGGAAAGTTAAAAGATTTCAAAAGGCAGCAAAGTTCATAAGGAAGCCTCATTTTGTATTGATTAAAAGTTCATAGGAAAGCCTCATTTTACAGCAGTGAAACATCCAAAGAAAGACTTGTTTTAACCTGTTTGAAACATCCTTCCCGATTTAAAGACACTTACAAAAGCCTGTATCCTCAAAACAAAGTATTGTGTGCATCCCAAAGTGAATGTTAGTTCTCCAGTATTAGGGGTGTCTTTCATAGATTCACATGCTTGAATATTCCCCGTCGTCGAAGTGGGAGTCCCACGGTATATAAAATAGCAGTAATATATGAATGTATAAGTAAAAACATTATAATTATAATTACAAAAAATACATATACATATATAAAATACAGTAAAATATCCATAAAACTCAAAAGTACCATAGAACAGAATAGGCCCATAGAAAGCCTAAGGGAGAAATCAACTATGCAACATATCAGTGTCATTATGTTTTGGTCCAAATTCCGGCCAATCAGGCCGCAGCTCCCTCTAGAACCTTCTCCTCAGAAGCCCTAGACCTCAGATTTTCTACCGCACGTCGTGTGAAGGGAGTCTCCCTGAGCTCTGCTCAGTTTTTTCTTCAACATTAGCTGTTATTTCTTCATTATGTCTTCTAGCAAGAAATCTTTGTTTAAAGCTTGCCCTTCTTGTGGAAAACTACGCCTTTTTCATGAGGATCCTCACAGTAAATGTATTTACTGTCTCTACCCAGACCATGAGATGAAGAACTGTAAGTACTGTCACACTTTTCCCCCTAAGACTCTGAGGGATAGAGAGGCCCGTCTCCTTCTGTGGCTACAGAAGTTGAAGACTTCAGAGTCTGTGGTTTCTGATGCTGAAAGTTTTTCTTCAGGGGTTTCAAGATCCTCTCAGAAGCGTGGGTCAGAAACAGAGGTTCCCTCTCCTTTTCTTAAGAAGAGTAGACTGTTGGAGTTGGAGTCCTCCAGGAATGTTTCCCCACAGGATTTGCTTCAGGGCACGCCTGGTTCTCTGACGTCTGCGCCCAAAGTCTTGCCTTCCTCTCAGAAATCTGGCATTGGCTCGTCGTCGGGCTCGTCGACGCGCCCGTCGACGTCTTCAGCGACGACGACGAAGTCTGTCACATCTACGACGACATGTTCTATGTCTTCTTCTACTGCGTCGACGAGAACCACCTTGTCGACGACCGTTCAAGCTACGAGACCTGTTACGTCGATTATTAAAATCTCGTCGACGACTCTCAAATCAGTACCGTCGACGAAGAAGTCATCGTCGACACGGTCGACGGATCAGTCGTCGACGCGAATTCCGACGACGAAGATTAAGTCGTCCAAAAGAAGCTCGTCGACTGTCCCATCATCGTCGACGGGTCCATCATCGTCGACGACGGCCATCAATTCATCTTCGGCGACTTCGTCGACGGCTGAAGCTCCAATACAGTCGACGGACAAGAAATCTTCGTCGACGACGAAAAAACCTCCAGTTTCATCAAAAGGCTTGTCAGCTTCTCTTCATCCTCCTACCACAGCTACCACATTTACAGTGGTTACGGCTTCTACATTGAGAACAGTGCCTCTCATTCAGCTCAGTCCAATACGGAGTGGAGCCAGTCTTCCGGAAAAATTGTTCCAGTCTGGAGGTGAAGAATCCGACAATGAATATGAAGGGGAACAACTGTTTGGACAGGCAACTAGTCCATCAGACTTGCACATTAAGTGCCAAGAGTACAGTGATGAAGGAGACGAAGGAGAATACGTCGAAAGTGGGAATGATTTATTTCCTGTTGGCGAAGCACAAACAATACCTTCAGAACCAGTTACACAAATACCTTAATCATTAGTCAAAAATCTACAGCACATGCTTGATGACTCTAACCGCAGGTTCCCTCCATCTACACCTGCCTCCCCAACATCACAACCTCCTCCCCAACCTCCACCTCAACCTCAAGCACCTGTTCCGACTCCATCCGCTGCTCCGGAAGGAACTCTACCGGACACGGATAATGAGGACCCTGCACCTCAGGACACTGATGACGACGATGACGTTGATATGAATGAGTGGGATAATTACAGGGCACAAACACCTTCCACTCCTCCCCCCTCACCTATTGCATCCCCTCCAGTGGATATTGCAAACTTCCATTCTTTAATGGTCCGTGCAGCGAAACGCTTTCACCTCACACCATTCCAATTATAGACTTTATTTGGACTGAGGGTCTTAAATTAATGGAACATCCCAATTCAGTGCCTGCTGTCTTGCCCAGATTGTACAAAAATACAAAGCTCCTACGTCTGCTCCAGCCTGTTTGGTGTCACAACCTAAAGCAGAGTCCGTCATTACTCAAGCTGCACAGAAAAGATCTCGTAATCCAGCTACACCACTCACGTCTCCTCCTGATCAGGAGGGCCGCAAGTTGGACTCTATAGGTAAAAAGTTCACTACAAAGGCGGCCACTACTGTCAGAGCGGCAAATACCTTAGCTATTCTGGGACGCTACGACCGCCAGATGTGGTACCGAGATTGCCGCACTGATTCCCTAGATACCTGAAGCCATCCGTGCAGAGGCGCAGGCCATTATCCAGGAGGGAGAGGTAATCTTGTCTGAGATTATTGAATGCGCGCTTGACATCTCATCCACGGGCTTTCGTCAACTAGCTGGGGCAGCAGTTTTGAGACGTCAAGGCTGGCTGAAATCTACCACCTTTCGCTCGGAGGTACAAGCGAAGGTCCTTGACTTACCGTATGGTGGAGAGTCTTTATTTGGCAAGCATGTGGACGATGCTCTAGAAGCGATCAAAAAGGACACTGACACCGCTAAGTCCTTAGCCACTCTCCAATACAAAAAGCGACCCTTTCGGGGGGCACAAGGTAGAGGCGGTGGCTCCTCTACTTTTTGTGGCACAGGCAGTATCGCTCATACAATACCTACAGCGATAACCGACAGAGGTTCATACCAAAATCAAAATCGCCAGTCTTCTTTCAGACCATACCAGCGGAAAACGACTTATAGAGGTGGCGCAAAGAACAAAAAACAGTGACCGTCTCAGTTCCTTTCGCCTGCCGACAGTGCATCTTGGAGGTCGCATCTCAAAGTACTTTTGCAAATGGTCCGAAAATCACCTCCGACCGATGGGTCCTGGACGTTATCTCCAAAGGCCATACTTTGGAATTCACTAAATTCCCTCCCACTCATCCACCCTCGGGACCACCCTCTCCCCACCTCAAAGAACTTTTGGCTCAAGTAAAACTAATGATCCAAAAAGGGGCCATTGAGGTAGTGCCGCTGGATCAACGCGGCAAGGGATTCTATTCCCGGTTTTTCTTAGTAAAGAAAAAGTCGGGAGAGTGGCGTCCAATTTTGGATTTAGGGGCTCTGAACAAATTCATCATTGCAAAAACCTTCCAGATGTTAACTCTGCTTCAAATCCTCAATTACCTCAATCCAGGGGATTTCTTCTCAACGATCGACCTCCAGGACGCATTCTTCCATGTGCCAATCCCCTCCAAACACAGGAAGTATCTACGCTTCACCGTCGGACACTTACATTTCCAATTCAAGGTCCTTCCATTCGGCCTCCGCTCAGCTCCGAGGGTCTTTACCAAGATCATGGCCCCAGTAGCTGCCTTTCTACGCCTACGAGGCATACAGTTTTATCCATACCTGGACGATTGTCTCATAAAGGCTCCGAATCTTCAACTGGCAATCCAGCATACACAGACTTGTCTCTCTCTGTTTCGAGACTTGGGACTTTCAATCAATTGCCAAAAGTCACACTTTCGCCCGTCTCAACGGCGAGATTTTCTAGGAGCCCCACTAGATTCTCATCTGGCAATGGCTTTTGTCTCCCAAGAACGACAAGACCGTATGCTCCAGATGGTACGATCACTCCAGTCAAAACAGTACGTTTCAGTCAGGATGTTGAAATCATTCCTCGGCATGGCTTCTTCTGCCATACAGTTGATTCCCCACTGCAGACTTCATATGAGAGTCATTCAAGAGGAATTAGACAAGCAGTGGAAGCAGGTTTCGGGATCGTTCAACGACAGGATCCTTCTCACGCCCCGTATCCGAAAAGCTCTGGAGTGGTGGGCTCACCCTCCAAACATTTCGAAGGGTCGGTCTTTTCGAGACGTTACTCCAACTCAAACTCTTACGACCGATGCATCCCTGGAGGGCTGGGGGGCACATCTCGAAGGCCTCTCAGTGCAAGAAAGATGGACTGCGGTCCAACGCACTTGGCATATAAATCGCCTAGAACTCCTGGCTATCTTCCTGGCCTTGAAATCTTTCCAACGGATCGTTCAAGGTCAATCTCTGCTGGTGAGAACAGACAACACCACCAGCATGCATTACCTGAACAAGCAGGGAGGCACCAGATCCCTTTGGCTTTCACAACAAGCACAGGAGATATGGACTTGGGCGATTCGTCACCAGATTCACCTCACTGCCATTCATGTGCCGGGTGTTTCCAATGTTCTGGCGGACACACTCAGCAGGTCTTTCTCGGACAATCACGAGTGGTACCTCAATCAACCAACTCTGGAGTTCATTTTCTGTCAGTGGGGCCATCCGCAGATCGATCTTTTTGCGACTGTCACCAACAAGAAATGCCAACGCTTTGCAAGTCTGCATCCCCACAGAGTCGAGCGGAAATGCATTTTCGATCAGCTGGTCAAACGCATTCAGCTACGCTTTTCCTCCGCTTCCTCTGATTCCACGCTTGTTACACAGGATGAGGCTTCAACCCTGCCACATCATCTTGATCGCACCCAAGTGGCCGAGACGTCCATGGTTCCCGGACCTCCTCTTCTCCCAGAACGAGCCAATTCCGCTTCATCCGTTGCCTCACCTCCTCACGATGCAACAAGGGCAGATTTTCCATCCGGATCCAGCATACCTTCAACTCCATGCCTGGAACCTGAGCACCATGAATTTGCGCGTCTGACCATCGACGCAGACTGTAGAAAGGTGTTAGCGCACGCCCGTGCTCCTTCCACCATTAAAACCTATCAGCTGAAGTGGAAGCGTTTCTGTGCCTGGTGTCACTCCAAGGCCTTGGATCCAATGACGGCTAAGCCAGAGCAGATTCTACCTTTCTTCTTATCCCTTGCGAAGTCAGGACTTTCCCACTCCACTCTGAAAGTATTTCTAGCGGCTCTCTCCCGCTTCCGCCATGATGGATCTACTTCACTGTATTCATCAAGAATCATTCAACAGTTTTTCAAAGGTCTCTTCCGGATGTTTCCACCCATTCGAGGGCCTCCGCCCTCTTGGCACCTAAACCTAGTCTTGTCTCAGCTCCTCCTACCTCCATTTGAACCCATCCATTCAGCAAGCTTGAAATTCCTCACGTGGAAAGTTGCCCTGTTACTCGCCTTGACGTCATCCAGGCGTGTCAGTGACATTCAGGCATTCACAATCCAGCCTCCTTTTCTCCAGTTCTCGAAGGACGCTGTGACATTATGTACTAATCCCAAATTTATCCCGAAAGTCCCCAGTGATTTTCATCTCAATGAACCGATCATTTTAAAAACTTTCTTTCCGGATCCGCAAACTCCTGCGGAACGCTCGTTACATTCCCTGGATATAAAACGTTGCCTCAAATTTTACATTCAGCGCACTGCATCATTCAGGAAATCTGATCAACTGTTCGTGGCCTATGGCCTGATCTCTAAAGGTCAATCTGTTACCAAACAAAGTATTACTAGGTGGATTTCTTCCACTATTACCTTTTGTCACCAGCGGGCTGGTAAGCCTCTTCCAGCTCCAGTACGTGCCCACTCAACCAGAGCTGTGTCAGCTTCTACTGCCCTCTTTGCGGGGGTAACTCTACGACACCTCTGCAGTGCTGCTACGTGGTCGAGCAGCCATACTTTTACGAAGCACTACTGTCTGCAGTCAACTGATGCCGCGGATGCAGCGGTGGGACAAGCGGTGCTGCGGAATCTTTTCCATTAAAGGTGAGCCTCTGCTGCTACCCGCCTCCAGTCATAAAGGTTTTCTTTTAAGATGTTATTTTCTTATATACTTAAATTGTCTGTTACCTTTATGACTTATATGATGATTACTGCTTTCTACTCTTATTCAAGCATGTGAATCTATGAAAGACACCCCTAATACTGGAGAAGAACATAAGTTACTTACCTGTAAACTGTGGTTCTCCAGTATTGGTGTCTTTCATAGATTCACATGCGACCCTCCTGTCCTCCCCTCAGAGGCTCTCTTCTCCTCAGGCACTTTTGGTTACTCTGTGCTACGAAAATCTGAGGTCTAGGGCTTCTGAGGAGAAGGTTCTAGAGGGAGCTGCGGCCTGATTGGCCGGAATTTGGACCAAAACATAATGACACTGATATGTTGCATAGTTGATTTCTCCCTTAGGCTTTCTATGGGCCTATTCTGTTCTATGGTACTTTTGAGTTTTATGGATATTTACTGTATTTTATATATGTATATGTATTTTTTATAATTATAATTATGTTTTTACTTATACATACATATATTACTGCTATTTTATGTACCGTGGGACTCCCACTTCGACGACTGGGAATATTCAAGCATGTGAATCTATGAAAGACACCAATACTGGAGAACCACAGTTTACAGGTAAGTAACTTATGTTCTTATGGTCTGGTGATAATCCTGCACTCTAGTATTTTTATACAAGCTACAGCCTGGTGTCCATTTGTGGGGGGTCAATATCCTTACTGTGTATAATCATAAATGCTTAACTGACTTTGCTTCCTTAAGATTAGCCTTGACTGCTCGCGCCACGCAACCTAGAGGGTGAGCAGGGGTTATTCTTAAGGAGTAATTCCCTTGCCCTGACAAGAGGAGAGGGTCCCTGTTTGTCACAAGTGCATACTTGTGCCAACCAGAGACCCCCAAATCTTACATGAATTATATAACTATGATGACAATGTGGATCGCAACATACCTAAATAGACTCAATTAAAGTAAGGAATTGGTCACTAGTATGTTCATAACACTGAATGTTTTATGGTTTCAAGCTTATGTTATCAGGCTTGTGATGTTCTCATTATGTTATTGTATGTATTGCTCTGAAGCAATGGAAGTCATCAGACACGTGGCTACATATTTGCCTGTATTACCATGTACTTATGTAGCAAGCATTGTAATCGCCTGAAATACTGACTCAATAAAACTTTTGGGAAACAAAACACACGCAGAGACAGAATCCAGACCAATCAGGAAAGTATAAAAAAGGTATACTTGTGTTTTATTTTAGAACCAAGTAGTACTTTGCACAGTTACGTAAAATATACTCTCAAATGCAAGACTGTTCAAGGAAATGCAGTTGTGGTTGAATTTGCAATTGTTGCAGGTTTGTATCACTTCAAAATGCAGTTTCAATTACAATGTAATTACTTTTAGTTACTTTTTAGGTACTTTTGGATTACTTTGAGTACTGGGGCGGCCGGTTGCAGAGGGAGGGGGGCTAATGTTACCCATTGGGGCAAAGGGAGCCTTCGATTAGTGACTTCTGTCGAGTAGGCCACTCGGATGTGGGAGCGAAGTTGAGGCTGCAGGCGTAGGCTTGAGGGAGGTCGGGATCACCAGATCCCAGGTCCGGATCGCTGGGGAGACCTCCTTGTGGTGTTGGACCACTCAAACTCGGGCCGTGGGCTTCGGGTGTAGAGTGCTGCAGAATCGGAGTCACCGGAATCCGGATTCTGTAGTAAGTCTTCTCTTGAGCAAATCCAGTGCTCACAAGAGACAGTCTGTAAGATGGTTGCAGTGCAGGTCCTCCTTGTTCTGGGGGTTGCTGGCTGCTGTAGTTGCTGGGTTTCTTGCTGTAGGCAGGTCATCGGCGGGACAGGTCATTAGAGCCAAAGCAGTTGGTGTCTTCTTCCTCTTTCTGGGTCAGCACAGCTCTTCGGTCCTTCTACTTTCTTCCTCGAATCTGAGGACAGGTTCAAGGTTGTCTCTAAATACTAAATTTAGGGGCGTTAACTAGGTGTGCAGGTCGGTACCAATGGGTCCCTTTCTTGGAGTGGGTACACCCCTATTATGCCACTCTCCAGTTGGACGGGGCTTGTGCCTTTCCCTAATTTTCCGAGTCCCTTTATCTCAAGATGGAGGGGACTGAGATGTGTGCTTCACGTCGCCTCCCCCACCTGTGAGGTGGAGCTTGAAAAGGTGGGCACATCTCTCTTCCTAGATTGGTTTTCCTGCAGATTCTCCCTCCCAAAGTGGGGGCCAGAACAAGTGGGAGCCGGTTGCTGGGGGCAGCAAAAGGCAGGGAGAGCTTACAAAGGTGGCAGTCCTTTGAAGCTTCCCCTTTCCTGGACCCTGCCCATCATGGAGGAGATGGCATGACAGCTCTGCCCAGGAAAGGCATTGGTTCTGGACCCGGAGAGTGGAGGCGGTCTACCCAGGGGTCCAGAAACCTGTCTGGTGGCGGCAAATCGCGGGCAGCCATTCAGGAACCACACCAAGGCTGGTCTATTTTCAGGGGGCATCTCTAAGATGCCCTCTGAGTGCATTTTACATTAAATCTCACACTGGTATCATTGTGGGTTTAATGTGATGAGATGTTTGCTACCAAAACTTCCCAGTTTTTAGTAAAGCCCTCTTTGAGCTGTGGAGTTTGTAATGACCAACTACCAGACAATATGCTCTTTATGGCTTTACTACACTTGCAATGTCTAAGAATGGATGTAGACTCTGTAGCGATACAGTGCTCATGCAACTGTACCCTCACTGATGGTCCAGTGCACCCGACCAGAGGTGTGGCTTACCTAGACCACAGTCTGTGAATTGCAGTCATGGCACACTGGGATGTGTTCCATGTCGACTCTTCACTTTTCTCTGCACCAAAACACGCAGCCTGTAGTGGCAGTGAGTGGGTGTTAAGATACAGTGCCTCTAAGGGTGGGACAATAGGTGCTGCAGCCCTTGGAGGCCTTCCCTGATCACAATGATCTAGGTACCCATGGTACCCTTTACAAGGGGCTTACCTGTGGCCAGAGATGTGCCAATTGTGCGTACAAAGATACAGGTTTGAAAAAGAATATAGGCCCTGGGTACCTGATTGGCATGGATCCAGTGCACATCAAGTTAAAGTGCATCAAGTGTTAGACAAAAAGCGCTGGTGGGGGTTATTCAACAGAAACCCACTTTCCTACAGGAAAGGTGAGATCTTCAAGTGGCGTTGGAGGGCCTGAACATCTTCCAAAGAGCCCTGCTGTCATAAAACACCTGAACACGGGAGAAGAAAGGAAAAAAGACACCTTTCTAATTCGCTGTCTACATGGAGGAGGTCGATGTCATGACATACCAGTATGTTTGCCATCAGTGTCACTGTCGCCGTCAGAGCGGCCATTGCAACATTGAGGCATCCAGAGTCAGCCCCATTGATGAACAGGAAGTAGATGTCGAGGCTGCATTCTCCTGTATCCGGTCCCATCACGCCAATAGTCAGCTCACAGATCTGAGACGAAGCACGCTCTTGAATCGATGTTGAGAGCCTCGCTGTCGTGCCACCAGGCGAGGTCGACAATACATGTGTCTGAGTCCCGCTGTCGAGAGCTTTTCCGACATCAAGACAGTGACGGTCGACACTGAGAACCTCGCCGTCATCAAGAGAACGACGTTGATGTTGACACCTTTGCCGTCGCACCATCAATCACCACCAGCAAAGAGGCAGCGGACCTCTGGCTCGCCGACGTCGAGACCTTCCTAGGCGTCGAGGATTATACAATAGAGTACGTCGAGGAGCAAATCTTCCTCCCCAGGATTCAGAATTGGGCAGATAAATCCGGAGGGATCTACAGCTTTAGAAAAACAGTCTACACCTCAAACTTTCACCAAGCTTTCTGTAAAGTTTTTTAAAGAGTGGAGAGTTTGGATTTCTCTCAAATCTACTCTCTGTCTACAGTTCTGGAGTCTCAGCTGGTTCCCCTTCTCTAGCAAACACTGCTACGAAGTCTCCTCTAAGATCTCCAAGGAGAACACCATCTCCTTCTGCAAGAAGGTCTATTTTCAGAGCACCATTCAAGCGAACATCTCCTAGGTTTCAACATTCTCAGTCATCCCGATCTTCGGGAGACAGACATAGATCTCCTTCCTTGTCTATATACACCTTGTTTTTCTGTACAAGACTATTCACCAACTCTATCCGTGGCTCCTCCAGCAAGAATCTCACCGGTCGACGACATCCCCTACATTGAGGTTCTACTCATAGTTGTCACTAAGCTAAATATTACCTGCACCAACATCAGCGATATTTGAGACACTGCATCACAGGTCATCATCTAGGCCTGTTTCTACTGGTCTATTAGAACCAGCTCTTCAGATATTCCTAATGCCAGCACCGATAGGGCCTGGACCTTCAAGCATTGCAAAGAAGTACAAGGCACCAGACTAAGATCCTCTCTTTCTAAGGGCCGACCCTCCATCTGATTCGGTTATAGTGGCAGCGGCTAGGAATGCGCATCCAGGGGTGTCTTCATCTACAGTGCTTCCTGATAAGGACAGCAAGCAGATGGATTCATTCGGAAAGATGTGTAACACCTCTGCTTCTTATATGAAGGTTCCTAGTGCCTCTGTGCTCTTAGGGAGATATGACAGGGCTTTATGGGATTCTTTATCTAGATTCACTGAAAAACTGCCAAAAGATCGGCATGGTTTTCAAGAGATTCTCCAGGAGGGCGGTTTGGTATGAAATCAAGGAATCAACTCTGCAGATTCCCGGATCTCCTCCACATTTCAGAAAGGCCACACAAGAGGCGTGCACAGCAGACCAGATCTCCACTATAAGCTCGGATTTAGGTTTATTTCTGATTTCCATATTGATCAGACTATTAAGTTGCATATCTTTTTACCAAATTCTTCTGCTTCAGAGAGGACGTTGCATTCTCTTGATCTGAAAATACATTTTACCGTGACAAAATCAAAGAAATTAGACAAACTGACCATTTATTTATAAATTATCGTCCCATGCTTATTGGTTTAATTTTCTCCAAACTAACCATCTTGAGTTGGATAGTTTCTTGCATTTCTTTTGCTTACCAGTTAGCCAACAGGCTCCTCCCTGGTAGGCTGAAGACTTACTCTACTAAGGGGGTAAGACTTTCACTACGGCCCTTCTGAGGAATATGCCAATTGCTGGGATCTGTAAAGCTGCCACATTGGGATTTGTTTACACCTTCGCTCTCCATTATTGCTTAGATTCAGACACTTTGCCAGATGCCCAGGTAGGGCAAGCCTCGATAAGGAACCTGTTTGGGTAATAAACCCATAATATTATTAGATGCTTTGGTATTTGTCCGCAGACTTAAGGGATGGGCTTGCTATTCTATTCAGTGCTTAGGAGTATTGATAAGTGTCCCCTGGAAGTAAAGAATAAGTTACTTACCTGTAGTCCTAGTTTTCTTCCAGGGGGAAACTCATCAGTCATAAGCAACCCTCCCACCTCCCCAGACAAATACGTTAGATAGCAGCACTCTTTGGCTTATTATCATTGCACAGTTAAGCCATTAAAAACAAGCTTTTGCAATGCAATAGGTCTCGCATTTACGCGAGTTTAAGGTATTGGCATTGTAAAGGACAATGCCTTTAATTTAATTTTTGTTTTCAAAACAAATGAAAGTCTTTGTTATTTGTAATGTCAATAGCTCAAACTCGCTTAAATGCGAGACCTTTTGGATTGCAAATGCTTGTCCTCTTTTCGTCAGGCTCCTTTATCCCCACCCACTTTCTTTCTTCAGATCCCTGTGGCTTCTACATTTTTCCACCTTCCTTTCCCAATCACGGTAGGTAGCGTAGGCAGACTACTGCAAACCTGTCTCACCACATGTGCACAACCGCTTCAAAAAAGATGTTTCAGTGCTGTGGATGGTAGGCCAATCCTTCAGTTTTTCATTTTCAACCTCTATAACTTCCCTTCCATATATTTTCCTTTTCTTCTTTTTCATTTTTAGAGCACACTACAGCTCAGTGGTGCTAATTGTTCACTTGTATGCCGCTCATTTAATCTGCAGTGCTCTGCCCCACATTCAGGCACCTCCATTTAACAAGCATTGGCATAGCCAATCTGTCTCGCCTTCGGGAGCTTATAAGTGTTTAGACAGAGGTTAAATCTGGTAGCCTCTCGGAGACATAGGCATCACATGTGACTGACTGCCTAAGACTTACTGACCTTTCAGGAGCCTGATAAGTGAGTGACAGTAGAGGCTCCACCGGTCAGAGAAAACACAGAGACAGGAAAAGCACAGACATAGCAAATACACTAAAACTGAGACAGGAAGAACACAGACTCAGAGAATACACTGAAAATAAAACTGGGAAAACAAAGACAGGGAATATACTGCTACTGAGACAGGGAGAGCACAGATACAGGGAATACACTGACACTGAGGCAAGGAAAACACAAGGAATACACTGACAATGAGACGGGGAAAACAAAGACAGAAGGAATACACTGAGATTGAGACCGGGTACACACAGGCACCAGGTATACACTGACACTGAGACAGGCAACACATAGACACAAGGCATGCACAGACTGAGACAGGGAGAACACCGCCACAAGGAATATACTGATACTGAGACAGGGAACAAACAGACATAGGAATACACTGATGCTGAGACAGGGAACCCACATACACAGGAAATAGACTGACACACACAGGGAAAACACAGATACAGGGAACACACTGACACTGAGACATGGAAACGACACAGGGACCACATTGATACTGGGACATGGAGGACAGTGAGTCTGGGTCATCGAATTCAGTGACACATGGAAAAGAAATACACTGGCACTGAGACAGAGTACACAAAGGCGCACGGAGATCACAGATACTGAAACAGGGAGTGCAGTGACACTGGGGCAGTAAATACAGTGACACTGGAAGTAGGAAAACACTGGCACTGGAGTACAGAATACATTGACACGAGGAAGAAACTGACACTTGAGTCAGGCAATACGTGGAGAAAGGGAATAAACCGACCCAGGGAATACATTGACACCAAGTCAAGTTACAAATGGAATGTGAAGGTCAATGTAGCGGGACATGGAATAAATTGACACTGAGACAGGGAGTACACTGACACGGGGAACACAGTGAGGCAGGGAATGCAGTGGAATACAGAGGGACAAGAAAACCAATGACCATGACAGAGGGATACACTGAGTCAGGGAATATAAGGAGACACACTGACACTACGAGATAGAGAATACACGGACACTGATTCAGGGAATACAGTGGCACTGAGACAAGGAATACACTGAGACAGGGAATGCAGACGATGGTAATCGGAATACACCGACTTGAGACCGTGAAGTGTCAAAGAGGAAACACGCCAACACAGAGACAGGAGACCTATCACCACTAAGACCAGGAATACATTGATACTGAGGCAATGAATACACTGGCACTGAGAGGGGGAATAAACGGAGAAAGGGAATACAATAGGCAGAGAAGACAGTGACACTGAGAGACGGACTACACTGACACAGATGCATGATAAACAATGACACCAAGACCGTGAGTACAATGACGCAGAATACACTGAAGCTGGGAATATAGTGACACTTACAGGATACCCTGTGAGTGGCAAAACAGTGACGTAGACTACACCGAAACTGGGAATGATGCCATTTACAGAATACATTGAGACGGGGAATCCGATGACAGAGTGACAAAGAGCACACTGAGGCCGATCCAGGGAATACACCGCTATAGGAAATACAGTATATCAAGAAACAACGGTCCTTGTGGAAACAATAATACATTCTACTGATACTTGAAATACACAATGGCAATAACCATGGGTTATATGGATTCCAGACATAAAGGAAGTGGAGTACAGTGTGATTGCGTATTTATAGTTTATAACAAATATTCAGACAGATTTCAAAATATACACAATAATTGGTGCTTAGTGTCCCCAGTGAAAAAGTGGAACCATAGCGAAATGGAGTAGTGACATTTTTGAAATGTACAATTTGGTATCCATTATTTTGAAAAATCGACCATATATATTTTTAACAGTTTCTCAGACAGTGTGTACAGTAATCGCTGCTGGCGTAATGATTAGTTTTCCTTATAAGCCGACGGCGTTTCGACCCATCCAAAGATGCCGGGGCTCTTCCGGACCTAATAATATAGGGACATCTGGAATTTAAAAAGGGAGCGTGGCATAAGCTATAGTCCAGTAGGATCTATAACGTTGTGCATTAAAAATAAAAATTGAGAGGCCAGGGGGTACCTGAAAGAATAACAGTTGGTATGCGCAGCCACGTGTGCAAAGTGAAAACACTGGTCAAGTGAAAAAAAGGGAACCGGATACTCACACCGGACCCAGCCGGTACTACAAGAGTGAGAGAAGGAAGAGTAATAACAGTAGTCCGGTAACGTACTGGGAGAGATTCCGGATGCTTACCACAGTGTGAGGGAAGAGGGGGAGGCTGGTAGGGCGGGTGCCCCGGTCTGCAATACAGAGCAGTTTGGGAGGTGTTTATCTGAAAGGAAGCAATCGTCTATCCGTGTCCTGCTTGATTATAAGAAGGGCGGGATCAGAATCTTTTGGGACACGCTGGGAATTGATATGTTGGAAACCCTAAGCCAAGCACAGAAGGGGGAAAATATTCCACAATCATGGGCCGGAGCAAACATCATAGTAATTCTGGAAAAAAACAAACCACATCTGGATCCCGGCTCATATAGGCCAATAACACTCATGAATGCCGATGCAAAGATCTATTCCAAGGCGCTTTCACAAAGGTTAAGCAAGGTAATTGAGGGACTGGTATGTACAACGCAGCACAGGTCTATACCGGGAAAGGGACTACGTAACATACAAGGCAGATGGTTACCATACTGGATGCAGCAGGCGCCACAGGGGACCCTGCCTCGGCTATTTTCTTAGACGCAGAGAAGGCCTTTGACAGGGTCTCCTGGAGGTATCTGTGGAAGGTCCTGGACTGGTTTGGTATAGGAGCAGGCTATGTAAAGGCTATACAGGCACTGTATGCAGAACCTAGGGCTAAAGTGAGGATAAACAAAGGGTATACTGTTGAAATACGTATAAGACGCGGCACACGACAGGGCTGCCCGGCTTCACCACTTTTATTTGAATTATATCTGGACCCCCTCTTGCACAAACTGAAAGGGAATCCTAATATCCTCCCGATTAAACTGCATGGTTATGAGTATAAAACACTTGCTTATGCAGACGACGTGGCGGTGGTTACCCCGGAGCCGGAGTCGGCTATTACAGAAATATAACAGGAGGCCGCAGCTTTTGGGGTAGTGTCGGGTTACTCACTGAATAAAGGAAAGACACAAATTATACAAAATAACTGGGTTAATTACCAGGACATAAGAGTAGCTTCAGAAGTTACGTACTTAGGTGTCAAAATTACAGCCGACCTAGATAGGTTAGTGGAAATAAATATGAGCCCATTGTTGGCAAAAGTAAAAGCAAATACGGAAAGAATTAACAATCTGCATCTGACCTTGATGAGGCGGATTAATGTAATAAAAATGGTAACATTCCCAAAAATTCTATATCTGTTTAGGTCTATCCCGTTATTTTTTGATAACACATGGTTCAATAAACTAGAAGCAATTTTGAGCAAATTTATTTGGGTTAAAGGGAAGACAAGGAGAGCCTATAGACACCTACCAGTATCCAGAGAAAAAGGCGGCTGGGGGGCACCAGATTTTAGGCTCTATTATTGGGCTGCCGTACTGCAGTATTGTCAGGGGTTGTTAGGTGGGGGAGGCACAGACCACACAGCGGAAGCTAAGCCAGGATTTACTAACGTTTACACTACATTATTGGGTGAGGGTGCAGAGAATGGGTTTCTAAACACAATTTACTTTAGCTATTTTAAACATACACGGTTTAAGACATTAAAGGCGGCATACAGGGTCTGGAAAGGGATTTCAAAAAAATTTGGTCTAAGAAGGTATAATAATTACACACGATTGTACACAAATAGCTCACTACCGAGGGACATTTTTAGGGACACTACTATGAGGGACTGGCATAGCAAGGGCATAGTGAAAATAGGAAATCTACTAGATAGCCAGGGGAATATGTTACAGTTTAGGGCACTACAAACAAAGTTCGGGTTAGAACACCGTAGTTTTTACAAATATCTCCAAACCAGAAGCTTCCTAGTGCAAAAACAGGGCGGCCTGGCAGGGCTGGGTCAATGTAGAGTCATGGAATACATAGAAGTAACTAATAAATGTACGATAAGACCGCTATATGCGGAACTGAAAGACAGGAAAACTGATGAAAGGGGGAAATATGCACAAAAATGGATAGAAAAACTGGGGTCAGGGCTAGAAAGCTTTCAGTTATCTCTGGATCTGGGCAGAACGGTGCTATGCTCAGCTACCTTGCAATCACAACATTTTAAGACAGTGTTTTCATTATATCATACCCCGGCCAGAATCGCCCAGTGGGGTGGCACAACTGGAATAACATGCCCCCGCTGTGACTCAACTGAGGCAGACATTGTACATATGTTTTCACAATGTCCTCAATTGTTTACCTTGAAAAAGGCTATTGAAGAATTTTTGGATAAATCACTTAAGATCAAGATAAAGCTCACAGACGAACTAATTATTCTAGGGGTGGGGGATATACCAGATGTTTTACCAGTAGAGTTTATTTTTGTCTTACTTGCGGTATTTCGCATATGCATAGCAAGAACTTGGTTGGACAAGGCTCCCCCCCGTTTCAAGCTTGGATTGCAAGCCTGCTTTCCATGTATAACCTAGAAAAGGCAATCTATGACAGGAAAGGTAGGAGAGCTAAGTTATTAGGTAAAAGGATATGGCAGCCTATCACAAGTTGGAAAAATAGTAGGTTAAATCCAGGACAGACAATGGAAGGCTGACACAATAAAAATTTACAGAAAGTGGGATAGGCCAATATGTAAGATTCACATACCTATCGTAACTCTATAGACGCTTATCCTCTTGTTTTGTTTTATTTACGTACACATGTTTGGTGGATTCCTTATGATACAATGTACTAGAGTAATGCTGTAATCTGTATAATCACTTGTGAAACTGTTGTGTGCTGTAACCTATACAGGAATATGCAGAAAACTTTTTTGAAAAATGTTTAATAAAAATATTTAAAAAATAAAAAAATAAAAAAAATAAGAATGGCGGAATGCCATAGCCCTGGTTCTTCGTGTGGGGCATGCCTCTTACCTGTGTTGTGTCTTCATAGGTAGAGGATTTGTGGAGCAGAGCTGGTACCGCAGATGCAGAAACAGGGTGTGTCCTGTCATTGGGTTTCTGCAAAAATGCAAAATGGATGATCGGACATGACAAATAATGTGTTTTGGGATGCTAACGCTTAATGTGCAAAGCGGGGCTTGTTACTGTTTTATATACCGCTTGATAGAATAATAGTGTAACAATTCTATAGCACATGGTCTGAACTCTGCTGAGGAACGGAGAGGTTTTGTAACCATAGTTATTGTCTTAACCGCACTTGGCCAGGTTCAAGATGACACAGTTTGTATGTTATTAGGCCCACCTATTGCCTACACACAGCGCCCCCATGATGTTACTACACACACAATAATTTGCCGGTGACCCAGAAGTGAGAAGCTCAGACACAATAACAACCTTCTTTATGTACACACTACTTTTCCAACACCTACCAGGCTCTCCTATGAGGATGTTATGACTTCCGCTCTGCTCTGGCTTTTGAGCTTTGAGTATATGTTCTGTGTACCGATAGACATGGCCATAGCCAGCTGATTTTATTTTATGTGATTCCTTAAAGTACGAGTGATTCTCTTTATCAACACATTTACTTTCCACTATTAATGGGCTCATCAATTACTCGTTCTCTGTAAATATATCACAGTATAAGAAATGTGAACATGGTCCGCAATTTATGTATAAAGTTGATTCCCACGTTGAAATTACCTTGTGCCAAACACGGATGGTTCATTATACTCACCTTCCTTAAATAAAAGTGACTGTGCAATTATGCTTGTCTGTTGAACAATGATAAGTTTTGATAATAGCATGTTGAAATAACTCTTTGCCAGGTACGGATTGTCCATGTTAACATATTCAACTTTTATAAACCCAAGGTTCGATTGAGTAATTCCTTTTCTGGAGAAGAAGAATTGGTTTTGACACTATTTTTTTTTAATGTACATAGCGTGCAACTTTTATTTTTGCCACCTTTCTGTTTAAAAAGTGTAGGGCTCAAAGAGGAGCCCTGTGGCACCCCAAAAGGCAGCGCAAAAGGTGTGGATTTAAAATCGCCCAGTTGCACTCTCTGAGACCTCTCTGCTAAAAAGGATGTTAAAATCGACAAGGCCTTCCCTCCAAGCCCAATAGCTTTTCTATCAGTAAGTTGTGGTCAATGGTATCAAATGCTGCAGAGAGGTCAAGGAGGATAAAGCTGCTGATCCCCCGCCATCCAGTGCTGTTCGAATCTCCTTTGTGGTTTTAAGTAAGGCTGTTTCGGTACTAATGCATGTACGGAAGCCACATTGGCTATGGTTTAAGACATTATTATCTAGAATGTATGTAGAAAGTTCCATATTAACAATTTTCAAATGTTTTTTACCGGCAGCGGTAATCTTGTAATTGGCCTATAGTTGGCCGGATCCTTTGGATTGTTTTTTTTTAAAATTTTTATAGTAAGGGTAATATACAAGCCTGTTTCCACAATGTAGGATAGGTACCTTGTGAGAGCATTTGATTAAAAATACCAGATAGCTGAGGACTAATGATGTGACTGTTACGCAATAATCTGGGAGGACAAGGGTCATCCGGTGAGCCAGACTTAGTCTTTAGGAGAAGGGTGGCCACCTACTCTGGGGAAGTAGAGGTAAAGTTTACTAAGGGTGTTATGGCTTTAACTCCCTGATCTATGTCAGCATTGTGAGGGATATGTAAGGCGAATTGGTCGTAGATCTGATCCACCTTTGTTTTGAACGTCTGAGCCAATAGTTTGCAAAAATCTGGAGTACAGTTCACATTGCTATCCTTTTTAGCAGTCGTCAAGTTATTTATGACTGAAAAGAGTTCCTTACTGGAATTTCCCGCCATCTCTATTTTCAGCGTATAAAAATTACTCTTCTCTGTAATAATTTTTTTCTTATAGTCTGTTAGCATGAGCTTATATTTTTCTTTTTCAGCTGCCTCATATTTTTTCCGCCATGATCTTTCTGTCATCAGTTATATCATTTGAGATGTCATAGATACACAAACGGCTGTAGCCTATCCCAATACGGCTAGAATCTGCAACATGCAGACTCTAATCTGCCAGTTCCAGCCTCAACACTCATTGCCAGCTCAAGTGTTCATGCAGTCACCAGGGATGATGGCGTCTTGCATACTAATAGTTCCTTACGCAAGACTTCACATGCGCCCCCTTCAGGAGTGCTTAGCTTATCAGTGGAACCAGGCTCAGGGTCTATAATCGGATCTAGTGTTGGTGGACAGTCGCACCCATTGCTCTCTGCAGTGGTGGAATACGCAAAACCTTTCAAAAGGGTTGCCCTTCATCGACCCGGTTCCTCAGATAGTGCTAACAGCAGATGCATTGCTCACTGGTTGGGGAGCTCATCTCCAGACGCATACAATTCAGGGCATGCGGAGTCTGCATCAAAAGCAGCTTCACATAACTCATCTAGGACTGCTAGCGATTTTTCTAGCGCTTAAAACGTTTCCAAGTTCATCTAGTAGGCAAGGCTGTCCTGATGCGTACAGACAACATGATGGCAATGTACTACATACAAAAACAGGGGGGGGGGACACACTCTCCAGCTGTCACAACTAGCACAGACCACCTGGGGATGGGCCATACATCACAGAATGTTTCTCCTTGCAGAACACCTCCCTGGAGTAAACAATCAGGTTGCAGATCTCCTCAGTTGTCAAAGACCACAGATCCATGAATGGGAACTCCACCCTCTAGTTCTCCTTCCATTCTTCCAAATGTGGGGATTTCCAGACATATATCTGTTCGCCAGAAACCTAAATGCAGAATGCTCAAACTTCACATCCAGACATTCACACCCATTGTCCAAGGGCAATGCACTATGGATGAATTGGTCAGGGATATTTGCCTACGCTTTTCCACCTCTCCCACTTATTCCATTAGTGATTCGGAAGCTCAGACCGCGTCCCTGACATTAATCCAAGTAGCTCCCACATGGGCCTGACAACACTGGTTCACAACCCTCTTGGAGCTCTCAGTAGTTCCTCACCAAAAACTTCACCTAACTCCCAATCTGCTCACTTGGAGCCTTGGAGAGATAAGACATACAGGTTCCAGCCATCTCAACCTTGCGTTGCGGCACCTGAAATCTTAGAGTTTGGCTACCTTAATCTTCCGCCAGATTGCATGAACATTATCAAAGAGGCTAGACGTCCTACCACAAGAGCATGCTATGCAGCAAAGTGGAAGTGATTTATGATATACTGTAATAACAATTAAATCGATCCACTGGGCGCTTCAGTTAAAAACATAATTTGCTATTTACTACATCTGCAGCGTTCCAATTTACCGTATCTTGCTGCAATAGCTGCATACCTACAGAACAGACAACATCTGTTTCTTTAGAGTGCCTGTCATCAAAGCATTTATGGAGAGATTTAAGAGAATCATTCCTCCAAGGTTTCCACCTGCTCCAGTTGACGTAAATAATTAATTTACTCTCTTAATTTCTATGCAGGTAAGTACTTAATCAATAATAACTCAATCAGAAGGAAAGAAAACAGAGTCCGTGGTGTTAGAGTTTCTAAGGGTTTTATTCCTCATAAAGGAATCAGGATATCGTGTTCTGACCACCACACAGGGTGTCAGAAGGGATAGATGAGCGCGCTCACATTTTATTAACAGTACATAGCTTATATACTTATTTCATAACATAGGTTTACAGTGCAAGAGGCGTAACAGCTGAGAGAAGACAAGATAACAATATACACGTGGTGCATGTGCGTAATCAAGAGGCGTGAACTAGAGGTGTGTTCTGGAAACGTCACTGATAGGTGTCACGAATGGGTGGCACTAACAGAAAAGGTGGCAATGTCAGCAGAAATCGGAAACTTGGATGCGCGCGCAGCTGGATGACGTGTAACTGGAGGGGTGCAGGGGACTTGACATTTACACTGACGGAAAGAGACAGAAGTCTGGCATGTCAGATCAACTTGTGCTTCTATCATATCTGATATCTGATGTTTAGGAACTAAGCTATCTGGGCAGAAAGGTCTCTAGAGCAGAAGCTATTCTATACTTGCTGTGAGTGCGTGTATAAGCGCCTGGGTGTCTGTATGAGAAGCGTGGGGCGAGGGGCCTTCCATGAAAGCATGGCAACGGAGCTATGAATTACTTGCACAGAGACAGGTCGGCCCTTTAGCCCTGTAGCTGAGGAAGGATGTTTACTGAAACTAGCAGGCTGGAATCTATTTTCGGGGAGGGAAACAGATAACTCGAAGGTTATAGTCAATCTTGGCAGGCAGCAGGCTGAGCTGAGCACGGAGGGCCGCGCTAGAAGTAAGTCAGAGTTCATGGATACGGGGGCTGCCTGGGCAAAGATTTCTCGGAGTCTGAAGCCAGAAAAGAGGCTCGGTGGCAGAGATTCAGGGCCTACTTCAGCCAGGGCTGAAAAACGTAGGAGTACACTACAAAAAGACGTTGGCATAGCATACTTAGGAACGGACCATCCAACCCATTCATGGTGGGTCTGGAAGAGGACAAGTTAACGTTGGACGCAAATGTATTTGCGTCTTCATAGCTGGTACAGGAGGGAAGTTACATGCACTTTAACTCGTACATGGAGTCGGTGGGGTACGCGCTAGGGAACATAACTTGACCATAAAATTTATATTACCTCATTCCCTCCTTGTTCCCTACGGACCCTTCATGATATATCAATCCTCATGAATCTATCAGTCTGTTCTTGTAACATTATATGTTCATCTTTCTTTCTTTGACTGTTTGAGAGACAACTGGAATGCTCAATGCAGGATGTGGCACACAGTCCACAGATCGCTGGCCCACACTGTAGGCACAGGCAGCAGCTGAATACTATAACAAGGCCAATGCCTAGGAATGATAAGATCTTCCATCCCCAAGCGGTTAACGTTGTCCAGAACCAACCGGACCAAGTCCAGGTGCCTGGATTCTGATGTATCTGATTTGCAATTTTATGCAAACGGGTAATAGCTTGATAGACAGATGGTGCGTTTTGTGGAATGAAAACACAGCAACTCGACCCGATGACCTTACAGGCTCCACCTCTATCTGCCAAGATGACGTCAATCACAAGACGATTTTGAAGGACAACAACCCGCATAGCAGATTGCTCCTCTGTTAAGTTACCTAAGGCGGAGGCAGTTTCATGTACTACTGCTTCAAGTGTTCTGGTTAATCTGCGTATTAATTTACTGTTTTGGACAGGTCCTAGGAAGAAAAAGAATCCTTTATTGAAATCAGTGTACTGTTCCCATGCCGTTTCTGTGTAGTCGACAAGGGGAATATCTCTTTTGGGTCTATTTGGTACTAGATTCGTATTTCTATGGTAATCTGGGGGAGCTAGAAAAACAGGTGGCAGAAGGAATGCAATGTAACAGGTACCATCCCAACCTGGAGGCAAACGTATGTATGCGGTATGACCACAAACAAAATAGGAGTGACTGATAGCTTTGAAGGATGATTTACCATGGTCACTGAATTCGACCACAGTAGTGCATTTACTATGACCTACGTGTACTGAACCTTTCTTGCTAACACATAATTCACCTGTGACTGGTAATACTAACATATGGGGCAAAACTGGAGCGGTTTCAGATTCAACAGTAAGGATCATAAGGCTAATTGTGTAATTACCTAATCCATATACTTCATTTTCTAGATCAGTTCCTATTCGAGTGGGAAGTCCCTCTTTATCAGGATAACAGACGTTGAGCAGGACTAAGTTCAAGTTTCCCCAAACCCAGCCCCCATCGAAAACAGCAATATCAGGATCTAAGGAATTAATTATTTTAAACCATGCTCCACAGGAGCCATTGTGAGTGAATGGGTACGGAAAGAGGGGCAGAGCTCCCTTGTAATTCTGGTAGGGAGGGAGTCGGCCACATATCCAGCAGTCGGTAGCATTATTTGTCTGATGGGAGTGGTGTAACATACTAATGAATGTATTGTTGCGCAGCGCAAGTCTGTAAGAGAGTTCATGTGCAGGAAGTTCACTAAAAGTGTGTTCAGCAGAGACATTGTAAGCAGATTGTTCACGCCTGAAAATAGGCCAATATATAGGTAGCAGAATGCTGGCAATAATAATTAGAATACTTAGAAAAAACATTATTAACAACGTCACTATGCAGTGACTACGCAGTGATTTACAGTATGTACGTTTCTTTGCTTCTCTCTCTCTATCTCGATCTAGGGGATACATGTCAGAAACTATTTAACCGATTCACCTAGGGGAGGACTTAAACAATTAAACTGTCTGACTTGCTAGATCGGAGTTTCATTCGGTATAGTTCTTGGGGAGTCTTTTCTCGTTTAGAGACGGTAACGTCTTTTGCTTCAACACAGTCTTTGGTGGGGGTGGACGAGTCAGAGTCCTGTTTCAGTCCGTTTTTTAGTTCATTGCATAGTTTGATGTGACTCGTGTGGACCCACCCCTTTCTCCCCTCGATCTTCACAGCGGTCCTTGTGGTAAGGAGGACGGTCTTCGGAGACTTCCAGCGGGGCTCCAGCGGACTTTTCCGGTCGAAATTCCGGACGAGAACCAGGTCCCCTGGACGGACCTCATGCGCCTTTACATCGGTATTGTCAGGGAAGGCTGCGGCAACCTGTGAACGACATGATTGGAGTGCAGACATCAAGGAGGCAAGGTAATCTGTCAACATGTTACAATCAACATCAGTGATCTTTTTCGGAATGGGCGTCCCCCACATATTCGGTGGTCTGCCAAAGACCACTTCGTACGGGGATAGCCCTGATCTTGAGTGGGCGACCATTCTCATGTAGAATAGTGCCACGGGCAGGGCGACTATCCAGTCAACCCCTTTTTCCTGACAGATCTTGGCAAGGCGGATTTTTAGTGTCTGATTATGCCTTTCTACAAGGCCAGCTGCTTCGGGATGTCGGACACAGTGGAACCTCCACTGATATCCTAGCAAGAGGGAAACTTGTCTCATCAACTCGGACGAGAATGGCTGTCCGTTATCTGAATACACGACACGGGGCAAACCGTACCGTGGGAAGAATTCACGAACCAACTGTCTGGCAGTGGTCGGAGCAGTGTAATCTGGGACTGGGTATGCTTCGGTCCAACGGGACAGAGCACAAACAATTACAAGGACATACTTAAATCCTCTACAACTGTTCATCTGGATATAGTCCATCTGGAGGACTTCAAAAGGGTGATCGGGAGGATGGAATCCTCCTTGCTCTACAGGGACGCTTTTACCTGGATTGAACTGACAACAGATCATGCAAGTACGCACTTTCTGTTTTGCTGCTGCTCGTAAGTGTTTGTTGTACCAGAGATTCTGTAAACTGTCTAACATCGCCTTCTCTCCTAGATGTGCCGGGCTATGTGCTGTATTTATCATGACTTGAACCATTGAGTCGGGGAGAAACCATATAGATTTTCCCTTCGTCACCCAACCTTGATCTGTCTGAATCCCTCCTAGTTCAGTCCATTTCTTTATTTCATCTGCAGTAGCATGTGTCTGGATATCAATTACGTCTAGGGCGGGATCTCTAACTGCCATACACTGTGTCGGTACTATTGTCTTTGTCACATCAGTAGTCTGGGTGTGAGTCAGTGCTGTATGTTTTGCTGTCTGGTCTGCCAGGTCGTTACCCTGGGAAACAGAATCTGTGACTTTAGTATGTGCCTTACACTTCATGACTGATATGCCCGAGGGCAAATGTATTGCTTCTAACAGTGCTTGAATGAGGGGGCCATGCTGTATCTTGGCCCCATGAGAGGTCAGGAAACCTCGTTCTTGCCAGAGGACTCCGAAGTCGTGTACAACTCCGAAGGCATAACGGGAATCAGTATATATGTTAACATTTCTGTTCTTGGCTAGAATACAAGCTCGGGTCAGAGCGATGAGCTCTGCTGCTTGAGCAGACAGTGTATCAATACGATGTGTTTCTTTAACTTCAGTTTCAGTGGTCACGGCATACGCGGCCACTAATTCTCCTGTACTTGTTCTCATGCATGAACCGTCCACATAAAGTGTCAGGTCTGGATTTGTCAATGGGACATCTGTTAAATCTCGTCTAGGCTTAGTTACTGCATTAATTATTTCTATACAATCATGTGGAGCTGGATCTGTCATAACTGTAGGTAACAGTGTTGCTGGATTCAGGATGCTGCAACGTCTGATTTCTATGTGTGGCTGGAATAGTGTTAATTCATAACCTGTCAGTCGTGCTATAGTTAAGTGTTGAGTCTGGGTTCTGTTTAACAAAACCTCTACAGAATGTGGTACTTGAACTGTTAACTGATGACCTAAAACAATTGAATCACTTTGTCTTATTGCTAACGCTGTTGCTGCTACTGACTTTAAGCACGCAGGGAGTGCCTGTGCTACTGAATCCAATGTACTAGAGAAATAAGCACAAGGCTTATGTGAACCTGCTTGATCTTGAGTGAGGACAGACAATGCTGCACCATCACGTTCTGTAACAAAAAGTGTAAACGGTTTGCTGTAACATGGTGTTGCTAAAACTGGTGCTTGGCATAAGGCTTTCTTTAAGTCTTCAAAAGCTTGTGTATGTTCCTGAGTCCAAGGGAGGGCAGTCGAAGTCGCTGCCTCCTGTGTCGCTAACTGGATGAGTGGTTTAGCTAGAAATGCATACTGGGGAATCCATTGTCTGCAGTACGAGGTGAGGCCTATGAAGGCCCGCACTTCCTTTTGTGTCTGGGGTTGTGGCATATTTGCAATTAACTGAATGCGATCGGGAGTGAGCTGTCTCCCCACTTTGGACAGCAAGTGACCCAAGTACACAACTTGCTGAACACAGAATTGTAGCTTCGAAGGAGACACCTTGTGTCCCTTGTCGGCCAGGAAATGTAAAACTGTCAGTGATGCTTTTTCACATTCGGGCTCACTTCGTGCGGTGATCAGCAGATCATCAACGTATTGCAGTAAAGCGGTGTTAACTGGCATTTGAACACAATCTAGTTGTCTTTTCAGTGCTTGACTATAGATGCTGGGGCTTTCTGTGAATCCTTGAGGTGCGCGCGAAAATTTGAAACTGCGTCCATTTAAACAGAATCCGAAGAGATATTGGCTCTCTGGATCAATAGGCACGCTGAAGAAGGCGTTCTTGAGATCAATTACAGTAAAGAACGTTGCTTCTGAATCAATGGCAGTCAATAAGGATGAGATATCGGGGACCACAGGATACTGTGGAATAATGCATTTATTCAATTCTCGAAGATCAATCACCAGCCGATATACTGGCGGGGCATTGGGATCAGTACGTTTAAGAATCGGAATGATGGGTGAATTACAGATATTGGAGTCGGTCTCGACGACCACTCCTTGGGCAATGAGCTCTTCAATGATTTTCAGTAAAGCCACTACAGCATCGGGTGGTAACTTGTATTGTCTGATTCTGGGTAATACAACACCTGCCTTGAGTGTAACGCGGTATGGTGTAATGTGCATACATCCTACATCAGTTGGGCCTTTTGCCCACAAGTAATCAGGTACATTTTTCAATCTGACGTCAAACTCACGAAGAACGTAATGACCCTTGAAATCCCGCAGAAAGAGTCTAACTCCCTCCGGGGAACAGCAGATTATGGCTCCTAGAGCCTTCAATGTTTTAATTCCTAACAGATTTTCCGGACATGATTTTGTGAGTAACAGGTCTGTAACGCGTGATAATGGACCCACAGCCAGGGGAACTGGTTCTGATACTTCATTTACAATAGGCTGTCCTGAAAAACCCAGGGAAACATTCTGTGAGCCTGAGAGGGGTGCCCCTGGAACTTCATCATGACTTATTGTCGTGCGACTTGCCCCTGTGTCAATTAAGAATTTTCTGTCTTTTCCTAATACTTGACTATGTACATAAGGACCTTCTTGATCTACGGGAATCTCAATAAGAGGCAAGCCACCTTCCCTCTCTAGGCTGTTTCATGTATATCGGGAATATTCGGGGTAAGCAGACTGGGCATACTGGTACATCTGTTGTGAAACTTGCTGAGTTGCAGCAATGGGCTGTGGCTGTGGTACTGCTACGGTCTGTGCTGTCTGTGCGGATGTATGCATAGGCTGTGTATTCTGTGTAGACTGATGCTGGTTATGGTCTTGTCTAGGCGGATGCGGTCTTTCTTTAGTTTTACCTGTCGCTATGTTATGTTTCAGAACTGGGCATTCGTGTACGTAGTGACCTGGCTGCTTGCAGTAGTTACATGTCCCTTTAACGGGAGCCGTAGTGTGACTTGTCTGGGTCGTACCTTTTCTGTGACTGTCGGATGGGACCGTCTGAGCTACTAACATTTTCATTTTCGTGTCTTTCATACGTTTCTGTTCCTGATCTTGTTCTTCCCTAATTCTATTCTGGTGATATTGTAACATTTGTAACATCTGGGATGGCGTATTTGCTTGCCATGTACTCTCGACTTTATACACTCTATTTTTAACTAACGGTAGGGAATTCTCGACTAACTTCGATACAAAAAGATGTGGGTACGACTCGCTACTTGGCTGGAGGCCACTATTGATAATAAAACATTTCTCGAATCTTGAATAAAAGTCGCTAGTATCTTCATCTTGTTTCTGTTTACAGGACGAGATTGCGTCCCAATCTTCTTTTCTAGTTGTCAATAATCTGGGCAAGACCTGTACTATCAAACCTGGTAATGCTTTAGTTTTGTCCCCAAGGCCTAACCCTGGAACCCGTTTTTTCTCTTCTTCTTCTATTTCTGCCCAGGCAATCTTTGTGTCTCCCACCTCCCATTCCTTTTCCTTCAGTTTCTCGAATATACCCGTAGGCAGTAATACTTTCAACATTTTCATGATATCATCATACGTGTAGTCTCCCATCAGTAACATATCTTTGAGCTCTCTATGAAAACCTGCAGGGTCTTTATCATGGCACGGAACTAATTTCTTCATTTCTAACAGTTCTAATTTAGTCAGAGGCGTGTGTACATACACGCGTTTCAAAACCTTATCCTCACCCATAACAGGGTGCACTTCTCGTAAGGGGTTCTGACTTTCAATACCACCCCCGCATTGCATGTGGTACATTTTCCTTTCTGGAGGTGGGGCGGGAACATATTCAGAGCTTACAAAGGTATCATATCGATGTCGTTGTTCTAGAATTATTTGAATTAATTTGGTACTTAAGCCTCTCCATCTATCCATCAGTAGTGCTTCTAGTGTTTCGTGTAAGGGACCTGGATCAGAATAATGTTTTCTGTATTTGATGAGAAGGTGCTGAATCATGTATACACCTGCTAATTTCTGTTCGTCGGGGGAGAGGTTCAGAAATGTCTGTGCTACGGTATCATCATTATATATGTCTGCATTCTCGGCCCATGATACAGCTGATCGGGCAGGTTCTTGTTCATCCATAGAATTGAGTACATGGTACCCAACTCGGTCTCGAAGCCGTTTATCAGTTTCCTGGAACTGATGCTCAGCAGAATTCGGATTTGTTAAGGCAGAGAAGAAAACTCTCTTGCTCTCCGGACGGACACCTTTCCTAAGGTAGTTTCCCCTACCTACATATGCTATAATGTCTGTAGACTTTCCTGATGTCTCATCTTCATTTTCCTCCTCGGAGGAAGTTTTATCAGTTTCTTCCTGGTGTGCAGCTAATACTGCCTTTCTAATTTTCTGGGACATAGCGGCTATGCAAGTCCCCTTGTCATGTTTTGCTTCTGCTATATTTTGGCCCCACTTGTTCAATGCGTCTAATTCACTCTGATCTGTTCCGGGCCTGTCTCGTTCTCTTATTACACAATTAATGAAGAATCGTAATATCTGTTTTTGAATGTCAACTTTCTGTTTATACATGGCAGCTTGGACACTGTCGGGGTCTTTCCCTGTCTGTATGAATTTGTATAGTCTGTCGAGGGCATCCTGCATTCCCACACAGCATAACAAGCTATCAGTGGCAGATCTTAAGCGCAGTGATGCTAATACCATTAGATCGTCTGTTCCGGGTACTGGATCATATCTGCAGAATGACATCCTATCTTTCAATGCCTCAAGCCGGGATGAGTAGTGGGGAGACTGGAAAGGATTCTGTGTGTCCTTTAAATGCAATCTGTGTGTCGGTGGCGGGGTCTGTAGACCCGCTGTCGCACCTCCTGAGGCGGATGCTTGGGCATTATCTCTCCGCGGAGTCTGTATCTGAACGTGAACTTGTCGTTTAGGTGGATCAGGCAAACGTGGTTTCGGTAGGTCAGTTTTGAGTAGGGGAAGTGGCGGGGCTGGCGGAATAGGAGAAGTCTGTTGTGGTACCGGCGGAACGTGACCTGGGGGTGGAGTACCACCCCCGTCCCTGTCTATAGGCAGGGCACGAACAGGCAGATTGGTGTAAGCTGGCGCTACATCGTCTAGATAGGAATTTAGGAATATGTCTTTAGTAGTCTTGTGCATTACTTTAGTTGGAACCAATGGTGACGGCAAATTTTTCGGTATTTCTGAAATGGCGTCAGGGGTACCTTCGGCCAAAAGATACATGTTGTTCACTTGGCTATTTTGGATACGATCTATTTGTTCTAATTTTACTCGAATTCCCTCAGTAACTAATTCGTTTTCTTGGGCCTTTTCTGATTCTTGAAGTCTGTCTTCTCTACGGAGTGCTCTTTCAGCACGCTTACGTGATTCCTTACGCCAAAATTCTATGGCGTCTTTCTGAGATTGTCTGGCTTTCTTTTTCCGTAATACTTCTTCTACCTTTATGATGCACTCGGCATCCCATGTTCCGTTAACTGGCCATCGGTATCTTTCCTCTAGGTGCTTGGTATAATCGGTCCATAACTCTAGATACAGGATGGCGTCTATGCCATGCTTATTATACATAAAATTACCTGGAGTGTCCCTAGGGGGGATTGGAATCTCTTCCTCTAACATCCCTTTCCTAGTTCCTATCTGCTTTAACTTGTTGAAAAACGGCATTGTGCCTACTTGATACTGAAATGCTTGATCCTTGATACTCAATTTCGACTGTAACTATTTATACAAGAAAACACAATAATGCACAAAAACAATCACATTCATACCACGACATTAATTACAAAAACATTTAAAACATAGATGACTACCCCTCTATACTAGATGTACTGCTCAACAGTACAGATACACTGTTGTAACAGTGCAGAATTTCAGAAATTCGGAATACTAGATATACTGCTAAACAGTACAGATACACTGCCTAAAAACAGTGCAGACCGGACTTGCGTACCCAAACCCGTCTAGATACGACCCAGCAATGGTACTCACCGGGAAGCACGGAAAATAGAAGGCCTCGGAAAACTCGACTGGACTCGACTCGGAACTTCGGAAAACTTCGGAAAAACTTCGGAAAACTTCGGAAAACTTCGGAAAACTGGTGGGCCTCTTCACACCTCGGACCTTGCTTCCTTCGGCTGGGCTCTGGTCGGGATCCTCCGCACTCCTCACCGCCTCGTCTGGGCACTGATTGCAGTCTTCGTCACCTCCGTGGGTCAGAGGGAGATGCAGGAAATCCTGCCAGTACACGTGTATTCCATCTAACTGATGGCAGGGGACACAGTATGCAACGCGCCAACCGGCGCGTGAGGTGGGGGAGGGGTCCCTATCCGTCGCCAAAATGACGTAAATAATTAATTTACTCTCTTAATTTCTATGCAGGTAAGTACTTAATCAATAATAACTCAATCAGAAGGAAAGAAAACAGAGTCCGTGGTGTTAGAGTTTCTAAGGGTTTTATTCCTCATAAAGGAATCAGGATATCGTGTTCTGACCACCACACAGGGTGTCAGAAGGGATAGATGAGCGCGCTCACATTTTATTAACAGTACATAGCTTATATACTTATTTCATAACATAGGTTTACAGTGCAAGAGGCGTAACAGCTGAGAGAAGACAAGATAACAATATACACGTGGTGCATGTGCGTAATCAAGAGGCGTGAACTAGAGGTGTGTTCTGGAAACGTCACTGATAGGTGTCACGAATGGGTGGCACTAACAGAAAAGGTGGCAATGTCAGCAGAAATCGGAAACTTGGATGCGCGCGCAGCTGGATGACGTGTAACTGGAGGGGTGCAGGGGACTTGACATTTACACTGACGGAAAGAGACAGAAGTCTGGCATGTCAGATCAACTTGTGCTTCTATCATATCTGATATCTGATGTTTAGGAACTAAGCTATCTGGGCAGAAAGGTCTCTAGAGCAGAAGCTATTCTATACTTGCTGTGAGTGCGTGTATAAGCGCCTGGGTGTCTGTATGAGAAGCGTGGGGCGAGGGGCCTTCCATGAAAGCATGGCAACGGAGCTATGAATTACTTGCACAGAGACAGGTCGGCCCTTTAGCCCTGTAGCTGAGGAAGGATGTTTACTGAAACTAGCAGGCTGGAATCTATTTTCGGGGAGGGAAACAGATAACTCGAAGGTTATAGTCAATCTTGGCAGGCAGCAGGCTGAGCTGAGCACGGAGGGCCGCGCTAGAAGTAAGTCAGAGTTCACGGATACGGGGGCTGCCTGGGCAAAGATTTCTCGGAGTCTGAAGCCAGAAAAGAGGCTCGGTGGCAGAGATTCAGGGCCTACTTCAGCCAGGGCTGAAAAACGTAGGAGTACACTACAAAAAGACGTTGGCATAGCATACTTAGGAACGGACCATCCAACCCATTCATGGTGGGTCTGGAAGAGGACAAGTTAACGTTGGACGCAAATGTATTTGCGTCTTCATAGCTGGTACAGGAGGGAAGTTACATGCACTTTAACTCGTACATGGAGTCGGTGGGGTACGCGCTAGGGAACATAACTTGACCATAAAATTTATATTACCTCACAGTGTGGAATCTCAACATTGTCCTCACCAGGCTAATGGGTCCACCCTTTGAACCATTGCTTTCCTCGTAGCTATCACATCTCTGAGGAGAGTGGGTGAGCTTCAGGCACTAACCATGGAAGGACCATTCTTACAAATACATCAAAACAAAGTGGTTCTTCGGACCAACTCTAAATTCCTACCAAAGGCAATTTCTGCTTTTTATATCAACCAATCTGTTGAGCTGCCTGTATTATTCCCTCAACCAGATTCTGTGGCAGAACGTGCTTTACACACTTTAGATGTGAAAAGAGCAATTCCTTACTATGACAACCTTTCCCCAAAACAGCTATTTGTTGCTTTTGCTCCACCACATAAAGGCAATCCAATATCAAAATCAGGCATTACAAGGTGGATAGTCAAGTGCATTTCAAATATGCTATACAAAAGCAAAACTAACTTTAACAATACCCCCTAAGCGCACTCCTCTCGCAAACTGGGGGCATCTGATAGAGACTACTAGCCGCAGATACCTTAACGTAGAATTATCCCCAGGGGCGAGACTGGACTGGGAAAAATTTTGCCACAGCATCTCGGCGCGCTGGGGGCGGTACCTCGCAACTTCGCCCTGACGAGGTCCGCAGACGTGACGTTGGCGAGGTCACATAAGTCGCACCCCGGCGCACTGTCAGTTTCCTTCATTTCCGTGTGCAACGCGGATCCGTATTGTGTTCCCTTGACCTGTTTTCAAGCCTCTTTTCACGCTTTTGCATTGGGAACAGTGTGCAATGCCATTGGGTTTCAAGGCGTGTACTTCTTGTATGTGTCCGATGTCGGCGACGGACCCCCACCCTATTTGTATGTGGTGTCTGGGCCGGCACCATGATTCTACGGACTGCGACGCTTGTTCTCATCTCAAGCCGAAGTCCCGGCGGGAGCTCCGGATGAAATTGCTTTTGGCTCGTTTGTCTAGATCGGTCTCATCACAGCGTCCCTCCCCTACCTCCAAGGGGTCCAGGAGTTGCTGATTCCAGCTGCGGCATCGTCCTTCACCCCACAGGCGTCACTCACCCGCCGATAAGTCCTGCAACTTGTCACCGAGGCCCTGTCCTTGTTCTGCAGACGGCGCGGGTTCCACTCGGGACTTGCGTCATCGCCCCCCTACCTGCCGGTTCCTGGCCTTGGGGCGACAAGGGCCCAAATAAAGGCCTACGCTACGGTTCTGCAGGCTTCTTTGGGCCCACCTCCTCTTTCTGAGACATCCGCGGATCCCTCGCCCTGCGCCGGGACTTCCGCGGACTCGCTGGGAGATTCGCCCCTAGCGCAGATGAGTTCGGCTTCAGGTTTTGGAGGGGTGATGTAGTTGTGGTGCGGCCCTACGGGGTACCCCTCTTCGACCCACGGCACCCCTACCTTGCTGCAAAACCCCGCGGGGTTCCCTCAGGTGTAGCAGTAGGTCACCGGGACTCTCGGCTTGTTCCCGAGTCCACCTCAGTCCTCTGGGCAGGCGGTTGTCTTACCTGAGGCCGAGCAGACGCCTTTCTGGCACCAACTACTTTCCGACTGCGTACCTCCCCGGCCCTGGCGGCGCCGCAGGTGGAGGCTGGGACCCGGGGCACCTCCCCGGGTCCCTCTCAGTCCTTTGCGCAGGCGATTGCCTCGTCGGAGGTTGAGCCGACCCCTTTTCTGCGCCGTTCATTGGCCGCTTCCGCGCCGTCCCCGCCCCTTTCTCCTATGAGGCACTTGGTGGTGGAGGCTGACTTGGCTCTCCTGGTTGACACTTCGGTGTCGATTGGGGACACACCGGTGCGGACTCCCCGACGTCCGGGATGCACCGATGCGGACTCCCCGACGTCCGGGACGCACCGGTGCAGACTCCCTGACGTCGGATACTCGACTCTTCTCCGGATGTTGCTTCCTCTCCTGATGATTGTCGTCTCCTTGTCTCCTCTTCACTGTAGACTGGACGCCGCGTCGTTGCCTTTTCACAGGTAACTTCCAGGGCGGGTTCTACGCCGTCTCCGTGTCCACAGCCTCCTGACTTGCTCTTCCACACCTTAAAGTTGGTTGCCCCGCAGGCTTCTCTGCCTTCTCCGGAGACCCCTCAAGTCCCTCACTCATCCGTGGGTCTTCCATCCTTCAGGGGCTGGCCATTTCTTCCTCCGGCGGGGCACGGGGATGGACGACCTAGTTTGCAGCCTTTACCCACGGAAGAGTTGCTCTCGCCCCCACTACGCCCTACGGAGGCGAGTGTGGCCTATGTCTGGGCCATTTTCATGGCCACCGGCATTTTGTAAATGGGCAAGCCGGTCGCTCCAATCCCAACGGACCATTTGTTGGAGGTTCTCCACCAGGGCTCTGTTGGAGGGGAGCCGCTTCTTCCGTTTGAAGCTTCGCTCCACAACTCTCTTCTGGGGGCGTCCTGCTACTGGGGATCCAGTGCGTCAGCTGCTCCGCACCACCGCCCTGCTCTGCGCGATCCAGCCTGTCTTTTTTTGCCACCCCTCTGCCCAGGGTCCTGTCCTGCAGGCTGCTTTTCCTTACTTGCCTTCAGTGTTGCTCCCTCCGTCATGGGAGGCCCGGTGGTTGGACTCCTGGGGGCGTAACATTTTCGCGTCCACTAGTGCTGCGCTGCGTGCGCTCAACACACTTTGTGTGTTGGCCAGGGCTACCTCGGACTTCTAGGATTCCGCGGAGTCCCTTCTGTCTCGCATCTCTCACAAAGGTGTCCGCTCTGATCTGCGGCACTATGTGGTGGATGGTCGGGAGTTAGCTGTCTTTATTCTCCGCTCGGCCTTGGATGTCCCTGATTATCTTGCCCGCGCTGTGGCGAATTCTGTAGCCCTCTTCCGCCATACTTGTTGTGGGATAGCGTCTTTCCGGAGAATATTCAGGAGCGTCTTGTTGACCTTCCTTTTGATGGAGTTCTTTTATTTAACACCCACGCGGACTCCGCTATTCAACGACTCCTTGCAGGGCTCTGTCCTCGTCCCCCTCTGTAAGCTTCGGCTTGTCTGTCCTCAAGTGTCTTATGGGAGGCGTTTATCCCATATTTCTCTCTGGGCCTCGTGTTTCGGTTGACCCGTCTGTGTGCTGTGTTTGGCTTATAATGCCTTCAGGGTCCTTCAGTCGACTCCTCTGTTCTTTTGGCTGCTGGTACATCCCTTCAGCTTTGTGGTGTCTGTGTTTTGGCTGTTAGTGAAGCCGTATAGGTCCTCGGGTTGGACCTTCTGTGTATTTTTTGGCTGATTAGTAAGCCGCCTGCTGTGATACCCACAGGTATTTTATGTTCTTAACCTCTGCTGCGGGTTTCCCTAAGAGGTGTTCCCCTGTTTGTTTTGTGGAGTGTCATACCCTAGGTGGGGTACTTGTTAGCAGTTGTATAGGTCTGTCCTAATCTGGGCGGGTGTGGCTATCTTCTCGGGTTCCTCGCGTTTCCTGGTGTCACTGTGTACCGCTTGGTATAGCCCTTTTTCTTCTGCCTGCGCGCAGCTTGCGCTGCTCCAGGTTCTGTACTGCTCAGTATCCAATGATGTTTCTATCCTTCTTTTCAGGGCTTGCCTGTCGTACATTTGCCCCTTGTTCCTGCGGGATATCTACTTCTGTGCGTTTTGCCTTCCCTCTTCAGCCTCTGGATCACCAGACCGACTTTTGTCATGCCGTCTACGGCGTCGTGTCGTGGTGTTTCCACCTTGTAGTCTGATGTTTCGGCACGGTCCTCTGCCCTGTCTTCCAGGGGGCTGGGACATTTCTGGTGTTCTCCTGGGTTCTGGTTGAGGGATTTAGGTCTTTACTACATGTTCTTGCTTTTCGGGGGTCGCTGTTCTGAGCACACTACTTCGTGGTACTTACCAGCTGCCTGCTGTGCACACATGGTCATTAAGGTCCACCTCAGTGGGCCTCAGCGTGTACTTGTGTGCTCCTGTTCCTTGCTCTGCTGGAACTTTGCACGACTGTGTCTTCCTTCTCACTTATGTGCTTCTCGCCCTTGGGGCCGTGTCTGCCTTGTCCCCTGCCTAGGGGGTGTTGCCCGTTCAGCTATCCCCTTCGCTGTGTGTGTTCTCCTGAAGCGGGCCCTGCCTCCGTTTTCACCTCTTATCCTTGGATTTTGCGGGTGGTTCTTTTCTTCCTTTGGTACTCTCTTGGTGCCGTCTGTCCCTCCAAGTTTTCTGGTGGATGGCCTTTGGCCCTCTGGTAGGCTTGTGGTATCCTGGCCTTCCCTTCTCCTTGTTTCCTGCTTACTTCTGCTTGGTGGGGACTGGGCCGTCCTTCCTGTCCCAATGACACATCCCCTGTTGGTGCCCTGTGTTCTTCCAAGCTGGTGAATTTTCTCTCGCAGAACCCCCCTCCCCTCTGGGTATGGCTAGGGTATCTATTCTACGTTAAGGAATCTGCGGCTAGTACTTTCTATCAGATGTACAAGTTACTTACCTTTGGTAACGATGAATCTGATAGAGACGATTCTAGCCGCAGATTCCTTCACGACCCGCCCTTCCTCCCCGTTCTGCGAGGACCTTCAGCTTGGTCTTCTGCACCCTCCGGGTGGTGCTGTCTTCTGTGAGTGCCCTCTTTCACTTCCTCCCTGGCGGGATGTTTTGTTCTGTTTATTTGTTCCACTATTTCCTTTCTGGTAATTGCACCCTAGTTGTTCCAGTGTGGGGATTACTCATAATCTTCTCCCTTTTTCATTGCTTGCGGTTTCTGACTCCTTTGCAGTTCTCCGAGTTGGGGTCTCTTGGCTGTGCCTTAGCTCTTTACAGGGGATACGACCCTCCTTGATTGTGTTGTCTTGGGGTAATTTGTCGATACTCATCGCTTCCGTACTTGTTGCCATTCACTGTTATAGCTTGTGGTTGCAGACTTCTGTCTGCTATGACATTTCTCATGTTTTTCTGCCTCCAGGGAGGATATTGCCTTCGCTTTGCAAGGTTGCTTCTCAGAGCGGTGCTCTGCTCTTTCCTTCCATGACTTTCAGTAACTCCGTGTCTGGCACTTTCCCAAATGGTGCTGTTCCTCACCTTTTTGTTTCTTCCCTTTCATTTTACCTGATTTTTTTCGCACACTGTTCCCATATTCTAACAGTTTTGTCTGTGATTGCTCCGCGTTGTGGCGCGGAAAAGTTCTCTGAAGAAAACTGACGTTCGCGCGCCAGGGCGGGACTTATGTGACCTCGCTGAAGTCACGGCGGAGTTGCGAGGTACCGCCCATGGCACATAGAGATGCTGTGGCAAAAATGTTGCGCATCCAGTCTCATGCCTGGGGATAATACTACGTTAAGGAATCTGCGCCTAGAATCGTCTCTACCAGATACATAGTTACCGAAGGAAAGTAACTTGTACTTAATAGCATTTTTAGGAAACTTACCCATAGATGATATCTGCAAAGCTGCAACATGGTCTACACCTCACACATTCACAAAACAATATTGTGTAGATGTGTTAGCAAGAGAGCAAGCTAGTGTGGGCCAAGCAGTTTTACGTGCACTATTTCAAACCACTGCAACAGCTACAGGTTAGCCACACCTTTGGGAGATAACTGCTTTAAGTCTATGCACAGCATGTGATCTACAGCTGGCATGCCTCGAACGGAAAATGCTACTTCTCCAGTATTAGGGTGTCTTTCATAGATTCAGATGCTTGAATATTCCCCGTAGTGGGAGTTGGTAGCAATTATATATATATATATATATATATATATATATATATATATATATATATATATATATATATATATAACGTGAAATATGTACTAGACAAAAGGCATAAACAGCCTAACCACGTTTCTACATAGGAATGCATGGGAAAAGGAAAAGACCATATTCAGTCTATCCTTGTCATTATGTTGGTCCAAACTGCAGCCAATCAGGCGCCAGCAACTCTCTAGAACCTTCTCCTCAGAGCTCAGCACCTCAGATTTTCTACCGCACGTCGTGTGTAAGGGAGTCTCCTTGAGCTCTGCTCAGTTTTTCTCTACTCTTCTGCTTTTTGCCTGGTTTTCAACATGTCTTCAAGTAAGAAGTCCCTCTTCAGAGCTTGTTCTTCATGTGGAAAGCTAAGACTCTTCTCAGAGGATCCACACAGTAAGTGTATTTACTGTCTTTACCCGGACCATGAAGTTGGAAATTGTAAGTTCTGTAGAACTTTCTCCAATAAGACTTTAAAAGATAGGGAAGGCCGTTTACTCCTCTGGCTTCAGAGATTAAAGGACAAAGACAATGTACTTTCTGATGCTGAAAGCCTCATGCCTGGCCATTCCCAAGCAGCCTCTAACAGAAGTAGTGTGCAGGACTTACCTTCTCCATTTATAAAAAAGAAGAAAATGTCTTTCTTTGGCCCCTGCGGTGTCTTCACCTCTCCCTGCTACTTCTGGGCCCACGAGACTAGGCTCTCAGGCTACTGCTGCGATTTCCACAGGTTTTTCTTTGAGGAAAACTGTTGCTCCGTCGACGACAGTGTCAACTACAGTTCCGTCGACGAGATTGGCTGTCTCTGGTACATTGACGACAACGGTCACGACGACGCTGGCTTCTGGGTCGTCTACAGCTTTTCCGTCGACGATGAAAGGGATCCTCAGCTCTTAGACTGTGTCGTCAGTCATTCCAATTTCGTCCTCGTCGACAAAGAAACTTCCGTCGACAGTTAGATCATCGTCGACGAAAGGTGTAAAGTTGCTAGCTTCGTCTACGACTTCGACGAGTATTCCGTCGACGAGTGTTCCGTCGACCACTGCCCCGTCGTCGAAGAAGAAGTCCTTGCCGTCGACGAAGGCTCCGTCGACGGCGCCATTGACGTCGACAACATCATTGTTGCCTCGTCGACGATGTCACCGTCGACAACGTTTTCGACGACAAAGACCAAGAAGCTTTCGTCGTCGTCGATGCTGACGACGGCACCATTGACAGGATCATTGCCGTCGACGATGGAGTCTTCAACTATGCAAAATCCAACTACGATGCCATCTACATTTGCCTCTCTGCCTTTGCTGCCACTGTCTTCCACTGTTTCTGCAAAGGATGACACTCCTCCCAAGGATCATAAGGTTCCAAGTGGCAACCTTGCATTTTCTGGTGATACACTGCCTCCATCACCTTTGTTTGCTACGGACTCAAGACTGCGAGTCTGAAGTGGATGTGCATGAGTCCTTCACTATCTCTCAAAGTCCATCGGATTTAGTTATAAAATGTCAAGAGTTCAGCAATGATGAGGAGGAGCAATATGGCCAAGATGAGGAAGTGCCTGTTCAAATTCCAACTGCGACGTTACCCTTGTCGCTCATCTCTAACCTACAGAATAAGTTAGATGATTATAACAGACGTTTCCCGCCATCGCCACAGGTGTCTACTGTCCCGTCCGTCTTAACACCTACGGCGGAGCCGTCAGCTGCTCCCTTCGTGCCTCCACCACCTGCGGTTACTCAGAGACATACATCCATTCAGGTACACGCAACTGTGTATCCGGATGATGAGGAGGAGATCCCACCTGATCGAGAAGATGGGGAGGTTACGGATGTAGATGCTGATGAGAATATGGCGGAGTGGGATGACTATAGGGCTCAAACACCGTCCCCATCTCAAGTGCCGCAAGGGGATTCTCCTCCAGTAGATATTGCGAGTTTCCATCAACTAATGGACAGAGCGGCTCACCGTTTTTAAGCTACCACGTGTCCAAAGAGAGGAGGATTGTTTCCTCTACGATTTTAAGTCAGCCATTCAAACAGGTTCATACTGTTCCAATTATTGATTTCATCTGGGCTGAAGGAGAAAAATTGATGAAAACACCAAATTCCTTGCCTGCTCAATTGCTAAGATTGGAAAAGAAGTATAAGGTGCCTGTAGGAACCCCAGCATGCCTCATTGGCCAGCCGAAGCCGGATTCAGTTGTTTCACAGGCAGCCCAGCGGGGATCCCGTAATCCTGCATCCACAATCACAGCGCAACCAGACCGTGAGGGCCGTCGCCTTGACACGATAGGCCGCAGGTTCTCCACGATGTCTTCCACCACAGTGAGGGCGGCTAATGCGATGGCCATTTTGGGTCGATACGACCGCCAGATATAGGCAGACATGGCCGCTTATGTGGCTATGCTTCCGGATGCTTCCAAGAAGGAGGCGTTACAACTTCTCCAGGAAGGGGAAAGGACATCAGAAGAACTGATTGATTGTGCGGTGGATTTAGCCTGCACTGTTTTCCGATAGCTTGCGGGAGCAGCTGTCTTACGAAGACAAGGCTGGTTGCGCTCCACCTCCTTCAGTCAGGAAGTTCAAGCAAAGATTCTGGACATGCCATATGATGACGAATCACTCTTTGGGGCTCACATTGATGAGGCACTACAGTCCATTAAAAAGGATACAGACACGGCACATGCCTTAGGAACCCTACAATTTAAGAAGCAGCCCTTTCGGGGTGCTCGAGGACGAGGCACCAACTCTTCGAGGAGAAAGCAATCAATATCGCTCCTATAATCAAACCAACCAGCGTTACTCCAATAACCGACAACAGTCGTCTCGCCAACAGCCAGCCAAGACCTATAGAGGAAAATCCTCCTACAGGGGATCCTCTAACAAACGACATTGACTTGCCTTTAACCCAGCAGATTGGAGGTCGAATCTCCCTGTTTGGTTCTCAATGGTCCTCCATCACCTCAGACCGTTGGGTTCTAGACATCGTAGACAAGGGCCATGCGTTGGAATTCGTTACCATCCCTCCTCCAACTCCACCTGCCGGACCGCCACCCCCTCACATCAAAGAACTTTTCCATCAAGTTCATCTTCTGATTCAGAAGGGTGCAGTTGAGGTGGTGCCCAGGACTCAAAGAGGGAAGGGGTTTTATTCCCGTTTTTTCCTTATCGTAAAGAAGAACGGGGATTGGCGCCCAATCTTGGACTTGAGAGCGCTAAACAAGTATCTCAAGAGTCAATCATTTCGCATGCTAACGCTTACACAGATCTTGCGTTTGCTCTTAGTCGGAGATTTCATGGCAACGATCGACCTCCGAGATGCTTATTTCCATGTCCCAATACTCCAGCGTCATCGGAGGTTTCTGCGTTTTCGGGTGGGGCAGAAACATTTCCAGTTCAAGGTCTTGCCATACGGCCTTCGTCCGCCCCACAAGTCTTTACGAAGATGTTGGCGCCTGTAATGGCTTATTTACGTCTCCAAGGTGTCCAGATATTTCCGTATCTCGACGATTGCCTCCTGAAGTCGCAGTCTCGCAGACAACTGATTCAGCATACATCCCTTTGCCAGAGGGTGTTTGGTGCCTTGGGCCTGTCTCTCAATCTGGAGAAATCCCAATTGTGTCCAGCTCGTTCCAAGGATTTTCTAGGGGCCACATTGGATACAACTTTGGCGAAAGCATTTGTGTCCCGGGAACGTCAACAACGGATTCTGCGTCTAGTATCACTTCTGCTGTCAAAACAGTGCGTTTCAGTCCGACTACTGAAGTCATTTCTGGGAATGGCGTCATCGTGCATCACACTCATTCCTCATTGCAGATTAAGGACACGTCCCATTCAAGAAGAATTAGACGGATAGTGGCGTCAAATCACAGGTTCCTTTAACGACCTAATTTGTGTCACGTCTCGCATGAAAAGGGCGCTCCGATGGTGGGCACAGCCAGTGCACCTTGCAGCAGGGACATCATTCCTATCCGTCAATCCAGATCTCACACTCACGACGGATGCCTCTCTGGAGGGATGGGGAGCGCACCTCCAAGACCTCTCTGTAAAAGGAAAATGGACTTTGCCACAGAAAGCCTGGCACATCAACAGGTTGGAGCTCATGGCTATATTTCTAGCGCTCAAGTCGTTTCAGCCTGTGCTTCGAGGAGAGTCAGTTCTGATACAAATGGACAACACAACCTGCATGTATTACATAAACAAGCAGGGCGGAACAAAATCTCCAGTGCTGTCTCGACTAGCACAGTCAATTTGGGACAGGGCGCTCACGCACCAAATCACAATCACCGCAGTCCATCTCCCAAGCTGGCGGCCTAGACTTTTCTCAATCTGGGTTTAGGCCGAAACACAGTACAGAGTCCACCCTCCTGTCTGTTTCTGACGATCTGCATATGTTTCAAGACAAAGGCTACTCAGTAATCTTGGTGTTATTAGACCTTTCAGCCGCGTTCGACACCGTGTCACATAACATCCTCATTGACCGGTTGTCGAACGTAGGGGTTAAGAACAACGCCCTTGCCTGGCTAAGGAGTTTTCTTACGGATCGGACCCAGACTGTCACCATGGGCAAATACAGATCAACTGAGGTAGGGATTACGAAAGGGGTGCCACAGGGCTCCTGCCTGAGCCCAACACTCTTTAACATCTATGTGGCACCCCTGGCAAGAGTGATGCGCAAATTTGGTTTCATCCCCGTGTCATATGCGGATGACACGCAGCTCCTCTTCCCCTTTCAAAATCTCACCACAGAAATAAGAAACTCCTTCTCCGCTGGCATGAAAGCCGTCGCACAGTGGATGTCCACCAACTTCCTACAGTGCAATGTCAGCAAGACGGAAGTAATGCTGTTTGGAGACGCCAAATTACTGTGGACCCCTGACTGGTGGCCCTCGGATCTCGGTGTTGTTCCGGAGCCCAAACAGATTGTCAAAAATCTGGGGATACGCCTTGATCACGACCTTTCTCTCAAACAGCACAGCAATATGGTAGCTGGCGCATGCTTCCACATCATAAGCATGATGCGTAGAATTTTTCCACTGCTACCGGACTCCTCCAGAAGAACATTGGTGCAAGCCCTTATACTGAGTCGTATTGACTATTGTAACGGGTTGCTCCTTTCTGCCAATGAAGGAGTTCTAGACAGGCTTCAGGTGGTCCAGAACACGGCAGCCCGCCTTGTTCTAAATGCTCCCCCTAGAACAGCATCAAAACCTCTACTACAGAAACTACACTGGTTGAGCATTCGACAAAGAGCCAAGTTCAAGATATGTTGTATCATTCATAAATGCCTGAATGGAAATGGCCCTACATATCTGGAGCAGAAATTTATCTTCTATACTCCCTCCAGAACGTTGAGATCTAGTGAGAATTTTCTGTTGGCTGTACCCCGTGCGAAAAAAACTAGACATGGAGGGAAAGCTCTATCTGTTGCGGGGCCTACACTGTGGAACAAACTGCCTTTGGCCCTTAGGCTCTGCACAGATCATTTAAAGTTCAGGAAGCAACTCAAAACTCTGCTATTCACCGATAAAATCTAGATCCTTTCCCTCATCTGCATAGTGTTGGACTCTATCTGGTATCACAGCGCAGAGATACTCCGGTTGGAGTCGATTCCAGCGCTATAGAAACCCATAAATAAATAAATGTCCAACTGCCTGGCGGATTCCCTCAGCAGGTCCCGGTCATCGACCCACGAGTGGGAGCTGCACCAACTAACACTCTAAATGATTTTTCGGCGATGGGGCGCCCACGCTGGATCTCTTCGCAACACTGGAGAACCGAAAATGCCCATCTTACGCAAGTTGGCATCCCCACAGAGGGTCTCAGGGCAATGCCCTTTTGATGAACTGGTCCAATCAGTTTGCTTACGCCTTTCCTCCGATCCCTCTAGTGCCTCGGGTGCTCTGGAAGATGCGGAGAGAACCCTGCCACATCCTTCTAATAGCTCCCAGGTTGCCTCGTCAGGCATGGTTCTCGGAGTTGCTTCTGCTGTCCCAATGCGAGCCCATCCTTCTACATCCGCGGATGGATCTGCTCACCATGGACAGGGGTCTCATTTACCATCCGGACCCCTCTTCTCTGAGTTTATCAGCTTCGGACCTGAGCAGTGTGAATTTTCCCATCTAGCCATTCCGCAAGATTGCCGAGAAGTCCTTGCTCAAGCCAGAGCTCCTTCAACTATAAAGACCTAAAAGTTGAAATGGAAAAGGTTCTGCCATTGGTGTGCTGCTGCTGGTGTTCATCCCATTCGTGCAACGCCTGCTCAGCTCCTCCCTTTCTTCTTGCAATTGGCTCAGTCCGGACTGTCTCATGCCACTTTAAGGGTTTTTCTGGCGGCAATTTCACGCTTCTGCCAAGATGGCTCCACCTCCCTCTGCTCTTCTAGAATCATACGTCAGTTTTTCAAGGGACTATTCCGTAAATTTCCACCTATTCGGCGCCCTCCCCCTTCTTGGCGCCTTAATAACCATTCGAACCAATCCATACAGCTGACTTAAAGTATCTCACCTGGAAAGTGGCTCTCCTCCTTGCATTAACATCTGCACGTCGTGTGAGTGACATTCATGCATTCACGATCAATCCTCTGTTTCTGCAGTTTCACCCGGATTGTGTGGCGCTTCGCACCAACCCTACCTTTTTGCCTAAGGTGCCTTCAGATTTCCACATCAATTAACCAGTTCTTCTGGATACTTTCTTTGCAGACCCACAGTCTCCTGCGGAACAGCGCTTGCATTCCTTAGACATTCAGCGGTGCTTGAAGTTCTATATCAACTGAACTGCTCCGTTTCGCAAATCTAATCAGCTCTTCGTGGCTTATGGACGTTTTCAAAAGGGGCATCCAGTTGCCAAACCTACTATAGCACGTTGGGTGTCTTTGGCCATTGTCTTCTGCCATCAGAGGGCAGGTAAACCTCTGCAGTCTTCGGTGAGAGCCCACTCTACCAGATCGATGGCGTCCTCAACGGCCTTATTTGCTGGTGTCCCGTTGCATCAAATTTGCAGAGCAGCCACGTGGTCCAGCAGGCACACGTTTACGAAACACTACTGTCTGGGTGCCATGAATGAAGCGGATACCGCAGTTGGACAAGCTGTGCTTGGTAATCTTTTTCAATAAGGTGAGCCTCTGTTTCTACCCTCCACCTATTTGTTTTCCAAGTATTTATTGACTGTATATATATATATATATATATATATATATGTGTATGTATGGATATATATATATATATATATATATATATATATCAGTACTCTATCCTTCCAGACTCAGACAACGCGGACCCAATTTTTTCGTGCGTTTCTTCATTTATTTAAGTTTTCCGCCCTGCATCAGTATGCCGCGTTTCGGTCCGACCTGGACCTTGATCACATGACGCGTTACTCATGGACCGGTACCAAATTTAAAGTGCAAGGTAACACAAAATTGTAAACAGCTGTGACATTACAAAATAGAACTGAAAAACAGACTATGTAACTCACTATATATATAAATCAGACTGCAAAAAGATTTACATGGGGATACCAGTGGAATGTACAAGTTAAAATCACAAATATATACAGAATTTCATAAATGTACACCTTCATATATGTAAAAAAATATATATACATCTCTATAAAAATATATATATCTTTCGTAATAAATAATGACATTTTTTAGTACATGGCTCCTTAATTGATTTACGGAACTATGACCACATAATTTTAATATGCAGCAAGGCCACTGGTCACACACTTTACGTGCGTCCATCTGCAGTCTGTAATTTGCTGTTTACATTAATACTGCCCTAGTGGGCGAGCACTTAACCAAAAGTTGGCAACCTGATCCTAGTGTTGAATGATCGATTTTATCAGCTGCCTGAATATTTCAGGCGAGAAATTTAGTGATAAATTAACAGTGAATCAGTGAAAAATAAATCAAAAGTACTACTTCGATTACAACTAATAACCACCAATGTGTTCAGTGAGTAATTAAAAGAAGACAATGCTTAGTTACATTAAATCAGCGCAGATGTATGTGTAGAGAAACATATGATGGCATTCTATAATAGATAAATGGAGAGTTTTAGCAGTACCATAGCAGTACATTTTCTCAAACAATGTTCCAAAACACATGAGCAGTGCAAAGCTAACCAAACTTTCTGTCTTTAAATACAGGGACAGTGAGACTTGATTTATATACATGTATATAAGTCCTCCGTGGTGTTAAGACCATTTGGAACTTTGGAATTTAATTCCAAGATGTATCTAGTCTCCAACACTCTTAAGGCACTATCCCTGTTTCCCCCTTTGCGCGACGAAGGTATACAGTCTATGGCAAAGTACTGAAGAAGAGTGTTGTCACTGCCATGTTTGGCTTCGAAATGCCGTGCAACCGGGTATGTTTGGTCCTTGTTGTTAATGGCCCGGAGGTGTTGAAGGATCCTCACGTGCACGGGTAACTTAGTACTGCCAATATAACGCAATGCGCAAGGGCATTCCAACACATAAACAACGTATTCAGTTTTACATGTAATGCGTAGTTTGATTTTAACAGGTTGGGGCAAGAAAGGAGTATTATATTCCTTAACATTTTTGGCACGCTTGCAAGCTTTGCAATGAAAACATTTGAAAAAGCCTTTTTGTTTGGAAAGCCAATTAGTAGGGGGCCTGATTTCAGGATTGCATTTGTCCAGACTATTACCCATGGATCTGGCTTTACGAAAAGTTATTTGAGGGGTAGGGTTGTCCCTAAGTAAGTCCACGCCAATAACGGGGTCCTTCAGCAATAAATCCCAATGTCTTCTGAGTATTTTTCTAATGGCCGCCTGTTGTCTGTTATAGGTGACAATGACCCTCACCTTTTTACTGGCACCACTAGCCGTGATTGGGATTCTAGGGGCTAAAGCACTTTAACGATTCAGAGACTCAGTTTTGTGAATGGCTTTCTCTATAATCGCAGGACTGTATCCCCTTAGAAGGAACCGTTCCTTACAACTCCTCTGTGCCAGTTTGCATTCCTCCTCATCACTACAGATGCGTTTGATCCGCAGCATCTCCCCATAGGGGATGCTGTTGATCAATTGCTGGGGATGGTGACTAGAGGCATGGAGAACCGAGTTTCCAGCAGTAGGCTTACGATGTAGTCTAGTACATATACTGTTATTATTTATATATACTTCAACATCTAGGAAGACTACAGAGGTCTTGCTCATGTGAGCAGTGAACTTCAGGTTCAATAGGTTATCATTTAAGCTGTCAATGAAGTCCCTGGCTACTTCCTCTGACCCCCTCCACAAGATGAAGAGGTCATCGATATACCTCAGCCAAAGGGGGACATGTGCCTTCAAGGTGGTTTCATGCTCTGTTTTCAGGACCTGCTCCTCCCACCAGCCCATATGTAGGCAGGCGTAGCTGGGGGAGAAGCAGGCCCCCATAGCTACCCCCCTTATCTGCTGGAAGATGGTGTTATCAAAAGTAAAATAGTTATGTTCCAAACATATTTTAATCATATCCACCAACATTTTATTGTGGAGAGTAAAGGATGCAGGTCTACGATTGAGGTAGTATTCAATCGCCCTGATCCCATCCCGATGACTGATAGAAGTGTAGAGGGATGCAACATCCATGGTAATTAAAATCAAGTCATCAGAACAATTATTGTCACGAATTTTTCTCAAGAAATCAGAGGTGTCCCTAACATAAGATGGTAATGTGAGCACCCATTCTTGTAAGAAAAAATCTACATATTTGGAGGTGTTCTCAGTTAAACTCCCAATACCAGAAATTATGGGCCTGCCAGGAGGTTTTTCCATATTCTTATCCACCTTGGGGAGAAAATATATCGAAGGTACAGTAGGGTAATCATTATGCAAAAAAAGGTATTCATCATTGCTGATTAATTCACTACTTTTCCAAGCTAGTAATTTGCCATAATAATCCAACCAAGATGACTTCATTATTTGTAAATTACTACGTTTATAGCAAGAAACATCATTGAGTTGGCTATATGCCTCCTCCATATACATGGGTCTAGGCCATAGAACAATGTTGCCCCCCTTGTCAGAGTGTTTTATAACAAGTTCCTCACTGGCCTGTAACTTCTTCATCAGTTCTATGTAGCACCTTTGTTTACAATTCATTTTGGTGCTACATTGATTAGTGACTCTGTATAGATCTTTCAAATCCGAGGCAACCAGTTCATGAAAACGATCTAAGTTATCATGCATCATAATAGGCAAAAAAATCGATTTTGGTTTGAATGGAGTTTTTGTAGTGCAACCAAAATCCATACCTTCCAGTCCCAATGCACTAATGGGTTCAGTGTGATCTCCCTGAAGTTGCTGTAAGTCAAAGAACAAATTCACATCACCGTCAGATAATAAGGGTGGACTGGTTGCATATTGAGGAGTCTTAGTGCTGTCCTTATTTACCTTTGTTTTGTGAAATGTTTGCAATTTTAATTTCCGGATAAATCGAAACACATCCATTCGGGTTTCAGAATAATTAAAATTGCTTTCGGGACTGAAAGAAAGGCCAAGAGAAAGTATCTGACATTCGGCCTTATTCAATGCGATGTCAGAAAGGTTGATAACAGTATTAGCCGTGTCTTCAAGATTCATTTTCGGTTCCATCTGCCCCTCGTTGTTTTTTTCGGAGGTTTGCTTACGTTTGCGCTGCCTGTAGCGCTGCCTCCTGGCCCCCCGCTTGGCGTTAGCGAGCCTTTTTGTTGCGGCTGCTTCTTCCGGGGTCTTAGCTTTTCTCTCCAATCTTGGCAAAGCACATTCATTTCCTCTGCCCGGGACATAATTAAAACTCCGTCTTTTGGCTGGTTAGATGGACCGCATTCCTCCTCATTTTCACTTCCACTGACCACACTTTGTTCAGAAGTAGATGTGAGCGAGGGTGTACTATCACCCGCGGTACCTTGTTTTTTACGCTGAGTGGCTATGTTATCTTTATTTTTAGCAGCGCCGTACCTCCGGGCAAATGTGAAGACATTACCATTCTGGTAATCAAGTTTGTCTCTGTTAAATTTGAAAGCTTTGCGCTTTTTTATCGCATCTTCATCCTTTCGCAGTCTAATCAGCATATCCTCTCTCATTTTTTTTTTATATTCTCAGTCTCTTCAATAGCAGCCATTTCTACTTGTAATGCATCTATTTGTGCTTGTAGTTTCAGTCTATCACTCGCTGCATATTTCACCAGTATTCTTATCAATTTGGCTGATGATTCGAGATTAGCATCCGCCCATTCTCCAAGCATGGCGGGGTCAGGGTTCTCATAGCTAGGCGCCAGAGTAATCCGCAACCCTCTTTGGACCCTGCCCACCTCCAAATAGCGAGTTAATGACTTCTCCTTCCACCATTTGGCCTGCTCGGCACGCATCAATTTCTCCAAGCGCCTAAATAAGTCTCTCGCACTAGTATTCACTGAAGGTGCAGTATTCTGTTCCTGCACCGTCACAGTTGACCCCCCAGCCGGGGAATCATCAAAGATGTCGATCGCCGCCTCTTCTCGGCTACGTAACGCCTCCGCGGCCATGATGCAAAACGGGCGATGGGGATTTAAACAGTGGGAGTTTTAAAGCACAATTGTAACTCCACACCCAGCACTCTCCTAACTGGATAGTCCGATATGTTCCTACCTCTCCAGATATCTTCAGGTCGCTCGGATTCAAACACTCCGGCCACCTCGGTTCCGGCACCACAGGCAGGAACTTCTCCACGGTATCCAGGGGCTTCCGTGCGGCTCGCTCTTCACCAGAGCAAATGAGTACGTCCCGCCGAGACGAGACCAGCTGCTTCCAATGCCGCAACGCCCATAGCAAGGAGGGGTTATTCGCTCGTGTCAAAGAAGCAAATTGACACCAAAATATTGCAGTACTCTATCCTTCCAGAATCCAGTAAGCAAACCACGGACTCAGATAGACAACGCGGACCCAATTTTTTCGTGCGTTTCTTCATTTATTTAAGTTTTCCGCCCTGCATCAGTATGCCGCCATGACGCGTTTCGGTCCGACCTGGACCTTGATCACATGACGCGTTACTCATGGACCGGTACCAAATTTAAAATGCAAGGTAACACAAAATTGTAAACAGCTGTGACATTACAAAATAGAACTGAAAAACAGACTATGTAACGCACTATATATATAAATCAGACTGCAAAAAGATTTACATGGGGATACCAGTGGAATGTACAAGTTAAAATCACAAATATATACAGAATTTCATAAATGTACACCTTCATATATGTAAAAAAATATATATACATCTCTATAAAAATATATATATCTTTCGTAATAAATAATGACATTTTTTAGTACATGGCTCCTTAATTGATTTACGGAACTATGACCACATAATTTTACTGTCTGGGTGCCATGAATGAAGCGGATACCGCAGTTGGACAAGCTGTGCTTGGTAATCTTTTTCAATAAGGTGAGCCTCTGTTTCTACCCTCCACCTATTTGTTTTCCAAGTATTTATTGACTGTATATATATATATATATATATATATATATATATATATATATAATCCCATAAATATATAATCCCATAAATATGCTTTTCAGTCTCTATTATGCTTTGTAACTTGAAAACGTTTGCTTGGTGCTGACTATCTAACCCTAATAATAATCCGTTTTCTGCTTGACAGGTAAATCACTGACTGACCGTAGACGTTATTACTTACTGTTTCATTCAGTACCGAAAAGTATCTCCCCTTCTATCTTTGAGTTGGCCAGGAACGCTGTTATTCACTCTTTAGGGAGAACTAAGTGCCCAAAATGTGTGTTCTATAACCGGTTTCAGCTAAGTTTGTCATTCTGAAAAGCTCACAGTTCAAAACTTTTTTAAGTTCTCCCAAGCTTTCCTCCCTCCTTCTCAGTGAGTGACTGCTTGTGAGTGTTGTTGCTTTCTGGAAGAGCGAAGACTTCCCCTTCCTGGATTTTGATGCTCACGACAAAAGGGATAATTCATACATGATTAAAAAAGTTAATAACCACTGTAGCTATCATACTAAGTCATTCACCCCCACCTGTCCACAAAGTATGTACACACATGGCATTGGAGACCTATGTGAGAGTGATGTAGCAGAGCCTTTGAGAAATCAGGGACTCCACTCATTGGTTTCTCTGCTTAGTATATGATGCTTAATGCACCTGAAAGGTGCCCTAGCACCTGCCCTCTTGCGCTATCTAATAGCTGTCCATAATAGAATAGGTGTGACTATGATGAGTAACTTTTTCTATTTCTCTCCACCCCAGGGACTGACCCCGCCCTAATGGACCCTATTCTTGCTCGCCGCTTGCGAGAAAACCGCTCTGTAGCACTTACACAACTTGATGAAGTGGTTAGAAAGTACGCTGTGATGCAGGATGACGGTGAGGAGGAGATCGATCGGAAAAGGCGGCGAGTTTCCATGCACCTGAGGAGAGGAGTCAAGGTACTGAGATGGTGTGCATGTGCTGTTCAAGGACGCTTCGAACTCATTGGAATATCGCCTCAGAATCCCTGCATCCGTTAATTCTGCTAATTTTTAAAGGGGTTTGTAGTGCAAGTGTTTTTGTTTAACTGTTTCTCACCCTTCTCTTTAGTGATACCACATAGTAAATAATTCGTTTCTTACCATGTTTAAGGGGATTCCAATGGAGGACTTTTGTTGTGAGATAAGTCCGTCTCATGAATTTCTTCATTTTGTTCACTTTATCTGCCAACAAGTGTCAATAGCAGGTCTTCTTGGTTGCCTGGGCATTTTCCTCTTGGTGTGAAGATAAGACCTTCCCTATTTGTTACTGCACTTTGCTCTAAAGTGCAGACTAGAACAAGAGTGAAGGAAGAAGCAGTCTGAAGAAAACTCTGGATGAGAGAAAAAACTAAATTAAAGAAAAAACAACTGAGGATTATTCAAGAGGTCAGGCTGCAGGCAGGCAGACAGGAACTGTAGTCCTCTGTAGCCAGCTCCGCTGGAGGCAGCAGATGCAGGTAGAAATAGTTAAGAGTGCTGTTGAAGCAGGCAACCAGCTAACAAAAGCTGCAGCACAACCATCACCTCCCCTGGTTTGTTTATTAGGGATTCTACCAAAATACCCTGAAAAACAAAAGGCAGTTTAAACATAGAAAGTATTTCCTCCTTATTGGTTTGGGAGTTGGGATACATTTCATTCTGTGGAAAGACTAAATTGCCCAGAGTAAACGTGAGAAGGCTTTCTAAGATTCCTGGATCAATGTGTGAGATCTGTGTCAGGCTAAGTTAAATATGCCAGTGTCCCTTCCGGAAAATGTCAGAAGCAGCAGATGGCGTCACACCAGGGCTAAATATGTGTCTAAGTCAAAGCTTCCTTGAAGGAGGAATGTGTTGTCAGTACACCACTGCTTGAGGAAATACCAGACCTGAACAGGGAAAAGATGTCAGGTCATGGACAACTTTTCATGCACTGTAGCTTGAGATAGGCAATCAACATTCTCTCTCCTATCAGTGGGAATAAAACTCCATGGGCATGCAATGCCCAACAAACTTCAACCACTCCTGTTGCCAAGTAAGATGGGGCAGAGTATACCCTGATACTCTTTGCACAATGGCCTGTGCTTCCAGGGCGACATTGTTAAAAAATATTGAATAAGTTAAGGCACATTAATGAAGTAGGCTTCTAAGACCTATCCCAATCAATGTGATTTTGTAATATTCATAAGCATATGCAGATTTTACAAATCTCCTTGACAAGGTATACTTTATGGTAAACAATATGGGGATAAGTAGAGTTCATCTTTTTGCTGAGCTCTATAGTAAGAACAGACTTCATTATGGACAGATGAACTGCTGCATGGAGGTGTCGCAAAGAGGCCAGCTTCAGGCATACTGTAACCAGATTAACCACTTGGATGCTAGGCGTTTTCCCGCTGTGTGCTGGAAAATGCCATTTTAGTGGCACCATGACGAGCTCAGCTCGTCATCAGCACACGACCCCCGTGGGTGATGACGAGCTGAGCTCGTCATCAGCATCGAAGGGGTTAATGATAGAACATATGCTAGTTTAGACCAGTGTAAAGTAGAGGTAATTTAGCAGGGAAAACCCATACTCTGTCCCCAGCAGTGAAAGTGGAGATTGCCTTCTGTTCCCCTAAACCTGCTGCACATGTCGATCTTGGGCCTGCATTTTTTGCATAAGTTCCGACTTTGGGGTGACTCTACAAGGCGATGCATTTTCCCACCCACAGGTGGCACGGGTGAACGAGTGAATGTGGTTCAATGCATCTTGATGAATGTCAGACAAGTATTGTAGCCCCACAAGAGACTATTCAGTGTGTTTTTGATACAGAAGTATTCCTTTTGAGTTACTCCTTTTGAGTTACTAACAATCCCATAAAGGAATCTGGTACACTGTGGAAACATGGAAATAACAACAAACCACATTTACAGTATCACACACATTTACAGTATCACACACTCAGTACTAAGATGAATGAACACTTTTAAGTAAGAATTATTTATTAATACAGGAATAATCTGTTTCTCAGTACATCTAAAACTACACAGAACATTATAAAAACAGCAAAAAGCATGTTATATATAACTAGAATGAGCATTTGTAGCATGTTCCCAAATGTAATAAAAAACTTAGCACCCTAAAGCAGGGTTCTTCAAATTAGCATGTCCCTGTCGTCGTCCGTCGACCCCCCCCCCCCCCCCTCCTCCCCCCACTCCCCTCCGCAGGAGGGCAGCAGGCTTTGGCAAAAAGAAGCATTATGCCAATTCTAGTGCTTTGTTTTCAGCAGGAAAAAAAATTAGGAGCAGCAAGGCGCTCTGTAATGGGCCATCGCTAAACTTATTAGTCATTTATATCCTGGCTGGGAGAAGGTGTCAAAAAGGAAGGGACTCCAGATGTTCTTCAAAACCCACACCCCCATTTCAAATTATCACACTGGGGATACCTTTGCACATTAGTGAGGCCTGTCTGCCTGACCAGAATAGTATGTTTGCAATCCTGCATTTGATTGCATTTTTTAAACGGTAGCAGAACTTAACTGCAATGTTTAATAACACTAAACATATTTAAATATTGCCAGTTTAATAGAATTGTGAAAAGCTTTTTTTGTTTTGTAATTCTTTATGGAAAATTAAAGATGAAGATATCAATACAAGTAATGCACAGTGTGACAGACTCACAGGGTTCTATTGTCATTATAGGTATATGTGTGCTATTAAGGATGACAACTGCATAGAACAAAGGGGAGGGAGGGAGGAGATTGGGGCCACACAAGGGGACAAGGAACAAGTTACAGGAGGGAGGCCGGGGGGAGATAAGGGGGGGTGGGGTATCTATCAACATCAAAGAGGTAGGCGTTGGAACCTTCGGGTGGGTAATGCGGGAGTAGTCCCTAATATTAGAACCTGTGAGAGGCAATAGAGTAGTCCGGGGGATTGAATACGGTCAATGATGAGGGGTCTACGTCCATCAGTGGGTATCATATGGTAAGTTGTAGAAACAATTGCCCTCTGGGTGGGGTGTGAGGGAGGAGAGAGGGTGAAGGGGTAGGCAAGTGTCTCTTGGGAGTTGAAGCATACTGTGCACAATTACCAGCACTCCTCTGTGTTCATAGTCACGATGTGAGTCAGGCAGAGTAAATCTTGGGGAAAGGGGCGAGGTTGGACCTACAGAGTATTGGGCATGCAATGTGGGGTGGCGGTTGAAGTTGCTAGGTAGCTATGGATGAGTGAGGCTACAGTCTCCTTGCCCGAAAGGGGGGTTTGGGTGTTGGGAGAGGGGAGGGAGGAGGCAAGTATGGGGGGACAAGTGTGGGAAATGGGGGGGAGGGGGAGGTGCATGCGCCATAAAAACGTTTGAGGGAGGCAGTGATTTTTATTTTTGTTTGATGGGGGGGAGCAGCATTAAAACTTTTGAAGACCACTGCCCTAATTCCTATGTGTTAAACTAAGAGTGCATGGAAGGCAGAACAACTTGCAATCTAAAGTGTCTTACGGAGTCGAGATACACTGCATACCTTGTTGACAGCTAAAGCTGTCTTTATCAGCAGAGGCATGAAGATGGTGTTCTCCGTGAACGGTGAACCTGCTGCGGTAGCAGTCGGTCAGTCTTCCTCTGGAACTCAGCTTTATCAGCTTCAATGCAGATTGGAACTGAATTGAGAATTCTCATCGCAACCCACCAGCTAACAAGCAACATTGAAGCAAAACCATCTACTCCTATGGGTATATTGATCCTCTAACTTGCAATCACCTAGGTAGGACTAAAAAGTAACTTATACGGTGTGCTTTGGATAGCCTCAACTTTATATACTCCTATGGTGTATTTAAATAGAGCTCTTGGATAATGACCGAGAACAGAAGATGATCTAAACCGGAAGTACTTTCCTGCATATTTGTTTGCAATTTCAATAAATTTTTAAGATGTTCAAATGCTGGCTTCCTTAAAGTGAACTCCTGAGCACACTGTCCAAGATTTATAATTGCATCTGGATTCAGGATGCTGTGTCATGGTTAGGGAAGTGCCTTTTGGCATGCCCCTGGAAGATGTCACCTGACTGCTGTATACTGGTGCCAGATATGCTCCACATTCCCTTTGCGCCACAACCCGAATAGCTCTTCTGGCTAGTTGTGGAGAACATCTGGGCACACTATCTCTGGCAAGCTACCACCCATACCAGCGCCTGGTATGATTGGGCAGCACAAACTCTTATCGCTGGCAAGAAAACAATTCCTGTTTTATCCTCGCTCATGCTGTTACTTCTTGGGTACAATATTAAACAAATATTCATATGTACCATACATAAACTATAAAATAAAAATTACAAAATGTCATCCTTGAATGGGGCATGTAGAAAAAGGTATGGACACAAAAAAAATCCGCAGTGTACTTCAAGCAGTCAAAGCAAAGTGACTAAATAGGAAAAAAAAAATAAGATAAAATATGAATTAAGTTGCTTGTAACTGCAGTTTAACCAGCTCTACACCTTGCGCAATGATATGATCTGTCACTTTGGAGATGTTCTCCTATTTAAATGATGGGAAAGAAGAATGCTTTTTCATGTATTTATGCCTGCCTGATGATTTTGAGAATCCACACTTGCTGATGATGTGCTCTAATTTCAAGCCAGACTGTCTTCCATGTATCTGTGCTGAGTAAGTTGAGTACCATTAAAATAACCAATAGTCTCATTTCTTTACAGTGCTTAGAAATTGTGGAACAGCGGCATAAAAGCTATGTAACACTAGTACTTTAATTTAGCACATATTGCTTCATTAAACAATATTGGCACTTAAAGAGACAAATAAGCTAGGCAAGCAGTGCTTGTTACGCAGAGTACAGTTTGAGCAGTTTGCATAATGGAGAATGGGGTGAACGTGCCCTACACTTTTCATAATAGAGGAAAGGATGCAGACCTCCAATCTGGATGGAGGATGTGGTCCAGGGAGACATGCTTAATTTATAAAAGTATCTGTGACGGTGCCCAAAGCTCAGCATGGAAGCCTGCAGCTGTTGCTATTACATGTCGACACATTGAATGGTAGTCTTCTTGGTTCCTTCCCATGCCTCTTTAATAGACTACCAGGCACAACCTGCCTCTTTATCTCTCTTGTACATTCCTGCTTTGTCCCTTTGGGATGGTTTTCCCGTTTCTTTCTAGCTCCTATGAGAGTAATCCTATCTGAGGATAATTTGATATTCGTTCATGATCCTAAGTGTGCATAACGTAAAGCCTAATATGTCACTCTCTTTGTTGTACTTTGGTTCTCACGGTGTGGCTTGTGGTTCTGAGATTGTTAAAACATTGAGTATAGAGTCCTGTGAATACTTGGGGCTTTCAGTACGATTAACAGACAACCAACTGTACTAACTGCATGCATTGTACCACCCTCCCAGGCAAAAACTTGATGTTCATAGACCAACTAATGGAAATTATTGCAGCAAACTCAGAACCTCACGCCAATGATATTTTCCTAGGAGACTTCAATCTTCATTGGAACACCTTTAACGGTAATCAGGTCAATACTCTTAAAGAATTCCTAACTGACCACTCACTAGTGCAAGTCTGTACCCTGCCAACCCATTCCAAAGGTGCTACATTAGATTGGATCATATCAAAAGAAAACACAGTCCATTCAGTCTCAATCGTCCCCTGTGACTGGTCTGATCACCATATCATCCCGTTCCAAGTTCCATTCACTAAAAATAAAACCATCTCGCAACCAGTCAAAGTCTAGCATTGGGTTAGAGACACTTAAGGTCTGAACTCTGAAAGTCTAACATTACACGGCGAGAATGACTTCAACCCCCTTCTGAACTGACGGACGTCAGCGAGCTGATGGATCATTACAATCGTATGATTTATAATTGACAATATAGTCCCTCTAAAACTGAAAAGAATTCAGGTCAAGGACAAAAACCCATGGTTCAATTGTTCACTTAATGAAGAAAGAAGGAAACTCAGACTTACGGAACAGATATGGAGACAAAGTCCATCATCCCCCCACCTAAAACAATCAAGAGAGTCCCGAAAAACCTACAATAAAAGCATACTTAAATAAAAAAAAGATTTTTGGGGGGGAAATGAGCTTTATAACGCTAAGAATAGGCAGAGAAAACTCTTTGATCTACTAAAAGATCAATTGAAAAAATTAGCCAAATCCTCCCTACTAACTTCTAAATCTGAATTGAACTATGAAGACTTCTCAACATTCTTTACCGACAAAGCCAGCTCACTGGAGAGAGAACTCAAGAATACCGCTGACGAAACCTTGAATATAAGGATTAAACAAGGGGAGAATAAAGACGCACCTGCACTAGCAATGCCCAAAATTAATGCACATTGGTCAGACTTCAAACTATATGACCAACATGACATTACCAATACCTCACTAACCTTGAAACCCAATACCCACTACAATGACCATCTTCATACTAAATGCTGTTTCTCATTCAACCACATGGTCATCCCCTATTGGACCAAGATAATTAATGAATCACTAGCCCAAGGATCTTTGCCGGAATGTCTAAAAACTGGACCGGTCAGCCCTCTTTAAAAAAAACCTATGGAGAACCCTTCGGACCCAAACAACTTTAGGCCGGTAACAACTATCTCCTTACTAGCCAAAGTACTAGAAAAATGTGCTCAACTACAAATGAAACAATATATTACTGAATATAAGCTACTAAACGACTACCAATCAGGGTTCAGATCAGATCACAGTACGGAAGCTGCAATCCTGCACACAGTAGATGATGCTCTGCTTGCTCTAGACCGCAATGAAACCTGTTTCCTGGTCCTTCTTGATCTATCGTCCGTAAATCATCCCAAATTCTTAGACCGTCTTGAGAATAGGATGGGTTTATCGGGAACAGTCTTGAAATGGTTCTATTCCTTCGTAGAGAACAGATCGCAAATATTCCTAGTGAACAATAAGCTATCCCTTCCATCTGCAATTTAGATTGGGGTTCCACAAGGATCAACTGTATCCCTTTCACGATCCAACCTGTACATTGAACCATTAACAGAAGTATTACAACACGCTAACATTTCCTTCTACATGTATGCTGATGACACCCAGCTGTATATGAAGCTTTCATCACCAGAAGAGATCAATATGATGAACCAAGCACTACAGAGAACTATTGAATGGATAGGTGACAATCATCTTAAGCTTAACGCAAAAAAAAAGAAGAAATTACTCTTTATCACCCCTCCTAAAAGCGCAACCAGGATTAAGGAATGGACCAAGATGATCACTGCACTAATCGGTTCCCCGATTCTAGTAGACTCAACCAAATCTCTTGGAATCACTCTGGATAAAGAACTAAACATGCAAACCCACATCAACACAATGGCAATAAAAACGTTTCCATCTAAGTTACCTCAAAATATTTAAACTGTTCATCGAATCAGATGATTTTAAAATGGCAGCCCAGGCACCGGTCATATCAAGAATTGAGTACAGATGTGTGACCCTTTCAGGGATTCCTAAGATCTATACAGCTCCCCTAAAAGCGTGTCTCAATACAGCAGCCAGACTTATAATGGGAACCAAAACATTTGACCCCATCACTCCACATCTCAAAGTGCTCCATTGGCTACCGTACGATGCTAGAATATAGCTCAAGATTGTATGTATCACACACAAGGCAATACACCACAAAACTCCACGTTACCTGGCCCAGAACATCACGTTGTCGGTAGGCAGTAGACCCTCCAGGGGATCTAAAGATTTTTTTACTGGAACCAGCATTCTTCTGTAAGAAGAGTTCATACGATAGATCGTTCACGGGAGCGCCACCGAGGATATGGAATTCACTCCCACCGAATATTAGAAGAATCATGTATGGTCCACGTATAGTAGCACAGGCCTTGAATAAAGCCTTCTTCTCTTTATCTGACATCTTGAAGAAGAAATAGCTGAAATGCAAAGATTGAAAACTGAGCAGAGCTTAGAGGAGACTCTCTTAGCACGAACGGCTATGAAAATCTGAGGCATTGAGGTTCTCGCAGGAGGGTTCTATGGGGTGAGGCTAATCTGATTGGTTGTTGCAAGTTTTTGGTCTCTTTTACAAAACAAGCATTTGCAATGCAATAGGTCTCGCATTAGGAAACTTTGAGCTATTGGTCTTGTAAATTACATTTTTTTTATGTGTTGGTTTTGAAAATACCTAAATTAATAGCTTTGTCATTTACAATGCCAATAGTTATAACTTTAGCAAATGTGACCCCTATTGCATTTGTAATGCAACATGTTTTGTATTTACGTGGCTTAGATGTATTGATATTACAAATAACAATGGCTTTTAATTTTTTTAAATAATTAATACTTAAATAAAAGTGATAGTAATTTATAATGGCAATAGCTTCAACTTTTGTAAATAACTTTTGTGAAGATTATGTTCAGTGTATTTTATTGTAACGAAAATCCAAGAACAGAAGTGAAATATTAACATCTTTTTGTAACATTTGTAATAAAGCTTGAAACATTGAGAGAACATATTTGAACCAGTTGTTGTTGAATGGTTGCACAGATTGATGCTGTGATGGCGCGGAGTGATGTTGTGGTGCCCCTGAGTGGTGCTGTGGTGCCCCTGAGTGGTGCCGTGGTGCCCCTGAGTGGTGCTGTGGTGCCCCTGAGTGGTGCTGTGGTGCCCCTGAGTGGTGCTGTGGTGCCCCTGAGTGGTGCTGTGGTGCCCCTGAGTGGTGCTGTGGTGGTGCTGAGTGGTGCTGTGGTGGTGCTGAGTGATGCTGTGGTGGTGCTGAGTGATGCTGTGGTGGTGCTGAGTGGTGCTGTGGTGGTGCTGTGGTGGTGCTGTTGTGGTGCTGTTGTGGTGCTGTGGTGGTGCTGTGGTGGTGCTGTGGTGGTGCTGAGTGGTGCTGTGGTGGTGCTGAGGTGGTGCGGAATGGTGCTGTGGTGGTGCTGAGTGGTGCTGTGGTGGTGCCTAGTGGTGCTGTGGTGGTGCCTAGTGGTGCTGTGTTGGTACTGAGTGATGCTGTGGTGGTGCTGAGTGATGCTGTGGTGGTGCTGTGGTGGTGCTGTGGTGGTGCTGTGGTGGTGCTGGAGTGATGCTGTGGTGGTGCCGAGTGGTGCTGTGGTGGTGCCGAGTGGTGCCGAGTGGTGCTGAGTGGTGCTGAGTGGTGCTGTGGTGGTGCTGTGGTGGTGCTGAGTGGCGCTGTGGTGGTGCTGAGTGGCGCTGTGGTGGTGCTGAGTGGTGCTGTGGTGGTGCTGAGTGGTGCTGTGGTGGTGCTGAGTGGTGCTGTGGTGGTGCTGAGTGGTGCTGTGGTGGTGCTGAGTGATAATGTGGTGGTGCTGAGTGATAATGTGGTGGTGCTGAGTGATGCTGTGGTGGTGCTGAGTGGTAGTGATGCTGTGGTGGTGATGAGTGATGCTGTGGTGGTGATGAGTGATGCTGTGGTGGTGATGAGTGGTGCTGTGGTGGTGCTGAGTGGTAGTGATGCTGTGGTGGTGCTGAGTGATGCTGTGGTGGTGCTGAGTGATGCTGTGGTGGTGCTGAGTGATGCTGTGGTGGTGCTGAGTGATGCTGTGGTGGTGCTGAGTGATTCTGTGATGCCTAGCAGAAGATGACGGAATAAAAGAGATGCCGCAGGCTGGTAAGAGAGGTGTCAAAATAGCCTGGTTACGGTAGTATAAGTGCGTGAAATATAGTCAATGGAGGGCTGCGACAGAAACATGGAAAAAAAAGCGCCCGCGAAATGAAATTGAAAGCCCTTCCTGGGCTCTTGATTGCCCACTGATCTGGCTTCCCCTTCATCATCTATACCAGGCCTGATCACCGAATCCTTAAATATGATATATTCTCGCAGGAAAGGTAGTTTGCTAGATAACATGAAATCCTGAAAGGCAACCTTTATCATAACAGGAAGTTCATGGGCGTAGCACCGCCTTCTCTCGTCTGCGGCTTTGCTGACATGCATGATACAAACAGGGCTGTGTTTACTGGCTGTCTGGTCTCCGGTGTGCACACAATACAAATAGTGTTGTATTTACAATCTCTGTGTCTGGGGACACCAAGAACATGATATAAATGGTGACATGTTTACAGTCTGAGCGAATGACTGAGCTTAAAAAAAACACTACCACCTCTGTCAACTGTGAGTTGCATTGGAAATCCGGAAAGAGGCTCAGGTTTGTATTTCACGTGCCTCAGTTTCCCGCTCTAATTTCTCCTTTGGCACATGCAGAGTTAATCTAATTCCTTCTGCAGCCTGAAAAGTAGTTTTATTGCACACAGAGCATTGCTATATTGCGGCTTCTGTGTCAGCATTAGAGGTGCAGTCAGCCGCAACACTTAAACTGAAAGAAACGTTGATCGGAAGGAAGGAAAACAAAAGCGGATATCGGTTCCAGACACACAAAGAGCGACATCTCCTAGTTTTCCGAAACGTAGAGACGTGTGGCGTTTATCGAACAAAAAGTAAGGACAGGATACACCGCTAAAACCATTGTTTATCGTTTATTGCATTCTGCAGGTTCTTGTGACTCGTTGTGTGTGGCACAGGACAGGACGCATGTGTCCTGTTGGCAAGCAGCGTGAGTGAGCAAACAAAGATGCAGGTGGTTGGTGTGTTAGTATAATCCGATTAACGCCCAAATCCAGTGTCGGATGAATCACGAATGCTGGATGACGCCTTCATGCTGGATGATGCCTTCATGCTGGATGATGCCTTCATGTGTGCAGTTGTCATCCCTTAGTCCTTGTGCACACATTCACCCCTCCCACAAGCTGCGACAGTGCCGTGTCTTTACACCTTGTGCTGATTCTACATTTGCGCAACTCTTGTGAAACTTTTTGAAGACCAGCTAACTTTAGCAGCCTGGTTGATGAGGTCATTGTGTCATTTATGTAAACAACCTCATAGAACACAATCAATTGCCGTTTGTTAAGGAATCACAGTTCCATTTCAGCATCTCGACAGCAAATTCATATGCAGGTGAGTTCACCCAGATCTGAAGGGAGCAAAATTATATATCACAGAAAAAATGAAAAGGATATAATGAGCCGACTTTTTTGAACATTAAAAACTGACAACTGGGATGTGTCTTACAGGCTCTAAGTGGGAGTCGGCTTTCTCTCAGTGCTTTAGAAAATCAGACATTTTCCTGAAAAACTTCATTTGAAGGGATTCAGTGGCTATAATACACACTCTAAAATAATTGAGCTCACAATTTATCAAAAATTCTGTACCTGTAACAATGCACCAGATAACTGCTCATGACGTCATAGATGGCGCAGCAGAAATAATTAACTAGAGACATAAATGACAGCACTAATAAAATCACATATTACATAGTCATTGACACTGTTACTAAGGTAATCCACTGGAGCTCGCTCAACTAGGCAAAACTTTATATCATACCAAGCAGTATAAAGAGGAACTTCTGCCAGGCCCATGGCTAAGGATAGGGTCATGTGGTCAGACAACGGTGTCTGATAGCCTTTATGCACAGAGAGTGGGGTTCCACTCAGACATGTACTGCAGGGGAAATGATACAGATGCCAGAGGCTACTTTGGTGTGTCTGCCCGGGAGCCGTATTGGAATCACTGTTGTAAAAAAAAAAAAAGCGGCCGCGAAATGCTGTGGGGAGGGGGGGGAGGAGAAATGCGAGACACGGCCTGGCGGCCGTGAAAAGTGTGAAGCAGGGGGGCGGGGGAGGAGAAATGCGAGACACGGACGTGAAGTGTGAAGCAGTGGGTGGGGGAGCGGAGCCCTTTGAAGGAGCGGAGCCCTTTGAAGTGAATATCTCGGAGGCAGGCGGGAGCAAATGGCAAGGGCGTGCATGACCACATGCACTCAACGAAATCCGCAATGGTTTAACCCTTATTTTGCCCCCAATACTCTCGTCTATTTATTCCTTGCGGAATATAATAGACGAGACCTAAAGAGGTGGATATGCTACAAAATGAGATGAGGCCCAGGCCTTTCTTTCTCTTTTGTACCTACTGCTATGGTATTTTTCTATTTACTGAGGGTCCCATTCCGACGACGGGGAATGGTACAAACCATGGGAATCTATGAAAGTTACCAATACTGGGGAACCAAAGTTACAGGTAAGTAACTTGTTTTCTTGTGATTGCAATGGATACTATGATCGTTGTGGATATACATATATGTGCTTGGGAATGGTGTATTATGTTTGCTGTTCTGATTTCCGCCATAGATGACAGGAGAAAAGTTTAACTGCATAACTTGGAATGTCCGGGGATTAAATACACCCAAGAAGACCAGACAAGTGTTAGCACAGCTCGACAGACATAACGTGAAAATTGCCCTTCTGCAAGAAACCCATTTGAGTAAACATGCGGAAGCTACAATCACATGCAGCTGGGCGGCCTACAGGCTAGCCTCGCCGTACTCTACTTACGCCAGAGGGGTACTCATCCTTGTTAAGAGAGGGGTAGCGTTCACGGCTGTGCGGACCTGTGTAGACACGGAGGGCCGCTGGGCTATGGTGCAGGGCAAGCTGGGGATGGTCCTTGTAACAATTGTCAATATGTATGGTCCTGTGGTGGACAAGGCCTCGCCTTTTTTACAAATGCTTAATGTGTTGCGCACTTGGCCGGAAGCAGCAATCCTATTGGGCGGGGACCTCAACACTCTCCTCCATCCACTGGTGGATAAACACAACCCTGAGGGAGCACGCACGGTTAAAGTTGCACAGTGCATATGAGACTTAATATTGGAGATGGGCCTTGTGGATGCCTGGTGTAGGAAGGTGGATATCGGACTATGGTTGCCCCCAACGTTTTGGCTGGTGTTTTGCTGGTTTTGCAGCGTGAATCTTTCTGGATTCACTATGCTGTGCATTATTCCGCGATCTGGTGGTTGGGTCCGGATTCGTAGTCTTTTTTTTCTCTTTTCTCTTTTTTTTTTTTTTTTTTGTAGCCCAGGTGGGCGTCGACGTCCCACCATTTGGTGCTCCTTCGTGACGTTGGCACGCTTCCTGCGGAAGCTCCCACCCTTGGGCGCCATCTTCAGATTCTTTTTTCCGCCGTTGGGTCTGGATCATCGCATGAAGCTCCGGAGAATTTTCGGGAGAAAAGAAGGAAATACACCAAGATTTTGAGGAAAAAGGACCAAGGGAAGTCGGAGAAGAAGACCTCCTAGAGCCAGAACGAAGAAAGAGGAGAAAACGTCGTGATTTTTCGACGACCAAGGAGAAAGCGCGCGCAGGGGGCCCCCTGAGCGAGCACATGGACAACACTCCATTCAAGTTCTGCCGTAATTGCCACCACAAGTACGCGCAGAAGGACCAGCATCCGGTCTGCAACCTCTGCCTGCCGATCGACCACTCCAGCGAGGATTGCAACGCCTGTTCAATCTTCACGCCGAAAACTTTGAGAGTTCGAGAGAGACAGAGGGTGGCCCACCACACAATGCAAGGAAAAGGGACCACGCCGACCCTCTACGAGCTGGGCGGCTTCTCCGACGAAGAGGAGAACATCGCCGAGGGACCAGATGACTTCAGTCGTAGAGACCGATGGGAGACCTTCAAAAATGGTAGGAGAGTCTACGACCCCTAAAACCCCGACAGGGCCTAGGAAGCCTGAGGGAGAACCCCGAAAAACAGAGGCTAAGTCCTCGAAAGGAGCGCCGGCGACGAAAGTTTCGACGTCCGAAGCTGCATCCTCCGAAAGGCCCAGTGGATCCTTCGAAAAGGCCTCCCAGATGGCAAAGACCAGCGAAAAGCAAAGGTCGTCGAAGCAGGCCCTGGAGAAGGGACCCTCGAGCGAGAAGACGCTCAGAATGGCCTCGACGACGAAGGTACCGTCGAAGAGACCAGCCAAAAAGCTAGACGCCGAGCAAGCGGCAGAGATGGAGAAAAAGAGGAGAAGGCTCGAGGCCGAAATGGAGAGTATGCTCCAGAGGAAGAGAGACTTCGACGAAAAGATGAACTACTCGATTCCCTCGAAGACTTACTCGGTTCCCTCGAAGACGTCGGCGACCGTCGAAGAGGTAGAGGTGCAGGAGGATTTCGAGGCCGAGGAGCCGCCGAAAACTCCAAATCCCACAGAGGAGGGAGAAGAGGAGGACTTCTACCGCTCGGAAGGAGATTACCTCCGCGAGAGCTACTACTCAGAATACTCGGCGTCGTTAGAGGAAGAATGGCTGGATCTCGAGGCCGATAACCCCGAGGAACAGGTGGAGACATACCCTTCGACGCCTTCGCCGCCAGACGACATCGGGGCTTACTATGAGGTCGTCAAGAAGGCTGCAGCAGTCTATAATGTGAAGTTGGAGGAGGAACAGACAAAGGCAGACTTCCTGCTAGAAACTTTGCTTACCTCGCAGACGAAAAGCAGTTTCCTGCCCATGCTGAAGAGCGTCACGGCCCAAGGGACTGAAGCCTTCAAGGAACCGGCTACATGCAGGTCAGTGACCCCGAGGACGGAGAAGAAATACAAGTTCTCCTCCGAGGACCCCCCTTATATCAAGGGCACCGTGGCAGCTGACTCTATAATCGCGGCAACGGCCAGGAGAAGGGCCAACGTGCCGACCACATCTGGGCCACCACCTGATAAGGAGAGCAGGAGGATGGACCTCACTGGAAGGAAAATTGAAAGAAATGCAGCTATGCATTGGAGGATGGCAAACTCCAATGCACTCCTGAATAGACACCAATATCAGCACTGGGATGAGATGAGCCAGTTGCTGAAACACATGCCTGAGGAGTACAGGCAAAGGGCAGCCCACCTCGTGGAGGGGGGAAAGGACATAGCAAACGCATGCCTGAAGACAGCCCTAGATGGGGCAGAAACATCTAGCAGGCTGATGGCCATAGGCATCACTGAGAGAAGGCAAGCCTGGCTCAGAATATCAGGCTTCAAGGCAGAAGTGCAAAACAACATCCTGAACACCCCCTTCAACGGGGAGACGTTGTTCGGGGCATCGGTAGATGACAAGCTGGCTCAGCTGAAGAAGGACAATGACACAGCCAAATCGATGGGAGCCCTACAATTCAGGGGGATGCGGAGAGGCACCCCCACAAGGAGACCAAATGGTAGAGGGGGAAACCAGCAATCACACTCGCAACAGTTGCACCACCATGGTCAACAGAGCGACAACCAATGGCACCAGGGTCAACAGAGGCAGAATTGGAACTCCCAGAATAGGGGCCAGTCCTTTCGAGGGAGAGGAAACGGACGGGGCCAGAGACGGAGAGGGGGTGATCAACCCCCCCAAAAGTGACTCCATAAGGAAGGAGGCGCTCACCCACCCAAAGCCTCAGGGGGGAGAGCACCAACAGCTAAGGGGAGGCTCACACGGACACGGCTCAAGGGAACACACAACACCAGTAGGGGGAAGGTTGAGATTTTTTCTACACGAGTGGAGAAAAATAACCACAGACAGGTGGATACTAAACATTATACAGCACGGATACTGCATAGAGTTGGAACGATATCCACCAAGCAGAAAACCAAAGAGAAGGGGTCACAAGGGCAAGGAACTGCAGTTGCTCCAAGAGGAAGCTCAAGAACTGCTCCTCAAAGAGGCCATAGAGCAAGTCCCGCACAGAGAACGGAACAAGGGGGTATACTCAAACTACTTCCTAGTACCAAAGGCGGACGAAAGCCTAAGACCCATCCTGGACCTACGGTTCCTGAACACCTACGTAAAAAATCAAAAGTTCAAGATGACTTCCCTGCAAGAGGTCATCCCGCAAATAAGGCCCGGGGACTACTTGTCCACCATAGACCTAAAAGACGCATACCTGCACATCCCCATGAACAGGAAACACAAACACATGTTAAGATTCAGGGTGAGCGAAGACCACTACCAGTTCACAACCCTGGCTTTCGGACTCAAGTCAGCGCCAAGGGACTTTACCAAATGCCTCGCGGCGGTGGCCGCACACCTACGAAGGAAGGGTATACATGTGTACCTCTACCTGGACGACTGGCTCGTGAAAGCAAACTCTTACACGAGGTGCAAAGCTCACGCAGAACAGGTCACAAGAACGCTCACGAACCTGGGTTTCTCCATCCACTGGAGAAAGTGCTCCATGGACCCAGAACAAGTGAAAATCTTCCTGGGAGCCCTGATCAACACGGTCGAATGCAGAGTGACACCCAGCGACAAGAGAACACTCAGCCTGCTGAGGGAGAAACGTCACTACCAGAAGGGGCAAGTTCTGACTGAGGACGGTGCGCAAGATCTTGGGGATGATGGCGTCGTGCATCCACCTGGTCCCCAATGTTCGGCTAAAGATGAGACCACTACAGGAGTGGCTGCAACAGCAATGGTCACAGGCAGAAGGAAGTTGGGAAGATCTAGTGGTTGTTACGCACAATGTGCAGGAGGAGAAGAAATGGTGGACGAAGGAGAATATAACGATGGGGAAACCTCTAACGCCACCGGACCCAACTGTGACCATCACCACAGACGCATCCCAGAAAGGATGGGGTGCACACATGAACGGGCTCCGAGTGAGGGGTCTGTGGAACCCAGGAGATGCAGTCAAGCACATCAACTACCTGGAACTGAAAACGGTGTTGCTGGCCCTCAAGGCCTTCCAAAAGCACCTTTACAACAGAAAGGTGATGATACAGACAGACAACACCACAACGATGTTTTACATAAACAAGCAAGGGGGGACTCAGTCATTCCCCCTGTCGAGCTTGGCTCAAGAAATATGGAGATGGGCGATCCCACTCAGGATAGACCTGCTTGCCATACACCTGCCAGGGAAGGACAATGTGGAAGCGGATTGGCTCAGCAGGCAAGCATCGGTGTCCCACGAATGGGAACTGAACAACCAGGAGACAGAGAATCTGTTCAGGAGGTGGGGCACGCCAACAATAGACCTGTTTGCACTACTCCAGAATGCGAAATGTCAACACTTTGCATCGAGGGAACAGGAACCAATGTCCCATGGGAATGCCCTATGGATAAGCTGGTCAAAGAAATTTGCCTACGCTTTTCCACCGACGCCACTGATCCCCAGAGTCCTGAACAAGTGCAGGTCAAGCAACATGACTCTCATCCTGGTGGCTCCCCAATGGGCGAGGCAGAGTTGGTACTCTCAGATTATGGAGATGTCGCAGGGCAGAGCACACAAGTTCCCAAAAAGAAGAGACCACCTCTCCATGGAAGGGGGACAAGTTCTACACCCAGAACCAGAAAGCCTCAACCTGTCAGCGTGGCTCCTGAGGACTTAGAGTTCGCACATCTAAAGCTACCAGAGAGCACACTGCGGGTGCTGAGAGAAGCAAGGAGACCCAGCACGCGGAAGTGCTATGGGGAGAAATGGAAGAGGTTCACGCAGTGGTGCCATGGGAAAAACCTGGAGAGAAAACTGACTAGAGTCTACAGTACTTAGATACCTCACGCACCTGATCAAAGCTAAACTAAGCTCGTCCTCGCTGAGGGTTCACCTGGCAGCGATTGTGGCATACACAAGAGGAGAGACAGGAAGAAGTTTCTTCACTTCCAGAGTAGTTAAAAGGTTCTTGGAAGGAGCGAAGAGAATAGCGCCACCCAAGAGGATGCCGCCACCGGCATGGAACTTGAACGTGGTACTGACGGAACTCATGAAGCCTCTGTTTGAACCCATCCATAAAGCATCACTACAGATGCTGACAATGAAGACAGCCTTCCTAGTAGCAATAACATCGCTACGCAGAGTGAGCGAGCTACAAGCTTTGACGCTGCAAGAACCATACATACAAATACACAGTGACAGGGTCGTGATGAGGACAGACCCGCATTTCATGCCCAAGGTAGTATCTCAATTCCACATGAACCAAAGTATCCAGATACCTAGCTTCTTCCAGAAGCCCACGTCAAACGCGGAGAGGGCGCTCCACACTCTGGACGCAAGGCGGGCAGTAATGCACTATATAGAAAGGACGAAAGAACACAGGAAGACGAAACAATTCTTTGTGTCCTTCGCAAGGAGTCTCATGGGTAGACCAGTGACTAAGAACACCATAGCAAGATGGATTGCCAAAACAATACAGCTCTGCCACATGCAAGCTGGTGAAGAGCTCACGGAGGGGCCACAAGCCCACTCGACCAGAAAGAAAGGGGCAACGATCGCCTTCCGGGCAAACACGCCCATCCAAGACATATGCCTGGCGGCGACATGGGCTTCAGTGCACACTTTCACTAAACACTATTGCGTGGATGTGCAGATTAACAAGGAAGCACAAGTGGGCCAAAGAGTGCTTCAACATATCTTTAACAACCAACGCTCATCTTCCACCCAGCCGCCACATGAGTGACAAAACCGCTACGAAATCTATGCACAGCATAGTGAATCCAGAAAGATTCATGCTGCAAAACGAATAGTTTCTTACCTGTCGGTGTAGTTTTGCAGCTTGAAGATCTTTCTGGATTCACTAGCGAACCCACCCACCTCCGCCAGAAAGATGAGGCTGGGGAAGGTGGAAGGACATGAAGTAAGATAGGAACGTTTAACAAGACAAATATACGTGAAGAAGTTTACGTTGAAGGAAAGTTTAATACACATAGCCATGGATTCACCACAAAAAAGGAAAGAAAAAAGAATCCGAAGATGGCGCCCAAGGGTGGGAGCTTCCGCAGGAAGCGTGCCGACGTCACGAAGGTGCACCGAATGGTGGGACGTCGACGCCCACCTGGGCTACAAAAAAAAAAAGAGAAAAAAGACTACGAATCCGGACCCAACCACCTGATCGCGGAATAATGCACAGCATAGTGAATCCAGAAAGATCTTCAAGCTGCAAAACTACACCGACAGGTAAGAAACTATTCGTTTTCTGACTTAGTTGGCCTGGGGCCCTGCTATTCAGGACCCCAGGCTCACTGCTCTCTCTGTAAAATGGATTCCATGTACCCTAGGTACATATCTAATTGGATACTGAGTCACCTTATCAGCCCTTGTACGGTGTACCTTAGGTACCCAGGGCATAGGTGTACCCAGGGCCTACCAGGGACTGCAGCATGTATTATGCCACCCCTGGCTGGCCATCCACATCTGACACAACTGGCTGCACGACAGCTGGGGCAAGGTGGTGTAATCACCCTTTGCTTTAGATATAGTATTCCTATATCTAACCCTAAAATGGACACATGTATTCCTATCAGTCACTCCTATGGCAGGCCTTATCAATCCTGAAGGCAGAGTGCTTGGAATTATGTGAGATGGTGCTCTGGCATGAGCTGAGCTCGTCTGCAGCTTGCGGAACCAAGTCCTAATAGCTGTTCCATGATAACGCGTACCATATACTCTTAAGGGCATTATAATCCTCGCGGTTATTTGAAAACTTTGGTATTGCTTTATCAAAACATGTCGAGTAAGGTGTCATACGAATTGGAATACTAACCCCTCGCCAATTCTGGCGACGGGGTTAGCATTCCACCCTTCTAGAGGGACACGACATGTATGTAACTGTGAACCCCGGTTAAAGCTTAACACAGCCTCAGCTCCACAAAATGGATGCTGCCACCACAGAGTTTGACCTCCTGCTGCTGGGAGTCCTTCCAGCGAGGAGAGCTCGGACAAAGGGTTTCCTCTCAGGCACCATCCCAGACAGGGTTTTGTGTATCCCAGGTAGGCAGGGCTGGAAGGAAGGTGACTGCAAGTGGCACCCCGGTGCTCACTGTGCATATGCCGGCTCAAACCAGTTCTAGGGGCACACCAGCCCCTGAGCTGGGGAGAGACTGGACAAAGGAGAGGGGTGTAACCACCCCCCTCCTGGTCCCACCCATGGTCAGGACCTAGTCGCGTGCCAGCCCCTTTTCTTAGGATAAAGGTAGGAGCAGGCCCCCTTCCCAAAAGAGATAATTCTGAATCTTGAACTACTTTCCACGAAAGGAACTCTTGAACATTTCTGAAGACTCTCCCTTGTGGCTAAGGAGTAGCCACCCTGCATCAGCGGGCACCATCTAAGCGCTGCGGTTTGCTGTAAGTCCATCCTGCGGATCAAGATTGCCCAGCTCGACGAGACCCGGATTCCCTGCCATCTCTGACCTCTACCTGCATCATCAGCCCAGCTGAGATTCGTGGGTGTGACGAGACCCGAGGGACCGGCCATCTTCAGAACCTGCACGACGCTTATCCAGCACGACTGCCGAGGGATCCTCGAGTGAGTGCTTTGGGGTTTGAGAAGCCCTAACCCTGAGCAGCTCCAGCACCGAAGTCCAGCCCCCCAGCATCCACGCGATCTGCGTGGGGCCCTTCTGCTCTTTGCTGCTCACTGCGTTGTCCGGTCACTTGCCTGCTGGCTAGTGGCCCTCCTGACGACGAACCACGACGATTACACCGCTGGTCTGGTTGCTCCAGACTGGCCCTTGCTCCCTTCCAAGAGAGGAGCACCCCGGACCCTCCTGGTCCACTCCAGACGCCATCTTGACTCCACCGCGTGGGCTTGAGTTTGCCAAGGCTTGTTGCTCCAATCCTGGTCTCAGCATCGCCACAGCAGACACCTTCGTGGGACAGCTCGCACCTCCATCCTGGTCGCAGACAACGCCTCCTGGTCCGAGAGACTGCAGAGCCCAGCGTCGTCCACTCACCTGGTCGAGGTGACTTCATCCGGTGCCATCCTGGTGCCCACCTAATCACTGGCTAGTGATTAAGAACTGAGTCCCCTCTGCTTTCAGGTCTTCTCCATCATCGATCCAGGCTTGGATCCCTCCGAATATCTTCACTGGTCGCCTGCCAGCAACTTCTTCTTTCAGGCTCCATAGACTGTAACGAGGAGTCCCGACGTCTTTTGAACCCTATGCAGCCGCAGCCCCTGGGCTAGGTAACCTGAGCATTTCGGTGCTCCAACGTAGGTTCACTATCTAAGTGTCCAGATCCTTTTTCGTTTTCAGCCTATCTAGTCGGATTCGGCCGATAACAGTAACTTTACAAACGCTAGCACCCCATAGACTTCTTCCCGCATCCCGCGTGAGAGTGCACACACTGCACCCGATCTCCCTAGGCCTCCTGCTCCTAACCTTAGGGTTCAGTAGTGTAGTCCTAGCGGTCCTGAAGCCTCTGGATCTTGTTACTTACCTGCTAGTGTTTCGCATTCCACTTTTAGTGTATATGGTTTTTCGTGCCCCTCAGGCATTTGTGTAAATTGTGCAACTTGAAGTATTTTCTTAAGAGTTTTGTATTGTGCTTAGCTCCCTGACTCATAAAGAGCCAGGGTAGTCTTGTTATAAATAAATAGACTTTATTTTTCATAACAACTTGTGTGGTGTCCTTTCACTTGGTGTTCAAGGGGTATATGTGATGGTATAACAGCTGGCTTAACACGCCCTATAGAGTTTAGCCTAAAGACTGCTCTTGTCCATGCTACTAGGATAGCTGGTCTATAAGGTTGACTTACAACCAATCATCAATAAGGGTCGTTTGGAATGATACACAGTGATCACTAGAATAGTGAGCACTATATATCAGGCCAACTTCTCACACCTGGCATCTACATAATGAGGGGAGGCTAGAAGGTACGCACATCACCCCGCCTTTTAATAGCTGGTCTCGGCTAGATTACTCGTTGCTCAGTGAAGAGGTTAATACATGGGTGGACAAGGTTTACACACTCCCGCGAACCCTTTCTGATTACAACCCAGTTCTCCTTGAGGTGGCTATACCCGCTAACCCACACAGACCGTTCACATGGCGCTTTAGAGCAGACGCGCTAACAGACTGAACCAATGCTGACGCTATCAGGACTGCTTTCGTACAATGTTTTGAGTTAAATGTGGAGTCAGTTGATAGTCATGCGACCCTATGGGAAGCCTTCAAGGTGACCATTAGGGGGTATGTATAAGTACTTCGGCAGGGATCCGAAGAGACCTCAGAAGACAACTGCAGACGATTGAAAAACAGCTGGAGGCCCTTGAAACCCAATACAACCACGCACCCTCTAAGTATATACTGGCCCAAATTCATGAACAAGTAGAAGAATACAACTCGCTGGCGGAAATAAAAAAGAAGTATTTATCCAAGCACCATGTGGCTAGGGCCTATGGGGAGGTTGGGATACCTGGCAAGATTCTAGCCAATAGGTTACGTGATAGGGCTGGTAACTCTCTGATAGACTACATTACAGATGCAGACAGGGAGATGTATTATTCTTAACAGGCGATAGTGGAACAATTCCGGATATTCTATGCTTCCATGTACATCTCTTGTGGGGGGATGGATGATTAGGTCATGGATGCTTGTCTAGAGGACACTGCATGCGCATGGTTATCTGATAGTCATAGGAAATACCTAGGCATGCCCATTGATGAAGAAGATATCAAAGAGGCTATTTTATCACTGCCTAATAACAAGGCTCCGGGGCCGGATGGCCTAACGGCAGAATTTTATAAGACATATGCCAACCTAATTGTACCACATCTGCTGGAAATGTACGCAGAAGCTCACGAGTCTGGCACTCTCCCTCCATCCTTGCGACAGGCCCTAATTATCGCCCTGCTAAAGAGGGATAAATCACCCACACAATGTGAGTCCTACCGTGCCTTATCTTTGATAAATTTAGATGCAATGATTTTAGCGAAGATTTTGGCGACCAAAATGCAGCCCCTAATGCCCCTTCTCATACTCTGGATCAATCTGGGTTTATTCCAGACCGTTCCAGCTCCCTCAACTTACGTACTATATTTGCCATGCCTCATGTGCTCAATCCTGATCTGTCGGCTGTTGCAGTGCTTTTAGACTCTGCAAAAGCATTCGATTCTATAGAGTGGAGGTATATGTTGTACATACTCTGCAGAATGGGATTTCCTCCTGTCTTTATTCGTTGGATACAGGTCCTATACACCGATGCCTCAGCGAGAGTTAGGGTGGGAGGGCTCACTTCAGAGCCCTTTCCCATAGAGCGGGGCACTAGACAAGGTTGTCCCTTGTCCCCCTTACTCTTTGCCATCGTTTTAGAGCCCCTCGCGTGCAAATTCCGGCAAGGTCACAGGGCTGCTCCATTGAACAATCATCCGGTTGGAATTTCATTATATGCAGACGATATGGTCTTATATATTCACGAACCGCAGAGATATCTATCCCAGGTTCTGCGGGAATATATCAAATTTGGTCTATTCTCAGGTCTTCAAATAAACTGGGAGATATCTGTCCTCATTCACCTAATTTGCATTACTACCTCGCCCCAGGTAGAATACCTGCTGGTGTGGTCCGAGGACCCAGTTAAATATCTTGGGGTGTTGATACACAGTGATCCTGAGGTAGTAATCAGAGAAAATTATGGCCGAGCATACACTGCATTGTTGCAGCAGATTGATCGTTGGGCTTGTTTGCCGTTATCCCTGACAGATCGTATAGCCATAAACAAGATGATCGTCCTGCCAAAGTTTTCATACTTGTTTTGTAATATTCCAATTCCATTGACCAAACAATTTTTAAAAACAATCCAAACACAATTGCTACGATTAGTGTGGGGGAATAAACAGAGAATTAGCTGGCATACGCTGACACTGTCATTTGAGAGGGGGGGGGGGTTGGTGCCCCAGACTTCTACCCATACTATCTGTACGGGCTGGCGCAGTATGCATACTTTTGGTTTAAAAAGCGATACCAAAGGGGTTGATGGACGGAGCGTTTGAGAAAATCAAACACTCGCCCCCAGTCAATTGATCTGGGTTTACTCCATCACCATTCTTTAGCTCACTTCACCACCCCAGTTCAGGAGGATATGTCCCTCCTATACGAGCTGTATTGGGGAGGTTTGTGAGAGTGGCTCTGCTATTGGCAAAAAGGCTTGTTCTATTCACATGGGATAGTCGTCCGAGTTCAAAAGTGGATATGTGGCTTAAGGACATTGTCTATTGCTGTGAACAGCTGGAACTGTATGCCGAGGAACTACCGGTCTCTTCAAGACCCAAGGACTTTTGGGCTCCCCTGAGAGAATACTTTTTATTTCGCCAAGAATTGGACTCTGAATAAGCGACTCCTGGAAGGATGTGGTCCAGGGACTTCCGATAACCGGTCGTGGTGCTTATGGGGTAAGAGCAGCAACAACTAGGTGTATATCCTCTGTAAATTGACTACCGAAAAATGTCGGACAAGTACGACTTATTCTTTGTTGGTAATGGTTTTGTTATTTTCTACACTGTGAGTATTTTCACACTGTAGCATTGCAATGTATGTCTGACATTGAAATACTCAATAAAAAAATTTAAAAAAAGCTTACAGTATAAGCTATTTTAGTTTGACTATGTTGGATGTGAGGTGATCAAACTTCTGTTTGTGTTATGTTATTTGAGTGATTACCTGGGCAATGGTGGTATCGGTAATCCTAATGTGAAGTTCCCTGAAGGGCAGATCACTAAATATATTGTGAAGAAATGTATTTAACCTTGTTTCCTTCCTCCTGTTTCAAGCCTAATTGAGCAGAGCCTGCGCTTTATTGCAGTAGAACAGAAAAGGAGGATGCCAAAAATGCCAGTGACTGGTTAAGCACCATCAGTCCAACTGGTCATGCAGGCTGCAGAAAGATTTTTTTTATAGGAAAGGTTAGTGTATTTTGATGAAGCAAAAAGCAACCTAATTATCAATGCCATTAACAATAGAAAATCTCCTTGAATACAAGATAAAAGTACGTAGTCCCTACATTTAAAGCTCTCAACTCTGAATATTGTGTTGGCATTAATTAATGCAGCAGGGTACAATATGCATAGGTTGCAAAGGTCCTCTAATGGGTTTTAATCGGTTCATTAATACATGGAAAACAGTTATTATTGATTTGGTGCGAAATATTAACCGACTTGGCACTGCTGGCTGGAACACACCACCTATATTGAAGAGTGGCATCAGTTTTAATCAGTGTATCAATGTTTACTTTTCAGAACCCGTGTACTAGATTTTTCAGCTCTGCATGTTTTCCCAGATCTGGGGTGCTGTTATTACATAAAAATAAAATTGTATCATGTGAACACAGCACCACCGTGTCAGTATTGATACTCAGTATTTTTAGATGGGGATTAATAGTTTTAGGCTCCTAGTAGTTATCATAGACTTATTATAACCATACAGTGATACAAGTTCCAGTTTAAAAGAAGAGGGCACTACAGGTTTTTACTGGGCTTTTCCTTCTCTAAGAACCTAATTGGCATCCACAGCTCCCAGATACCCCTTAGGCAGACCCCCTCAGGATATAGCGGCATAAAAGTGCAAATTTTGCGGCACAAAAATGTAAATTTAGCGGCATTATTGCAGCACTTTATTTTACTCGTAATCATTCCTTTTCAGCCCTAAATCAATGGAACCTGTTTTAGCATAGTATTCCTCTTTGAAATAGGCATGGTTAAAGTTTCTACAGCTCTACGGAAGCACAGCTCCAATCTACTAACCTTGTGGGAGGGGGCGTATTTCTCCCTGGGATTTTCTAGCGCCCATGAGTGCACCCCTGCCGGGGCACCACTTTTACCGCTCCCTGGGTGCAGTCACACAGCTCACCTTTGCTCCATGGGTGCAATCACACATGCTCCATTTGCTCCCTGGGGGCTGTCACACAGACCCCCATCGCTCCCTGGGTGCAGAGGTACAGCTTCCTCTTGTGTTTCGTGCACGGACTCCCTTTTATGGGTAGTGCTGACAGGGCAGACCTCTCGCGATAATCATCCTTCAGAACCAGGTTCCCCAGTTCTAAATTCAGTAGCTCTGACCATGGTGTCACATCCTCTCCCCCACTAAACACCATACCGCCCACTGATAGAAACTCGCACTGCCTCAACTATAACCCATTTGTGCCCCCTATAAACACCTTGATGCGGCTCAATTTAAATTACGCACTAGACAAGAGCAATGTTCTGCCTACAAAAAAAAGTAACATCATCCTGGAAAAAGCAAAAACTCATAGGGAATACAAAATTAAGTAAATCATGTAAAATGTAAGCAGGAAAATCATGGTCACTTTTACACTCACTATTCAGAAATCAGTGAGTGCTTTTGCCTGAAAAGTTAAGGACATGACGACAGGGCACGGAATGGACCCATTTCAATGTCCATTGCTTATATCCTTACAGAATGTAAGCAGTATAGTAAAAAGACCAATTCCCTGAACACCGAGACGCAGTACACATTTTGTTTTCCAACCCACGTGTTGCAGTGCCTCTAGTTCCCCGCCTGGGGAAAACAACGCTAGTCAAAGAAAGACAAGTAAACAAACGTAGAGCTTCACTGGCCAACTCTGTAGAGTGGCGCAAATGTGTTTGGGTATGAATAAAATCAATCTGCCCACTTTGCTATCACTCAGTTTGGCTTTATTTAGTTATTTTTCATGTTTTGAACCTTTTTTCCCCACAGCTACACTTTGGAACATTGCTATCATTGGGCCGGTAGGTACTGTCCAGTACAAAGTACCCAGCACTTTTTTATATAGAGAGAGAGAGAGAGAGAACCGTTACTTCTCAGAAACAAGCAGGTACTCTGTTACAGAGTACCTGCACTTCTATTTATCCATTTCAACCACTGCTTTGGATTAGTAAAATATCACAAAAAGACGTCAATTACAATGTTTTTTTCTTTTTTGGATCCATTTCACAAGGGCACAAATCAACCAACGAAGAAAAGACGGGAAGATCCGTCAGTAGAAGAGAAGCTGCTAGACAAAGAGAGGGAAGAAAAGGGAGGAAGAAAGGGGGGAGGGCAGTTGAAGCGGCAGAGCAGACACAGTCAATGTGTTCGAGGCATGTGGGCTGCTGAATTCATATCTGTGCATAGATCGCCGCCTAGTGTTGGGTCCGGATGATCGCACATTGTTGTCCTGGAAGAGTCTTCAAAGTATCACGAGATAGGTGGTTCCTCCTCTGGACTACAGTGCGCATGGGCATCGACCCCATCCCCAGATTGTTTTTTTTCCGCCATTTAGGTTCGGATGTATATTGGTTCACTCTAGTCGGAATCGATATAAACTTTCTGAAGGCCAAAAGGCCTTTAGTTTTCTCGTCTGTATTGTTCTTGGGTTCGTGCCTAATTCTTCCACTTCCGAGCCGGATTCCAAAGACCCGTGTGCTTTCGACACGGGAGGCCCAGTCTACGCCACAGACCTTATCGACTACTCATCATGGACATGAGTCCGTTCAAGAGGTGTCCCGTGTGCAACTCCAAGTATCCCCACATCGACGTCCACCCGGTGTGCAACAAGTGTCTGTCGCCGGATCATGATGAAGCCAGTTGCATGGCTTGTTCCCGTTTTTGATCCAAGAAGACGCTTAAGCATAGACGTGCTGCGCGCCAGGAGGCCCAGCAGACTGCACCGGCGCCTTTGGACATCTTCGATGCCGGGGATGATGAGGGAGCCGACCGGGAAGTTAGTGAAAACCTGTCGAATCTCGCGTCGGAGGTCGACTATGACGCGGACGCTGAAAAGTTCGAAGCGGAAGAAGTCGTCGACGAGGTAGGAGACGACGATGGGGCCTTTGGGGCCATAGAGGATAGCTCGGACGACGAGCTAACTCACACTGACATTGGGGCCGAAACTCTTCGAAAGGCTCAGGTCGAGGGATCGCCACTAGGCCTTACCCGAGATCTTGCAATGGGTTCTACGGCCCGCCTTCGGGCTCGGCTACGGACGTTACTATTGAGCCGCACCCTACGAATTCGAAACTAAAAGTAAAACCAACAGTCTCGATGCAAGCGAAAGCACTGGTGCCCCCCCCCCCCCCCCCGAAACCGAAAGTGCGCATTACTTTGGTCGGATCGAAGGCCTCGGAGCCGTCGGCACCGACGAAGCAGCAGGGTGTTGTCAATCCAAAGGCACAGGTCAAGGGCGTCGAGACGAAGTCTGCCACACCGAAGACGAAGGTCAAGGTGGTCGAACCGAGTAAATCGGCGCCGAAGGTGGTCGACACAAACAAGGGACTCAGTGATCCTAAGGTTCTCGAGACTCCGCGTCAACATGACAAGGCCAAAAGCGGCACAACCCATGAGTCCACGTCTAGTGGTGCCTCAAAGGATCCGGTCGGCCGCTTTCTCCAAGCAGGTGGCGGACTCCCTAAAGCGCATCAAGGAGAAGGGCTCAACTGTCGACCCGACGGATCCAAAACCTTCGAAGCCGGTCGAGAAACCTCAAAAAGCGTCGACACCCATTCACTTCATGCTGCCGCCGAAGGCTTTCACCCCTAGGATAGGCGCCGGCGGGACCGAGAAGGTGCCCTCGGTGCCGAAGTCGACGACTGTGGTCCCCACCTCAAAGCATCGACAATCTTCGTTGGAAGAACAACAGGAACACTTTATCGATGCCGAGACAGGCAGACTTTCCCTCCATAAACAGAAAATTGGCCCGGAACAGCCGATGGAGTCCTATAAAATTCCTTTAAAGAAGAAGATGGATTCCACTTCAGCTCCCGTTCTTGTGGAACCACTTTCTCCACATGGCCTTGATGTCTCACCCACTTACTCTGACGTGGACGCTGGGGATGGTGATGATGATGATGATGATGATGAGTACAGCTATCCTCACTACACCGACCCTGATGATACCAATGAGCCCTGGGCTGCTGGTGCTGACCCATGTGATCCTCACTCTACCCCAGACACTCAACTTTATTCTGTAAAGACGTCGCCTACAGAGGATTCAGCGGCGTTTAATGCCCTCATTGAAAGGGCGGCTAAGAATCATGACGTCCAGCTCCATGCTGACCCCATTGACGTGGACTTTCTTTTTGACCACTTTTCCGTCTCAGAGAGAACTGTCAAGACTCTGCCTATGTTGAAGGGTGTCTTAAAACATGCTGGGGAGATCTTTAAAGAGCCTACCAGAGCCAGGGTGATAAACCCTAAGATTGAGAAGAAGTATAAACCAGCGCCTACTGACCCTACCTACATCAAGGGACAGTTGCCTTTGGACTCTCTTGATGTTTCAAATGCCCAGAAGAGGGCTAATTCTCAAACAACGGGTGATGCTCCTTCCCCAGATAAGGAAACTAAGGTGTTTGAGGCATCGGGGAAAAGGGTGGCAGCTCAAGCGGCCAATATCTGGCGCATTTCAAATACACAAGCACTTCTAGCGAGGGATGACAGGGCACACTTTGACACACTGGAGACCCTGTTGGAGCACCTACCAGACGACTACAAGGAGGCTGCTGAGATGCTCATCCAAGAGGGGAAGCTGATATCCAATGCTTCTATTAAATGTGCTCTGGACGCGGCTGACACCGCGGCCAGAGCTGTCAACACTAGCTTCATGCTGAGACGACATGCCTGGCTCAGAATCTCTGGATTCAAGCCAGAGATACATTCCACCATTCTTAATCAGACAGTCAATCCTGATCACCTATTTGACCCAGAGGTGGATACCACCTTGGAAAAGATCAAGAAGGACACTGAAACTGCTAAGTCCATGGGGGCCCTGCAGTCCCAGCAATTCAGGGGTGGTTCTTTTCGTCGCTCAGACGCTAGAGGTGTTTCCAGAGGCCAGCTCTCCCAAACCACGCAGTACTATAAGGGCAACACGCAGACCACCTACACCAAACCAAGTCGAGGTGGATATCGTGGGAACAGCGCCAAAGGCAGGGGTCGAGGGAAACAACAACTCCAGATCCTCTGCCACTAACAAACAGTGACGCCTTGTCACTTCCCCCTGACCACGCAACACCGGTCGGGGGGAGACTTCAACAGTTCCTGCCAGTCTGGAAATCCATCACCATAGACAGGTGGGTCACACAGCTTATACAATACGGTTTTTGTCTGGAGTTAACATCCACTCCACCCAACATACCCCCAAGACACCGCCCTATGTCCGCCGAGCATTTGCACTTATTGCAGCAGGAGGTCCTCGTCATGCTGCAAAAAGGGGCAATCGAGCTTGTGCCTGTGGAAGAAAGAGGCACAGGAGTTTACTCACTGTACTTCTTAATACCAAAAAAGGACGGGTCACTCAGGCCCATACTGGACCTCAGACCCCTCAATCATTACATTCTATCAGAGCACTTTCACATGCTGACCCTGCAGCAGGTACTCCCGTTGCTCAATCAGGGGGATTTTCTAGCAACTTTAGATCTCAAAGATGCGTATTTTCACATTCCGCTGCACCCGTCACACAAAAAGTCCCTCCGGCTCACCATCCAAAACCAACATTACCAGTTCAAGGTTTTGCCTTTCGGGGTCACCACGGCACCCAGGGTGTTTACAAAGTGCCTAGTGACGGTGGCGGCGCACCTAAGGAGACAAAACATTCACGTCTACCCTTATCTGGACGACTGGCTCATCCAGGCGAGGTCGGCCCAGCAGTGTGCCGCCAACATGTCCCACGCCATTCACCTTCTCTCTTCACGATCTGGGATTCTCACTGAATTACCCGAAATCCCATCTGCAACCCGCCCACATACGACAGTATCTGGGTGCGACGTTAAATACTCTGGCAGCCACGGCACAGCCAAATTCAGTGAGGGTCAACAGCATTCAATCGCTGAGACAAAGATTCAGACCTCAACACTCGCTCCTAGCGCGAGTGTTCATGCAGTTGATAGGCATGATGGCCTCCTGCATCTCCACAGTCCTGCACGCGAGGCTACATATGCGTCCGCTTCAGGAGTGCTTAGCACGTCAGTGGACTCAGGCTCACGGACAGTTGAAAGACCTAGTGTTGGTGAGCGATCGTACATACAACTCTGCATTGGTGGAATCCACAAAACCGTTGCAAGGGACGACCATTCCAAGAGCCTGTGCCACAGATCATCCTGACGACGGACGCTTCTTTCCAGGAATGGGGAGCTCATGTACTCCATTACACTGTGCAGGTCCTATGGACACCACAGCAAAGGAAGATGCACATCAACGTTCTAGAACTGATGGCGATCTTCATGGCACTAAAAGCCTTCAAAGTACATCAGTGCAGCAAGGTAGTGTTGATCCGGACGGACAACATGACGGCCATGTACTACATTCAGAAGCAGGGAGGAACACACTCTCCACAGTTGTCTCATCTGGCTCAGAGCATGTGGAAGTGGGCCATTCAGAGAAACATCTTCCTCATGGCAGAACAACTCCCGGGCAAGGACCATCAGATGGCTGACCTGCTCAGCAGGTACAGCCACCAAATGCACGAGTGGGAGCTACATCCATCAGTGCTCCACCCGTACATCCGAAGGTGGGGTCATCCAGAGATAGACCTGTTCGCCACAAAGGAGAACGCAAAATGCCGGAGCTTTGCCGCCAGGTTTCCGCACCCACAGTCGCTAAGCAATGCGATATGGATGAACTGGTCAGGCAAATTTGCGTACGCTTTTCCCCCAGCACCTCTAATACCGCTGGTGGCACGCAAGCTGAAGCAGCACTTGATGACTCTCATCCTGGTTGCTCCGACGTGGGCACGCCAACCATGGTACACCACGTTTCTAGAACTATCCGTGGTACCGCATCAAAAGCTGCACCTCACACCCAGGCTTTTGACGCAGAGCCATGGCGACATTCAGCATCCAGATCTGCAACAGCTCAATCTGGCGATCTGGCTCCTGAGGTCTTAGAATTTGGCTACCTCAACTTGCTTCCCGACTGTATGGATATCATAAGAGAGGCAAGAAAGCCCACCACCAGAGCATGTTATGCGGCAAAATGGAAGCGGTTTGTCATTTATTGTGCAGACCACAACATCGACCCTCTAGACGCATCTACTCACAACATCCTTTGTTATCTGTTACATCTATACAAATGCAATCTGGCCTATGCTTCCATTCGTATACATTTGTCCGCAATAGCAGCTTATCTACAAAACAGGCAGCATCTCTCACTTTTCAGAGTGCCTGCCATTAAAGCCTTTCTGGAGGGACTCAAACAAGTTATTCCTCCCCGGACCCCACCAGCTCCTGAATGGAACCTTAATGTGGTCCTCACCAGACTGATGGGGCCACCTTTTGAGCCTCTTCACTCATGCGAGATTCAGTTCTTGACGTGGAAAGTGGCTTTCCTGATAGCAATCACATCGCTGCGACGCGTTAGTGAACTCAAGGCACTAACTATCCAGGAGCCATTCATACAGATTCACTCCAACAGGGTGGTACTTCGCACTAACCCTAAGTTTCTTCCTAAAGTGGTTTCACAGTTCCATATCAATCAGACTATAGAACTGCCTGTGTTCTTCCAAAATCCTGAGTCTGTGGCGGAGAGAATGCTCCACACACTAGACGTCAAGAGAGCTCTAATGTACTACATAGATAGGACCAAAGATTTTCGGAAAACAAAACAACTGTTTGTTGCCTTTTCGCCACAACCCCATTTCCAAAGCAGGTATAGACGGGTGGATCGTTAAGTGCATTCAAATTTGCTATAAAAAATCCAAGCGCACATTAACGGTTCCCCCACGGGCCCACTCCACACGAAAGTTGGGGGGCTCCTTGACTTTTCTTGGAAATATTCCTTTAGAAGACATATGTAGAGCAGCCACATGGTCTACCACACACACATTTACTAAACACTACTGTGTAGATGTGCACTCCAGGCAGCTGTAGGGCAGGCTGTTCTAAAAACACTTTTTCAAACTGCTGCAGCTGGCACAGGCGGCCGCCGCTAATGGAGGGACTGCTATATATTCTATGCACAGATATGAATTCAGCAGCCTACATGCCTCGAACCGAATATGCTACTTACCAGTATGCATCTGTTCTTGGCATGCAGGGCTGCTGACATTCATATCGCCCACCCTCCTCCCCGGCGCCTGTAGCGGCTGCAGCACTCAAAAATTACTCTTAGCATGGTCATCACTTACGGTGTTACACCCCATCTTTGCCACAATGGCTAAAAACAATCTGAGGATGGAGTGGATGCCCATGCGCACTGTAGTCCAGGGGAGGAGCCACCTATCTCGTGATACTTCGAAGACTCTTCCAGGACAACAATGTGCAATCATCCGGACCCAACACTAGCCGGCGATCTATGCACAGATATGAATGTCAGCAGCCCTACATGCCAAGAACAGATGCATACTGGTAAGTAGCATATTCGATTCGCCCTGCTCTTAAGACCGCACTCCTGGACCTGACAAATGTACCAGACTCATCTCCCTTAGAGGACCGGCTATTCCAGAGCCTATCCCAGCCAAAGCCATTTCACTCACATATCGTAAGCTATGCAACAACTTACCATACCCCTTCCACACTCTCAGAAACCATTGGCAGGCAGATTTGGGGCAGATCGATTATGATAATTAGCAAACCGCATTGTTGTCCCCAAGAGAGACAGCCATAAATCATAGTTTTCGATTGATTCAATTAAAAGTTTTACACAAAACGTAGCGTACCTCACCGTGGTAACCCTAGCTAAAATATGAACAAGGCAAGACGCACTCTGTCTGCGAGGATGTAACCAAACGGCAACATTTTATCATATTCTATGCAACTGCCCCCAGACCTCACTCCTGTGGGAGAAGGCCACGGAAAGCTACAAGATGCACTAGGTAAACAAATCACTTTAACACCTCTAATGGGGATTCTGAACGTATGGGATGCAACTGACCTAACAGAAATAGAGCAACAATTAGCCACTCCAGGATACACATTGGTGAAAAGGGCAATTAGTATGAAATGGGGAGCAACAGATTGACAATTGACAATAGGCTGGGTGGCAGACATGGACAAATGTATGATTGCTGAAAAAGATGTGTACAAATCCAGGGGCCGTCCTAAAAAGTGGGACAAATAACGGGGTATCTGTAATGGAGTATATACTAACGCTATCCTGAATGTGACAAGCTTAAATTCAATAAAATTATTAAAATAAAAAATAATAAAGCATGCTGCAATACAGGACTGTCCTTTTCAAACACACATTTTCCATTGAAATTTCCACAAACCTTTCCACTAACATGCAGTTGTACTGACAAAACTATATAACCTATAGATAAACTGTGGAAATCGGGTTTCAGCTAAAATACTTATCATTTGTTCATCACCAAGTAAAGTGTTCTGATTTGATTTCATCCTATTGAACGTTTTTTGTTTTCAGTCAGTGTTATAAAAAATGTGCTTCCATAACTACTGAAATATTTTATTTAATATTTGTACAGTTCATTTGCCGGCTATTTAAATGTGCTAGGAAAAAATTAAACATGATATCCTACGGCCTTTCACTTTACAAAATCTTCCAACTTTGCAGTCAGAAAATTTGATCTTGGTCTCTGAACGCAGAACAAATGTGACAAGATAAAAACAAGATTTAAAAGCATCTTTATTGCTCATTCACTTTTTTAGTCAACAGAACATCTGTTCTTTGTCAGCTCGCCACAATGGACCAGTAGGCCCAAAAAATAGCTCGCCTTGATAAAATCTGACTCTGAAATGGGTGAGTAGATTCCTCGGTTACTGTATACGAGCTATTTATGCCCCATCAACCTATAGCAAAGCAAAATGATGTATAAAGAAAACCTCTGCTTCTTCCTTACCCTGCCACACTCCCCTCATGTGCAGACTTTTTTCAGTCTGCTTTATCTTTATTGTGCCTATGAGAATATATATATATATATATATATATATATATATATATATATATATATATATATATATATATATATATATATATATACACAGATTAGTAAAGTGCAGTCAAGTTTGTTTCAAAATGGGCAACTAACCTGTCAAAATTCACTGAGATTAAGTAAATCCTTCTCATTGTGGATGTTCTGCACTCCCGGCATTTGACCATTGACTAAGTCCCCAAGCTTAGCCTTAATTCTGGGGTGTACACCCATGAATGAGAACCTGTATTACAGGTAAGTAACGTTAGCAGGTGTAGCATAGTCCGATGTTTGTAAAAGTTCTTCAGATGATGATCAGACTATGGAAGATTATTGTAGAGTTATACATTTTACGACAATGCCTGCCTTTGACGCCTATTTTTTACAAGTGTGTACATTTTATTTCTTGACCTTTGATGAACAAAAAATAAAGCACCTCTGCATGTTTCCAGGCAGATTTTACTTGTGTGTTTCCCATTGCATATTGAATGGGGACAGCAAAAACATCTCAGCCCCCACATTTAAAGCCCTCCAACATCATGTAGCGAAGCAGTGTGGGTATCTTTGGGACATATTTGGTCTGGAACTGTTCATCTAGGAAATGTCAGCTGGCAGGACCAGTGGTGGCTTTAAGTGTAAAATAAAGTTTGAGGCATGTGGGCTGCTGAATTCATATCTATGCATAGATCGCCGCCTAGTGTTGGGTCCGGATGAATGCACATTGTTGTCCTGGAAAAGTCTTCGAAGTATCACGAGATAGGTGGCTCCTCCCCTGGACTACAGTGTGCATGGGCATCGACTCCATCCCCAGATAGTTTTTTTCCGCCATTGGGTTCGGATGTCTTTGAATTCCCTCTTGTCGGAATCGATAAAAAACTTTAAGACCAAACGGTCTTTAGCCTAATACGTCGGTATAGTCTTGCATTCGGTCTTAGTTCTTCCAGCTCGGCCTCGAGCCGGATTCCCTACGCCCGCGTGCTTTCGACGCGGAAGGCCCAGTCGACGCTCCAGACCCTATCGACCGTTCATCATGGCGCGCAGTCCATTTAAGAAATGTCCTGTCTGCAACTCTAAGTATCCCCACATCGACTTCCATCCGGTGTGCAACAAGTGTCTGTCGCCGGACCACGATGAAGCCAAGTGTATGGCTTGTTCACGGTTCAGGTCCAAGAAGACGCTTAAGCTTCGACGAACTGCGCGCCAGGAGGCCCAGCTTTCTGCACCGGCGCCTGTGGACATCTTCGATACAGGGGATCTTAAGGAAGAATCTATCCAGGACATTAGTGAGTCGAACCCCGCGTCGGACTACGACTACGACGCGGATGCTGAAATGTTCGAGGCCGATGAAGTCGTCGACGAGGTAGGAGACGACGACGGGGCCATGGAGGATAGCTCGGACGAGGAGCTTCCTCAAACTGACTCTGGGGCCGTGCCAATACATAAGGCTCAGGTCGAGGGATCGCCATCGGGCCTTACCCAAGATCTTACAATGGGTTCTACGGCCCCGCCTTCGGGCTCGGCCACGGACATTGCTGTTGAGCCGCACCCTGGCAAATTGAAACTGAAACCTATGGTCTCGACACAAGGCACTGCGCAGGTGCCGTCCTTGAAACCAAAAGTGCGCATCGCTTTGGTCGGCTCCAAGGCCTCGGAGCCCTCGGCGCCGAAGAAGCCGAAGGGTGCTATCGAGCCGAAGGCTCAAGTCAAGGGCGTCGAGACGAAGTCTGCCGCGCCAAAGACTACAGTCAAGGTGGTCGAGCCGAGCGCCTCAGCACCAAAGACGGTCGACACCGGCAAGGGCCTCGGCGACCCGAAGAAAGCTCTCGGTGCACCGAAGAAAGGACTGACTGACCCGAAGGTTCTCGTGACTCCGCGTCAACAGGACGGGGCCAAAGGCAACGCACCCCGAGAGTCGACTCCAGGTGAGGTCTCGAGGGATTTCGTCGAACCGGCGCGCGCATCCGCCGCGTTCACCAAGAAGGTTACGGACTCCCTACAACGCATCAGGGACAAGACCTTATCGGTCGGACCGAAGGATCCTCCGCCTCCGAAACCAGTTGAGAAACCGCATAAGGCGTCCACGCCCATACTTTTTACGTTGCCGCCGAAGGCTTTCGCTCCTAAGGCGGTAGCCGGCGTTCCCGAGAAGGTTTCCTCGACGCCGAAGTCCTCAACGGTGGCCACCAGCCCACAGCCTCGACTGCCTGCAGTGGACGAGCATCAGGAACACTTCATTGATGCAGAAACGGGCAGGCTTTCCCTCCACAAGCGGAAAATCGCCCCAGAACGTCCAATGGAGTCCTACAAGATCCCTCTCAAGAAAAAGAAGGACTCTACTTTCACTCCCGTCTTGGTGGAACCACTCTCTCCACAGACTCATGATGTTTCGCCCACTTACTCTGATGTGGACGCTGGGGAGGGTGATGATGGGATGAGTATAGTTATCCTGTCTATACAGACCCTGAGGATACCAACGAACCCTGGGCCGCTGGTGCTGACCCAGGTGACCCTCAAGCAGGACAAGACCCTCAACTATTTTCTGCAAAAACGTCTCCTACAGAAGACTCTGCAGCTTTCAATGCCCTCATCGAACGGGCAGCTACCAATCACAACGTCCAGCTCCATGCTGACCCTGTTGATGTCGACTTCCTTTTTGATACCTTCTCAGTCTCAGAAAGAACTGTCAAGACTCTGCCTATGCTGAAAGGTGTTCTAAAACATGCTGGCGAGATCTTTAAAGAACCTACCAGGGCGAGGGTGATAAACCCTAGGATTGAGAAGAAATACAAGTCAGCGCCTACTGATCCTACCTACATCAAAGGACAGTTGCCTCTGGACTCCCTTGTCGTCTCGAATGCCCGGAAGAGGGCTAATTCTCAGACTACGGGTGATGCTCCTCCCCCAGACAAAGAATCCAAGGTCTTTGAGGCATCGGGAAAGAGGGTAGCAGCACAGGCAGCCAACATCTGGCGCATTTCAAATACAAAAGCGCTCCTGGCGTGGTATGACCGGGCACACTATGACACACTGGAAACCCTCTTGCAGCACCTGCCTGATGAATACAAGGAGGCGGCTGAGATGCTTATTCAGGAAGGGAAGCTGATCTCTAACGCTTCGATTAAGTGCGCTCTGGACGCGGCTGATACCGCTGCCAGAGCTGTGAACACTAGTGTTTTGCAGCGTGAATCTTTCTGGATTCACTATGCTGTGCATATTCCGCGGTCTTGTGGTTGGGTCCGGATTCGTAGTCTTTTCTTTGTGTTTTTTTTTTGTAGCCCTTGTGGGCGTCGGCGTCACACCTCCTCGGGTGCATTTCCGGTGACGTCGGCATGCTTCCTGCTGAAGCTCCCACTCTTGGGCGCCATCTTCAGATTCTTTTTTCCGCGGTCTGGTCTGGATCGTTCCCGTTGGGCTCCAGACATTTTTGGAGAAAGTACTGAAAAGGTTTGAAGTTGGAGAAGATATTGGAAGAAGAAGACTAAAGAAGACTTCGTAGACCATTGACAAAGAGAAAAGAAGGAGAAAACCTCGAACTTCGACAATCGTCGACGTCCACGCGGTCAGGGAGGCCTGAACGCTCGAGGATGGACAACACGCCGTTCAAGTTCTGCCCAAACTGCAGACACAAGTACGCGCAGAAAGACCAGCATCCGGTTTGCAACCTTTGCCTACCGGTAGACCACAGAAGCGAGGACTGCAACGCCTGCTCCGTCTTCGCCCCGAAGACCCTTCGTGTGAGGAAGAGACAGAGGGTAGCACACGCCACCCTCGAAGGAAAAGCCCTGACGCCATCGCTGTACGAGCTGGGGATGTCCTCGGAGGAAGAGGACAACGCCGCCGCCGAAGACGACAGCTACACGGTCGTAGAGACCGATTACAAGAAGACACCTGATAAGGTAGGAGACTCGACGTCCCACAAGAACACGAGAGACTCTGTGTCTCGAAAGTACGAGGGCAAGACCCCGAAGGCGCCGACACAGCGACATCTGCCGTCCGCGACCACACACAGGCCCAGCGGATCCTCGGAGAAGGAGTCCCTGGCGCCGAGAGCTGTTGAACAGCAGAAGGCGTCAAAGATCGTCGCCGAAAGGGACCGATCAACGTTGAGGGAGAAAGACCCTAAAGCCTCGGCGCCGTGCATTCAAGCTAAAGCTCGACGAGGAAAGGCAGAAAGGAGACTTCCTGCTAGAGACTTTGCTCCCAACACAAACAAGGAGCCAGTTCCTTCCAATGTTCGAAATCATCTTGGCTTAGAGAAAGGAAGCATTCAAAGAGCCCGCAACATGCAAGGCAGTAACTCCCAGAACAGAGAAAAAGTACAAACACTCCTCAAAGGACCCGGCCTACATTCGAGGCGAGGTCTCCGCAGACTCCATTATCACGGCCACAGCTAGGAAGAGGGCGAGCGTATCCACTACCTTTGGTCCACCACCGGATAAGGAGAGCAAGAGGATGGATCTGGTGGGCAGAAGGATCGAACGGAATGCCGCGACCCACTGGCGCATGGCTAATTCCAACGCCCTGATAAACAGGCACATGTACCAGATCATGGAGGGGCTGGGGCAGTTGGTGAAGGACCTACCCCAGGATGCCAGGCAGAAGGCCGAAAAATTGTTTGAAGAAGGGAAAAACGCGGCAAATTCTTGCCTTAAGACGGCCCTGGACGGAGCAGACACCGCCAGCAGGCTCATGATGATGGGTGTCACGGAAAGGAGACACGCCTGGCTCAGGATCTCAGGGTTCAAACCCGAGGTGCAACACAGTATCCTGAACACACCGTTCAATGGCGACACGCTTTTCGGAGCAACAGTTGACGAGAAACTCTGCCAACTCAAAAAAGATAACGAGACGGCAAGATCCATGGGGGCATTGCAGTTCAGAGGCAACGAAAGAGGCACCCCGTCACGGAGGCCCGGCGGGAGAGGTGGAAACCAGCCAGGTACATCGCACCAGGCTTTCCAGCAAACGCACCAGACAGACTCACAGGCTCAGCAAGGTCAGCAGAAGCAGTCCTGGCAGTACCAACCAAGAGGTCAGTCCTTTCGAGGGAGAAATGGACGTGGCCAGAATAGAAGAGGGGGACAGCAGCCCACCTCGAAGTGACTTCAAAGACCTCCGGTTGCCCGACCACAGAAAAGATCCCAGGGGGGCACCACGTACAAGGGGGTCAGGACAATCTAAACACCTACGACCACATGACACCAGTGGGAGGAAGATTAAAGTTTTACCTCCAAGAATGGAGAGAAATCACATCAGACAAATGGATCCTAAACATTATCCAATTCGGATACTGCTTGGAGTTGGAGAAAAAGCCAACAAGCAGAAAACCAAGGGGAAAGCCACCAGCAAGAGAACAGCTGGCGAGGCTTCAGGAAGAAGCAAAAGAACTTCTACAGAAACAAGCCATAGAAAGGGTTCCCTTCAAGGAAAGAAACAAGGGAATATACTCAACGTACTTCCTAGTACCAAAGGTAGACGACAAAATGAGACCCATCCTAGACCTGAGGTTCCTGAACAAATTCATAAGAACACAGAAATTCAAAATGACCTCCCTGCAGGAGGTGCTACCGCAATTGCAGGTCAGAGACTTCATGGTCACGATAGACCTCAAGGACGCCTACTTTCACATACCGATGAACGAGAAGCACAAGCATATGCTCAGGTTCACAATCGGAGGAGGCCACTACCAGTTCACAACGCTAGCCTTCGGACTAAAATCAGCACCGAGGGTATTCACGAAGTGCCTCGCGGCAGTCGCAGCGCACTTACGAAGACAGGGGATACACGTATACCCTTACCTGGACGACTGGCTGGTGAAAGCAAACTCGTACCAGAAGTGCAAGCAACATGCACATACAGTGACGAGCACGCTCATAAACCTGGGATTCTCCGTCCATTGGAAGAAATCGTCAATGGAGCCGGAGCAAGTGAAGATCTTCCTGGGGGCAGAGATCAACACCTTATAGGGCAAAGTGTTCCCCAGCGAGAAGAGAGCAAGGGCACTGGTCAAGGAAACTCGCCTCTACCGGAAGGGACAAGCTCGGACAGTGAGGACTGCGAGCAAGATCATGGGATGATGGCATCATGCATCCACCTGGTGCCGAATGTGCGGCTCCACATGAGACCCATGCAAGAATGGCTCCAGGAACAATGGTCACAGGCTTCTGGCAGTTGGGAGGATCTTGTGGTGGTGACGCACAAAGTGCAGAAGGAGATGACATGGTGGACCATGGAGAACTTAACAAGGGGAAAGCCTCTAACACCCCCAACTCCGACAGTGACCATCACCACAGACGCATCCCTGAAGGAATGGGGCGCTCACATGGAGGAACTCAAAGTGAGGGGTCTATGGACGCCAACAGATGCGACAAAGCACATCAATTACCTCGAATTGAAGACCATCTTCCTTGCACTGAAAGCCTTCCAGACAAGACTGTACAAGCAAAGGGTGTTGCTGCAGACAGACAACACCACAGCGATGTTCTACATCAACAAGCAGGGTGGAACACAGTCAACAACGCTTTCAACGCTGGCACAGGAGATATGGAGATGGGCCATCCCTCTCCAGATAGACCTGCTAGCCATACACCTACCAGGGAAGGAGAACATTCAGGCAGACTGGCTGAGCAGACAGACATCGGCATCCCACGAGTGGGAGCTCAATGCTCAGGAGACAAGGTGGTTGTTCAACAGGTGGGGAACGCCATCAGTGGACCTGTTTGCAACATGCCAGAATGCGAAATGCCGAAACTTTGCATCCAGACAACACGAAGAGGGGTCCCTTAGGAATGCCCTATGGATAGATTGGTCCGGGACATTTGCTTACGCTTTTCCCCCGATACCACTGATACACAGAGTACTGAGCAAGTGCAGAGCGAGCAACATGACCCTGATACTGGTGGCGCCACAGTGGGCGAGGCAGACATGGTACTCGCAGATCATGGAGATGACAGTGTGCAACCCACAGATTCGGCAGAAGAAAAGACCTGCTCTCCATGCAGAACGGAGAGGTGCTGCACCCAGAGCCAGAGAGCATGAGCCTGGTAGCATGGCTCCTGAGGACATAGAGTTCGCACATTTGAGACTGCCAGAGAGCACCCTCAGGGTCCTTCGGGAGGCACGAAGGCCCAGCACACGGAAGTGCTATGTCGCAAAGTGGAAAAGATTCACGATGTGGTGCAGGCGGGAAAGACTTCACAATAAAATGAAGGACTCCACAGTGCTAAAATACCTGACGCACTTACTGGAGAAAAACTTCAGCTCGTCCTCCTTGAGAGTTCACTTGGCAGCTATAGTGGCCTACTCTCACAAAAACAGGAGCCTAGGGGGAAACAGAGACAGGCCGCCCCCCACTCAAAAATCTCTCTAACAACAATGGCCTGCTCCTGAACAGCTCGACGGCTAAACAGAGTGAAAAAGTTTTTATTCATGAGGTAGAGAGAATATCTGACTTCTACCCCCAGTGTTACACTACGTTGTAATTTTCAATCTGGCAGAGATGCCGAGGTGTGTGTATGTGTATCGGTGTCACCCACCACTACATATATATCCTCCCTTCCATACGTGAAGGGAGGGGAGGTTGACAGTGCCTCACGGAAGCAACACCAAGGGGAGGACTGTATCAGACTGGTACTCGCCTGATTCCTCACTTCTCATCATCGGCTACTGTCAACCTTAAAGAAAATGGGAGAAAACAAACATAAAGACAGTGCATACAAGACCAACAACCGTGAGGTGTTGTGAGTGCTGAGAACCCAATGTGATATTTCTGTGCCCAAATGAGTGAAAAAACAAAATATCACTATAAAAAGAGTAAAACTGGCGTGGCCAAGATGGCGGCGGAGTAGGACGCCTTTTCGTGCCGCTCCGGCGCTGATCCAACATAGCAACTAATAGCACGATTCTTGGGGGCACCCACGAGCCCCTACGGTGGCGGAGACGTTCGCCTAGCAGAGCGGCGGACGTTGGCGGGGTCCCCGGAGCGGTGTAACCCCCAGAGCACCTGCAAGGACGTTCGCAGCCTACGGCCTGTGAGACCCCGGGCTTTCCAACCATCGCGGCCCGGCGTGGTCGAGGGGCGGGGCCCTAGATCCGCCTGCAGGCACTGGAGCAGACGGTCGGCTGAGCGGACCGGAGTTTGGACGAGGGAGGTTCTATCGGCGAGACCCGGCTCATACCCCGCCACGCCTGGGAGAGGACCCCTGGCCAAGTAGCGCCACTTGCACAACCGGTGGCCCCTTGCTAACGCCATCGACTGGCCTCCCCACGTGGGTGGCGCTTGCGGCCTGCTTGAACTGTCCGAGCCTAGGGCCGGGTCGCTGCACGGAGCCGGACGACGACGGGGCACGGGAGTGACTCTATCGCTCATTGGTGGCGGAGGCTCGGAGGACCGAGGCGGCAGATCGCTGGCCCCCTGGAACTCCCGTCTGGGATACGGGAGACGCTCACAGTCAAGTGCCTGAGGGCGGGGAGCCTGGAAACGACTGGAGGCGAAGGAAGGAACCGAGTGCTTGGCCCGCCGGCAGACCCCGCTGCTTCCTTGGCCACGTGGAGCCGACACAGGGCGTCATGTCTACAGTGCAACGCAAACGAAACCAGGGGAAGGACAAGGCCTCCCAACAACCGGCCTCCCCTGGAGCTAGTGGCTCATCAAGGCAATCGGATGAAGACGCTCCGGTGACGAAGGCCTTCATGTCGGAGCTGTTTGCCTCCATCAAGGAGGACATATCGGAACTCAGGTCGCAGCTCGCCTCCGACCTGCGGGAGGTGCGGAGGGACGTGGACGGCATAGGAGAGAGGGTGGCGACCCTGGAGGACAGGGACCTGAGCGTGGCCACAGATGTTCATATGCTCCAGCAAGACATTATCCGCCTCACCGAGCAGAATTTGGACCTCCAACTGCATACGGAAGACCTTGAAAACCGCTCCCGTAGGAACAACATCCGTATACGGGCGGTGCCCTGGGACGGTGAGGCGGGAGACCTCCGGGGATACGTACAGGAGCTGTTCCTCCAGGTCCTAGATGAGGAGGACACGACGGAGATACGGATGGACAGAGTGCACCGGGTGGGCTTGCCGCGGCGAGGGGGGGGTCCTCCCCCCGACATACTGGTGTGCGTCCACGATTTTCAACTCAAGGAGAGGATACTACGGAAGGCCAGGACCATCGACTCATTGCTATTCCGTGGCCATAGACCCCAGCTGTTCCAGGACTTGGCGGCCTCTACCTTACAAAAACGAAGGGACTTCCGTCCTATCACAGCATTCCTGAAAGAGAGGGGGATCGCCTACTCTTGGGGGCACCCTTTCAGAATAATTTTCAGATGGCAGAACCGCCTGGCCCAAGTACGCACACTTCAGGCGGCAAAAGAGCTTCTGGGATTGGCGGATGTTCCATCATCGCAGGCCACGGCGGCCTCCCCATCTCGGCAGCGCCGCCGATCAAACTCTTGGCACAGGGTAGGGCGCTCCCCCGCCGGATCCCCTGCAAGACAACGTCCGGACCTCTCTACCAGCCTGCAGGAACGAGGGGCAGCGGTCGCTTCGGTGGCCTCGGCCACGTTGGCTGCTTCACAGCTCAGCTCTGGGGCGGCGTGATCCCCAAATGGCGGATTGGCGCCGGGAAGGCTCGGGCCTTCTGATCGAGGGTGTGCAAGTACTCTGGTGGAGACGACCTTGATTACGGCCAAGGGGAATAGTGGCTTCATTCCTCTGGCCTGTCACTCGATTGGGGGCTTCCTACGGACTTCGGCCTACTGATCCTGTTGAGTATGGTTTTTGCACTTTTTTTTCCATTTTTGTACAATGTTCTGTGTTGGTTCGGGGGGGTTTTGGTTCGGGGGACTGTTGGGGAGGGGGAGGGGGGGCCGTGACGGCAGGCCTTTGGGGATGAATGTAGAGAATGAGTGGTGGACTGCGCGCCATGCTGTAGAGGGGCTGAGCCTACGACTGTTCTGGGAACGTTTGGGAGCACGTGGTTGGGGGGAGGGGTGGAAGGAGGGTTGGGCGCCATTTGTATTTCTGTTAGCAAGATCTTTGGGAGGTGTTTCTTATGCCGATTAGTATAGGCACTTGGAATGTCAAGGGCTTGAATTCCCCTCAGAAGAGACAGAAGGTCCTGAAATACCTTGTAGACCATCACCTTGATGTGGTGGGGCTTCAGGAAACCCATTTAGCTCGAAAGGATGAAATGCGGCTCCGACACAGGGCGTACCCCATTGTGTACAGGTCCTCAGCTGTCACGAAGCATCGGGGGGTGGCGTTAATGTTTAAGGCAGCGTTGCATTTTCAGCCTGTGGGAGTCCGCACCGATAGAGAAGGACGGTGGTTGATGGTCAAGGGGCACGTCCAGGGCAGGTTGTGTACGTTTGTGGTGCTCTACTTGCCTAATTCGGGCCAAAATAAGTACTTGCAGGAGCTGCTGGAGAAGGTGGGGGACTTTGCGGAAGGACTTGTATTCATGTTGGGTGATTATAACTTGGTCTGGGATGGGGAGATGGACAGCTCGGGGGGTCGGAGGGCGGACACGGGGGTTTTCTCGGGGAGTACACAGAGGGGGGTGGAGGAGATGGGGCTGGTGGATGGTTGGAGGTTTTTTCACCCTGCTGTGAAGGACTATACGTTCTTTTCCCATGTGCACCACTCCTACTCCCGCCTGGACTACGTCTTCCTCAGCCAGTCCCTTAGAGGGAACATCTTAGATGCCGCCATTCTCCCGATTTCTGTCTCGGATCACAGTCTTCTAGTGCTCACGCTTCGGTGGTCGCCGCCGGACACCGCGAACCGGAAATGGTACTTCCCGGCCTCGGTGGCCCGAGACGATGTATCCCATCAGGCCTTGCGTCAGGCCATCCGGGACTTTTTTGATAGCAACCCTCCCTCGGACACGTCCCTAATGACTACCTGGGACGCCTTTAAGGCGACGATCAGGGGGACGTGCCTGGGCCTCAACTCGCAATTGAACACCTTACATAGGAAGGAGAGGGAAGCGCTGGAGGCAGAGGTGCTCGCGCTTGAGAGGGAACACAAAGCTAATCCCTCGAGGGTGACCCTACGTCCCCTAACGGCAGTACGGGGCAAGTTGAAGTCTCACTACACGAATAGGGCTGAACTCACACTGTTGCGGCTGGGCCGGCTCTCCTACTCTGGGGGCAACAAGATTGGTAGACACCTTGCCCGGCAACTGAAGGATAAGAGGGAGCGGGAATACGTAGGTGGGATTAGAGACTTGGCAGGAGTGCTCCAGCACGATGACGAGGCGAAGGCTGATGTCTTTGGCCGCTTCTACGCCGCGTTGTACGCGGGGGAAGAGTTGGACGCGGCTAATCAACGTACATTTTTGCAGCGCATATCGCTTCCGCAGGTGCCAGGGGCCTGGAATGACTTACTGGAGGCTCCGATCACAAGGGAGGAGGTTCTCGCGGCTATTAAAAACCTGAAACTACACAAAGCCCCCGGCCCCGACGGGTTCACCGCTGTCTTTTACCAGACCTATGCGACTGAGGTGTGTGACTTCCTGGTCGCCCTCTTTAACGACATGGCTGGACCTGGGGTGAATTCTGGGACCTTGGCGGAAGCAGTGATCACGGTCCTGCCGAAGCCGGGGAAGGACCCGGAGTGGTGTGCCTCATACCGCCCTATAGCCTTACTCAACATCGACGCCAAGCTCTACTCGGCTATATTAGCGAGCCGCCTGCAAGACCTGCTGCCGTCGATTATCCATGCGGACCAATCGGGCTTCATCAAAGGCCGCCAGACGCATGATAACACCCGGAGGGTCATCCACCTTATAGAGAAGGCGGACAGGTTCCGCATCCCGGCGGTCTTGGTGGGGCTGGATGCGGAGAAGGCTTTCGACCGCGTGGACTGGGGCTTTCTCTTCCACACGTTACGGGCGTTTGGGTTTTCCGATCGCTTCATCGCGATGGTAAGAGCTAACTTCTGCAGCCCGCGTTCACGGGTGGCGGTGAACGGCCACTTGTCGGCCTTCTTCCAACACTCGCGGGGCACTAGGCAGGGATGTCCCCTCTCGCCCTTGCTGTTTGCACTCAGCATTGAACCTCTGGCGCTGGCAGTCCGGGAGCATGAGGGGGTGAAGGGCATCCCGTTCACTGGGGAACAGCACAAGATCACCCTGTTTGCAGATGATGTCCTCTTGTCGTTGGCCGACCCCGCTAACTCCCTTCCGTGTGTACGTGATATATTGCTGGAATTTGAGGCGGTGGCCGGCTTCAAGGTCAACTATGGCAAATCGCATGTCCTGAACCTGACCCTATCTCAGGCCGAGGTGGCACGGGTGAAGGCGACGACGCCGTTGGCCTGGGCCTCGGGGTCCCTGCTATATCTCGGGGTACACCTCACCCCGACAGTGGGCGGTCTCTTTGCGGCCAATTTCCCGCCCCTCATGGCCAGATCACGCGTGGAACTGGAGAAATGGAAGCCTAGATTCCTGTCCTGGCTGGGACGGGTACATGCTATCAAAATGGTCCTTCTCCCCAAATATCTATACCTGTTCCAAGCCTTGCCTATTCCACTGCCCTCTACCTTTTTTAGCCACCTCAAATCGATGATGTGGAAATTTGTCTGGCAAGGTGGTCGGGCGCGGCTTTCATTTACACTCCTGCGGCGCCTGCGAAATGACGGAGGGGTAGGCCTTCCGGACTTCCACCTCTACTACAAGGCGGCCCAACTTAGGGTTATGGTGGAGTGGTCGCAGCAGTTCTCTGACAAACACTGGCTGCACATGGACCGGAGTGTGGCAGGCCGGTCCATCTGGGACCTAGCGTGGAAGCCGAAGCGAGACCGCCCGGTAAACGCGTACATTAGTACCCCCACGGGGACTACGCTGAAAGTCTGGGACACACTGGCCAGTGACGAGAGATGGACGACCTTCCCATCCCCGTTCACCCCTTTGCACTTTAATCCAGAGTTTTCCCCGGCGCTCACTGAGGGCCCCTTTGACGTTTGGAGGGAGGGGGGATGCCGGGCATTACTTCACTTGTTCCATGGCCCCGAACCCTTGACGTTCGAGAACTGCATGCGGGACTATCAAGTGCCGCCGGGGGAAAGGTACCGGCATTTACAACTGCTACACTGGGCCACTTTGCCCGCGGTGCGAGAAGCGGCGACGAGACCTTTATCCGACTTTGAGGCCTTTCTCCTGAAGACCTCGGCCATGAAGGGGGCTATCTCCTTTTTATATCGGCTGCTGCTCCGCTCGGCCCTTTCCCCTAGACCGCGTTACATGGAGCAATGGGAGGAGATGGTGGGGAGGGATATCACTGACGGAGAATGGTCGGCGCTTTGGAAGGACATGACGCAGTTTAACCACTCCATACTCTTGAGGGAAGCACATTACAAAACCCTAACGCAATGGTACATGGTTCCGGCTCGACTTCATCGCATTTTCCCGGCGGCCACGGACAGGTGTTGGAGGGGTTGTGGCCTTTTGGGGGATTTCCGCCACGTTTGGTGGGATTGCCCGATCATTAAGCCCTTCTGGGCCGAGATCTTATCGCATATTAAAGACATTTTGCAGTACCCTATCGATGACTCCCCCGAATTTGTTTTGCTGGGTTTGAGAGATCCCGGCCTGGAACACCAATCGCGAGCCGACAAAAAGATCTTGTGGCTGTGCCTCGGCGCGGCCAAGCTCACGCTGGCCTCGGCCTGGAAACGTAAGGAGGCCCCGGCGGTTTCCCTTTGGCACTCCAGACTGTGGAGACTTCTGAGTCTCGAGAGAATGGCGGATATATTTATAGGCAAATATAAAAACTTCAAGCACGTGTGGGGCCCCTTGGTGTCCTTTCTTTCTGCTGGCTTGCCTTCGGCTGTTTGCCCGGCGTCATTGAGGAACTTGCACTTGTTTCAACTCTAGAGGGTGCTTGGTGTATGAATGAGATTTGCGAGCGGCGCCGTCACGGGGGGGGGGAGGGGGGAGTTTTGTTTTTGGGGGGAGGGTAGGGTGTTGCATTGGGACAGTTACTTCACCGAGATGAGGCATACTTGATCGCTGGAGAACTCCTGGACTAGTTGCTGGCTGCACTATTTGAGCTACCCCTTGGCGGGGGATTGCTGCGGGACTGCCGACATTACCAGCACTGAAGACTTTTTTGCTTTAATGCCCTGCCTCATCTTCCTTTTCAGCCTTCCCACTGTGTGGGACCTTCCATGCGCCCACTGTGATGTCTTTTGTTAATTGTTATTTTTTTCTCTGTATGCAAAATAAAAATTTTACAAAAAAAAAAAAAGAGTAAAACTAACTGGCAACTCATAGCTTTATTCTGCGCTGTTAGCTCACTCTGATTAAAAGTCAACCGACATGTTTCATCACTATACTTTCAGTGATTTCTTCAGGGTTTTGTTGGTGGGTCAGCGTTTAGCATGCACCTTTCAGAATCTTCCCTTATTGTACCAGGTGGCCTGCTGAAATGAGCCTACCCGGCCCCTGTGGAAGACTGTGTCAGAGTATCGTTCCCTGTCTGTGTACTGGGACGCTTTGAACCGCCAAACGGTCGGTATCGCGTAGGTGTGCTGGTGTGGTCTCGGCTCGAGGGGTGAGCCGAGACCACACCACAACACCTCACGGTTGTTGGTCTTGTATGCACTGTCTTTATGTTTGTTTTCTCCCATTTTCTTTAAGGTTGACACCTCGGCATCTCTGCCAGATTGAAAATTACAACGTAGTGTAACACTAGGGGTAGAAGTCAGATATTCTCTCTACCTCATGAATAAAAACTTTTTCACTCTGTTTAGCCGTCGAGCTGTTCAGGAGCAGGCCATTGTTGTTAGAGAGCTATAGTGGCCTACACAAGGGGTGAGATGGGCAGAAGCTTCTTCAAATCACAAGTTGTCAAGAGGTTCCTGGAAGGAGCGAAGAGGATCGCACCACCCAAGCGTGTGCCGCCACCGGCATGGAACTTGAACGTAGTCCTGACGGAACTCATGAAGGAGCCACTTGAACCAAATTCCACATGAACCAGTCCATACAGATACAGAGTTTTTTCCAAAAACCAACCACTAGCGCAGAGCGAGCTCTGCACACCCTAGACGCCAGAAGGGCGGTCATGCATTACATTGAGAGGACAAAGGGACACAGGAAATTGAAACAGTTCTTTGTGTCGTTCGCCAACAGTTACATGGGCAAAGCAGTAACCAAGACCACTATTGCACGCGGGATCGCGCAAACAATTCAACTCTGCCACAAAAGGGCAGGACAAGAACTGGCAGAGGGGGCGCGTGCCCACTCCACTAGGAAGAAGGGGGCTACAATAGCCTTCCTGGCCAATACACCCATACAAGACATATGCCTGGCGGCAACATGGGCTTCGGTGCACACATTCACGAAGCACTACTGCGTGGATGTTCAGATGAACAAAGAAGCACAAGTCGGACAAAAGGTGCTCCAGCATATATTCAGAAACCAGAGCTCATCTTCCACCCAGCCGCCACAGAAATTAGAAACCGCTACAAAATCTATGCACAGCATAGTGAATCCAGAAAGATTCACGCTGCAAAACGAATAGTTATACCTGTCGGTGTAGTTTTGCAGCTTGATGATCTTTCTGGATTCACTAGCGAACCCACCCACATCCGCCAGAAAGATGAGGCTGGAGAGAGAAGAGGTGGTCAAAAAAAAAAAAAAAAAAAAGGGAGAGAAGTAAGAGACTTTAAGGACAAAGCGGTAAAATTCTCACCTAAATAGAACATTGCCATTACTTCGGAAACGAAAGAAACACGGAAAAAAGAATCCGAAGATGGCGCCCAAGAGTGGGAGCTTCCGCAGGAAGTATGCCGACGTCACCGGAAATGCACCCGAGGAGGTGTGACGCCGACGCCCACAAGGGCTACAAAAAAAAACAAAGAAAAGACTACGAATCCGTACCCAACCACAAGACCGCGGAATATGCACAGCATAGTGAATCCAGAAAGATCTTCAAGCTGCAAAACTACACCGACAGGTAAACTATTTGTTATGCTACGACGACATGCCTGGCTGAGAATCTCTGGATTTAAGCCAGAAATCCAAACCACCATCCTTAATCAAACAGTGAATCCAGATCACCTGTTTGGCCCGAGGTTGACACCACCCTAGAAAAAATCAAGAAGGACACGGAAACTGCTAAGTCCATGGGTGCCTTACAGTCCCAGCAATTTTGGGGTGGGTCTTTTCGTCGCTCAAGCACTAGAGACGTTGCCAGAGGCCAGCTCTCCCAGTCCACGCAGTACTACAAGGCCAACACTCAATCCACATACACCAACAAGAGCCGAGGTGGATATCGTGGTAACAGCGCCAAGGGCAGAGGTCGTGGAAACAACAACTCCAGATCCTCTGCCACCAACAAACAGTGACGCCTTGTCACTGCCCCCTGACCATACAACACCGGTCGAGGGGAGACTCCAGCAGTTCCTGCCAGTCTGGAAATCCATCACCACAGACAGGTGGGTCAGAGAGCTTGTACAATACGATTATTGTCTGGAGTTAACATCCACTCCACCCAACATACCCCCAAGACACCGTCCTATGTCGGCCGAGCATTTGCACTTATTGCAGCAGGAGATCATCGTCATGCTGCAAAAAGGGGAAATCGAGCTCGTGCCCGTGCAGGAAAGAGGCACAGGGGTCTACTCCCTGTACTTCTTAATACCACAGAAATACGGGTCCCTCAGGCCCATCCTGGACCTTAGGCCATTCAACCAATACATCCTGTCAGATCACTTCCATATGCTGACCCTGCAGCAAGTGCTCCCGTTGCTCAGTCAGGGGGATTTTCTCGCGACTTTAGACCTGAAAGATGCGTACTTTCACATTCCACTGCACCCTTCCCACAGGAAGTACCTCCGGTTCACCATGCAAAACCAGCACTGCCAGTTCAAGGTTTTGCCTTTCGGAGTCACCACGGCACCCAGGGTGTTCACAAAGTGCCTTGCGATGGTGGTGGCGCACCTCAGGAGACAGAATATCCATGTCTACCCTTATCTGGACGACTGGCTCGTCCAGGCGAAGTCAGCCCAGCAGTGTGCCGCCCACATGTCCCATACCATTCACCTCCTGCACGATCTGGGATTCTCACTGAATTACCCAAAATCCCACCTCCAACCCGCCCACATACGGCAGTATCAGGGTGCGACCATAAACACTCTGGCAGCCACAGCACAGCCAAGTTCAGTGAGAGTCAGCAGCATTCAAACGCTGATCCAAAAATTCAGACCTCAACACTCGCTTCCAGCAAGAGCTTTCATGCAGTTGATCGGCATGATGGCCTCCTGCATCTCCATAGTACCGCACGCGAGACTACATATGCGTCCGCTTCAGGAGTGCTTAGCACGTCAGTGGATTCAGGCTCACGGGCAGTTGAAAGACCTAGTGTTGGTGAGCGGTCGGGCATACAACTCTCTGCATTGGTGGAATCCACAAAACCTTTGCAAGGGACGACCGTTCCCAGAGCCTGTGCCACAGATCATCCTGACAGCGGACGCTTCTCTCCAGGGATGGGGAGCTCATGTACTCCATTACACTGTGCAGGGACTATGGACACCGCAGCAAAAGAAGATGCACATCAACGTTCTGGAACTGATGGCTATCTTCATGGCACTCAAAGCCTTCAAAGTAAACCTGTGCAACAAGGTCGTGTTGATCCGGACGGACAACATGACTGCCATGTACTACATTCAGAAGCAGGGAGGAACACACTCCACAGCTGTCTCATCTGGCTCAGAGCATGTGGAAGTGGGCCATTCAGAGGAACATCTTCCTCATGGCAGAACCCCTCCCGGGCAAGGACAATCAGATGGCGGACCTGCTCTGCAGGTACAGTCACCAAATGCACGAGTGGGAGATACATCCATCAGTACTCCAACCGTACTTCCAAATGTGGGGTCATCCAGAGATAGACCTGTTCGCCACAAAGGAGAACGCAAAATGCCAAAGCTTCGCCGCCAGGTTTCCACACCCACAGTCGCAAGGCAATGCGATATGGATGAACAGGTCAGGCAAATTTGCGTACGCTTTTCCCCCAGCACCTCTGATATCGCTGGTGGCACGCAAGCTCAGGCAGACTCGATGACTCTTATCCTAGTTGCTCCAACGTGGGCTCGCCAACCATGGTACACCACGTTTCTGGAACTATCCGTGGTGCCGCATCAAAGGCTACGCCTCACACCCAGCCTTCTGACGCAGAGCCGTGGCGACATTCAGCATCCAGACCCGCAACATTCAGCATCCAGACCCGCAACAGCTCAACCTGGCGATCTGGCTCCTGAGGTCTTAGTTTGGCTACCTAAACTTGCCTCCCGACTGTATGGACATCATCCGGGAGGCGAGGAAGCCCACCACAAGAGCATGCTATGCGGCAAAGTGGAAGCGGTTTGTCCTTTAATGTGCAGACCACAACATTAACCCGCTGGATGAGTCTATTCATAACATCATTTGTTATCTTTTCCATCTGTACAAATGTAATCTGGCCTATGCTTCCATTCGCATACACCTATCTGCAATGACCGCTTATCTCCAGAACAGGCAGCACCTCTCACTCTTCAGGGTGCCTGCCATTAAAGCCTTTCTGGAAGGACTCTAAAGAGTCATCCCTCCGCGGACTCCACCAGCTCCAGAGTGGAACCTCAATGTGGTCCTCACCCGGCTGATGGGTCCTCCCTTTGAACCACTGCATTCCTGCGAGATTCAATTCTTGACTTGGAAAGTGGCTTTCCTTGTAGAAATTACATCGCTGCGACGCGTTAGTGAGCTCCAAGCCCTAACTATCCAAGAGCCATTTATTCAAATTCATTTCAACAGGGTAGTGCTTCGCACTAACCCTAAATTCCTTCCTAAGGTAGTGTCTCAATTCCATATTCACCAGACTATTGAGTTGCCTGTTTTCTTTCGAAATCCCGAGTCATTGGCGGAGAGAATGCTCCACACCCTTGACGTCAAAGGGCCCTGATGTATTACATCGATTGGACCAAGGATTTTCGGAAGACTAAACAACTTTGTTGCCTTTGGGCCACAACACAAAGGTAACCCCATTTCCAAGGCTGGTATAGCCAGGTGGATTGTTAAATGTATTCAGATCTGCTATCTGAAAGCCAAGCGTACTCTCATCGTTCCACCAAGGGCCCACTCCACCAGAAAGTTGGGGGCCTCCATGGCTTTCCTTGGAAATATTCCTTTGGAAGACATATGTAGAGCAGCCACATGGTCTACCACACACACATTTACAAAGCATTATTGTGTTGATGTGCACTCCAAACAGCAGGCAGCTGTAGGGCAGGCAGTTCTAAAAACACTTTTCCAAACTGCTGCAGCTGGCACGGGCGGCCGCCGTTAATGGAGGGACTGCTATGTATTCTATGCACAGATATGAATTCAGCAGCCCACATGCCTCGAACCGAATATGCTACTTACCAGTATGCATCTGTTCTTGGCATATAGGGCTGCTGACATTCATATCGCCCGCCCTCCTCCCCGGCGCCTGTTGCAGCTGCAGGATTCACATATACTTCTAGCATGGTCATCATTCACTTAGTTTCACTCCATCTTGGCCGCAATTGCTAAAAACAATCTGGGGATGGAGTTGATGCCCATGCGCACTGTAGTCCAGGGGAGGAGCCACCTATCTCGTGATACTTCGAAACTCTTCCAGGACAACAATGTGCAATCATCCGGACCCAACACTAGGCGGCGATCTATGCACTGATATGAATGTCAGCAGCCCTACATGCCAAGAACAGATGCATACTGGTAAGTAGCATATTCGATCCAGGAAAAACACTGGAAGGGAAATAATATGTAAACTCAGTGTCTCTTTTAGTGGAGTTTTTCTCTTTTAATGTAGCCTTCCCATAACAGTGGAATAGGGGGAGAGGGAGGGATTTCTGAGTAGTGACACTGACTGTCTCTCATAGTGATTTTTTTAACCACATTTCACAGTGTTAACTTTCCCTTTGCAAGTCACACTGTACAAATATCTTTGAAAAAGAATGTCTTGCTCTTGTTCTTTGCACCAAGAGTAAGAGCCCTTCTGCCTAAAAGAACAAGTTAGTATGAAGGTAGTTGTTTGACTATGACTTGAAAATGCTCAACAATGTTATGACCTTTTTAGGGATCTCCTGTCTCCTCTTCCATTGATCAAGAATCCAATGAGGAGGCGGATGAGGATGAGGATGAGGATGAAGATGAAGAAGAGTCCTCGGACACAGATATCGAGGAAGAGTTGCAGAAATGTGAAGACTTGTCCGAGCCTGAGGAGGAGGCTCTAGGTAAGTCTGAAACCTAGACTGTAAGGGTGTAGGGACGTACCATTGACAGTATTGCAGGTAGGACATCGGAATAGGTAAAGAGTTCATCTGTGCTCCACGTGCTAGCCGTTCTGTAATGTGCTCTTTCTTAACTTCACAATATTGTGTCACCATGGGTTTTGACATCTAGGAGTATGATGGTCAACACTGTTGGATTCATCATCAAGAGCTGAGTAATATTCCTACCTACACAGGTGTAGCCCAAGTGCCCTGCTTGCCTGCTGCTCCTCCTCTTCCTATTTGTTTCCCTTCTTTAGAAACATCATGTTCGAGGCAAGTGAGCTGTAGATCACATGCTTTGCATAGCCTGCCATCTAGTGTTGGGTCCAGATGTTTGCACTTAATTTTTGTTCGAAGAAGACTTTTCCAGTCACTAGGTAGGTGACTCCTCCTTTCGGTGATAGTGTGCATGGGCCTCGGCTCCATTGTTAGATTGTTTATTTCCGCCATCGGGTTCAGATGTGAATTGTTGCGCTCTGGTTCGGGACTGTTTCTAGGGTTCCTTCCGACGCGCAATCCACTACCTTAGACGGTATTGTTTTTCGATCGCGCTTCCCATTCTCCGCATATCGTTTCGACTCAAAGTCCTTCGATCGAAAAACTCGTGTAGGGCCGTTGGACCTACCCGCGCAGGCTTGCTCGCAGTCGATGGAAGGGACTCCATTCAAACTCTGTCCCAAGTGTCGCGCCAAATTTCTGCGCACCGAACGGCACAAAGTGTTCATCCTCAGTCTATCCCCGGAACACGACGAGAGACTGTGCCGCGTGCAGATCATTTCGATCGAAGAAGACGCATTGTGACTGTCTGGCTTGACCTCACAAGATGCAACATCAAGGCGGCTCCGTACCGGATATCATCGGCGAAGATTCTGATCGAGAAGAACTACAAGCTCAAGGAACCGAAGAAGCAGAACACATCTCCATGTCCGAGGCAGACTCCGACATGGAAGGAGAGAAGCAAGTTATACCGGTTCAGCGTACTGGGAGTACAGAAGCCCCCTTGCCCCAACAACACAAGACCAAAAAGGCTCCGGTCCTTTCTCTACCTGCGGGCCAAGGTCTGCACTGAGAAAAAGTTTCGAGTGCACTGCCCTCGGGCTTGGTGCCGAGACACAAAGAGAAGCCCTCCGCTCGGGCTCGAGTCGGCCCCAGGCCGGCGCTGATCCGAAATCCTCTGCGTCGAAATCAAAGCATGTCGTGGTCCACATCCCATCTTTATCAAAGACAAAATCTTCGGAGCCGAAGGTTTCAGAGCCGAAACTTTTGATGCCGAAAATGGCGAGCACAGACAAGACTCCGCCAAAAGAGCCTTGATCCGACGTTCCACCTTCGGATTTGAAAGAGTTGGTTATAAATCCAGACACTGGAAATATCTATACCAAACTGCCTGAAAAAAGAAAGATGGACCTACAGGAGGAGTACCACATTCCTTTGAAGAGGAAAAATGTGGGTACTACCCGTCATCACCTTATATTCCACCTCCTTCACGCAATGATCCCAACTTACTCATCACACCCACAAATTGACCACCACCACTATATCACCAGGTCTACAGAATGAAGGGGATGGGGATTAGGATAGGCCACAGGATATTGACCCATGGGAGGACTATGACACTGACCCACACAGGGATAATGACCCGGACTTCTATCCGTCCAGACCCTCACCACCCAACGACCATATAGGATACATTGAGCTACTTAACAGGACTGCTCATTATCATGGGGTGGAACTGAATAAGGAGGCTTTAGAGGAGGATTTCTAATTTGAGACCCTAAGTTTGTCTCAAAGAACTACCCATACACTGCCAATGCTTAAGGGGATGCTTAAACGTGCAGATGAGGTTTTTAAAGATCCTTTAAGGGCAAGAATCATCACGCCTAGGGTTGAGAAAAAATATACACCTACTGACCTTGCCTACATCAAGGGTCAGCTGCCCTTAGACTCTCATGTGGTTTCCAATGCTTGCAAGAGAGCTAACTCACAGACCACAGGTGAGGCCCATCCTCCTGATAAGGAGTTCAAGTTAATTGATGCCTCTGGCAAAAGGGTAGCGTCATAAGTGGCTAATCATTGGCGCATTGCTAATGCTCAGGCTTTGGTAGCCAGTTATGATAGGGCTCATTATGATGAGTAAGAAAAGCTCATGCAATTTCTGCCTGATTAATATAAATCTAAGGCTAATGATCTTATTTAGGCGGGCAAACTAATCACCAATACCTCCATCAGGTGCGCCCTAGACGCAGCATATACAGCAGCGCTCACAGTTAACACCAGTGTACTGCTAAGCAGGCATGCTTGGTTGAGAATTTCTGGTTTCAAAACTGAGGTGCAGGCCTGTATTCTCAACCAGCCGTTTGACAAAGAACCTCTCTTTGGTCCAGCAGTTGACACCTCCCTGGAAAAAATTAAAAAAGAGACTGAGGTCGCCAAGTCCATGGGCGCTTTGCAGTTGCCTACAAATTGGGGTTCCTTTCATTGCTCCTTTTTCAGGGATGGCTCCAAGAATATTACCACAGAAAATCTCTCCTCCTCTTACAAGGGCAACAACCAATCACCCTCATCAAGAGGTTATTTCAGAGGAGATTTTAGAGGAAACCATGGTAAGGGAAGAGTTAGAGGCAACTCCACACACTTCCCCCGCAAATAACAAGCAGTGACTTCCTTCCACTACCCCCGATTATTCCACTCCTGTTGGGGGACGTCTCTCCCAATTTCTCGCTGTCTGGAACACGAATCAGTTCAGACAAATGGGTTCTACAAATTATCCAATATGGTTACTGCCTGGAACTTACAGACACTCCAGATATTCTTCAAGATCACACGCAGTGTCACAAGAACATCTCACGCTTCTAAAGCAAGAGGTTCTCTCTCTGTTAGAAAAAGAAGCTATGGAACCAGTCCCATTTAAACATCAAGGGTCGGGTTATACTCCCTGTACTTCTTAATTCCCAAGAAGGACGGCTCTCTCAGCCTATACTAGACCTCGGAGAACTAAATCTATACATTGTCAGATCACTTTCACATGGTCACACTCCAACAAGTGTTCCCGCTCCTTCAACAAGGCGACTTGACTTAAAGGACGCCCATTTCCATATCCCAATACACCCTGCTCACCGCAAATACCTCAGGTTCGTAGTAGCAGGCCAATATTTTCAGTTCAAGGTGCTCCCATTTGGAGTAACTACCATACCTAGGGTTTTCACCAAAGGAATGGCAGTAGTTGCAGCTCATCTACGAAGACAACATATTCAGGTCTTCCCCTATTTGGACGACTGGCTCATAAAAGCCAGCTCGCAAAAAAGCGGTGTACGTGACATTCACAAAACAGTGTAGTTGCTCCTCGATCTTGGATTAACAGTAAGGATAAGTTACTTACCTGTAATCCTAGTTCTCTTCCAGGGGTTTCCTCATCAAAGTCATAAGCACTTGAATATTCCCGTCCATGCACGAGGACCCCCGAAAATATCTAAAAATATGTTTATTTTATTTATTTTGAAAGTTTGATATAGCGCGGACAAGATCCTTGCAGATATCAGAGCGCTTTACAAAGAGAAGTGCATGTGGGAGCATGGTTAAACAGATAAAACAATAGGTCAATAAGTACAAATTGGCGGCAACTAAGCCCAACATGAGTACAGAGTAGTACAAATATGCGGTTACAGAGCCAAACCTGTGAGTAATAAACAGTTAATACAAATAATCAAAAGGGTCAAACATGTAGTATAGATCGGTGCAGAGTACTAACAGTGATCAAGATAGTAGTTTAGGTGTATTTAGCCATGAGGATAGCTTTTACTTCATTTTTAAAGAGTGTGGTGGAAGAGATAAGCCTGGTTTCGGCCGGGAGAGAATTCCAGATCCTAGGCGCCATTCCCGAGAAGGAGCGCTTATGTTTTTTCCTTCCGGAATCTTCGAGGTTTCAGCAGCAGATTGTTTTTGCCTCTGGTGTTTCTAGCTCCTCCAGAGATTGTCAGTTTCTGAGCGAGGTATCCTAGTGAGTTTAGATGTACCGCCTTGTGTGTCATGCAGGCGATTTTCAGATGTATTCTAGCTTCAAATGGCAGCCAGTTCAGGGCTTTCAAGTCAGGGGTAATATGGGAGTGTTTTTTTTGACCCAGTGATGAGTCTCGCTGCAGCGTTTAGAGAAGCTCTTAGGGGTGCGGTTGTAGTTAGGGGGAGTCCGCAGAGGGCGATGCTGCCGTATTCAATTCGAGGGATGACTAGTGCTTGTACTGTGTTTTGGAAGTCTTTGGCTGGGAGGTAAGGTTTAAGTTTCCTCAGAGTGTTGATCTGGAAGTTTGCTCCCTTTGTTGCCTTGCTGATATGTTGCTGCATGTTCAGATTGGTGTCAAGTGTTATGCCTAGGGATTTTGCTGAGTCCACGATGGTGGGTTGGATATTGAGTGCAGTTAGGTCTTTAAGCCAAATTTCAGTGGTGGAGACCTTCGCTGGAGGTGAGATCAGAAGGAACTCTGTTTTCAGGGCATTAAGTTTGAGATGATTATCGGCCAGCCAGGATTGGGTGCTTCTGATCGTTGAGTTCAGGAGCAAGATGTCCTTGGGGGACTGTAATTTGAGGTAAAGTTGGGTGTCATCTGCGTACATGTGAAAGTGTACATTGGATGCTTGTAGCAAGGTAGTGAGCGGTTCCATGACTAGGTTGAACAGCGTTGGGGAAAGAGAGGATCCTTGGGGGACACCTAGTGTTACGGGTATTGGCGAGGACATCAGGTTGTTGCTCTTGAATTTCTGCGCCCTGTTGTGAAGAAAGGAGGTGAACCACTTGAGAACAGTTCCAGATAAGCCCATTCTAGTGTTTATAAGCTCTAGTAGATTCTCATGTTTAACAGTATCAAATGCCGAGGAGAGATCAAGGAGGATGAGGAGGCAGGTGTCGTTTTGGTCTAGCATTTGAAGCGCGTCGTCAATTATGTGAGTCATAGCCGTTTATGTACTGTGCGCTGCTCGGAAGCCTGACTGGTGCGGGTTGAGGAGCTCGAATTGTTCAATGTGTTTAGTCAATTGTAGTTGTGCGCATTTTTCCAGCAGTTTGGCGAGAGTGGGAATATTGGTAATGGGACGGTAATTGTTGAGATCAGAAGGGTCGGCTGTAGGTTTCTTTAGGAGAGGTGTGACCTGACCAACTTTTAGTGAGTCGGGTATGCTTCCTTGTTGGAGAGAGCTGTTGATAATTTTAGTCCAGAGAGGGATAAGCACGGGGGTGAAGTCTTTTACTGCTGCAGCAGGGAGGGGGTCCGTGAGGTGATTGGATGGTTTCAGGGTGCTGAGCAGTTTGCCAATTTTTTCTTCTGAGTATGTGCCAAAGGTTGACCATGTGGCATTGTTTTTAGGTTCAGTGGCTGCTAGGCACTGTGGTTTGGAGTAGAGGCTTGCGTCAATGAGGAGATCGCTCTTTATGTTTTCGGTTTTTTGAGAAAAGAAAGCAGCGAAGTCTTCACAGGTTGGTGCCTCACGCGCAGTGATGAGTGGTTGGGGTTGATCCTTGGATTGTGATCTGATTAGCTCAAACAGTTTTCTCGGACGGTTTTTTGCTTGGTCGAGCTGGAGGCTGAAGAAGTCTGCTTTTGAGAGTTTTATTTTCCTGAAGTCATTTCTCTTTCTCTTCAGATCTTTTAGGTGCATTGCCGAGGGAGCTGATCTCCAGGTACGCTCTGCCATTCGCATGTCTCGTCTATCTTCATTGAGTCTCCCGTCGTACCATGGATTGGAAATTTTTGTAGAGGCTCTTTTTAGCTGCAACGGTGCAGCCTCATTAATTATAGAGGTCATAGCGTTGAGATAATGGTCAGTCAGTGTTTAAACATCCGTATCGCCTGTCGGTGGCAGTAAGACATTGCACCTGTTAGGGGGCAAAGAGCCTGGGTTGAGTCTTTTCATGTCTCTTTTCCAGACTTTAGGCTTGGATACTTGAGCCGGGTTAACTTTAACTTTTTCATTGATAAAGAATGTGACAGTATGATGATCTGACCAGTCACAGGTTTGGATGGAGTCGAGTTGGATAGATTCCTCTTTGGAGATGACCAGGTCGAGGATAGATCCTTTCTCGTGGGTCGGGCTGTTACATATTTGGGTGAGGTGGAGGGCATCGAGGAAGTTTTTAAGACTATTTACCACCGCGTCCTTGCCATCGTTCCAGTGGAGGTTGAAGTCACCAAGGTATATTTGGGTGAGCTGCCGTCCGGAATTGGTTGAGATCAGATCCATGATTTGTTGGGAAAAGGTGCAGTTTTCCCTGGGTGGGTGGTAGATGCTGTGAAGAGAACATATCGGTTTGCCCTCACTGATAATGTCAAGGCAGATGTATTCCCAGGTTGTTGGGGATGGTATGGAGGTAGAATTGACTTTCTGAACAGAGAGGTTGTTCCTGTAGATGCATGCGATTCCACCACCTAATTTGCCTGCTCTGTCTAGCCTGATAATGTGGTAATTGGGAGGAAGCAGAATGTCCATTATAGGTGTCGAGGATTCAGTTAGCCATGTTTCGGTCAGGATGATTAGGGCAAGGTCCGTTGATAAGAGGAGATCAGCAATAGCGGCAGAGTGTTTCGAGGCCGATCTACAGTTGAGGAGAGTGCATTTGAGACGAGGTGTGTTGAGGGTGGTGGATGGTTCTAGAGAAAGAGGGATTTTTCTAAGGTTATTGGGGATGGAGAGTCTGCTGTTTAGTGTGGGGGGTCTAAGGGGATTTGAGTGTATCGTGGGAATGTTGAGGTGTGGGGTGGTTATGTTATTTTGGGGGGCTGGGTCGTAGGAGCGGAGAAGGGTGAGAGTGTCGCGGTCAGAAGTATAGTTGTGGGTGCGACGAGGGCGGTTGTTGCGATTGCTAGCTGGGAGTGAGGTCAGGTTGGGGGAAAGTTGAGTGAGAGAGTTAGCCGGAAGAGTGTGGGACCCGTTGGGCGGGGAGGTGTAGTTGTGTGAGGGGGGGTTGTAGGGACGACGAGGGGGACGAGGGCAATTGCTGCGCCTATGGGCAGTGATTGACGCCCGGTTTGGGGCGTGATGAGTGAGGGAGTTAGCTGGGGGGTAGGGGACAAGTTGGGAGGGGAGGTGGGTGCTGGGTGTATGGAGTGGGTGGCGAGTAGTTCCTTGATGTTGTGTATGTCTTCTTTGATCTGAGTGAGGGTGGCCATGATGATGTCCATCGTGGGGTAGGTGGTGGAGGTGGGGGCTGCAGTCAGAGGTGAATGGCTGACCAGGGAATTCGTGTGCAGGTGGGAGCGTGGGTTGTTGTTCGAGGAGGTATGCGTTGTGTTGGTGTCCGGGAAGGTGTTAGGGAGGAGAGATGTTTCGGGCGGGAGGGGTGTGGATGAGGTAGGGAGGAGGTTGGCGGTATGAGTGAGGGCATTGGTGGTAGGCGAGGGGGGTCAGGGTGTCTGCTGGGAGACTGATAATCGTGGTGGGGGAGCAGGAAGTGTAATGGGGGCTGAGAGTAGGAGGGGAAATGGGATAGGGTATGGTCCTGTTGTGGGGAGGGGGAGTCAAATTAAGAGAGGAGGTGTGCTTTGCATGATTGGTTAGAGGGTAGTGGGGACTGAGAATGGGGGGGGGAGAAAGGGGGGATTTGTCGCAGTGCGTGTTGTTCTGGTGCTGGACTATGTTAGGTGCGTTGTGTGTGAGAGCTGTGCTGTTAGGGGTGAGAGGAGTAATGATGCCCGCTGTAGGTGTGAGAGGAGTGTTGATGGTATGTGTGGGGGTTGGTAAGGGAGGTGGGGGGGTGAGTGGAGTCTAGGAGGGCGCGATCTGTGTCTGAGTTTGAGGCGTGTGTTACAATTGCTAGGTGCTGAACTGGGATAGAGGGGTTGTGGGTGGGAGATGGGCGATCAGGGGTGGTAGGTGTGTCCCTGATTGAGGAGTATGTGGCTGTGAGGTCATGAATGGTGGGACTGGAGGGGATGTGAGTGTTGGAGCTCGAATGGGAGAGGTGCTCTTTGAGGATGGGGAACAGGTTGTCTAGCAGTTCCAGGTTCCTGTCTGTGGATTGAGCTAGGACAATCCCGTTATTGTAAATGGTGATGGTGGCTCTGCCTGGAAAGAGTTGGGATGGTGTGATGGAGAGAGTTAGGCTGTGAGCGGATTTCCTGGTGGAAGAGACGGTGAGTAGGGTGAGGAACGATTTTTTCCATTGAGCTCTGCGTGCGGTATGGAATATGATATCAGTGTTCAGGGATCCATTGACCGGTGAGAAGTAAGTGTCAGCAAAGGGTGTTTCAGGGTGTGACCTAAGGAAGTTGTGTTTAAAGCGTTTAGTGGCTTTTTTGGTGAGTGAAGGTGGGTAGTTGATTTTATATGTACGATTGCCGATAGGGTCCATGTTGCGATGATGGTTTAGGAGGGAATGGGGGAATGCAGTATAGTGGTATACATGTGCAGTAGAAACAAATACATACAGTAGGTTACACAGTGCAAGAGTAGTACTAGAGATCACTCCGCATAGCCCAAATGTAAGAATGTGCAGAGAAACATATACATACAGTAAGTTATAGAGTACACGAGTGGCACTAGTGATCAATCAGCATAACCAGGATAAGCGAGCGTGCAATATAGCAAATACATACAATATTAAAGTATAGCAAATACATACGAAATTACAAAGTAGAGCAAGTATATAAGCAATACAAAGTACCAGAGTGAAGTAAAATCCTGGGAAAGGGTAGAGATGCACGTATCAAGTTACGTGTGCAACCAGAGATATATGGGATAGTAGTCTGTGCCTTAGAGAGAAGAGTGAAAATGGATGCAGGTTGTGTAGCTGTGCAATAGTGCAGGATACATTAGAAGTATATTAAGTATGAGGTAGTGGTCTGTGCCTAACAGGAGAGAGGGAGTAGGTTACATTAAGTGTATATTAAGTGGGAGGTAGCAGTTTGTGCATAACAGGAGAGAGAGGTAGGAAAAGGGAGTAGGTTATGGAAATGTGCAGGGTAGTGCAGAAAACAAGTGCAAGTATAATATTGATAGAGTATAGAGAAAGGATCCAGATACAACAATTTACGTGAGTCAAAACTCAAAAATCGAAGGTGACATTGGTTGTCAACCCAAAAAGTATGAGGTAGCAATCTGTGCATTTACAAATGTTCAAAATACAGGTAAAAGTGACACTAGTGAGGAACCCCAATATATGAGGTAATAATCTGTGCGTTACAGGTGTTCAAAATACCGATATAGGTATAATCCTGCAATGGTATGCAAACACTCTGTCATATATAAGGTAGTAATCTGTGCAATACCAATGTTTAAAATAAAGCTAGGAGTGTAATAATGCAATGATGGCAAACACTCTTTCATATATGAGGTAGCAGTCTGTGTATTACAAAAGTTCAGAATAAGGCTAGGAGAGCAATACTGCAATAATACAATAATAGGCAAACATTCTTTCATATATGAGGTAGCAATCTGTACTAAACAAATGATCAAACTATAGGTAGAAGTATAATACTACGGGCATAGGCCGGCATTCTTTCCCACTAGTCTAAAATACTATAATCCAATAGAAACTAGACTAAAATGGCCGCCAAATAGTTCAGATCCAACCAGTAGTTTGTTGCTGTGCAGGCTGGGAGAAAGAGAGATTAGTCCTCTGTTTGCTGCTATTACTCTGAGCACAGGGGAAGAGATTCCACTTTCTGTTTAAGCAAGCAGAGCTCAAGGCTAGCTGGAAGGATTCTTATCTCTGTGTGGGGGAGTTAAGCTGAGGGGCCACGTGGACAACAGAGGTATGGGGGGATTTATTGTTACAGTTTTATGGCCCCAGCCATTTTGAACAATGGAGTTAGTTTTTAAAAAGAGAGCAGGCGGGTAGGAGAAGTAAATACCTGAGTTTCTGTGTTTCAGTAAATATTGCCAGTAGAGTTTTACAGAAGCACTGCATTAATCCATGATTGGCTCAGACCCTTCCTCTTCGTAGATGTATGTGGCTGTATGTACTTGATCTCACGTCAGAGCTCAGCCTGTATTGTATTGAAAAGCAGCCCATCCATTTGCCAGGTATCCACCGATGTCGATGGGGGCAGGCTTCGGTCTTCTGTCGCCCCTACAGCTCCTCGCTCGCTCTTATTAAAAAGGATCTTTTTAAAGTTGAGCTGTGTTTAGCTCTCGCGGGTCCGCTTCGAGAGCTTGTGACCCCGCTGTGTTAGCCAGCAACCGGCGATCAGCGTCCCTCTCAGCCCTCCAGTCTGCTAGTATTTCTCTGCTGCGGTGTGTGGGGGAGAGGGGGGGGGGGGGGTGTTGTCATGTCACGGTGCTGCCTTTGCTGCCGTCGGGACCAAAGGGAATGAGAGGGGTCCGGTGCTCCTCCCGCTTTGGTCCTGGTGCCCGCTGTCCGCTCTGATTCCTCTGCTGCGGCGGGAGGTGCAAGGAGGTGGGGGGGGGCTCCGTTGTCGTCTTGCTCCCACTGATCCCGGTTATCCTCCTGCCGATCCTGGTACTGCGACCAGCGTCCTCTGCTGCAGTCAGGCGGGTGTTCCGTTGTTGTTTCCTCAGCCCCCTTCGGTCCCGGGGTATCCCCTGAGATGCGACCCCGTAGCTCCCGATCTCAACGTCTGCCTTCTGTTCGGGGGTGGGGGGGGGTCCGGTGTGCGTTCCGTTCTGTCCTCGGTGTTGGCTGTGGAGGATATCGGGTGTCGATTACCAACGTCCCGAGCCTCACTCCGCCCTCCGATGTCCCTTGGGTTCCTCTGCTGTGGTGCGGGCCGTTTCCAACGTTGTTCCGCGACCCAAGGCTTTCACAGCTCTCCGTTCCTGCAGGGACTTCTCTGTTGTGACGCTGGCGGGTCACAGCGGTGTCCAAAACATCACTCCTGTTACTCTTGTTCCTGGAGAGGTCGATGGCTGCTGCTAACAGGGATATACCCGGTTAAGGGATCCCAAGCATGGGGAGCTCCTTCGGGAGGCTCCTACCAGGCGGCCATCTTGCCAATCCAATATGTGCCAATATGTGAAAACATATATACAACTCTAAATATGTTCCAGAGAAACACAATGAAACTGGCACAGTGCCTTTAAGGCAGCCATGACCCCTAGCTTCCCACCATTCCTCAGGAGTGACAGTTCTTTGCGGAGACCCGGAGGTCAGGGCACAAAGAGATGACACTTTTTGGATCATTTGCCCGGGGAGGCGGAATGGTTGCTTATGACTTTGATGAGGATACCCCTGAAAGAGAACTAGGATTACAGGGCCTGCAAATCTTAGACCAAAATGATACCTGCCTTCTCATCCTTCTTGATCTCTCTTCAGCATTCGATACTGTGAAGCATGAGAACTTACTTGGGCTCCTAAGCACAAGAATGGGTCTTTCTGGGACTGTTCTTCAGTGGTTCTCCTCTTTTCTACACAACAGGTCTCAGAAATTCAAGAGCAACAACTTGATGTCCTCTCCAGTACCTGTTTCGTTAGGGGTCCCTCAAGGATCCTGCCTATCCCCCACTTTGTTCAACTTAGTTATGGAACCTCTCACCACCCTGCTACAAGCATCCAATGTACACTTTCACATGTACGCCGATGACACTCAACTATATCTCAAACTACAATCCCCCAAAGACATTATCCGTCTGAACTCAACGATCAGAAACACCCAATCTTGGCTGGCCGATAACCATCTCGAGCTCAATGCTATGAAAACGGAGTTCCTTCTGATCTCACCTCCCGCGAAAATTTCTACCACCCAAACCTGGCTTAAATACCTAACTGCACTCAATGTCCAACCGACCATCGTGGATTCAGCAAAATCTTTAGGCATAACACTTGACGCCAATCTCAACATGCAGCAGCATATCAGCAAGGCAACTAAAGGACCGAACTTCCAAATAAATACCTTGAGGAAACTTAAACCCTTCCTCCCAGCCAAAGACTTCCGAATTGCAGTACAAGCACTAATCATCCCTCGCATAGACTACGGCAGTACCGCCCTCTGCGGCCTCCCCCTAACTACAACTGCACCGCTAAGAGCCTCACTAAACACGGCAGCGAGGCTCATCACTGGATCTAAAAAGCATTCACATATTTTCCCTGTCTTCAAATCCCTGAACTGGCTGCCTTTTGAAGCCAGAATACATCTGAAAATTGCCTGCATGACGCACAAAGCTATACACCTGAACTCACCCGACTACCTCACTCAGAAGCTGACAATTTCCGGCGGCTCCAGAACCACCAGAAGTGCAAACAATCTTCTGCTGAAGCCTCGAAGATTCCGGAAGGAAAGAACCTACAAACGCTCCTTCTCAGGAATGGCGCCTAGGATCTGGAACTCACTCCCTCCGGAAACCAGGCTCATCCCCTCCACTTTTCTATTTTTTTTTTTTTAAAACCTTTATTTTCGGATTGCACAGTACACAGCCTCTGCCTACAACCCATTGGGCCGGCCGCTATGACAAGAAACATCCGGATACCAGACAGCGAGGCATTACAGTGAAACCAGAAGTAGCAACGTATTGGTGCACCGGCATCAAAACCCAATAAAGAAAGGATAAACCAGGTTTCGTTTTTATAATTTTGATGAAAACGAATAGCAAACATCACACACACTAACATGGTAGGAGTAATACCTAGGGTTTGGGGTGGAGAGGAGGAGGAAGTCAGACTCTAAAGAATTTAGCGACTCATATCTAGGGGCGGGGGAATGGTGAAAAGGAGTACAAAGAGGTTTTATGTGCCAGTCTTCAGGAACGTCAATTACGGGGACGAGAGAACATCAATGGTATAATCGAGTGGAGGGGTGCAGATATCTCCACGATACTCATTCCACTGTGACCAAATCCTGCCCCACTTCCTGGGACGGCCCGAGCCTCATAGACCGTCTTCTCCCGAAACATGCACCAGTCCATGTTTTTTTTCCCAAGCTGTTATCCCAGGCGGTCTATGAGAACCCCAGAGTTGCGCTATGTCCCTCTTGGCAACCGTGTTGCCAAGAGTTACCCAGAAGGTCTGAGCGGCCGTGCAGTCCGTAGGCTCCCATACATTAAGCAGGCAGCGACGAGCCTCAGGCAAAAGAGAGACCCCGTGACCCGCCCCATAATGTCGTGCACTCTGGACCAAAAAGCGGATACTACCGGACATTCCCAGATGATGTGTAGAAAGGTACCACTCATGCCACAACCACGCTTACACAGCCCATCAGTCGAGTACCCCATTCGTACCAGACGCGTACCAGTCATGTACACTCGATGGAGGATCTTCAGTTGCACAAAACGAAGGCGAGCTGGAATAGCCACCTCTTTAGGGGAGGCAATAGCTATCTGCCAATCCTCGTCGTCTAATTCCAAGCCATCTGCGACCCAAGAGGCCCGAATCCGCACAAGAAGATCAGCCCTGGTGTTGATGAGCTTTTTATAAATCAAGGATATCGTACTGTCAGGCACGTGACCATCCAGAATACGGTACTCGAGCGGTGACGACTGGCGGATCTCTGTCCTGGGAGGGCGCACCTGAAGGTATCGAAAATATTCCTTGTCGTCAAGCTGGTACTCAACCTTAAGGGCATCAAAGGACTTAACTGTGCCCTTAGACCAAAGATCCTCCACCTTGCTAATACCGATCGTATCCCATTTATCAAACCCTTTCGTCTGCCCAGCCTCTCAGTCGTACAACGGAGTCAGTCGTGTCATCTTTTCACTCCAGCCCGTAGCCACATTCGCATCTCTCCACGCACGTACAGCACATTTTGTAGGACCAGTCAGAAGTCGGAATGGTACCCTCGAGTACAAAGCCCTGTTGAAATTACCGCCCGGCAATAGAAATTTGTCCATTGCGAAGGCTGGGACAGGACCCGGGGAGTACGTTACATGATTGACCGCGCTCAACTGAGAGGCCCAGTAGTAGCGCTTGATGTCCGGGAGGGCTATACCACCGTCGTACCATGGCAAAGTGAGTTTAGGTAAGGAGATACGAGCCCGTCCGTCCCAAATCAGTTGCCTCTGGAGCCCCTCAACCTCACGAAAATAACTAGAGGGAACAGGGTCAAAATTTTTTTGCAAAGCATACAAAAATCTAGGGAGGGACATCATTTTAAAAGGAGCCGCACGCACCAATGGGGACAAGGGCAAGCCGCGCCACCGCTGGACGTCCAGTTTAAGGCACTGGAGGGGAGCATATAAATTGCGATCGAAACGTACAGAGGGATCCAATGCAAAAAGGAGGGGGGAGAGCGGGCAACCCTGACTGGACCCACGCCCAAGCGGGAACGATCCAGAGACTCTGCCATTAACAACCACCTGGGCCAATGGACGTTCATACAGGAGCTGCACCCACGCAATAAAGTTAGGGCCAAAACCAAACTTCGAAAGAGCCGCCCACAGATATGGCCACTCAATGGTGTCGAAGGCCATAGTGGCGTCGAGCGAGGCCAAGATGGCGGGTTCGGTCAGCGTCCCTGCTCTCGCGAGAACACCGTGGAGTCTGCGAAGATTAAGCGCCGTATTCCTATGAGGGATGAATCCGGACTGGTCCGGATGGATCAGGTCACAGATCACCGTTAGCAAGCGATTCGCCAGTACTTTAGCCAGGATCTTAGGCTCAGCATTGAGCAAAGAAATAGGGCGATAAGAAGTGCATTGGTCACAAGGCTTGCCTTCCTTGTAGATGACAACTATAGTGGCCAAACGCTGATCAAGGGGGAGGAGACCCGCCTCATAAGCATCAATGAACATATTGCGCAAATGGGTCGCCACCGTATCAGGCCGCAGCTTATAGAGCTCGATGAGTAAACCATTCGGCCCCATAGCCTTACCCGAACGAAGGGACCGTATAGCGATAGCAACCTCGTCTATCGTTATAGGCGCATCCAAAGCGGACCTATCATCGTCCGAAACACAGGGCAGCACAATATCACGCAAGAGCAGGCGGGAATCAAACTCGTCTCTATCACTCACCGATCGGTATACCGTCTGAAAATGATCCACAAAGCATTCCACTATCTCTCCTGGGTCAGACACGCATTCCCCAGTTACACGGGTAATCTCTGGCACTACACGACTCATTCTCTCAGACTTATCCAGCCATGCCAGCAGCTTACTAGCCTTATCTCCCACATCATAGCGTCTGCCCAGTTGATTCCTATGTATAACCTTAGCAGCATCGGTCACCAGTGCCCTATAATCAGCCTGCTTCAACGCCAAGGAGTGCAAGACTGCAGGGGTATCGTCACCACCCAAGTCACTCTCAAGCGAGGTAATGTCTGCCTCAAGGAGCAACAAGTTTTCCCTTTTAGCCCTTTTATCAGCAGCAATAAGGGACAACGCAGAGCCCCTAACCACAGTCTTAAAGGCCTCCCACAAGGAAATAGGGGAAGAGACGGACCCCTCATTCTCATTAAAATAAGTCAATAGCTTTGATAAGATCAGAGCGGAGCCTGGGATTCCTAAAATGCCAGGGATGAATAGGGGGAATCCTACTCCCACAAAAGTGTCCCACCGCAACCTCAAGCATTAAGGGTGAATGGTCAGAGATTCTCCTGGGAAGATGACGAGCCCCACGCACCAAGGGGGTATGGGCAGCCAACATCAGAAAATAGTCAGAAAATAGAGGCTGCCTTGAGCTCCAGAGTGGAACGTATATTGCGTTTGCATGGGGTTCATCATCCGCCAGACATCCACCAACCCGAGAGTCTCAAGCAAGTCAGGTAGCCACAACTGAGACGCCGGCAGGACCCTGGGGGGTAGCCGGTCCCACTCACCCGATACCGCCGAATTGAAATCCCCACCCAGTAGAAGAATACCATCCGGAAGTTCTAGGAGAGTTCTTCCGAGGTCAGCGTAGGTGGTAGCCTGAAGCCCCGGGGGGATATAGACAGTAACAATTGTAAGCATCTTCTCCTCCCATCGCCCAGAAACAGCAGCATAGCGGCCCCTATCGTCGAGGGCAACCTCATCAATTTCAAGAGGTAGAGAGGATTTAACCATTATGCCAACTCCTCTGGAGCCAGATGTGAATCCAGCGTGCGCTACCAACCGCTAGCCACGTCGATCAAGAGCCTTACAAGCATTTCCTATTAGATGGGTCTCCTGCAACAGGACTATATCAGGGGAATGACGTCTAATAAATTGGAGTACAACACCACGTTTGATCTTGTCACCCAGACCATTAACGTTCCAAGACAACAGTTTCAAATCACCCCCCCGTCCCAACACAGCCCTCAAGCCCCCCCCCCTCGAAACCCAAGAGCAAGAGAAATTGTACCATGTGAGAAAAACATACACCAAAACAACAACAACCCCCCCCTCCACCCCCAACCAACAACCCGTTACAACACCCCCCACCCTGCACCCCTGCTGACTAAAAAGCCACCCCAAACTGCAGTGTGCCTGTCGCCCCTTCATAGAACACTACACAAAGAACCCCGGAGGAGGAAGGAGAGACCGTCCCGCCCGCACCACCCTCGGGCCTAAAGCAGTAATAAGGAAATAAAAGCAAAACTCAGCCAGTAAATGCGAGCCAAAACCAGACACCGAGAACCAAAATGTCATTCCTGTGCCGATGCACCTCCGTCCGCACCGCCAGGGCCCCCACTCCCAGAATCCCTCTTCGGCAGCGAGTCCAACCAGTCGCCAGCACTGTCCGGTCGATCAAAAAAAAGGGTGCGTTCTTGATACTCTATGCGAAGTCGAGCTGGAAACAGCATCGCATACTTAAGTCCCAAGTCCCGCAATCGACGTTTCACTCCCTGGAATCCCATACGTTGCCGTTGTACTTGAGGAGTGAAATCAGGATATAAAGAAATTGAACTGTTCTCGTATTTCAGTGGGCCATGTCTACGAGAGGCCTGGAGGATTGCGTCCCTATCCCGAAAGTGGAAAAGCCTAGCGATAATAGGCCTCGGGGGAGCCCCCGGCTTGGTCTGTCCACCCGGGAAGCGGTACGCACGCTCAACCGCAAAAAACTTACTGAGGCCTGCGGGAGCAAGATGAGTCACAATTCAGTCCTCCACTAGTAGGTCAACGGTAGTGTCACCACTGTTCTCAGGTACCCCGACCAAGCGGATGTTGTTACGTTGGGCCCTATTTTCGTACTCATCCGGACGCCTGGTCATCAGGTCATGCGATGACCGCAGGTTGCCGATCTCCGATTGCGCTTCAGCCATATCAGTGACAAGGCTGGAGGCCTTAAGGTCCAAGGCTTTGACCCTCTCATTAGTCTTAGCCAAGTCCGCTCTAATGAGGGTAACATCAACCGCCACCGTGTCTATCTTCGAGACGATGGCCTCATATTGTAGCCCCATATCAGTCTTGATCCCAGCAATGGCGCGCATGAGATCTTGGAGGGAGACCTCCGATGTCGCTGCCAGGTCCGTCCTCGGGTCCTCAAGACTACGGCCAGCCGCACTGGGGGAACCTCTCGGTTGTGTATAGCGGTCCATAACATTAGTCTGGACTGAACCACCACGGGTCGGCACCTTCGTCTTGCGCTTCTCAATTTCAGATTTAGTCGCCATATTGGAAGCCGCGCCCCGAAGGGCCACTCTGGACCTGGTGTAAATGGCAGTGATCTTTAGGTCGCCAAAGCAGTACTTTTGTCCAAAATCGCAGCCTGGGAGACCAGGGTTATGGCCGGAATGCACAGCGGGTCAGGCCACCGCGGTCCGAATTGAGCAGTACTCCAGAACAGTCACTTTGGAGGACGAAGGGAAACCGGAAGTGACACTGACACCGGTGGAGAAGATGTCCTGTGCCTGCTGTTGTTGAATTACGTCTCGGCCAGCCTGGGCAGCGGAAACCCCGGTCCCGTCCGGGGTAAGGCCAGAAAGTAAATGACGATCACTTTGCCACCGGATTCAGGCAAGCCGGGCTGAAGACTGCTGGAATGCCAGAAACCGGTCCTCGGAAGCTTGTTTCCGGTCCAGGGAAGACGTGGCTTGGCAGTTCGGGCTGGACTGTTCCCATGAGGCACAGGGTCAGACTGATTTGCATATAGCCATGTCTGAACTGGGGTGGCAGAGTGGGCTAAAGAACGGTGATGGATCAAACCCAGATCTTTTGACTGGGTGTGTGTGTTTGTTTAATTGATTCAGATGCTCCGTCCATCACCACCCCCTTTTGTACCGGAATATTTGATGAAGCGCCAACATATAAAATGTTTCCTTCTGGATGACCTGGTTCAGTGAGCGAAGATTCAGAATAGGCCTGAAACTTTGTTTCTGATCCTTCTTTGGAACTAGGAAGTAACTGGAGTATACCCCTTTTCCTCGTTGCGTTGTAGGAACCTCTTCTATGGTCAGTTTCTGTAGAAGGATAGAAACCTCCAGACACAACAATTTTAGTTGGCGAAGATTTGTCTTTACTTAAGGAACTTTCTTAGGGGGTGCATGGAAACATAGTGCATACCCATTCTTTAGTATATTTAGCACCCACTGATCTTTGGGTCTGTTGCGACACTCTTCTACATGTTTTGAGATTCTTCCTCCCACTGGAGTGGGCAAAGGCGTTAGAGGAAGCAGAAACTCATTGTTTGGCGGTGTTTTTGCCTGTTGTAGAGGATTGTTGTGCTCCTCTACCTCTGAAGGATCTACATCCTTGATAATGGGATTTGAATTGGTGGTACTGCCTCTGGGACCATTAAGGAGTTTGAACCCTTGTAAGAAAGTGAGTTTCTGTTGCAGTACCCCCCACTTTTTTGCCTGATACCTGATGCACTTTTCCTTGGTGTGCCCTGGGTCCATGCCAATCAGGTACCCAGGGCCTGTGTTCCTCCCCTTGAAACTATACTAAAGCCTAAACCCAATTGGCATCTCTGGCCACCGGTCAGCCCCTAGTAAATGGTACCCAGGGCATTGTGACCAGAGAAGACCCCTAAGGGCTGCAGCACTTATTGTGCCACCCTTAGGGGCCCTGTACCCTGACACACACACACTGCCTTGGCAGGCTGAGTGTCCTGGTGCAGAACTAAACAAAGAGTCGACATGGCACACATCCCTGTGTGCCATGCCCACAATCCCACTGCCCTGGCATACATCAGCCACCCCTCTAGCTGGGGGCCCTATGCTAGTTGTGTGGGCACAGGTGCATGAGCCCTGTGCCCCTACAGTACCCAGGGCCATTCCTGGGCACTGTAAATGCAGTGATGCCATTAAGAGTATATGGTGCTGGGAGGTTGTCATTACGAACTCTACAGCACCATAATGGCTACACTGAAGACTGAGAAGTTTGATATCAAACTTCTCAGCACATTAAACCTACACTGATGCCAGTGTGGGATTTAATGTAGAATGCACTACAGAGGGCATCGTAGAGAAGCCCCCTGAAATCTAACCTACAGTACACGTCTTGTCTGAGAGGCTGCCACGTAGCAGACATGTTGCTGGACCCCTGGGTGGAGAGCCCCCGCTCTCCGGGGCTTGCAACAATGCACATCCTGGGATGAGGTGCCAAGCCTCCTCCAGGATGGGCAGGGGAAGCTTCAAAGGCATTCCGCCTTTGAGAGCTTCTCCAGACCACTTACTGTACTCCGCAATTGGCCCCCACCAGTTCTGACCCCCACTCTGGCGGGAAACTCTGCGTCAGGAAGGGGGGGGTGCCAGCCTGTGCCAACTCCACCCCTCAGGTGGGAGAGGCGAGGTGAAGCACGACCTCTGGCTCCGGTCATCTCGAAGATGGGGAACCTTGCCCAATCACAGCTAGGCTCCTGCCCCCCTCCCACAGGAGAGGAGCAGCTTGGGGGTGTACCCACCCCAGGACAGGGACCCATTGGTCCCTGCCCTTACCCTACCTGTAACACCCCTAAATTTAGTATTTAGGGGCACCCTGAACCTTACTTTCTCAGATCCAGATGACGTAACAAGAAAGAAGAACTAAGAACAAGAAGACCTGCGGTGCAGCTGCTAAAAAGAGGAAGACACCAACTGATTTGGCCCCAGCCCTACAGGCCCGTTGACCCTCGAACCTGCTACTGCTAAACCCCGGCGTCTCCAGTGGTCAGCAACCTCAAAAACCCCAGAGGACCTGACTGCCTTGTGACTGACTACCTGGGTCTCCCAAGAGCAGTGGTACTGCTCAAAGCAAGTAACAAGCCCTGGCATCAGCCTGGAACCGTGAACCCTGCACACTCTGCACCCGCCGAGCCTGGCCTGTGCTGGAGTGAATCAAGACCCTGAACACGTCCCCTCGGTGATTCTGACCTGGAATCCAGTGCCCAATGACCCTACTCGACGACCCACACGTCGCCTGCAGCCTCAGGACAAACGACCCATCCAACCGCAACCAGCAGGGGGTAAGATTTCCCGACCTCAAAGGACACCCCTCCACCCGGCGCCCCACAGCCCCCTGTGCCCAACTCCTGGGTGCCTACCTATCCTCCAAGATCCCAACTTACCCCTCAAAGTGTTGGCCGCTCCATAAGATCCTCTGTCCCCGAACCTGCAGCCTTTGTTCCATTTTCAAGATCCCCATTGAATAACATTGAGCACCCGAAGGCTAAAAAGCACCCTGCACCCAGCCGCCCGAGTGCCTCTGGCAGTGCAACCCTTATCCTATCCTACTTCCCCATTTGCCCTGAGCAAGTGACCAGGAGCCCAGCTCCCACATCCGCGTGGCCTGCTAGCCAGCAGCCACCAACCGAAGGCCCCCTGCCTCTCATTGGATAACATTGGGCCTAACTACCTCTGCACCCGGCTGCCCTGTGCCGCTGAGGGTGAACCAACTGTACCTACCTGACCCTGGGGGACCCCTATGTGTATGCCCAGAACCTTAACTTCACCAGTCGAGCACTCACCTGGAAACCGGTAACTCACTTACCTGCCATTGGATAACATTGACTGGTTTGACTAAAAAATCTTCTAAGTGTGAAGTTTTGAAAAATTAAAATATTCCTATAAAATCAGCCAAATTCCGAAGTACTCACCTGTGATCAGGAGAGAAGCCAGTACTGTACCTTGTAGCCCAGTACTGAACCGCAAAAGTAATCCTAACTGTCTTGGGTAGAGGTCACAGTGCTGAACCTTGGAGTCCAGTATTGGATTACAAAAGTAACGAGAACCTACTTTACCTGTGACTTGAATTTCCTTCCATAGGATAACATTGCTAGTTTTTCACTGAACATTTCTAAGTGTCAACTTTGAGAATACATTTATATTCTTTAAAAATCACAACCGTAACCAATACGCTTTTACTTAACTGTTTACAGCTTAGGTCCCGGGACTGAATCCAGGATCCAGTCCTGTGGTTAGAAAAGTAATCAACTGCATTTATGTAGAAAAACCCATTGAGCTCAATGTTAAATTGTGTTGCCTATTGCAACCACTGTAGCTATTGTACTTACAAAGTCTATTGTCTTTCTGCAAAATAATTACCTAAAGTCACTCATATTAAGAAGAGTATATTTTGATACCTGTTGGTTCTAAAATGAAACAGTTATATCTTTTGATATAAAATCAATTGGCCTAGAGTTCAGTTCTTAAGTGTGTGAAACCTTTTGCTGACAAGGGGTGTTCAAACAATGCTTTACACTGTCCTCTGATACTGCCTTACTGCTCGACCAAGCTACCACTTTGGAGAGTAAGGTTATATCTAACTTTAACCTCTGTCATACCTCTGGAGACTCTATACACATTGTACCTTACTTTGGTCCAGTATATATAGAGCCACTTTCTTACAACCCTCTTTGCGATTGTAAGGCCTGTACCGACGCTTGAACTCTTTCTTCTCCAAGCCTACATTTTGAAGTGTGTCTAGCTCAGTCTTCATTCTGGCCATCCCCTCGTCGGTGTGGGAGCCGAAAAGAGAATGACCAGAGAGAGGCAGATTCATGATGCGTTGCTGGGCTTCCGGTTTTAAAGCAGTAAGACATAACCAGGAAGACCTCCTTGCACATATCACATGCGAATATGAATGCCTAGCTAAAGGAGCCCCATCAGCTGCTGTGCTGATCATTTGATTAGCCACTGGTGCCCCTTCTTGTAGAATGTCCGCAAAGTCCTGGCGATCCTCCTTTGGTAGTTTTTCTTTAAAATGTTCTAGTGAGTCCCACAATGATCAATAATAGCAGCCAAACAGGTCAGCAGCACTAGACCGTTTTAAAGAAGCCGCTGCAGAACCGCATGCTATTCTGCCCCAAGAATCCTGGACTCTACTCTCCTTGTCCAGAGGAACTGACGATGAAGAGGAGACTGCATTTGTTTTCTTTGCAGCTGCGATAATCTCCGAATCCGGTGGAGGATCTGACCTTGGGAATAAGGGCTCCTGCTCCGCTGGTTTGTATTTCTATAGAATTCTCAAAGGAGCGGTCTTTATAGATTCTGGGGTAAGAAAAATGTCCATGACTGTTTGAAGGAGTTCAGGCACCAGTGGTAGTAAAGGTCTAGAAGCAGACCTTTGGTGTAGAGTTTCAAATATAACTGATGTGGATGCCTGAGGCGTGGACATCTCTATATTAAGTTTCTGCGCTCCTCTTGAGAGGACATCATGGAAAGTATTGATGTCATCGATAAATGAAACTCTGGATGGAGGACTGTCCGTGAGAGTAGGAGAATAATCCATCTAGGAGGAGTGGGTTGAGGAGGATGTCCAAGAAGGAGATCTTATTCTTTTATGATGACCATGAGAAGATCTACATGGAGGTGACCTGCTACAGTGAACTCTGGGTGGAGTGGTAGTTGACTGATCAACCACTTGCACCAACCGTGCCAGAGGAGATCTCAATGGAGAACTTGAATAGTCCATAGGCCGCTGCACCTGTGCTGAAGATTCTTTCTGCCCTATGATGGTTCGGAAGAAGCCATCTGGGAGAAAGGTGAACAGAAGGAGATTTGTGTCTTTGTGCCGGTGAAGCCGTGATCTGCAGGGATTTTTTTACCTGCCGCTCTGGAGATGGAGAAAATGAGCTTCTCGACGTCGAGATTACTTGTGGTGAACCTGCCTCTGAAACTGAAGGCTCTGAGAATTCTTGAGAAGTGGAACGGTGTCTTGAGGAACGATGCAACGTCAATGATAAATGCCTCGAAGTCGAGCGGCTGTGCGCCACTAGGACAGTTGAGTCCTTTGCAGGAGATCTTGGTTTCGACGTCGACCGGGCAGATTCTTTTTGTCTCTATGTCGACCGGTGCTCCGTCGACCGAGATTTACGGTTTGACGCCTGATGATGAATATCCGTCTGAGTACCATGACTCTGTGCCAAACGAGGAGAGAGTGACAGAGAAATCCTTCTCGTCTCAAACCCTTCGACTTCACAAATCTCGTTCTTGACGTTGAGCGACTTGTGGAACCCAACAGAGAAGTTTGCCTCTACGTCAGAGGTATTCTCGACGTTGTAGGGGATCTTTGCCTCAACGTTGAGTGCTGTCTCAATCTTCAACTGAGGTTTCGACGTAGAATCCTTCCTCGACGTCGTCTCAGATCTGGACCTTGACGTTGGCTGATGTCTGGTTGACGTCAACGGAGGTGATCATCTCGACATCAAACGCCGTACCGACGACTGAGAATGATGTCTCGATGCCGAATGGCGTACCAAAGGTGACGATGGAGAGAGATTCCTCGACGTTGGGCGATCCCGCACCAACTGAGATTGACTCCTCGATTCTGATAGTAGCCGGGTTGAGGACACCGGAGGATTAGACGCTGACGTACCTCTGTTTGGTCTTCTTTGACGACTACCTATGTTCTCGCGAAGGCGAGCCCACCGTCGATGGTCTTTCTGTCGGTTTCTTTCGCAGGTGGAGGCATTTTCGACGCCGAGCCAGACGTCGATGGAGGGCAGATCGGAATCTTGCTTCTGGAGGAAGATCTGGCCCTCACCTTCCTCTGCCTCACTGGAGACCTGCCTCTAGACGAAGATTTTACTTTCTTGCTAGTCCATAGAGGCAAATCCTCTCTCTGTCCTTCAGAGCATGTTTAGATAAAAACTGACCGTGCAGGCAAGTCTTGGGAACATGAGAATCAGGAAGGCAAATAATACAGACATGATTTGAGCCTGATTTAGCCTTCTGTGGCGTGATGGAGAAGCAAGGGAGGACTCTGGAGTAATTTGATGCAGGATTTATTAAAAAACAAAGGATGTCAGGATGGTTTGTCCATTCAAAACATAACATGGCAAAATAAATGGTTCTCTCTGAGTCATATGGGGCAGGCACTGCCTTCTTCCTCCCATCCGTCCTAAGGGGTGTTTGGGGGAGGGGGGGGTACTTGCAGTGGTTTAGTCCTTTCTCCTCTTCATGGGCTTGTCAGGCGAAGACTCAATAGGAGGTCAGCCGCTTACCCATAAATAAAACAAAGAAATATGTCCCGTAAGGAATGGATTTGTTCTATACAGTAGTGTACTAAGGAACATGGAGTGAAGGAAGATTCCACCTGATACCGCCACAAGTGTGCTCTAGGTGCCTAAAACACAGTGCTAAGGACTGGAGATACAGCGTGTAAGGTTGGGGACACAGCGCATAAGTATGAAGGCACAGCGCGAGCGGGACAGGACACTACGCTCCCTTCACCTGCCCGGTCTTTATTGGCTCTAGTCCCCCTTCCCCAGATAGCTTCCCACGTACCTTGTGGAGCCACGCCCCTCCAGGGATGTGGCTGGTGTCAGCGTGGTACCAAAGAGAGTCCGGCTCCTGCTGTGGGTCATCTATAGGGCCGGTGTCCTGGTGCTCTTGAGTCAACTTTGTTTCCCCGCCGGACTCGCTTCCTGCAGGTTCCTGGAGTCTGGGGCGCACGAAGGAGGTCTGGACGCTCTCCTGTTGTCCCCACGACTCCTTCCACGATCGGGCTCCTCAATACGAACCCCAGATTATCACTTCGTCTTTACCTTTGTACGTGATCTGGTCATCTGACCAAGTCACGTGATCCGGGAAAGAATCACCAAGCATATTTCCCTTAAAGGGATAGTTCCTGTTTTTCAGCATCACATTCAATCGAACAGAGGAGAGGATAAGGAGACGTCTAAGGGGTAAGTTCTCTGTGGCATTATCCGAGGATAGGGGGGAAGAGGGTAGCAATTCGTCACACACCCCTACCCCAGTCTGTTCACAGTCAGGAAACAGCGGAACACAGGAAAGGAAGTCCGCATTTCCTTTGTCTGAGCCTTTGCGGTGGAGGACTTCAAAGGAGAAGGGCTGTAGGGAAAAAAAACGCAGAATCCTTGGGTTATTCCCTTTATCCCCTCATCCATAGAAGTGGGGCATGGTCAGTGTATAGGATAAAGTGGGAGCCCTCCAGATAGTACCTCAATTTCTCTATAGCCCATTTCAGCTCAAGACATTCCTTCTCGATTATTGGATATCGCTGCTCCAGTGAGTAAAGTTTATGACTTATGAACAGGATAGGGTGTTCAATCCCGTCAGGGGAAAGCTGTGACAATATCGCCCGACCCAGTGTTCAGAAGCATCTGTATGGAGCAGAAAAGGCTTTGAGAAGTCAGGGGATCACAACACAGGACTGGAAGTGATGGCTGCCTTTAGCTGGTGAAAAGCTCAAAGTGCCTCAGGAGGTGGATATACTAGATCGTTCGTCATGACTCCCTTTTGTAACAGCTTGATAAGGGGTGTGGCCAGCTCAGAGTATTGTGGAATGAATTGTCTATAGTAACCAAGAAGCCCCAAAAACTCCCTGACTTCCTTCTTGGTGGTGGGAAAAGGGGCTTGGTCAATGACTTTAACTTTTTCTTCTTGTGGCTCTGTGAGCCCGGTCCCCAGGAGATACTTGACTTTTTGAAAGCCTGACTTCGATTTCTTTGCATTTATGTGCAACCCGGCTGACTGAAGGGCCTGTAGGACCTTACAGCAGTGCTGCAGATGTAGTTCCCAGGTAGGGCTATAGATGATTGTCGTCAAGGTAGGCGTATGAATATGCCTGTTGAGACGATAAAACCTTGTTCATAGGCCTTTGGAATGTGGCAGTTTCTCTGTGTAAACCAAATGGAAATATGGTAAACTTGTATTTGCCAGTGGGGGTAGAAAAGGCAGTCTTTTCTTGGTCCTGTGGTTTAAGGGGCACCTGCCAATATACTTTCGTACGGTCGAGTGTCGTAATGTACTGAGCCTCACCCAGCCTCTCAATCAGCTCATCTACCTGTGGGAGAAGATAGGAGTCACACTTGGAGATTGCGTTCACCGCCCTGAAGTCAATACAAAACCGGACGAACCGTCTGGTTTGGAACTAACTCAATCGGTGAGGTCCATTCACTTTGGGAGGGCAAGCATGTTTTCGACCTCCTGTCTCTTCGCCTCCCTCCAGGCGGCATGGATACGATAGGGGTTTTTTTTTTATCGGGGTTGGGGGGGTTCGGCATAGAGACAACAGTATATAAGTCTTTGGGGAGTGGGACTAACTATTTTTTTAGTAGGTTAATATGGTATAGTTGTGTGCGGTAGGGTGTGAGTTGGATGCGATATGAGGTTAACCCTACTTTGTCCACAACTTTATAAGGGCCATGCTATTCCGATGTCACCTTTGTCAGGGCAGAAGGCATAAGTACCTGGACCCAATTCTTACCCTTATCATAGAGAACCTGTTGCTTTCTTTGGGCTTACTCTAGATTACAAAAGCTAGGAGAATTTGCAGATGCCAATCTGGTACCCAGGCTTCAGGTGTAATCAAGAAAAGATTTTGTTTCTTCGTCTTTCTCTTGTTCCCACACTACTTTTGTTATCTCTAGAACACTACGGGGTTCACAGCCATAAAGGAGCTTGAAAGGGGAGCATCATAGGCTGGTTTGGCTTCTGATAACATATAAGACCAGAAGAAGGAGATGTCCCATTCCTTGCTTTAAACACATAATAGTTTTTTCAAGGTTAACATTGTAGCGCTCACATAAGCCATCTGTTTGTGGGTGTTAAACTGATGTTTTTATGTGGGATATGTCCAAGGATTTGCAGATCTGTGCCATTAACTTTGAAACAAATGGGGTTCTTTGGTCCGTGAGGATTTCAGGGGGGAAACCAACTTGGGAGAACAGTTCTAGTAGATTGTTACTGATGTTTAGAGTAGTGGGGGCATGCATAGGGAAAGCCTCAGTATACCGTGTGGCATATTCCACAATGACTAAGTCATAGAGATTGCCCTTCTTGGTTCGGGGCAAGGGCCCTATGAGGTCCAGGCCCACCCTTTTGCATGGTTGACAGACAACCGGAAGTGGTTGTAAGGGAACAGCTGGGGGCCTATAGGGGTTTTTCTTTTGGCCCACCTCACACTCATGACAAAACTTAGTGACGTGTGATAAGATACCAGGCCAGTAGAAGTGCTGCAGCAACATTTGTGTAGTTTTGTGGGCCCCTCTGTGTCCTGCCAATAGATGTGAGTGTGCATAAAACAAGACCTGTTCTCTAAAAGCTTCGGGAACTACTAGTTGTGTGGAATCTCCAGGCTTCCAAACGCTGTATAGAAGTTAGTTTTTAATCTGAAAAAAAGCACATTTCGGGTTTGGTGTGTTTTCGGTCTGTCGAACATACCCCCATGCGGCCTGAAGGTAGGATCCTGATGTTGACTGAACCTAAAACTTCTGTCTGAGAGCCAGGGGATTTGGGTGAGCAGAGATGAACGAACTGGGCCTTGGGGTTTCACGGTTTGTACTTTGTCCCTCAACAAGGTCAAAAAGGCTGGGTTGTCCTGTCCTAGAATAATTTGTTCAGGGAGAGAGGGTAATACCCCTAATTTGGCTTGTAGGACCTACCCATCGGGTAGAGAAATAGGGAGTTGGACCAGAGGATAAACACGGATGTCCCCATGAACACATCTGATCGGTACCATGTCTTTAGTTGGGACGGTTAACATACCTATCCGCCTGAATCCAACAAAGCGTGTACAGTGTGCCCTCCACAAGCACAGTTACATAAAAGCTGGGTCCCATTTCTGAGAAAGTGCCATCTTTCTTGCATGGTATGCCCCCACTTTTTGCTGAACAAAAGGGGATGATGGACTGAGCGTTTGAGCAAATCAAACACTCACCCCCAGTCAACTGATCTGGGTTTAATCCATCACCATTTTTTAGCTCACTCAGCCACCCCAGTTCAGACATGGCCATATGCAAATCAGTCTGACCCTGTGCCTCATGGGAACAGTCGAGCACGAACTGCCAAGCCATGTCTTCCCTGGACCGGAAACAAGTATCTTGGGACCGGTTTCGGATTCATAATCCTCATCAGCCAGGCTATCTTGAATCCAGTGGCCAAATGAGCAAGGGACTCACGTCTGAGCATACCTGCCAACTTAGGGCGAACAAAGCGAAACAAAATGCTCAGACGTGAGTCCCTTGCTCACTTTGCCACTGGATTCAAGCAAGCCGGGCTAAAGACGGCTGAAATGCCAGAAACCGGTCCTCGGAAGCTTGTTTCCGGTCCAGGGAAGGCATGGCTTGGCAGTTCGGGCTGGACTGTTCCCATGAAGCACAGGGTCAGACTGATTTGCATATGGCCATGTCTGCACTGGGGTGGCAGAGTGGGCTAAAGAACGGTGATGGATTAAACCCAGTTCTGTTGACTGGGTGTGAGTGTTTTATTGGTTCAGATGCTCCGTCCATCACCACCCCCTTTTGTACCGCCCACTTTTTGCTGGATTGCTGATGTACTTTGACTGAGTGTGCCCTGGGTTCCTGCCAACCAGGTACCCAGTCCCTGTGTTCCTTCCCTAAAACTCTGTTGAAACCTAAACCCAATTGGCATCTTAAGCAACAGGTCAGCCCCTGGTAAATGGTACCCAAGGAACCCAGGGCACTGTGACCAGAGAAGACCCCTCAGGGCTGCCACACTTATTGTGCCACCCTTAGGGGCCCTGTACCCTGACAGACCCCCCCCCCTTTTGCAGGCTGCGTGTCCTGGTGCAGAACTAAACAGACAGTCGACATGGCACACATCTCTGTGTGCCATGCTCACAAACCCCTTGGCCTGGCTTACTTCAGTCGCCCCTTTAGCTGGGCGCACTATGCCAGTGGCGTGGGCACAGGTGCACGAGCCCTGTGCCCCTACAGTACCCAGGGCCATTCCTGGGCACTGTAAGTGCAGTGATGCCATTGAGAGTGTATGGTGCTGGGAGGTTGTCATTACGAACTCTACAGCACCATAATGGCTGCTCTACAGCACCATAATGGCCACACTAAAGACTGACAAGTTTGATATCAAACTTCTCAGCACATTAAACCCACACTGATGCTAGTGTGGGATTTACTGCCAAATGCAGTACAGAGGGCATCTTAGAGATGCCCCCTGAAACCTACCCAACTCCCAGTGTCCTGACTGTGTGGCTACCGAGGCTGCCACCACCAGACCTGTTTCTGGACCCCTGGGTCGAGAGCTTGCTGCTCTCAGGGGCCTGAAAGAATGCACATCCTCGGGCGAGGTACCAAGCCTCCTCCCCCAGGATGGGCAGGAGAAGCTTCAAAGGCATGCCACCTTTTGTGAGCTTCTCCAGGCCAATTGCTGTACTCAGCAACTAGCCCCCACCGGTTCTGACCCCCTATATGGCGGGAAGACAGGCGGGAAACCCTAAGTGAGGAAAGTGGGTGTGCCAACTCCACGTGAAACACAACTCCGGGCTCCTGCCATCTTGAGGATTGGGAGCCCTACCCAACCAGAGATAGGCCCCTGCCCCCTCCCACAGGAGAGGAGCAGGATAGGGGGTGTGCATACCCCAGGACAGGTACCGATTGGTCCCTGCCCTTGCCCTACCTGTAACACCCCTACATTTAGTATTTAGGGGCACCCTGAACCTTCCTTCCTTCCTTAGATCCCGATATTGAAACCAGAAGATGAAAAAGAAACAAGAAGACCTGCTGTGCAGCTGCTAACAAGAGAACAACACCAACTGACTTGGCCCCAGCCCTACCGGCCTGTTGATCCTTGAACCTGCTCCTGCTAAAACCCTGGCGTATCCTGCGGACAGCAACCTCGAAAATCCCGGAGGACATGCCTGCCTTGCTCATCTAAAGACTGGAACTCCCATGAGTTCAAACAGCAACGTCCCCTAGTGCCAGCCAGGAACCGCGAATCCAGCACACACTGCACCCAGCGAGCCAGGCCCGTGCCTGATTGGACAAAGACCCTGACGACGTCCCCCGATGACTGTGACCCAGAATCCAGTGTCCAAAGACCCTCCTCGACGATCCTGACGACGCCTGCAGCCTCACAACAAGGGACCCCTCCAACCGCGACCAGCTGAGGGTAAGATTTCCCGACGTCCAAAGGCACCCGGCGCCCCACGGCCCCCTGTGCTCAACTCCTGGGTGGCTACCTATCCTCCAAGATCCCAACTTACCTCTGGAAGTGGTGGTCATCCCCGAGCCTGCAGCCTTTGTTCAACTTCCAAGTCTCACATTGAGTAACATTGTGCGCTCGAAGGCCAAAAAGCACCCTGCAACCAGCTGCCCGAGTGCCGCTGAAAGTGCAGCAACTACCCTACTCTACTTCCCCACTTGCCCTGTGTAAGTGACCAGGAGCTGAGCTCCCACAGCCGCGTGGCCTGCTTGCTAGCAGCCACCAACTGAAGGCCCCCTACCCTCCATAGGATAACATTGGGCCTACTCTCTCTGCACCCGGCTGCCCCTGTTCCGCTGAGGGTGTAAAAACTGTACCTACCTGACCGTGGGAGATTCCTGAGTCTATGCCCAGAACCTTAACTCTGCCAGTCGAGTACTTACCCAAAAGCCGATAACTCACTGTTCGAGGCATATGAGCTGCAGATACTACACTTAGCATTAGATCGCCACCTGGCGTTGGGCTCGGATGATTGCATGTTGTTGTCGTCTTAGAAGAAGTCTTTTGTAGTCACGAGATAGGCGACTCCTTCCTTGGACGATAGTGCGCACGGGCATCGGCTCCATCCTTAGATTGTTTTTTTTCCGCCACTGAGTTCGGATGAACTTTTTCCGCTCCGGCTCGAGATCTACTTTTCAAGTACTTCGAAGCGCAAAAGCTTATTAAAACGTCACCTAACTACCTTCGATATCGACTAACATCGTTTCGACTCCATCAGCTCTATTCCGGTCATCGATGCGGGCCGTTGGGCCTATCCACGCTGTGAGGCCTACACCTCAGGGAAAGGACGCCATTCAAAAAATGCCCCGTGTGTGGAGCAAAGTTTCCACGCAGTGACCACCACAAGGTCTGTAACCTGCTTACAGGTGTCTTCCATCTTCGATCCAGGCTTGGATCCACCGAACAATCTTCACTGGTCGCCTGCCAGCAACTCCTTCTTTCAGGCTCCTGGTTCGTCAACGAGGATTCCCAACGTCTTTTCAGACCTATGCAGCCGCAGCCCCTGGGCTAGGTAACTTCGGCATTTCGGTGCCCCAGCATAGCCTCACTTTCCAAGGGTCCAGATCCACTTTCGTTTTCAACCTACCTTATCGGGTTCGCCCGAGAACACTAACTTTGCTTTTACTAGCCTCCATAGACTTTGTCCCGCATCCCGCGTGAGAGTGCACACTCTGCACCCGAGTCCCCTAGGCCTCCTACTAGTAATCTGAAGGTTCGGTAACGTAGCCCTAGCGATTCCAAAGCCTATTAGTCCAGTACTTACCTGCTAGTAATTTCGCATTCCACTTTCATAGTATATGGTTTTTCGTGCCCCTCGGGCATCTGTGTAAATTGTGCAACTTAAAGTATTTTCGTAAGAGTTTTGTTGTGTGCTTAGCACCCTGTCCTCATAAAGAGTACAGGGCTGTTGTGATCTAAATAAATACACTGTTTATTTTCATAACACTTGTGAGGTGTCCTTTCACTTGGTGTTGAAGGGGTATATGTGATGGTATAACAGCTGGCTTAACACGCCCTCTAGAGTTTAGCCCGAAGACTGCTCTTGTCCATGCAACTAGGATAGCTGGTCTATCGGTTGACTTACAACCAATCACCATAAGGGTTGTTTGGACTGATACATAGTGATCACTAGAATAGTGAACACTGAATATCAGGCCAACTTCTCACAGGGGGTATCTATTCTAAGGTAAGGAATCTGTAACTAAATTTTTCTTTCAGATGAACAAGTTACTTACCTTCAGTAACGATATATCTGTAAGAAACATAGGTTAGTTATAGATTCCTTACCGCCCAACCCATCCTCCCCATTCTGCAAACTAACTTCTAGGGTTAAGGATTTCCTTTCAGGGCCCTAGTTTTGTGCACCAGTGGTCAGTGTCTTGCATGGCCCTGCGCTTGTGGCATGAAAAGTCATGTCCAAAACGGAAGTCGGTCAAAAAGAGACTGGAGGTACCGCTTTCTCCGGATCTGCGCTGGCTGGCGCGGAAAAAGAAAGAACTGACGTCCGTGCTCGAGAGCAGCCTATAAGTAGCTACTACAACGTCATCCTGGCAACGTCAATGCCACCTTTCGACGCGCAGGGTACTGCTGACAAAAAACTTTCTGGCTCCAGTCTGATGCCTGGGGATAATTCTACGGTAAGGAATCTATAACTAACCTATGTTTCTTACAGATATATCGTTACTGAAGGTAAGTAGCTTGTTCTTCTATGGCAAGAAAAGCTAAAATTGATAAACTCCTGCCTCCATTCCAGCGGTTAGTCCAAATCTGGATAAAAAATATAAGGTTCCAGATGACTCACCTGCGTGCTTCATTGGTCACCCGAGGCCAGACTCTGTCATCATGCAGGCAGCACAGAGAAGATCCAAGAATCCAGCATCTCCCTGCACTGCCCCACCGGACAAGGAGAGCCATCGCCTTGACAATAGTGGGAAGAGGTTCTCTGCTTTGGTGGCTACCTCCATCAGAGCCTTTAATGTTATGGCTATTTTGGGAAGATATGACCGGCGATTTGGTCAGACATCTCTACTCTGCTGGAATATCTACCTGAGGACAAAAGTAAAGAGGCAAGAGATATTCTTGTGGAAGGAGAAAGAGTGTCTTCGGAACTCCTTGAAATAGTTATAGACGTTTCATCCACTGCATTTCGACAAATTGCAGGATTGGCGGTCCTACATCGCCAGGGATAGTTAAAAGAAACCACCTTTCGGCCTGAGGTACAAGGCAAAGTTTTAGATATGCCCTTTGATGGGGGAGTACTTGTTTGGAAAGCACATAGACGAGAAGTTACAATCTATCAAGAAGGACACAGATACTGTCAAAGCCTTAGGTAATCTCCAACAGCGCTGCTTTCAGTCCTTTCGGGCTAGAGGTCGGGGACAGTTCTTACCCCGTCCACAATTTCAGCAGCAGTACCAGCCACATCTGCAGTCTACCTACCAGCCATACAACCGGTCTTTTCAGATCAATATTCGAGACTGGCAGGACGCAAGAGGCCATCATCTGGTTGAAAGTCCTAAGACTCCAATAGGACACAATGAAGATTATCAGGCCCCTACTGCCATAGTCCCACACTACGATCACTTCTACGCATCCTTTCATAAATGGAACTCCATTACTTCAGCCAGATGGGTACTAGACATTTCCCAACAAGGCCACACGCTAGAGTTCATTCACCATCCTCTAAATGCTCCACCACACAAAGTTACGCTCCGTCACCCTCCAGATCTCTTGAAGGAAATGGATTCACTTCTCAAGCAGGATATAGAGGAAGTACCCCTCAACCTGCGAAACCGGGGGTTTTATTCCCACTTTCTCATCAAAAAGAAAAATGGGAAATGGAGGCCGGTCATGGACCTCAGAATGCTAAATACGTTTATAAAGAGTCAATCTTTCAGGATGCTCTCACTTCAGGAGATTCTTGTAATGGAAAAAGGGGGTTTTCTAACATATCTCTATCTCCTGGATGCCTATTTTCATATCCCTATCCATCCTCAACATTGAACATTTATCAGATTCAAGGTGGCAGGGCGCCATTATCAATTCTGTGTGCTCCCTTTTGGTTTAAGGTCAGCTCCAAGGGTGTTCACGAAGTGCATGGCACTGATAGCAGCCTTCTTAAGACGTTCCCGTCACCAGGTGTTACCATACCCATAAAGGCACCGTCTTTCCAAGAGGCAGAAATTTCAATGAAAGCCTTTCAAATTCTCTTCCAGTCTCTAGGTCTTCGCATCAATCTGGAAAAATCGACCATTATCCCGGCCAAATGGTTGGTCTTTCTGGGTGTACGTCTCTCCACTGATCTAGGAAAAGCCTTTCCCACTCAAGAAAGAAGAATGTGGATTATGGATGCAACAAAACTTCCTCATCAAGAAGGTACGCTTCTGTGAGGCAGTACAAGTCCATGCTGGTGATGATGTCCTCTTGCATTCTGCTCATTCCCAATTGCCGACTTCACATGCGACCACTTCAGGAACAGCTCGATGCGCAGTAGGTGCAGTCTCGAGGCCCATTCAACAACAAGGTTTGGATTTCTGCGTCAAGGACGGCAGCCATGGCCTGGTGGATGATCATGGACAACCTGTCAGAAGGCCTTTCTTTCATTCATTCAGTACGACAGTTGGTGATGACCTCAGATGCGTTGATGGACTGATTGGGGGGGGGGGGGGCTCACCTTCAAGAACTACTAGTTCATGAAAAGTGGTCCAAACAGGAAGCGGAGTCTCATATAAACATTCTGGAACTCAAATAGTTTTTCTAGGTCTGAAGGCCTTTCTACCTCGGATCCAAGGTGCATCAGTGCTCGTCGAAACGGACAACGCTACGACAAAGCAAGGCGGAACGAGATCTCAGGCACTTTCCCTGCTTGCTCAGCAGATATGGGAACAGCTCCTAATCAATCACATCTCCTTGCGAGTGGAGCATGTGCCACGGATTCACAACGAGAAGGTCGACTCTCTAAGCAGGGCCTCGAAACAGTGCCACGAATAAGAACTCAACAACCAACAATTGAAGGTGGTGTTTCAACCCTGGGGCTACCCAACATTAGATCTGTTCACTACGTTCAACAAAAAATGTCCTCTTTTTGCAAGCAGATATCCTTATCAAAATTCTTGGGGAGACACCTTCCAGTTCCCTTGGACAGGGATGTTCGCATATGCATTTTCCTAGTTTCCACTCATTCCTCGAATTCTTCAAAAAATGAAGCAAGAGCCTTGCCGGATAATTCTCATCGCTCCGGGGTGTGCAAGACAGTTCTGGTACACCGAGCTGCATCGCCTATCAGAGTGTGCCCCTACTCTCTTTCCTCCAAAGGAGGATCTTCTCTACATGATCCAAGGCCAAGTGGTTCATCCATAAATTCCATCTCTTCATTTGTCAGCTTGACTCCTCACGACGCTGAATTTGGGGATTTGAGGCTTTCCGCAGAGTGTACTAAGATACTACAGAAATCTTGAGCTTTATCTACATTGAAATGTTACGCTACCAAATGGAAAAGGTTCTGTACTTGGTGTATCTCGAAAGCATTGCCTACATTCTCTTCATCACCGGAGCAGGTGCTGCCATATCTCCTGCACTTAGCGAAATAAGGATTTTCTCACTCTTCCATACGAATCCATCTTGCTGCATTTCTAGATATAGAAGGTGGTCAAATCAAACTTCTGTGGTCTAACCAACTCGTCAAATAATTCATGAAAGGCCTTTTTTTTTTTTGAGTTTTTCCACTTGCTAAGCCTCCTACAGTTTTGTGGCAAATAAACACTGTTCTGTCTCAACTGATGCATCCGCCCTTTGAGCCAATACATAAATGCAAATTAAAGTCCCTCTCCTGGAAAGTGGTCTTTCTCTTGGCCATTACATCAGCCAGACGTATCAGTGAAATCCAAGCTCTCACCATAAAGGAACAGTATCAGCAGTTTTTGCCAGACTGGGTTAACTTGCGCACTAACCCTTCTTTTTGACCGAAAGTGCCTTCAACCTACCACCTCAATGAGCCGATTGTTATACCAACGTTCTTTGCTAATCCATCCTCAGTAGCGGAAAGGGCGTTGCATTCTCTGGACATCAGGCAATGCTTAAAGATTTATCTGAAAAGAACGGAGTCATTCTGTAAATCCTCTCAGCTAATGATCTTTCTCGGCACCCAGGAAAGGACGGAAAAAACAAGTTATTTACCTGTACACTGTGGTTCTCCAGTATTGATACCTTTATAGATTCACATGCAACCCTCCCTCCTCCCCGTTTAGGCTTCACAATTACCTCCGAGTTTATATACCTTTACACTTGTGCTCGAAATCTGAGATATGGTGGCTCTGTTGGGAGAGGGAACTCTGAGGTCTCAGCTGTGATTGGCTGAAGTTTGGATGTTCTGAAATGAGGCTGAAAAGTTACTAAAGTGAGTTTTTCTGTTCTATGGAGGTCTTTGGTAATGTTGTAATACTGCTATTCCTTATGTTACAGTGGGACTTCCACCATAAGACGGGAAGATTCAAGCATGTGAATCTTTAAAAGATATCAATACTGGAAGACCACAGTGTACAGGTAAGTAACCCGTTTTTTATGGTTTGATCTCTTCGTCACCACAGAAAATGTGCTATGCCAGCTGTTCTATGCGGTGGAGTTTCTAAGGATTTTAGTCAAGAGTGGAGGTCCGATCTCCTGCCCAGATTCCTCAAGGGATCAGAAACAACTGGGCCCAAGTCATCCTTGTGGCTCCGAGAGCCCAGGGTTATGAAGATCAGGAGTGACCGGCCCAAGTCATTCTTGTGGCTCCGAACTGGGTGAGGAGATTCTGGTATCCAAAGCTGTTGTGCATGTCCATCGATCCTCCGATCAGGCTGCCCCTTCAGGAGGATCTCCTTTCGCAGCAGCAGGGTAGGGTTCTCCACCAGAATCTGTCCATGCTCTGCCTTCATGTGTGGAGATTAGGCGGCGACAGTTAACCGCTTTCGACCTTCCGTCCGAAGTCTGTAATGTTATTTTGGCAGCTCGGCGTGGCTCCACTAAGACCATATACGCTGGCCGTTGGAGCAACTTTGTGGCATGGTGTAAAGATACACAGGTTGACCCTTTATCTGCTCTCCTTGACCAAGTTCGTTTGTTTATCCTTAACCCTGACCCAGAAGGGATCTGCGTTGGGCAAGTTGAAAGGTTACTTATCTCTGCTTTTCTTCGGCTGTCAAATCAGGCCTCCCTTTACCAGTCTCTTATTGGTAATAGGTTCCTTATGGTCTTAAGCACTTTTCCCCAGCTCCCTTTTTGTTATGCTGCAATGGAACCTCAGTTTGGTTCTTGCTTTTCTGATGTGCGCTCCCTCTTTACCACTTCATACCTGTCCGCTTAGCCACCCCACCATCAAAACAGCCTTTCTGGTGGCATTTACTTAATTTAGACTCAAGTGCCCTTCTTGCCAAAGTTAGTCAACCCATTCCACGTAGGCCAGTCCAACACCCTGCCTACCTTTTACATTCCGCCTCATCCCTCTAAGGAAGAAAGGAGACTACACTGGCTTGACCCAAAAAGAGCGTTGTTCTACCTTGACCGCACTCAACCATTCCGGGTGGATGATCAACTTTTTTTGAGGTATGTCGGAGCCAAGAAAAGGAAGGCTGTACAGAAACGGACCATCTCCAGAGGGATTGTGCTTTGCATTGGGATCTGCTACACATTGGCCAAGAAGCAACACCTAGAGGGTTTCATGCTCATTCCACCAAAGCAAAGGCTACGACCACTGCGCTAATACGCAGAGTTCCGGTCCTCGACATCTGTCAGACTGCCACGTGGGCTTCGTTGCACACTTTTACCAAGCATTGCTGCCTCGACAGTCAGGTCCTTCGGGATGGGCAATTTGCCTGTTTGGTACTGCAGGTCTTTGTAGTCTCAATCATGTTTGCAAACCTCCAGGAAGGTGTTACTTGGCTATCTATTCTAGGGTAAGGAATCTGCAGCTATATGTCTCTTTCAGGTGAACAAGTTACCTTCCGTAACGCCTTATCTGGGAAAGAGATTATCTTGCTGCAGATTTCACCTTTTCTCCCTACTCTGTGAATACATTTTTAGGTAGAGGGCTGTTCCAATTTCATGAATTTAGTTTTGCACAGGAGTGGTCCATGTTCTTCGTGCCTCCGCTCGTGGAAAGTTGCAAAAAGAAACTGATGTCCACGCACTGGGGTTCCTATATAGGCACTGTGCTCATCACTTCCGATGCAGCCACCGCTTCATAGAGCCAGACCTTGCCACCCAGCGGCTCACAGGGTTCTGCTCCCGAAAAACATTTGGTTCCAATCTGACACCTGGGGATAATTCTACAGTAAGTAATCTGTGGCTAGATAGTGTCTATCAGATAAGGCATTTCCGAAGGTAAGTAAATTGTTTATTTGATACCTTGGAGTAATATCTTAGATAATTCCACATGGAAATTAGTATCAAGTGCTGTGGCTAGTGAAACTCTGTTACCCAATGGGACCACTGACCTTTCTACAGTGTAATCTGCAATGCCATATCCTCACTGTTTGGGTGTACGAAAGAAACCTGCCCTTTTTTGTAGTACTAAGTAATAATAATAATAATAATAATAGGGGGTTTTGTAAAGCGCTTGGTGACGCACAGCGGCGTGTCCCCGCGCTGTGGAGCGAGTGCTTGCAGGGAAACTACAGGGGGGCAGAACCTGTTAACGGGTGAATAGTATTGTTTTTAACTTGGCTCTAAATATTGGTTCCGATGGCTCAAGACGCAACGCCGCAGGAAGTTTATTCCAGTTTAACGCAGCCAGATGCCTGAAAGATCTTCCGCCCATCCTTGCTTTAGACACCTTGGGCATGGACAGACGCCCCGTGCCGGAAGATCTAAGGGAACGGGAAGGCTCGTATGGTGTCAGCAGTCCCTGCAATGGAAGGGGTGCCCTACCATTGACGATTCGATGGCAAGTGCAGAGTGCTTTAAATTCCACCCTGCTTCTTACCGGGAGCCAGTGCAGGGTCTGAAGAGCCGCTTTAGAGGCAGCCCTTCTGGGTAGTCTGTGCACCAATCGGGCAGCAGCGTTCTGCAAGACCTGCAGGCGGCTCAGATTCTTCTCTTAGGTCCCTAAATAGAGAAGGTTGCCATAGTCCATCTTAGATGTGACTAGTGCATGCACTTGCGTTTGGCGTGCTTTGATGGGTAGAAATTTCAGCACCTTCCTAAGGCTCTTGAGTCCCGAAGCAGGATCCAATCACCCGATTGATCTGGGGGCCAAAGGTCAGGTTGGAATCAAACCAGATGCCCAAATTCCTCGCCTCCTGGCAGGGGGTAGGTGTTGGTCCCAAGCATGGCGGCCACCATGCCGACGTCCACGCCACCTGGCCACCCCCTACGACCAGCACCTCAGTCTTGCCTCCGTTGAGCTTGAGGCAGTTGGCGGACATCCAGACTGTAAGATCTTGCATGCACGATCTGAAGATGTCCGCCGCGAGACTGGGCGCACGTGACAGGGAGATGACCAGCTGTGTGTCGTCGGCATAAGACACCATGCGCAGGCCGTGACTCTCCACTATAGTGGCTACCGGAGCAACGTAGAGATTGAAGAGAGTTGGACTCGGGGATGAGCCTTGCGGCACCCCCTGGTCCAAAGCTACACGCTCCGAATAGAAGTCACCCTGCCTGACTTGAAAGCCTCGGCCAGATAGGAATGATTGGATCCATTTCAGCGCTGCGCCTCTCACCCCTCCTTTGCTCAGACACTGTAGCACGATGGAGTGTGCCACAGTGTCGAACGCAGCGCTGAGATCCAGAAGTATCAAGGCCATAGTTTGACCCTCGTCTGCACCCTGCCTGAAGGTTTCGGTTGCCATAAGGAGAGCTGACTCCGTGGAGTGACGTGGCCGAAACCCAAATTGGGTGGGATGAAGAAGATTGGTCTTCTCCACAAAGTGCATTAACTGCATATTGGCCAACTTTTCCGCCACTTTGGAAAAATAAGGTAGCAGGGAAATGAGACGCAGATTGTCCAGCTTCTCAGGGCTTATGTTGGGCTTCTTGCGGAATGGGAGCACCACAGCCTGTTTCCAGTCCTCTGGCACAGAGCTGGACCGGACGGAGACATCCAGCAGATGCCTGATGTAGGGTTCGAGTGTCATCAGGCTGTCCCCCAAACGCTTAGGAGAGGGGAACCTGACTTCACTGATCTGCATATTTTAATTAGATCTTCTGATGAGGGGGTAATAAAATTGAGAAGCAGGTTTTGTCCAGCTTCCTCTCCTGCTGGTACTGCTGATACTTCCGCGACTGAGGGTGGGACATGGAAGGCAGAGTAGATCTTGGACACTTTATCCCCAAAATAGTTAGCAATACGATTGCAGGTGGCTACCGAGTACTCTTCCCCTCCTGTCGAGGTTTTAGGGATGGACAGGGATTTGTATACGCTGAACAGTTCCTTAGCTGAGTTCTCTGCACCCAGGATTTTGTCAGCATAATATGCGGCTTTCTCTATCCGTATCTTATTGTGATAAACCCGTCTATTGACGAGATATCTTTCAACTGGTTATCGTAGGCCACTCTCCACTGTCTTTCTGCACGTTTACAGTCCCTCTTTGCACAGCGCAACGCCTCGTTGAGCCAAGGTGCAGTTCTTTGTCTCCGGGCCCGCTCCTTAGACCGGCCTAATGGGGCTGTGCAATTCAGGGCAGCCGTGATACGGTCATTGAGCAGTTTGTTTGCCGTATCCGCATTGTCACCTCCCGGGGGGCCCCTCTGCGGTGAGAGCCTTGTTAAACTCTGGCAGGGAGAACCTAGCCCATTTACGCCTGGGGTAGTTAAGGGGGGTGGGGTCCGTGGCTTTATGTTTAAGAAGGAAGATTGAAAATGGTACAAGGAAATGATCGGTCCAGGGCAGGGGCACCGGGGAAGCAACCAAGACTTCCTCCCAGTTGGCGAATATTGGATCTAACAAGTGTCCATGTTGGTGTGTAGGAAGCTGCCCCTTTAGCTCTAACTGTAGGGTCTGAAGTTGTAGACGGAACTCCATTGCTCCTTTGTCGGACAAATCTTCTAGGTGCGTGTTTAAGTCTCCGAGTAACAGAAACTTGTCTCTCCTTATCGCTGTTTCTGTGACGCACTCTAAAAGGTTGCCTTTAAACCTAGCCATAGGTCCCGGTGGGCGATAGATTAAGAAGCCCTTCACAGTTGTGCTCCCATCAATTTTTATGGTGAAAACACTAGCCTCACTTCCCGCCAGATGGACTGGTTCCAATTGACAGGAAAGTTGCTGTTTGAACCCAATCGCAATTCCTCCCCCTCTGCCTTCAGGTCTATCCAGTCTCACCATCTGGTAATCATCTGGTAGTGCCTGAATGATGTCGGGGTCAGAATTGGCATCCAACCACGTTTCTGTGATAAACAGCAGATCAGGTTGTTTATCCGCAAGAAGATCGTGTATGTCATGCTTGTGGCGACGAAGCGACCTCACATTGAGCAGACCACAAGACAGAGAGAAGCAACTGGCACTGGAATCTGTTGTCAATGTGCAGAAACGAAATTGGCAGTGTCTGCACCCTTCATCCTCCCCAACTCTTATGCTATGATGGCCGAGTGTGCATGTAGTAGAGGACAGACTTACTAAATCATTCCTGCTCCACGAGAATCGGCCATCAGGACCAGGGGATGTGGCCCTGGGCCGTGTCCGGTCGCGGACGGGCGTAGACGGGCTTGGCTTAAGCGCGGCTTCGGCGCGCGCCCGCTGCGCCAGCCCGCTGCGCCGTCTGGCCATGATGCACATTATATAGGGTGTGAGGAGGGTGGTAGGCCGGCACGACTAGAGCGCACCCCCAGCCACCCCTAAGATGGCGCCCACCGCCGCCAAACACCGGATCAAAAAAACGGCTGGGCGAGGCAGGGAAGAGAAATAATAGCGTGTAGAGGGGTGTCAGTGTTCCTAAGCATTAATCACATTCAAATATACAATTTAGAAGCCCCCCGAATAAAAATGTTGTTCGAATTTAAAATCTCCTAATAACAATTAGATAAAAGTATTCTGCCAGCAAAGTAGTGATTTCTGACAAACAAGCTCGCAGCCCTAGTTACCCTCGCTAGGGAGAGCTCCAGATAGGCAGCGCGGGCGTAGTAAAGCCGAGCTAAATAGCCTGGGAGGGCGGGAGGCCGGGGCGACTAGAGCGCACCCCCAGCCACCCCCAAGTATCCTGCTTGGTGAGCTACCTAGTTCTTCCCTCGTGGGGGTGGGGTTGGGGGCTTAATATTGAAAAGGAAAGTTTTGACCTGGCAATAGGGTTTATTTTGCAATGTCGAGTTGGCAAATTTAAAAGCTGCCCAACTAGACTGCAGCGGCAGGCCTACAGTCACGTTTTCACCTTGTCACTGTAGTGGCTGCAAAATAAGTGCTGCAGTTTACTAGTGATATTTAACATACTCGCCCTGAGTACCTCTTGTATCATAAACTACAAACCGAAAAAGTAGCTTTAATGAACCAATCAGGGAACAGCCATTTGTACACATACTTTGGAGGTCAGAGCACTTGTGCTAGGCCATGACAGCAGGGTCCAGTGCACTACAGAGTCGAAAAACCAGCAGTGTCGGTCCAAAAAGTGAAGGGGTGGGGGTTATATAAAAAGAGGTCCATTCCTGCAGGAGGCTATGAGATCAGAGATGGATCCCTTTTTGGCAGTGTTGGTGCTGGTCAGCAAATAAGAAGAACCTTTATGCTGCACTGACAAACAATTATACGGTACCTTCTTGGCTTATCATTGCATTTGTTCTTATAGCCTAAGAGTTTTTTGGTTCCTTTGCCTAATGAGGCATTTCAGAACTCAACCTGGTCCTCTTTATTTTCGTCTGGCCTCAGATACGATGTAAGATTTGTTGAAGGTCAACTTCTCAGCAATGATTTAAGCGGTCAGACATGAAAATCATGACGGAGGAGAAACATTAATGGTTACTGCCTTTTTGGAAATTCTGTAGTTTTGAATGATGAGCGATTTAAGATCTTGGTACGATTTATGAAAAAGCATTTGAAAATCTACAGATTGTACTCCTTCAATACCCAGGCCACTGTTCTTGTCCTTACCTGCTGTTTCTTTGCACATCTCTACCCATCTGAAATGGTGTGTGAGACACTTGCTCTCTTGTTCTGTCTGTAACAACAGAAAGCTAAACCCCACTTAACTCCTCATACTCGACACCTCCTTACAGTCTCTCAAACTGCTTGTATGTAGATCATTGAATTTTTGTGACCTTCCATTCTTTTTATTCCCAGCAGAGGAAGAACCTGTGCCAGATATCACAGAAAGTGATCAGCGAATGGACAACCGGTCAGAGCCATCGCAGTTCTCTTCTGCTGGCGAGGAAGTTGAAGACGAGGATGAGGAGGAAGATGAGGATGAAGATGAAGAGGAGGAAGATGATGATACTAATGTGAAAAATGGCAATGATTTTAGGGAGGTCCAGGGTAGTTTGATCCCAAAACCAGGTTCTCCCATAGCCAAAGGAGTGGAGAACCACAGCAAAAGCACGGAGTTAAATAGCAAAGAAACTGAATGCCTGAGAATAGATGCTTTGGGATCCTATGTAACTGAGAACGCGGAACCAATGGAGCTTGAAGTTGCAACGGGAGAGGTACCCAAGCATGTAAATGAATTGGAAGCGTTAGTGAAACAGCATAGGCATAGCTTTCCTGACCCTAAGAGCAATGCTGATCCCATGGCTGAGGAGAGTGATAAATATCAAGAGGTCTTGCAGCAAGAAAAGTTTGTTCCTAATATTGAACCTTTGTATGTGTTGGAAACTGAGAGCCCACAAATGCCAGCCATGGTGCCCTCACTCATTCTTACTCAGTCTTCTGTGCCTGTAAAAGCACAGCCCGATTTCCGTACATCGGGTAAGACTCAAAATGCCTCCCCTGAGCCAGAGGCATTTCAGATTTCTTCTCCAGAGTCTGACAGCACTTCACTGGAGCACTCTTGTGATACAGAGAGTGTGAGCCATAAGGCACTATTGCTAACCTCCCTACAGACCCACAGATCAAGGGCATCCTCTCCAGGCCCTAAATCCACTGCCTCTGAAATTATACCGCAAGAGCTTGCTCTCCAACAAGCTCCCTGTGAGCTACAATCCATGCTCCCTCCTGAGTCTGCCAAAGCAGAGACATCATTGCCTCTAATATCATCTGAGATGCCATCACTGTCTCCACAGGTGTCTGAGGATTGTACATTAAACTCATGTGACTCTCGAAATGCTTCACCCAGAACTCTGTCACCAATTCATTTGGCAACCTCTGAGCCCTCTGTTTCATGTTCTCCAAGTCAGTCACACTCTTTGCCAAAGTTGTCAAAATTTCGGGATTCATCTCTGAGAACATCAGAGTCTCCGGGTGCATCTCCCCAATCAGAGTCAGAACACTTAAAGCTCTCAGGCTCTCATGTGCCACCTCCACAGCCTTCTGCGTCATCATCCCCTTTGTCACCATTTCCAGATGCATCGATTTCTCAGGCTCCATCTCCCAGGTCCACTATATCTCTGACCTCGTCACAACCCTCTAGTTCAAGTGCAACTCCGAAGCTTCCTGGTTCGCCCAGCACTTCTCCAAGGCCTCCTGATTCTACATCTGTTTGTCAAGGGCTCCCTGAATCATCTACTTCTTGGACCACTTCTCCACAAGCTGTTTGTACAGGGCCTACTAGGGTTTCATCGCCATGTTCCCCTGCATCTCGGACACCGTCTCCAGAAACTTCTTGGTCATTGTGCCTGTCTCAGGCTGCCCCTCCGAAGCATGCTAGATCCCCTCGCTCTGCAGCACCAAAGCTTCAGCCAGTTTCCTCGGTACTGGGTAAAAAAAAGTTTTGTTCAAGGACTAAATCTTCAGATGCATCTAACTCTTTAGTTGAATGTGGCAAGGGAATTGACTCATTAGGATCCCATAATTCGGATGACGATCTTAAAGTACCCAGAGACCTTCAGCTATGTGAAGACCTGCAGCACTCCTCTGGTGCATGCAAGGATACCTCAGCTGTGCACAGGGGTTCAATGAAAAGATCAAAGGGTGAGCTTGTGCTTGCAGAGAAAACATGTAGCCCACATACTGAGCCCCTTCTGCTCAAAGATGTATCCAGGGAATCCAAATGCTTGAATGAGACAATGCTGCTGCTTCCTGAGCCACATGACGCTACTTGTGTAACTGAGTTGAACTTGAAATCAGAGACCCCTTCTGTTACGCCAGTAAAAAGGAAACGCACCTTGGCTGACACTGTCAGGAATCTGCAGTCCAAGTTTGATTCGAATTCTCAGGAGAATGGCAGGAAATTCAATGTTGCATCTATTAATGGAAACCCTGAAGGATCCTTTCTTCAAAGCAACCATCAGTCGAAGAGAGCCAGGAAAGATGACAGCTACCACAACAGGTAATGGTTGTGCCATTTTTAAAAAAAGGGACGAATCATGTGGTATGTCAGTGAGTAAGCTAGCTTCAGTTTCACGGCTGCTTGTGATTTTCCTGCTAATGTATACCCAGAAGTGTAACGTTCCCTTTCTTGTTCCCCAAATTTATAACTTTAAATTTGTTATATACACCGACCTATTCTTCTTGACTTCAAATTAATAGAAGTTAAGTGCAGCGGATAAACCCTGCTAATTTATGTCTTCGACATTACCTACTGACATGAGTAGCAGGCAAGGGCAGAACCTCCTTTGGAGCGGAGCAGCATCGCCCCACTACACTACCCCCAAAGCCCTAGAGATTAAAAATAAAAAGGTAATTTGTTACCATTCTTTCATTTCCTGTCACGAACAGAGCGTCAGGACGGGGCCAGGCCGCTCCTGAGTGACAGCAGCAGTGAGGGCTGTAAATTTACTATTTAAAGGGCGCATATCTTTTTGGCCGGCCGTCTTGAGACGGCCAGCCACACATGCACACTTTAAACATCTCTAACCCAACTGTCTTAAGACTGCTGCTTTAGTGCAAATGCAAAAGAGTGCTGTGGACTGCAGAGTGAGGCCGCTTCCTCCAATGAGTATGTTGCTCTCATGCTGCATTCCTGGTGGCCGGGAATGCTGTCAGAGAAAGAAGACGTCTGGTACCGAGGAAGTTGTTTGTCTTCAGGCATGTGAAAGAAGCTGGCTTTCTATGTAGTGTAGAAAGTCCAGGTTATCCTTATTGGTTTCAAAGGGCTCGCTTTAAAAATCCTTAAGTGCTCTAACTGTGGTAGTGTGGTCGAACAGTTTAGTCTTATCAACGAGGAGTGTTGAGCATTTGTTGACCACAGAATCAATAAATGAGACACACAATAAGAAATCCAAGAACAATTTAGAAAAATAACTCAAGATATTGTTTAATATTTAGATACCAGATCTTCTGGCTCAGGTAAGTACTTTAGTTTATCTTTTTTATACAATGAGCCTCAAACTTGATAATGTTATCCGATATGTACTGCATACAGGTATTTACAAACTGTTGTGGAGGGTACTCGTTAGGACTTGGGGGCCAAGGTCCAAAGTACCACCAGCAGTTAGGGTTTACTTGCCCTGGTGTGTCTCGATGCGGAGGTGCTGGTCTTGATGGTAACTTCGAGCGCGGTCAGTGCTCAAAATTTAAAGGGACATGTCAAAATGACAGAGTCTGCAAAAGGGGACTTGGGGACAAATCTGGCAGACCCAAAGGGGTGCTCAGCTTGTGGGAACTCCTAGGACAAGGGGACACATACAGAAGATGTGTACTCTGGCTGTGGGGCTTGGGTACAGAGGTGCTAACTGGGGTCATTAGAGACTCTAACTGTTCTTGTTATATCTGCAGAAGAGGGAAAAGAAACACAGCAGGGCCATTCTGAGTTAAGCTTGCTTCTCTCAAAGTCCCTTGGCATGCAGGTAAATCAAGATCAAAAGATACTTTATTCGACAAATGAATGCCATAAAAGTGAACATGTAGGAGGAAACGTTTCATCGGAAAAAAAGACATTACTTTACAAATGACAATTAAAATTTAAGGTGCTGTATACCAAAAAATAAAGTTAAAATTATTGGATAGAGCAGAAGGTTTCATATAAAGTGCATAGTGCCAAATTCATATTACTATATACATTAAGGAGACAAGTTAAAATTCCTGGCTGGAGCAGATGATAACATATAAAATATCAAATACTAACTGATGAAGTACAGAATTCTACGTTCACATTATCATAAACAATTGGACAAATATTAATGTTTAAGTACTCACTGTATAGTAGACACTGCAATTTAAAATGACTAAATAGAGCAGGGGTATCCAGTGACGTGCAAAATGCTGTAGTAAAAAGTGCAATGTGCTAAATTTACAGTTTAACAGTAAACATTCAAATAATCATGTTTACATAGAAAAAAGGATGATTTGATAGTATTTGTTAAAATGACAGCTTTTTTCTACATCTGATGACTCCTGATAAAAAACTTGCAACCCCAAAACAGACCATAGGCGAAGATAGCATTTGGAGGTATAGCAAAGCGGGCTTGACTTGGAAAAAAATGACAGTCTTTGAGAAGGGGAAGTATAAATCTTTTACGCAGCTGAACATAAAAATCACAGAAAAAGATCAAATGTAAGGTATCTTGTTCTGAAAAATCGTCACAAGGACAAGGTTTGCGAGTACCTTGTTTAGCAAAACCTTGTTTAGGAAAACCTTGTGGAACAGCTAAAATCCAAGCGATCAAATGTAACCAAAATCTTAACAAAAAACATTGAAAAACATTATTTACAATAAGTAAGTATGGTTGAACTTGATAGTACAAAGGTAATGTGATATATCTTCTAACCGTTGGTTTTATTAGCTCCTTTTACTCCCTAGGGCCCTGTTGCTTCTCCAAAAACTGTAATTTAATGGCTCTAATCTTAGGTTTGCTCATCGGTTTTGGCCTGTTATATAAATCAGGGCAACCTAGCAATTTAATCAGGTCCATTATATACTTCAACCATGGGATATCCAAGGCTCTATCCAAAGCTATACAATCCATGATTACCAATTGGTTTAATTTTGTGCTGGGGCTAGCCTAAACTCCGAGCCAACGTAGCAAAGGGGCTATCGCTATCTCATCCTCGATGTACCCCACCCCAACCTCTTCATGTAAAATAAACTCTGGGGTGGTGGAAGGTACCGCCAATAGTTTACGTAAAAACGTATCTTCGGCTCTTTGAACCTCTTTACCTTCCTTATAGCCCCAAATATCACAACCATATGACGCCATGGGTATATACTTTTCTTTTCAACAGGGCAGGTAAAGGTTTGGTTCCTAGTTTCTTTGCAAAATTTAGGGTAGTCCCCTTTGGTCTGGTCAAGGTATTCTTTTTTTTTTTTTTGTATAATTTGTGCTCCCCACGACCATCAAAGAGTACCCCCAAATATGGAAAGGTTGGGACTTTTGATAATTCAACCCCCTTGCAATGAAATTTGAACTTCTGGGGTTTTCGGGAGCCAATAGACATATGTGACTACTTGAAATGTATTGATAGATCTAAAGAGTCCATAAAAACTATAAAACCATCTAGTCATCTTTGGAGCCCAACAGCTGTTCTTGCAAGTAAAACCGTATCATCTGCATATAACAATGGGGGTATTTTCTTGTCATCAACCCTAGGGATGTCCATACAGCTTGTTGTTAAAAAATCCCCCATCTCGTTTATGTACAGAGTAAAAAGGAGGGGGCTAATATATATCCCTGACGTACCACCCTCTTTACATCCCAAGGGCTTATCAAGTCACCATTTTTATTGTATCTAACTGCGCTGCGGCTGTGTTTTTTCATGAATCTTGAATAAAAAAGCCACTAACTGGGGTTCAAGGCCCATATCTCTTAGAATTAGCCATAGTTTGGACCTATTTACGCATCAAACGCTTGTGTCTAATCCATGAAAGCCAAGTGTAGTACTCCCTTTTTGGCAATCGTATACTTTCATATGACTAAATGTAAGTTACGGCATTGGTCTAGAGTCCTTTTGCCCGCCCTAAAACCATATTGTAGATCAGAAATAACGTATAAAGTGTCTAACCAAGTAGTCAAGCACTCTAAAATGACTTTTCCCATAATTTTAATAGCAGAGTCTAAAAGAGAGATCGGCCTATAACTTATAGGGTCATCTTGTGCACCTTTTTTAAAAATAGGGACAATGCCTTTCCCCAGGTTGACTGGAGACTTTGTGAACACTCCGCATTAAAAACATGTGCTACAATTCTCGACCAAACACTAGTGTCAGCCTTAAACAGGTCTGCTGGTACCCCATCGGGGCCTGGGGCCTTTCCCCCCGCTGTGGATAAAATTTAATTATAAACTCCCTCTATGCTAAAAATAAGCCCTGGACTAATATGCTCACCTCCACGGGCTCTGTCATTTCTTCTATACTGACATTATTAAAAATACGGCTAAAGTGCGAACCCCATTGGTCAGCTGGAATTAAACACTCTTTATTTAAATTTTTGGAATCGGAGAGGAAAGAGCTATTGACTACTGACCAGAAATTTGCACTATCTTTCAATACGCATGCTTCGCTCAGGGCTTCCCACACCTGCTCTTTTAACTGATTTTTTTCTGTTTTGAATAGCCAATTTGTAAGCTGTCCTTTTAGCTCTAATTTCTATTGTATCTCTAGGGATACGTTTGATGGCCTGTAAAAGCTCCCTGTGAGTTTAGAACAAGAGCTATCAAACCATCTTTCGGCCTTCGAACAACTGAACTTGCTCACAACAGTAAGGTCTGTAGAAATGTGTTTTGTTAATATTTAGAAGGCTTCTAGAATGGTATAATCATCCATGGATGAATCTAGGCAGAGTTAAATTTCTGAGGCAAAGGAAGTGTACAGATTTTCAAGGAAGCTATCTTGGATAATCCTTTCCCATTTTAACCAGCGATTTTGATCTTTGGTTAGATCTTTATTTATAATATGGGTAATTATCCTCTCGAATTCGATTGCAGAGAGTGAAATTGTAAGGGAATTATGGTCACTGTAACATGACCAAGAAACTGTTAATACCACAATATTTGAGGCTAGTGATATAGTCAATGGTACTAGACCTTCCGTTCCCTGTATAAGTTGGTACTGGCGCCAAGCTGTTTTTTTGCAGAGGACCTAGTAAATTATGGGTTATTTATTATTTATACGTTTTGTAAAGCGCATGGCTACCCCCAGCGGGGGTGTCCCGGCGCTGTGGACGACAACGGCAAAACCAAGGAGTTAGTAGCTGGAGAACAGCCATGTCTTGAGTTTACATCTGAACAGAGATTCCAGCTCAATCAGTTGAATACTCTGCGGGAGGGAGTTCCAAAGCTTAGATGACACCACCGCAAAAGCTCTGCCTCCTTTTCTGGAGCGGAGGAAGCGTGGAGGTTGTTGGAGGCGGAGGTGGTTGGACCTGAGTGCTCATGATGAGTATACTAACATCAGCCTACTTCTTAAATATCCAGGACCCTTCCTGTTCAAGGTCCTGAACATAAGGACCAGGGCCTTAAACTGAATGCGGGCGGATATCTGAAGCCAATGCAGGATCTTTAAATGGGGGGAAATAGAGTGGCGGTAGGGCACATTACAAATCAGCCAGGCTGACGCGTTCTGCACAATTTGCAACCGATGTAGAAGATAGGCTGGGGCGCCCACATAGAGGATGTTAGAATAGTATAGATGGCAGGTAATGAGGGCAATTACAATCGTTTTTAGAGAGTCCCTGGGCAGGTATGGCGCGATTTTTCTTATCATACGCAACTTGCCAAAACAGGCAGAGGTCACTTTGTGAATTTGAATTTTATATGCCAACTCATTATCAGTTTGGACGCCAAGGTTACGCGCCACTTTCACCGGAGATGGGGGGGGATTCAGTTCGTGAGGCCACCACATCATCGACGGTAAAGGGGATTTTTGGTTAAAAAATAGAACCTCCATTTTATCAGTGTTTAATTTCAAGGTGTTGAGTGTCATCCAAGCAACGATGTCAGAGAGGCAGGTTTTAAAGGTCCCGAGTGTATTGTCAGAGGGGTCTCGGAAGGTAAAAATAAGCGGAGTATCATCAGCATAAGAAACCACTCGGACTATGTGAGCCTCTGACATCTGCTAAGGGAGACAGACGTTGAAGAAAAGTGGGCTAAGCGCCGATCCCTGGGGGACTCCACAGCTAAGGGCTTTTTGTCTTTGGAAAAGTAGGGTCGGCACCACACCTGTTGAGTTCTATCGTCAGGAAGGATTTAATCCAGGCCAGAGGGGTATCTCGTATCCCTACCTCATGAAGCCGGTCTAGTAGTATGGAGTGGGAGACTGTATCGAAAGCCGCGTACAGATCAAGGAGCACCAGCATAGCTACTTCGCCTCTTTTCACGCACCCCCTGATCGTCTCTGTGACTTCCAAAAGGGCTGTCTCCGTACTATAGCCGGCTCTGAAGCCGGACTGTGAGTCGTGAAGGAGATTTTTTGTCTCCAGGAATTCTGTCAGTTGTTCTTGTACGACTTTTTCTAGTACTTTAGCTGGTTTGGGGAGAAACGATACGGGTCGATAGTTACTAAATACTGAAGGGTCAGCCTCAGGTTTTTTTAGGATGGGGATTACTGTGGCCTGTTTCCACACAGAAGGGAAGTGACTGGAGAGAAGGGAGGAGTTCCATATGGAGAGAAGTGGTTGAATAATGACCGGGGCCAGGGAAGTGAACATCTTAGCAGGAACCGGATCAAGAGGGGAGTCTGATTTACATTTCTGCATTTTCAGAAGGGCCGTGTCTAGGGGGATAGGCTTGATGGTACAGAGCATTGATTCACTAGAGAGCGGGCTCCGTTGAGTAGTCCCCTCCCCAAACTCCTCCGGGGGGTTGAAGAAGGAGAAAATATCAGAGATTTTACTGTGGAAGAAATCAGACAGGCCATCACAGAGCTCTTGACTGGGTTCAGTAGTGCACGCCAGAGCCGCTGGGTTAGAGAAATCTTTCACAATTTGGCAAAGTGTTTTGGCCGAATTGTCCGTGGTCATAATTTTGGCGGGGAAATATTCTTTCATGGCCAGTTGGCAGGGTTTGTAAAAAAAATGTAACTCATTTCTGTAATTGACTTTCGCGGCATGATCATAGTTAAGACGCCAGCACCGCTCAAGTCTCTTACATTTACTTCTCTCTTCGCGCAAGGTTGAGGAAAACCAGGGGGTGGAGGGTTTGGCGCGTGCCGAAGTGTGAGATTGGAGGGGGGCAATGGCATCTACGGCTGCAGAAAGGTATATATTACATTTCTCAACATCGTCATTAAGATCGTCCGAAGACTGTCAATTCCGGTTGGCCAGTACGGGTTCGAGCGAGTCACAAGTGACTTTGGTCCACTTTCTCCCCCAGATTTCCGTTTTATTTGGAACCATGGGAGGGGGGGGCGGGAATCAGATTAAATGGGACTAAAAAATTATCAGACCAGGTGATGGATAGAGAAGGGTAAGTGGTAAGAGCTGACAAATTGGTGAATAGAAGGTCCAAGGTCCTTGTGCGTAGGGCCCTGAAATCTTTGTTCCAGGTTAATGCCTGCTAGTGTTTTAATCAGGGACCTTGCTTTCGCGCAGGAGGGGTCATCTATATGAAGATTAAAATCGCCCAAGATGGTAAAGTGGGGGTGTTTCAAAGATAGATCCGCAAGGTTAGATAGTAACTCCATAAGGTAGGAGGGCTGGGTACCTGGAGGGTTGTAAATCAATGCACCTGGAACAATCAAGTGCGTGGAGTCAGAGACACTGAAATACATAGCTTCAATGGGACCAGTATTCGCAATTTTCCTGGAGGCTATTTTCCATTGTAATCCTGATATTATGGCTAACCCTCCTCCTATTTTCGTTCCTGGACGGCTAATCCCGACCAGTTCGTAGTCAGGAGGAATTGCTAGGGCAATATCTGGGTTAGAGGTGTTTTTTATCCAGGTCTCAGTGAGAAACATCAGGTCCCAGGAATTCGAGTTTAGGGACAGCCATATATCCCCAGTGCCGTGGAAGGGACTGGCAATTAATGAGACATGCTTTTATCGCCTGTGGGGGGGGGGGGAGGGGGGAGGGGGGGGTTACGTGTTGTTCCTCTTTAATACACCCTCGAGGTCTGGCAGGAGAACATGGAATATAAAAGGGGCAGTTCTTGCAGGCAAAGTGTTTGCTAAATAGCCCAGCCGGTTTGCATTTAATGTTATTACAGCCGGGTTCGGGTCTCGTTGAGAGGGTATTTTCCAAAAAAGTACCTGCTGGTGTATGTTCAAAATGATTTAGCGTAGGGGTAAACTCCCCTTGGTCCTGTTAGATAATACAGTTTAAAGTTCATGAATGAATATTAAAATCCCCTAAAATTATTAAATCATAGTATGAAGATTTACCCTCCTCATAATTTTCCAGAAACTCCTCTAGGATTAGCAATTGTTCCAGCTCGTAATCTCTGGAGAAGGAATTATACAAATTTGCTATTAGCAAAATAGGACGTTTTTTAAATGAGTACTACCGCTAGCAAGTGGTGAGATTTGCATTCAATCATTCGCAATTTACAGGAGAGTTTTAATGAAAACATTAAAAGTAAACCCCCTCGTGCTCTACCCATATTGGAGGGAATAGCATATTTACAAAAAGATTTAAAACCATCTAAATAGAAAGTCATTTACCTCCCACGTTTCCTGAAAGGCAATGATATGATCTCCTAGAAACATTTCCCAATTTAAAAGGCCTCTATTTGACCTTAGGCCCGCTATATTCCATGACAAAATGTTCTCATGGACGTTCAAAGATGAGGACGTTACAATGTGGCAATCCACAGGCTCAATAAGAGGTAATATGGAGGTAGACAGATTTGAAGGACAGTGGTTAATCACAGTGTTATATAATAATAACGGTGAAACCAGTCAATCTTGTTGGTCCAGGTCCGATAGGGGAGAAAACCTATTATGTGTTTTAGTAATGAATAGGGCTTCAATTTTATGCTTAGTGGAGGGCTTAAAGAAATGACCTAGGTGCAACGGCCAGATCTTAGTTGTTCTGGCAATGTTTGTTCCACATGATAACTGAGACCTCACCATATTTGGGTGAAATTAATAACTATGCAGTCACCCTGAATGTCCTTAATGTGAGTCCCAACCCACCGGGCCATAATAATTTCTCCAATCTGTAACTCCTGGAGGCCCCTATGTTTTATGAGCCAGTCTACACCTTTATTTCGGAGTTGATCCCAAGATTATCCAGTATTGGGTTTTCTTTCATAGATTCACATGCCTCAATCATTCCCTGTCGCCGAGGCGGGAGTTCCACGGTAATAATACATACAAAAGCAGTGCCTTAGAAAAAATTTGTAGTAGGCTGACAAGACTATAGCCCCCAAAAGGCCCAAAACTTAGCAGCCTATCTACCTCATTCTATGAAAAGAACTGAAAGTAGTTCCAACCAATCCGCTGTCTGCATCCTCTAGAACCAGCAGAGGCAGTTCTCCTCAGATTTTCACCGCACGTCGTGTGGAAGGGAGTCTCCCCTGAGTGCCTACTCAGTTTTTCTACTTTTCACTTCAGGATGTCTGAGAAGAAAGCCCTTTTCAAGGCCTGCAGGACCTGTGATAAAAAGAGGGTCCATGTAGATAATCAGCATAAAGACTGCATCTACATCCTGCATAACAATCACATTGTGAAGGATTGTAGGATTTGTCGCACCTTCCCTGCCAAAACCATCAGGGACAGGGAAGCGAGGGTTCTTTTATGGCTCAAATCATCTTCTACAGATGATGATACGACAGAGCTTCAATTTCCAGCAAAAGAGCCAGATCCGGGGATGGCTCTTCTCCCGAGAGGAAAAAACATAACAAATCCTCTCATGGAGCTTCAGAACCCAAAAGGAGGTCATCTTCTCCTCCTCTTGACTCTCCATCTTCTCCGCCTTCAGGATCGTCAGCGTCTAAAACAGTGAGTAAAGCTCAGGCAAAAACGGTTTCACTGGTGTCTTCTCACTCAGTCTCTGTGACTTCTACCACCTCAAGCTCTCCTGCTACGGTGTCTACTTCTGCTATAACATCACCTATTGTGTCAGCCAAGGTTTCTTCAAAGAAATCTTCTGGGGCTAAGGACAGTTCTTCAATTTTACCCAAATCATCGTCGACGAGCATACCATCGACAGTTCCATCGTCAACGAAGTCATTGTCGACGAAAGCCCCGTCTAAGTCATCGTCGGCGAAGGGCCCGTCGACGTCGAAGATCTCCACGACGACTCAATCATCAAAGAAGAGTCCGTCGACGACGGTCGCGTCGACAGCAGCCCTGTCGACGACAGCTCAGTCGACGGCGGTCTCGTCGATGAAAAGTCCATCAACAGTAACACCGTCGACGACGATTCAGTCGACGACGAGCCCGTCAACGGCAATTCCATGAACGATCCAGCCGCCTTCAACACATCTGATTAAGACGCCTAAATCAACAAAAAGTCCCGTCATTTCCAAAACTCCACCTGCAAGAGTGCTTTACCTCAAGTGTCTCATGCTTCACCTGTGGCATACACTCATTTTCAGTTGAAAACCTATCATAGGCAGGAATATGCTAATATTTCTCCACTACTGCCATCGTAAATTTTGGAAACCTATGTTGAAGAGGAGGAAGCTGATGAGGAGGATGGAGATGAAGAAGGTCCCTTTGGGATTGCTCGCCATCCATCAGAATTGCGGATAAAATGTCAGGAAGAGGACAAAGAAAAGGATATTCAGGAGCATTTCTAACAAGAGGATTTGTCTACACCTTTTTATAGACAACCATTTAGAGCTCCACGTTCGGAAGAGACAAGTCATCTCCCTCCTTCTTTAATTCAGGACTTACAGGCCATGTTGGCGGACTATCGCCAGAGGTTTCCGCCTACACCGTCCACTCCAACTGTACCTTCTGTACCGGCGGATGTACCTATGCCTCCACCGCCGCAGGTTCCAGTGTCGCCAAGACAAACTGTAGACCCCCACACCACAAGAGGATCAGAATACTTCCTTTTCGGATGAAGATGGAAGAGAGGAAGGCGAGCTGCCTCGTGACGACGCAACTGGAGATCCGTGGGATGAATACATAATTTGCTGTAACCCTCTGACTCTCCACCTGAGGACATTGGCGGCTTTCACAATATCATGCAAAGGGCTGCTGCAAGATTTGAACTCACAAAGTTCAAATTGAATTAATTCAAAAAGAATAAATCCTTCAAAGTGCAAGGTGTTTTTATTTTCACCGCACCAAAGTCAATCAATGATCAAAGAAACTTAATGGAAAATGTACACACAATATACAAAAATTCAATATGCCCACGGGGAAAAAGGAGGAAGGTACTAGGAAAGGGGTACACATTTAATGATAGTTCAACATCACTAATCAAAGTTTTTCATGAGCATGAATCAACATTACCATCATATAAATTAATAGATCCCCAAGCGTGGGGTCAAAAAACAATGTGCAGACATCAAAACAACATTTCAAAAAGAAGCTCCTATTAAGCTGTATACATCTGGCTTTTCTTAGGAGTTCTAGATTGTAGAAAGAAGTCTACGTTTCGACCCTGGGATTGTAGGACATTAAATCCTTACTACGCGGGTCTTCATCAGGACGTGGAGGGAGGAAGGGAGGGTGGGGCTGTATCCTAAACAAAAATAGAAGTATATTAAAACCGGTCTCAGGAGGAGTCCCAAGATAATAATTAACAGGAAGGCCTGTTACGTTCGAGGTATCTACATTTGATTTAAAGAAAATTAAACTACGCAAGGAGGAAGAGGTTATACTGAGGATAGGACCATGACTTTCATAAAATTACCTGGTGAGGAATCAAAAGGTGGCCTGAAAAAACGTGTCCCTTGTCGTTGTCGTACCGTAATTATGCCAATATTAGTCCGTATCTAAAAACCGTGATAGAAATGATGACAGGGGCGTCAGTTACTTACTATTATCGCCACAAGAGCGACAACTTAACAAATAATCATCAGCGTTGTTTAATGTAGAACCTACCCTTGCATTAAGGCTTGCTTATCTCAAAGGAATCAATCGCATTATTATCAAATTACTATTGAGCAGTCGGATTGTTTTTTGCACGATTTTAAAGAGGGGTTTAGGAAAATCACCAGGGCTATACCTATCATAGATTTCATTTGGAAGGAAGGTCTTAAGATTATGAAGACACCGGCTTCTATTCCTGCAGTCCTTCCTCGTATTGAAAAGAAGTATAGAGCACCGCCAGAAACTCCATCTTGTCTGGTGGGCCACCCACGTCCGGACTCTGTAATCTCGCAAGCTGTACAACAGAGGTCCAAGAATCCATCCACTCCAATCTCTACGCCACCAGATAAAGAGGGTAGAAGATTGCATTTAATACGGAAAAAGTTCTCCACCAATGCTGCATCTTCCATCAAGGCAGCAAATTCTCTTGCAATTCTTGCCCGCTATGACCAACAGATGTGGTCAGATTCGTCGGAGTTCATAGATTTGATACCAGAAGACCGTCAACAGGAGGCACGTAAGATAGTGCTTGAAGGAGAGAGGGTTGCATCAGAGATAATAGACTGCGCCCTGGACATTGCAAATACTAACTTTAGACAGTTAGCGGGTGCTGCGGTCCTCAGACGCCAGGGTTGGCTCAGAGCAACCTCCTTCAGACCGGAAGTGCAAACGAAAATCCTTGATATGGCTTACGATGGGGACTCGCTCTTCGGTAAGCACATAGATGACATGATGCCTTACTTACCATTAAGATTCAGAAAAAGGGGGTGGTGATGGACAGAGTTTCTGAATAAAGCAGAATACTCCTACCCAGTCAACAGATCAGGGCTTGATCCATCACCGTTTTTTAGCTCACTGCACCATCCCAGCTCAGAACCTGGGTACATGCAAATTAGTCTGTCCCTGGCCCAGTGAATCATGGGAACAGGGCAGACCAAACTACCAAGCCAATTCTTTTACTGGAAAGGAAACAAGCTTCCGGGGACCGGTTTCTGGCATTACAGCCGTCTTCGGCCCGGCTTGCTTGAATCCTGATGGTGTAGTGAGCAAGGGACTCATGTCAGGGACTTTCCCAGCACGGAGGCTTTCCCAGGAAGCACAGAAGTGCAGCGGCGTTTCTTTCACCAATCCCGCCCACACCTCGCCGCACCCGCTCCGCGGGTGCCGCATCGTCTTGAGGGTTCAAGGGCAGCATCTCCAACGGAGTGACGAGCAAGGCGGCACCAGGTGAGAGGCGTCAGCGGGGCTGCGAGCGTGCGGGGACTCCAACATCCAGGAGTCCCTGCGAGACCGACACCCAGCTTCCGGTCCGCTCTCCCTGCTGGCCCGCCCCCCGCCCAACGGAGGATTTTAAAAGCGCTCTTCACCTTTCTTTTGTGGGCTACCTGACTGTTTTCACGGAGGCTTCCCCAGCAAGCACAGAAGTGCAGCGGCGTTTCTTTCACCAATCCCGCCCACACCTCGCCGCACCCGCTCCACGGGTGCTGCATCGTCTTGGGGGTTCAAGGGCAGCATCTCCAACGGAGTGACGAGCAAGGCGGCACCGGGTGAGAGGCATCCAGGAGTCCCTGCGAGACCGACACCCAGCTTCCGGTCCTCTCTCCCTGCTGGCCCGCCCATCAGGCCCCTATTTCGCAGCGCGGGACGCAGCTCGGGGCGAAGACCGGGCAAAGAGCGGGCCGTTTGAGGCCGTTAGAGGCTGGGAGAGACTGGACTGGGCCACTCTCTTTGGCCCTAACCTTCGGTACCAACTATACCGCCAGTTCGTTTTTTTTTTGTTGGGGGGGGGGGGGGTTTCTGACTAGCCAATATGTCATCCCATGAGTACAAAGAGAGGGCAGCCAAGTCCAAACTGAAAAATGGTACCCTAGATGACTTTATTACCAGGACCCACACAGCCATTGACACAGAGATTGCCAAAATGCAGCACCGAGTTTCTATTGAACTAGATGCCGCAAGGAGATTGTCACAGTAGTTAGCAGCGGCCAAAAAATCTTCACTAGGGCCCATAGCCTTCACTAAAACCCCTGATCGTTTAATTGGCCCACCTCTTACCTTGATTGAAACTAAGGCAGATATTCACCAGCCATTAGTACCCACTACATCCATACCAAAGGGGAGCTCACCATTAGCATCTTCTAATTCCCTAAAATCTTCTATGGTCGGGATAGATGGGGAAGAGAAGGAGGGTGAGGGCGGTCCCCTGGAAATGGCGCCAAGATCCAAACCCATAGAACCGGGCGAGGGAACTTCTTGTATTAAACAACGAGGGTCACATAACAAAAGGAAGCGTAACAACTTAACAGCATACGCAAGGAAAAAGGCTAAGATTGCGAAGGCACAGTTATCCACCAAGGCACCATCTCCGCTACCCCCTGATTTATTTATTTATTTATTTTTTCCATTTGTATGGCGCACAGCTACCCAAAAAGGGTTTCCCGGCGCCGACAACAGGTTTGCTGACCACAAAATTTCGCTTAAGGGTTACAGAGAGTTATTTGTTAAAGAGCCAGGTCTTAATGCTCTTTCTGAAACTAGCATAATTGGCCTCGGTCCTGATGTTAACTGGGAGGGAGTTCCAAAGAGTGGGTCCCAGGACAGAGAAAGATCTACCACCAATTCTTGACAATTTGTATCTGGGGATCACAAAGAATGCTCCTGAATGTGAGCGCAGCATCCGTCCAGGAATATAAGGAGTAACCAATGATTGCAGGTATTTGGGGGCTGTTGAATTTTTAATTCTGAACATGTAGGTGAGGGCTTTAAATTTGATGCGTTGATCGATCCTGAGCCAGTGTAAGTCCTTCAGATGTTTCGATACACTGGAGAAATTGGGGATGTTACAGAGTAGTCTTGCTGCTGAGTTCTGGGCGAGCTGCAACCTTTTGATCACAGCCTGATTTGATCCTAAGTACAGGATATTCCCGTAGTCAAGACGTGATGTTATCAATGCATTGACTACGGTCTTTTGAGTTGCAAGGGGCAGCATCCAGAGGATCTTTCTCAGCCATTTCATTATGATGAAACAAAGACCGACTACTTTATTAGCCTGTTGCCTCATAGATAAAGTGTCATCGAGGCAGACGCCCAGATTTCTTGCATGGTCAACAGGAGTAGGAATGGTCCCAAGTTCAGATGGCCAATGGGAAGGATTCCACAGATGTTTATCTTTACCTAGGAGTATGACCTCCGTTTTATCGCCATTCAATTTCAGTTGGTTGATGGACATCCAACTGAAGATGTTCAAGAGTCCCTGCCTAAGAAGAGAGGGATCAGAGGATTTTGGCTTTGTCAGGGAAAAGATGATTTGGGAATCATCAGCATAGGTCATTAGGGTGAGACCCGAACTTTCTGCTAGATCGGCCAAAGGTCGAAGGTAAATATTAAAAAACAGGGGGCTTAGGATGGAGCCCTGTGGGACACCGTGTGGGGCACTGAAGGTGTCCGAGCAAGCAATGGACGAGGTAATTTGAAAGGTTCTGTGCAACAAAAAAGATCTGATCCAGTCAAGAGCTGCACCTCTAATGCCGTTGTTATCTAATGTGGTCAGTAGTTTGGAGTGCGAGATGGTATCAAACGCCGCACTCAAATCTAACAGTATGAGTGCGACAGTTTGACCCTCATCCAGGTGCTTCCTAATTGCTTCCGTGACGCCCAGCAAGGCGGTTTCAGTAGAGAAACCGGCACGAAAACCTGATTGAGATGGATGAAGGAGAGCATTCTTCTCAGTGAAGAGAGTGAGAGCAGAATGAATATGTCTCTCCAGAAGTTTAGAGCAAGCAGGTAGAAGTGATATAGGCCGATAATTAGCCAGAACGTCAGGGTTGGCAGAGGGCTTCTTCAGCAGGGGACTAACCATCGCATGCTTCCACAAGGAAGGTACTGTGGAAGAGACGAGAGAGGCGTTGAGGGTGTTAGCGACAAACGTCAGAACTGGGTCGTCGAGGGTTTTTAGAACACTGACGGGGAGGGGGTCTCGAGGAGAGCCCGATTTGATGGATTTCAGAGAAGATTTAAGTGAGTCCAGGGTAATTTCAGGCCAGTGGGTAAGGAGCTTAAAAGCAGGAAGGTTTAGTAGTGAAGCGACTGGAAGATTATTAGTTAGAGGTTGAGAGTTTATAGCATGGATGATGTTCTCAATTTTATCAGTGAAGAAAGATGCTAGATTTTGACATTGTGTGGTTCTCAGAGGGGGGGCGTTTGCAACCGTGTTAACACCTGCAAGTTCCTTAACTGTGTTGAAAAGAGTTTTTGCTTTGTTAGAAGCAAAATTGATGTTATTTGCAACAAAAAGGGCGCGTGCTTTGGTACAAGCGGAGTGGTACTTGTTTCTGGCGTTTTGATAAACCCTCTTTTTTTCAATGGAATAGTCTTTTCTCCATTGCCTCTCAAGGTATTTGCAGTGTGATTTTTCCGATTTCAGGCATTCAGTAAACCATGGGGCTGGGGGTCGGTGTATGTTTCTTTTAGTTTGAGAGAGAGGGAGACAGCTGTCAACAGCTTTTTCCAGCCAAGTGTGCATCGCGTTGGCAATACCTTCCATGTCTGAGGCCTGAGCTGGTGGGCTGTTTATTAGAGATTCACTGAGTTTACTGGTGTCAAGCTGTTTCCAGTTTCTCATGGACGAGACCGGCCATACAGCATTATTTAGAGTAGATGTAGGTAATTTTAGGCCGAAGAGTAGGAGGTGGTGATCAGACCAACAGACAGGGGACGTGGACGTCCAACTAAGTTCAGGGATGTTTGTAATAATGGGATCAAGTAAGTGTCCCGCCTTGTGAGTGGGGCCAGAGTTTAATAGTCTAAGTTGTAATACTGCGAGGTCCTCCAATAAGTTGGAGCAGGTGACGTTGTTAGGGTCGTCGAAATGCATATTAAAATCACCAAGCAGGGTGAGATTTTTCGAAGTTAAGAAAAGGGGGGTTATAAAACTGGCCAAATTGGCAGCCCAGTTTTTTAGGTGGCCGGAGGGGGGCCTATATATCAAGACACCGGAGAATGTGAAGTTAGGATTCAGTGTGATCTTGAAAAAGGCAGCTTCACTGTCAGGTATACTAATGGGCTCCAGATTGCAGGTAAACTGTCTCTGAAAAATAACCGCTATGCCACCCCCGATTTTTCCCTCTCTGTCTCTTCTGACGATGGCATAGTCAGGAGGGAGGGCAAAAGCAATATCTGGCCCTGAACTCTCTTTTAGCCAGGTTTCTGTCAGAAACATGGCGCTGGGTTTGTTATCTAGCAGAAGATTCAGAATATCTAATTTATGCTGGGGGAGCGATCTGCAGTTTATACTATGGAAGGTGAAAGCAGTATCTGCCTGCTTTCTTTGCCTTCCATAGCGAGTATTCATACTATCAGGGTCGGGATGCGGTTGATGATTCATGAGAAAAAAGTGACAATTTGGGCAACAGCCACCTTCATATAGCGATGGCGCCAGTATACTACAATTTGTGTTTGTCTGTGGTCGCAGAGACATAAGGAACTGGGAGGTCATACCAGAACATCGAAGGGATGGAGAGGCATAGGTTCCTGGCCCTGGCCCCGGTCTGGCCCGGACGGGCCCAGACGGGCAGGTCTTAGGCATGTCTTCGGCGTGTTCGCGGCGCGATCGCAGCGCGTATTCGCTGCGCGTCATAGCTGCCATTTGGTTTAAGTAGAGTACGGGCTAGTGTTCAGCACCGCCTCTACATACTCGCCCAATGAGAGCCTAGCTGAGGTGGAATCTGGAAGTGAGTACCGCCCTGCACCCGCCACAGCTGACAAGCAGAGTGCTTGCAGTGGAACGGGGAATGCAGAGGAACAAGGTTAAAAAGTTTCACACAATGAAAGTGACTTTTAAAATCATCAAGCGTCGCAGTGCACAGATTAAAATATAATGAAATGAAGTTTTTTCGTTGCCGCTACTCTGAGACTGTGATCACATTAACACAGCTCAGTGCGGTTTAGTAAATCAGATGACAGGCTCAAATTTAAAGTACAGATTGACAGGATGCAATTACAATAATTCTACCCCCCACACAGCGCTATTCAAAGTTTCCGCTTTTAAAACGCTAAGCGGAAAATGTTGCAGCCAGCATGTGTCGTCAGGATTAGTAGACTAAAGTATTGGGCTTAAGTAGAGTACGGGCTAGTGCTCAGCACCGCCTCTACATACTCGCCCAATGAGAGCCTCGCTGAGGTGGAATCCGGAAGTGAGTACCGCCCTGCACCCGCCACAGCTGACAAGCAGAGTGCTTGCAGTGGAACGGGGAATGCAGAGGAACAAGGTTAAAAAGTTTCACACAATGAAAGTGTCTTTTAAAATCATCAAGCGTCGCAGTGCACAGATTAAAATATAATGAAATGAAGTTTTTTCGTTGCCGCTACTCTGAGACTGTGATCACATTAACACAGCTCAGTGCGGTTTAGTAAATCAGATGACAGGCTCAAATTTAAAGTACAGATTGACAGGATGCAATTACAATAATTCTACCCCCCACACAGCGCTATTCAAAGTTTCCGCTTTTAAAACGCTAAGCGGAAAATGTTGCAGCCAGCATGTGTCGTCAGGTCCACCCCCAATGAGCAACACACAGCCTTCTGATCTAACACCAGAAATTGACACAGATTCGCTGGTGGTAACTCATGGAAATAATAATCTCGTAATAGAGAATGAAACTAGTGGGGTGCCATTCTGCGTCATAAAAGGGAAAGACGTAGAATTCTTGACTGTGGTATGGGAAACCCTCAAAAAGCTCCTAAATCCCTTTGAAGAGAGACTTTCGCAGATAGGATCCCAGCTCTTGGACATGGAAAAAAGTATTTTTAACTTAGATAAAAAACCAACCCACAGACAAGATAAGGACCTTATGGCCAGTCTGGAGCAGCTGATAAAAAGCCTGCTGAATCCCCTGATGGAAAAAACCCAAATCATTAATCTAAAACTAGACCAACTAGAGTTTCTAACATCTAAAAACACCGCTTTACTGGAGAGTCTTGTAGGTAATAGCAAACAACCCGTTGCTACTGGTGGTAATAATACTAGCTTAGCAAAAAAGTGTGCGAAGAATAACCAGACACAACCTCAGCAACCTAAAACTGCAGTGTCTGCAGATCTTAACGGTATTACCCCTTGTATAGCACCAGCTACTTTATCCAAAACTAAGCTGGCGACTACTGCAGGCTCTAAGTTAAACAACTCTATGGTGGTGGCTACACCAGTAAACACAGCTGCCCCAACCCTGCCAAATACTGAAGGGAAAGAAACTCCAGTTAGCAAACCTCTAGTCCCTAGTAAAACCCCCCTGCCTGGTAAACAGATCTATGTAAACATACCCCCTGAGGCTGCCCCGTATATGGCAATTTTGACAGGTGTTCCATTAATTGCAGAGAACAAATATGAGAAAATGGAGGACCTTTTAAATAAAACAAAATTTTGGCTAAATAATAACAGGCCCCTATCCGAAGACACTGCTACAAAAATCCTAAGTGTGCGGAGGGTCCCCTGGGTTGGGCCAAGCAAAAAAGATCTGGAGGGAGATTGCATCCTGATCAACTTGAGAGACATCTGGGTTAAGGATATTATCTGCAGTAAAGCGAGGTTTGGTAGGATGGGGGACATCCAGTGTGTGGGACTTGAATATTTCTACCCCAACCTTTATCATACTGCCCCAAACCCCAACCACCGTGGGTATAGAACAAACGGTAAAAATTACTTGGGTTGGGCACATAACTTGAACATGATTCAAAACCCACAAAATTATTGTGCCCCTTGGCATGAGATAAATGGCCCCTTTATGGGACCACCAAGTATGGGCCCCTTTACACAAGTCCCGTTTAACCCACGAAGACCAAGGTTTCAGGGCGTAGAATACCCAGGATGGATCTCAAATAATAATAATATCCCATTGAGAAATTGCTTTGACCCATTAATGGGTATGGACGGGGTAGACTGACCACCAACTGGGTTTGAGGGCAACGCGCCTACCGTTCTAGATTTGGGAAAGAGGGAAAACTTAGGGATACCTCGCAATGATGACTCAGCGTTGGTGACTGATGATTGTGATACTGTGAGTATTGGCCCCCCACACGTAGAGAATGTTGTCACTTTTGGGGGAAATATCTCTTTGGGTTGTGAGAAACACACATTACTGCCTGAACAAGACCCCTCTAGTACAAGAGATGCTTTGGGAAGCAACTATGGGATACAGGGGCCGTCTTTAATATCCTTAATATCTTGGAACGTTGCCGGTCTAATAGGCAGATTGGAAGATGAGGCATGGCTGGACTTTGTGGGAGCCCAGGGAATCCTGTGTTTACAGGAGACTTGGACTAGGACTACCTGCGACATTGAGGATTTTCAATCATTCACTGTTCTGGCTGTTCCATCAACATCTGGGAGGGCAAAGGGTGGTATAATGACAGCGTTGTCTATAAAACTACAGAAGTTGAAAACTTCGAAACTGGTGGACACAAACTGGTACCAACTGCTGTTATTAGAACATCTTTTCCCAGAACCCGTGTTGTTAATCAACTGGTATCATAACATCTTTAATGGACATAACATATCGATAATTCAAAGTTTGGAGGACGCAGTGGGTAAAGCACGCAGCAGGCACCCTTCATCGTCTGTCATCTGGGTTGGCGATTTCAACTGTACGTTGTGCAGTTTTGGAGGCTCGAACGTGTGTGAACTGGAGGACTCAAACGCTCAGCCCTTGACCCACTTTAAACACACACCCCAGGGGGATGCTCTGAACAATATTATCATAATGAATGACTTGTGTGTGGTAGATCCTCGGTCTGCCCCCGACACACCGCATATACCAACTTTTCAGGGTACAAGGGGGGAGATGAGCACAATTGATTTTGTCCTGGTATCCAGCAGCTTTTTCAAATACGTTGATAAGTTGGAGGTGGTGGCCAATCCCGCAAGTGACCATAATCCCCTAATGTTGTCATTGTGCGTGCCAGCACAAGAATCACCAAAGATCTGGGAACAGTCAATTAAGTACATTAAGAATCAGGGCGTTACCTTGAAATGGGGGAAGGTAAACGCGATAAAATTGGAGGAAGATATTGTTGTTAATTGTGAAATGGAATCATGTCTAGTCCCAGTATCTGAGCCCCATCAGGTTATTGAGAGCTTTGAGAAATTGTGTGGTCATGTAGCAAAGCACCTTAGGAAACCCAAGGGGAAGGGTGGCCAAAAGGCCTTTAGATGGTTTGATTCCGTGTGTTCTGCCACACACCGATCGCTAAAACTAGCCCTGCGCCAAAAACCAAGAAACAAAGCGCTTGTAAGAACTAGCAAAAAGGCCTATAGGGAGGCTATTGTAAAAAGAAAGCAGGACCTAAAAAACATTGCCTGGGAAGACCTTGAAAAGGCTGCAGAACTAAAAGATAGTAGACTCTTTTGGGAGGTCCTAAATCGCCCCCTTTTTAAGAGCGACAATAAATCTATAGCTATGCAGGTCACCGCTGAACAATGGGTTCAACACTTTACTAAGATTTTTAATCCTAATTCCATTTCAATAATGGCAAGTACGGATAGGACAGGGGAACTGGTGGCACCTCCCTCGGCTTTGACCCTCAGCTCTTCACTTACACTGATAGAGATTGAGGAAGCCTTAGGGAAGGGTTCATCACTAAAAGCTCCAGGCCCAGATGCTGTCCCCTTGGACCTTTTTAGGTCTCGCCTGTCGATGCGCATGCGCATCGAGCAAGCGAGAGTATTGGGACTTATCCACTCTTTATCCACACTGCAAGGAATCGTGGCGATTCCTTGCAGTGCCCGTGACTTTTAAGCTCAATGCGCATGCGCATTGAGCTTAAAAGCGCGTGCACGTCTGTCTTTGTTTACCCGCTCCGCCCCCTCCCCTTCCCGCCGTCTCGCATTTCCCCTGTCGCATTTCTCCTCCCCCCTCCCCTCTCTTCCCTCCGTCTTGTTTATTGTACCCGCTCCGCCCCCTCCCGCCGTGTCGCATTTCTCCTCCCCCCTCCCCCCTCCCCTCTCTTCCCTCCGTCTTGTTTAAGTTTACAAGTTTCAAGGTAAGCTCTTTATTACATAAGCCACGCGTTTTGGAAATATTTATTTTGGCACCCACGTTCCCTTCTTTCCACAAGTATTGGAAAGTCACAAGTGCCTAGAGAGACAGGGAATACACAGCCATATTAGCAAAGAGGAATAGCGCGACCCGCAGTCTTATTTACTGCTTGGCACAACCGCATCCCCCCGCCCCCGGAAGTTAAAGGATACAACCCACCCACCAGCGAGTTGCTCCCTGCTCTACTTAGTGGCTCCAGGGAACATGTGACCGGCTTCGTACAGAACTGCTCCTGTCGTCACGGGCTCGCGGCACTCTCATCGCGCCCCTCTGGCCGTCCTTCCCAGTGTGCTACACAGGCGGCACTACAGTTCCACCCCACACCAGTTTTCAAACCGTCTCCTACCTGCTCCCAGTCACCTGCAGCCATTTTGAGAGTCCCCGGGGAGGTGGAAGAGTAATCGAGCACCTATTTTGTTATTGATAGTACAAAGTGTGCAGAGGTGCTCTGCTGACTGTTACACCGCTGTGCGGCTCATGGCTGCCGGCGCAGCCTTACTACCCATTAGCCGCCTGGCGCAGTCATTCTTGCACTCATGGGCCACGTAATTGTCCGTCTCGGCTACAAATTGCCTCTCCCCTCAGGCCCATTCGCATAAGCTCGTCCAAACCTGCTCCAGAGTGCGCGAGCGCGCTGCACGCGCGCCGAGAGCCAATAATGGGTACATCTCCACTAAATGCTTCCTTCAATTAAGGCAGGGAAAAAAAATAATAATCTCCCGGTTTTATGTCACAAAACATTAGCAAATGCTTAATCATTTGGGGGGAGCGGAATGGGGAGTCTTTTGGCAGGGATGCCGTGGTACACCATGACGCCAGAATGCAGGCTCGTGAAATTCATAGAGGGTTAGTGCACGTTTTGGTGATTCTCCTCCCCCCAGTGTACCTTTGTTTTAAAACTTGTTTAACTTGTTTAATCACATTGACCTTTAACATTTCTCCCCGTTTGGTGCCCTCCCTCTTAACACCAAAATCTACACTCCTCCCACCCCCACTTCCGTGTTAAGTAGAGTGCCCTTCGTCATCGGCCGCCCGGGGTCAGCCTCTCCCAGATCCCCTCTATAGCCGCAGAGGCCACGGTGATCAGCCCACCTCTCCTCCTCCCCTGCAGCAGCTGATCTACCACTGCAGTTCGCAACGCTCTGCAGGTAAAGCCCTTTAATGCCTTTGTGCATCTAGAGGTGACTCATTGGTTATGCAGCATTTTCCATTGTTGATCACAACGATTAAGCTGTTAAAAACGTTGTTTGCGCTTTGAAGGTGCTCTACAGCATGTTCAAGAACTATGAATTCCTAAAGATTATTAACACCAGAAGGATCGCTTCTGACATTTGATTGGTTTTTGCACTTCACTTTACTCATTCAGTACAGCTGTTGGATAGATTTTTAGGTCTTGCCTATCCCACTCACCCTCACTCACCCTCACACACCATCACAGCCCCCTCTCACCCGCACACCCCTCACAACCCTCTCACCCTCACACCCCCTCACTCACCCTCACCCTAACACACCCTCACTCACACTCACCCTCACACCCCCTCACCCTCACACACCCCCTCACCCTCACACACCCTCACCCTCACTCACCCTCAACCCCACACCCTCACACACCCTCACACCCCCTCACCCACCCTCACCCTCACACCCCCTCACACCCCTCACCCCCTCACTCACCCTCACACCCCCTCACTCACCCTCACACCCCTCACTCACCCTCACACCCCTCACTCACCCTCACACCCCCTCAGCCTCACAACCCTCTCACCCTCACACCCTCTCACCATCACAACCCTCTCACCACTCAGTGCCACATAATTATATGCTTCATAATTACACTGCGCTCAACGCAACATACACTCCAAATACCACTCAGTGCCACCTAATTACACGCCACATAATTACACTGCACTCAATGCAATATACACTCCAAATAACACTCAGTGCCACATAGTTAACCTCCACATAATTACACTGCACTCAATGCAACATACACTCCAAATACCACTCAGTACCACATAATTACACGCCACATAATTACTCTACTGAATGCATCACACACTCCACACAATACCACTCAGTGCCACATAATTATATGCTACATAATTACACTGCACTCAATGCAACATACACTCCAAATACCACTCAGTGCCACATAATTACACGCCACATAATTACATCCACCACCATCACATCCACCACCACCACATCCACCACCACATCCACCACCTCCACATCCACCACCACCACATCCACCACCTCCACATCCACCACCACCACATCCACCACCACTTCCACCACCACCGCATCCACCACCACCACATCCACCAACACTTCCACCACCACCGCATCCACCACCACCGCATCCACCACCACCACATCCACCACCACCACCACCACATCCTCCACACCCACCACCACTACATCCACCACCACATCCACCACAACCACCACCCCATCCACCACCACCACCGCATCCACCACCACCACCGCATCCACCATAACCACACCCACTGAACATAATCTTCACAAAAGTTATTTACAAACGTTTAAGCTATTGCCATTATAAATTACAATAAATTTTATTTAAGTATTAATTATTTACAAAATTAAAAGCCATTGTTATTTGTAATATCAATACATCTAAGTCACGTAAATACAACACACATTGCATTACAAATGCTATAGGTGTCACATTTTCAAAAGTTAAAACTATTGACATTGTAACTGACAAAGCTATTAATTTTGATACTTTCAAAACCAACACATAAATAAAAAAGTGTCATTTACAATACCAATAGCTCAAACTTTCCTAATGCGAGACCTATTGCATTTCCAATGCTTGTTAAATCTAATGTTAGTTTGTGGGCACCCATTTTACTGAATGTCTTCAAGGCTGTTGTGGTCGGGCGCATCCCTGGTACATGGGAGGAGGCAATCGTAGTGCCGATCTTTAAGAAGGGTGATAGGTGCGACCCACGTTGCTATAGCCCGATTTCCTTAATAGATGCCTCATGCAAAATCCTGGGTAGGGTAATCCTAGCGAGATTAGAAAGTTGGGCAGATTCCACAGGACTTATAGTTGACTCCCAATACGGATTTAGGCGTGGAAAGGGGACCGTCGAGCAGTGCCTGAACCTGGCACTAATTCTAGGCAAGTACATGAAGGCAAAAAAGTCCTCAATACATCTTGCCTTCATGGACTTGACAAGTGCATTCGACACTGTTTGTAGACATAAGTTGTGGTGGATGATGGATGACATGGGCTTTGAGGAACCTTTGGTCACATTGCTTCGCAGGTTACATGCAGCAACAACTGTATCAATTAGATTTGGCTCTGGAGGTGAAATGACAAAACCAATTCCTTCTACTGAGGGTGTGCGTCAAGGATGCATTTTGGCGCCTTTTCTTTTTCTGGTTTATACAAATGGGCTAGAAAAGTATCTATTAAACCAGGGTTGTGACTTTCCAAAAACTAAAGGCAAAAGTATTCCCATGCTTTCTTATGCAGACGATACTGTCTTAATGACATTAACTGGAAATCGCATGCAAGTATGTCTAGATGCCTTCAATACTTTCATGCTTGACCTTGACTTAAAAGTGAACTTTGATAAATCCTTTGTAATGTCTTGTGGCCCTAAAGGTTCAAACATCAGGAAGTTTGTGGTAAATAATCGCATAATTGGAAAAGTGGAAAATTTTAACTACCTTGGTAACTTGTTTAATAGTAAATTAAGCTGGACGCCAGTCATGAAGGTTCGAGCCCAGAACGCGACACGGGCTATAGAGGGCATCTTCCGTTTCTGTAGCAAACTGGGGTAAAAACATGTTACGCACCTCAAAACCCTCTACACTTCAAAATGTTTATCGGTGGCCACCTACGGGGCAGGGGTATGGGGGACTGAAACACCATCTGTGATACAGGTGGTGGAAAATAATTTCATAAAAAGGGTTTTATCAGTTCCCAAAGGCTGCTCAAACATCTTCTGCCACAAAGAAATTGGAATGGTCAGTGTTTCTGATACGATTCGTTTGTCCCCTTTATTGTTATGGGGCAAAGTATGGCAATCTGAAGACCTGCAACTCACTAAAGACATTATCACTGATTGCATGGCTCTAGAAAATTCAAAACAGATCCCCTGGTTGTCCTATGTCTGTAACAGGTTAAACAAGATTGGATTGGGTCATGACAATCCTGAAAAAATAGAGGGAAACCATAAGGCGGACATAAAGGCAATGTATTGGAAATCATTGAATCCACCATCTTTGCACGATGCTAATGTTTATGCTCGTAAGCCCCAACCTCAGTTTTACCTAACGTTTACCCTTCATGTGCAATGGCGATTCCTACTAACAAGATTTAGATTGGACATTTTGCATTTTTTGCTTGCCTTCCCGAAACAAGGGGCGTGGTGTGAGAGGCTGCCCCCTTGTCCATGTAATAATAGGGATAGCCAAAGCACTATACATGTGGTCCTTTTTTGCTCCTTATACCAAGAGCTAAGACTCCAGTTTATTAAACAAATCTTGAAGGGGAGGCAACCTTGCACCTATAAGGAAGGGTATGATTATCTGTCAGCACTATCCTCTGTAGAAACCTGCTGTGCCATGCTAAATTTTATCAGAGTTTCGCTAAAGATCAGGAAGGCCTATGGTTAGCATCACATTGTATAGAATATCCTCTGGTGAAAATCATGTATTATATATTTTTATAACAGTCATTATTATGTCTTTTATAAATTTCGGAAAACTGTGTATTTAAAAAACTTTTCTTGCTCTATGAGGTACGATGAATTGTATGTTCAGTACTTTTATGATCCATTTTATGAATCGAATAAAGTTTTTGAAATGAAAAATGACTCATGTCTGAGTATACCCTTCCACGCTTATGGTGGACAAAACGTTTCAGAAAAAGGGGGTGGTGATGGACAGAGTTTCTGAATAAAGCAGAATACTCCTACCCAGTCAACAGATCAGGGCTTGATCCATCACCGTTTTTTAGCTCACTGCACCATCCCAGCTCAGAACCTGGCTACATGCAAATTAGTCTGTCCCTGGCCCAGTGCATCATGGGAACAGGGCAGACCAGACTGTAACTTACCATTAAGACTGATACCGACACCGCAAAATCACTTGGTACCCTGCAATATAAGAGAGGCTCTTTTAGAGGAGCACGGGGTCGTGGTTTTTCTTCTAGGGAAAATGACCACAATCAGTAAAACGGCAATACTATTCTCATTATAAACAGCCGTATTACCAATCTTCATACAAGCAATCTACTTCCAGTAATTTCTCTCGTCAGGACGGAAGACGAAGATCAAATAATCAAGGCCGAGATTCCAACAAACGTCAATGAGCTCTGCCGGATGCCAGTCCAACATTCTCCCCTCCCTCTGGGCGCGAAGATCTCTGCCTTTTCCCAACAATGGCGGAACATCACATCAGATCAATGGGTCCTCGACCTGGTGGAAAAAGGACACACTCTGGAATTCTTAAAGAAACCACCTACAACCTCACCCAAGGGCCCCCCTCCCCCTCGTCTTCACTTGATGTTCAAAGAAGCCTTAAACATGTTTCGCAAGAATGGGATAGAGAAGGTTCCAATCTCGCAAAAAGGAAAAGGATTCTACTCTCGACTCAACAAATTCTTGAAAAAGCAGAGTTTTCGCATGGTGACGTTGGCAGATGTGCTCAGTTCCCTCAACGAAGGGGACTTAATGGGTTCTCTGGACTTGGAAGACGCTTACTTTCATATCCCTATACACCCCAAACATCGCAAATACCTACGGTTCACGGTGGCTGGCGTCCACTTTCAATTCAAGGTGCTCCCATTCGGGCTGACATTGGCACCAAGAATCTTCACGAAATGTTTAGCCCCAGTTTCTGCAGCACTGAGGTCTCCGGGAATACAAGTCTTCCCATACCTCGACGACTGGCTGCTCAAAGGACCATCAAAACAGACTGCAAGACAAGCTGTCAAAAGTTGCCTTCGTCTATTCTCAAATCTAGGGCTCGCTCTCAATGCACAGAAGTCACAGTTGCAACCACTCCAAGTATTAACCTTTCTGGGAGCTTCACCGGACACCCAACAGTGCCAGGCGTTCTTGTCTCAGGAACGGCATAACAGACTTCAAAGACTAATGTCAGCAAAAAAGTCACTTTCTGTCCGAATGTTTGCGTCTTTTCTGGGGATGTGCTCTTCAGCAATCAGTTGAGTCCCATTTGCAAGACTCCGGATGAGGCCGCTGCAAGAAGAATTGCACCGACAATGGCAACAAATTGGAGGGTCCTTTGACGATTACATCAAGGTAACATCCAGAATGAGGCATGCTCTCCAATGGTGGTCAAAAGGAAGCAACCTGTCTCTGGGTCTCACGTTCCTTCCAACCATTCCGGAGTTTATCCTCACCACACTCATCTATGGAAGGATGGGGAGGTCACCTCCAAGACCTTCAAATTCAAGGCTGATGGTCTCGCCAATATCGGCAGAAACACGTCAACAGTCTAGAATTAAGAGCCATTTTCCTTTCTCTGCAAGCATTCCTTCTGAGAATTGCAAATTCCTCAGTGCTGCTGCGTACGGACAATACCACCAGCATGTTTTACATCAACAAGCAAGGGGGGACGAGGTCTCTCTCCCTATCGCAGGAAGCTCAAGAGATGTGGGAGTGGGTTATACAACATGGCATAACCCTCAGAGCGGTGCATGTCAAGGGGGTTCAAAACTCTCTAGCCGACAACCTCAGCAGATCTCTCGCAGGTTGTCACGAATGGGAGCTGGAACAAGAACAGATGAACAGGGTCTTTCGAAGATGGGGCACGCCAACTCTAGATCTGTTTGTGACGCAACAGAACAGCAAATGCCTTTATTACCCCAGCAGATTTCCTCAACGGGGATCAAGAGGGAATGCCCTGTCCATGAGATGATCAGGGATCTATGCATACGCTTTCCCCCCGATACCGTTAATACCGAGGATTCTGCAAAAGATGAAGAGGGAACATGCACTCTTCTCCTTTCTTCATTGCAGTACTGGTTCCAAGAACTGCTCCTGCTGTCTCAGCAGCCTCCAATTCGTCTCAAACCGACACTTTAAATGTTGACAAGGAAAAGAGGTCAGATTCTACACCCGGATCCACAATCGCTTCACTTGCACGCCTGGCTCCTGACTTCTTAGAGTTTAAGGATCTCAAAATTTCTCAAGACTGTAGAGAAATTCTGTCTCAAGCATGTGCTCAAAGTACTATCAGAACGTACCGTTTTAAATGGAGACGCTTCTGTTGTTGGTGTGAAGCAAATAATATTCATCCGCTCCAGGCTCCACCGGAGGATATCCTTCCTTCCTTACTTGCTATAACTGGCCAAGGCAGGTCTAGTATTCTCTTCTATCAAAGTGCATCTTGCCGCTATATCCAGATTCAGAAAAAGTTCGAACAAGCCATCACTATGTTCTTCCTCGCTGATCAAGCAATTTCTGAAAGGATTGTTTAGAGCCTTTCCTCCAATTTGGCCTCCACCACCTGAATGGGATCTCAATGTTGTTTTGTCTCAGTTAATGAGAAGGCCTTTCAAGCCTATTCACAGAACTGAACTGAAGTTTTTAACCTGGAAAGTGGCTATTTTACTAGCTCTCACTTCAGCCAGGAGGGTTAATGAAATTCAGGCTTTCACGATTTCAGAACCTTTCCTTCATTTCTCAAAAGACTGTCACTTTGAGAACAAATCAAAAATTCATTCCCAAAGGGCTGTCTCAATTTCATTTAAATCAGCCGGTAAAGTTAAAGACTTTTTTCCCGGATTCATTCACACCGGCAGAGAAGGCCCTGCACTCTCTTGATGTGAAACGTTGTCTAAAGTTCTATCTTCAGAAAACTAAAGATATCAGAAAATCTAACCAATTATTTATTGCTTATGGTCAAGTCACATTGGGGCAAGCCGTGACAAAAGCAACGATAGCCAGATGGTTATCTTCAGTAATACAATTCTGTCACGAAAAAGCTAATAAGCCTTTAGTCTGAAAGGTGAAAGCACATTCCACCAGAATGATGTCGACATCGACAGCCCTATTTGCGGGGGTCACGCTGGAGGACATTTGCCGAGCTGCTACAAGGAAAAGTGTCCATACATTTACAAAGCATTACTGCTTGCAATCAGCATCGCAGGACGATACAGCAGTGGGACAAGCTGTACTGCAGCATCTTCTTCGTTAAGGTTAGACTTTTAAGGTCTCTCATATTGCATTTATGACATAAGAGTATAACATAATCCACTGTAATGTTTTGATTGTCAAATGCTGTTTTTAATATGAAGTATGTTTTCTGAATATAATTTTTTAATTTCAAAAGGTTTCAGCATGTATGTATATTTACATTTCTAGTGCTCTATAACCTTCCGGATGAGTGGGGGATATATAGAATTAAGATTTGTCTCCCACCTTCCGCAAACGACATGTATAGATTTACTGCTTGCTATTCTGATTCAGGCATGTGAATCTATGAAAAATACCCCAATACTGGATAAGAAAACAAGTTACTTACCTGTAACTTCGGTTATCCAGTATTGGTATCTTTCATAGATTCACATGCACCCACACTCCTCCCCGGCTTAACAGTTCTCTATTAGGGATACGTACTTCTCACTTTTGCTGGGAAAATCTGAGGAGAACTGCCTCTGCTGGGAAGGTTCTAGAGGGTGCTGACAGATGATTGGTTGGAACTACTTTCAGTTCTTTTCATATAATGAGGTAGATAGGCTGCTAAGTTTTGGGCCTTTTGGGGCCTATAGTCTTGTCAGCCTACTACAAATTTTTTCTAAGGCACTGCTTTTGTATGTATTATTACCGTGGGACTCCCGCCTCGGCGACGGGGAATGATTCAGGCATGTGAATCTATGAAAGATACCAATACTGGATAACCGTAGTTACAGGTAAGTTGTTTTCTTCTCCCTGATTACTTATAAGAGGGGGTACTCCGGCTAGAACTAGCACATATGGGCAAGCAGCGGGAGGTAAGTTTAATAACTCCTTGCAGGGTATTAAGTCATCTAAGGCATCGGGGGATGAAATACCCTCTCTCTGTGGTTCTGCAATCGAATTGGTCGGGCCCTGATGGGTCTGTGGCACTACGTTAGGTTTGGAAAGTGAGGGGGCATTTGTAGGTAGTGAGGATGCTATACTTCCAGCATCACTGGGAGGACCTTTACTAGGATGTGTTTCTACTGTTAATACCACTCCCAATGTAAAACACCCCTTAATTTTGGTACAGGTAACACATGAATCCTTAGAAATGGAGGAGGCCAACAATGGCTGTGAATTTGGATTAGTAAAAATAGCAAGTTCATAAGTAGTCCCATTGATGCTTACCTCCAGTCGTTACCTGTTTGCCAGATTTTATTCGAGAACTTATATTATTAGACAAAGTGTCTAATCGGTCTAAGCGTTTCCATAGGGTAGTGAAATGTTTATCAATCAGACCTTTAATACTAGTTGAAACCATGTGTTCGAGGCATGTGGGCTGCTGAATTCATATCTTGTGCATAGATCGCCGCCTAGTGTTGGGTCCAGATGATTGCACTTGTTGTCTTGGAAGAGTCTTCGAAGTATCACGAGATAGGCGACTCCTCCCCTGGACTATAGTGCGCATGGGCATCCTCTCCATCCTCAGATTGTTTTTTTCCGCCATTGGGTTCGGATGCAAACTCCTATACTCCAACTTTGGAAGCGAAAACAAAACTTTTCAAAAAGGCCTTCGATCCGACGGTATTGTTCTCGATCGGTACCTCTCTACTCGATCCAGCCATCCATCTCCAAGCGGTCGTCGACGCGGGCCGTTGGGCCTTTTCGACGCCACGTGAGCCGACCGTCGATGGAAAGAAGCCCGTTTAAAAGGTGCCCGCAATGCCACGCCAAGTTCCCACATACTGATAAGCACTCAGTATGCAACAAGTGCCTCCCCAGACCATAAAGAGAAAAGCTGTCCAGCCTGTGCACAGTTTCGATCCAAGAAAACTATTCAGAACCGACGTGCAGCCAGGCAAGAAATGCAGCGACGGGCACCAGACCCGGACAACATCTTCGATGACGACCAAGAACTACAGGAGGCGCCAGACTCGGACCTAGAGATCGTCACCTTAGAGGACTACTGGGACTCCGATGACAAGATCCCACCGGGGCAAATCGTGAGTACCCTGCCCCGACACCATCTACCCCAATAACAGCGGCTCCGGTCAAGGCATCTCCAAAAGGCCTTAGCCAAGATCCATAAAAAAGTCTTGATTACCCCGCCATCCGGCTCGGCACCAAAACCTTCGGAAACCCCAGGGCCCAGTAACATCCTCCCAAAGAAGGTTCCAGAGCCAAAGAAGGTTGCCGACCCAAAGGGCGTCTATCCGAAAGCGGCCGTACAGCCAAAGAGCGTCGAGCCGAAAAACTGTCGACCCCAAGAAGGCCGTGCAGCCCAAACTTGTCGACCCCAAAGCGGTTGTCGACCCGAACAAGGGCGCCGAACCAAAGAAGGTCGCCGACCCAAACAAGCCTTCGGCACCGAAAAACGTCGACTCGACAAAAGGCGCCGTACCTAAGCATGCGTTCAAGCCAGAACCCTCTCGGACCGAAAACACCGGATCCGAAGACACCAGTCGATCCAAAAAAGACAATCGAAACCGGAAAGGACACTCAGCCGAAAAAACAAGACTCCAGTCGATCCCAACAAAAACATCGACTCGGGAGACAACACTTCTCCGAAGAAGCCTACGGAGCACAAAAAACGCGTCGACCTGAAAGACAGTCTGCCCGAAAAAGGGCCGAGCCAAAAAAGTCTGTTTCTAAACCTAAAGTCGTCTACAAACCAAAGCCTAAGACTCAACCCAGGACTGTTGAGGAAGAACTCTTCCACCCAGATCCCTCTGACGAAAGCAAAAATTTGTATTGACCCACAGACTGGTAAAGTTACCATCCTGCATAGGAAAAAGAGGCCTTTGGACTTTGAACCTCAGTCCCCTATTCCACTAAAGAAAAAGGACTTTGGAACTTCTCCTTCTAGACCCTTCATTCCTTTTCAACCTATCATGCCTACTACTCCTTTGAATCCTTAGATTTCGTATTCTCCCTCATCACGGGGACGACTAGGGTAACACAGGGGATGAGCCTCAGCCTCAATATGACTTTTCACGGGACCCTGAACCACAGGAACCATGGGAAGAGCCAACTGACCCTTACAACACCCATCCCATCCCTGATATGCCCTCTTATCCTACTAAGCCGTCACTTACTGATGACACCGTGGTTTTTAATCAGCTCATAGACAGAGCTGCACAGTTCCGCAACGTGGATATGCATAATGACCCCGTAGAGGAAGACTTCTTGTTTGACACCTTCCCCACCTCAGAAGAAAGTGTCAAAACACTTCACATGTTAAAAGGAGTCCTAAAACATGCACCTGACATATTTAAGGATACAGCCAGGGCACGGGTCATCGACCCCAGAATAGAAATAAAAGTATAGGGCAGCCCTTCAGACCCTACTTACATCAAAGGGCAGTTACCACTTGATTCACTGGTAGTGGCCAACGCACGTAAACGAGCCAACTCCCAAACCACCGGGGAGGCACCTCCCCAGACAAAGAATCAAAAATACTAGAGGCATCAGGGAAAAGAGTAGCTGCACAAGCCTCCAACTAGTGGAGGATCGCTAATACACAAGCCCTACTGGCTCGTTACGACAGGGCGCATTATGACCAGCTAGAGACCCTAATGCAACACCTACCTGAGCCTTTCCAAGCACAAGCCCAGGATCTCATACAGGAGGGGAAATTCATAACTAGCGCCTCCATCAAATGCGCGCTTGACGCAGTAGACACTGCAGCTAGGTCAATCAACATTAGCGTTCTACTCCGCAGACATGCATGGCTGCGTATTTCTGGTTTTAAAAATGAGGTACAGTCCGCTATCCTTAACCAGCCTGTTAATCAGGACTTTTTATTTAGCCCTGCTGTCGACACCATTTTGGATAAAATGAAAAAGGACACAGACAGCAAAATCAATGGGGGCATTGCAATTTCAGCAACAAAGGGGCTCCTTTCGTCGCTCCTCATACAGGGCAAATACACGAGGACATCCCTCACAAACAACGTCCTCATATAAAGGTAATGCACAAAGTTACTTTACCAAAAACACAACCAGAGGAGGCTACAGAGGTAACAATACCAAGGGAAGAGGACGTGGAGGCAATAACACCAGAGGCTCCACTGCCTCAAAACAGTGACTCTATTACACTACCTCCAGACCACATAACACCGGTCGGAGGCAGACTCCAACAGTTCCTACCCATCTGGAACACAATTACCACAGACAGGTGGGTGAGAGAAATTATCCAGTCTGGCTACTGCCTAGAACTGACTTCTACACCACCAAACATACCACCAAGACATTGTCCAATGTCCAGAGAACACATCACACTATTACAACATGAGGTGAACTGCATGCTAGAAAAGTGGGCCATAGAGCAAGTCCCTTTCCAACAGCAAGGGAAGGGAGTGTACTCCCTAGATTTCCTTATTCCCAAGAAGGACGGCTCTCTCAGACCAATATTGGACCTCAGACCCCTAAATCAATACATACTGTCGGAGCACTTTCATATGATAACATTACAACAAGTGCTCCCGTTGCTACAACAGGGGGATTTCCTAGCAACACTGGACCTCAAAGATGTGTATTACCACATACCCATCCATCCAGCCCACAGAAAATACCTCAGGTTCACAATAGAAGGTCAACACTACCAATTCGAGGTTTTGCCCGTCGGGGTTACTATGGCTCCAAGAGTGTTTACAAAATGCTTAGCGACCGTAGCAGCACATCTCAGGAGGCAGCACGTACATGTGTACCCTTACCTGCACGATTGGCTTATACAAGCAAAATCGTACCACCAATGTGCGGCACACACGTCTCAAACAATCCAGCTGTTACACAGCCTAGGATTCTCAATCAACTACGCAAAATCACATCTGCAACCATCCCACATACAGCAGTACCTGGGAGCCACCATAAACACCTCAGTGGCAAAGGCGTATCCAAACTCGGCAAGGATAGCCAGTATGCAGACACTCATTCGCAAATTCCTGCCACAACACTCTTTGCCAGCCCAAATCTTCATGCAACTCATAGGCATGATGGCCTCCTGCATATTCATTGTCCCCCATGCCAGACTTCAGATGCGCCCATTGCAGGAATGCCTTGCACGGCAATGGAACCAGGCTCAAGGACAACTGAAAGACCTAGTGTTGGTAGACAGTCGCACTCACAACTCTCTGCAGTGGTGGAACCCACAAAACCTTTCCAATCGGCGACTGTTCCAAGAGCCGGTTCCACAACTAGTACTAACAGCGGACGCATCACTGACAGGATCGAAACGAAGGGGTCGGTCGAGCCGAAAAAGCAAACCATCTCTCCGAAGCAGCAAGCTCCGAAGACGACACAAGGCCAAAAAGTGGTCATCGAACAAACGAGAACAGTCGGGTCGATGACGATTATGGCACCGAAAAAGTTCATACACCCGAAGAAGACTGTTTGATACACAAAAGTCCCTTGGGCCGATCAAATTTGGACTTCCAACGCACATGAGGCCAAAAACGGTTGAACCAACGACGGAAATCGAACCGACACAAACAAAAAAGGCAATAACGGGGAGAAGACCGCAAGCTCCTGAAGAGCAAGAGCCCTCGACAGAAGAACAGTCGAAACTATATGTTGACCCCGACACTGGCAGTTACCCTATTAAAAAGGAAAATCAGACCAGACACCTACGCCGAGACCTATAAAATACCACTAAAAAGAAAAGAGACTCTTCAACATCTCCAACTCTCTTTGAGCCTATCAGACCACATGTGCAAGAAACTTATACATATTCTCCCACACGCACAGATGAGGATGTGGAATATGAGGATAATGAACTTTATAATTATCCTGTGGACAATGACCAGGACAACCAAAATCAACCATGGGCTGATCCTGTAGATACTGCAGACTCTCAGCCCATTCAAGACAATACTGCATACCCTGTTAAAACTTCGCCTACTGAGGACACAGCTGCTTTCAATGCATTAATAGAAAGAGCAGCATACAATCACCACGTGGAAATGCATGCAGACTCCATTGAGGAAGACTTCCTCTTTGACACTTTCAACACTTCTGAAAGATCTGTCAAAACATTGCCAATGCTAAAGGGAGTGCTCAAACACACAGGGGATATTTTTAAAGAAACTACCAGGGCACGAGTCATTAACCCCAGAATAGAGAAGAAATACAGGCCAGCACCAGTAGACCCTACATACATTAAGGGACAGCTGCCTTTAGACTCTTTGGTAGTTTCCAATGCACGTAAACGTGCTAATTCGCAGACTACTGGCAAGGCTCCACCTCCAGACAAAGAGTCTAACATTCTGGAGGCTTCAGGCAAAAGGGTAGCGGCTCAAGCAGCTAACATATGGAGAATTTCAAACACACAAGCCCTGTTAGCCAGGTATGACAGGGCCCACTACGACACACTAGAGCAAATTCTACAGCATCTACCTGACCTTTATAACGAGCAGGCAGAGTTCCTAATACAGGCGGGAAAGCGAATATCGAACGCCTCCATCAAATGTGTGCTAGATGCGGCAGACACAGCAGCCAGGGCTATCCATACCAGTGTCATGCTTAAAAGACATGCGTGGCTCTGCATATCTGGGTTTAAAAATGAGGTTCAGAGCACTTTACTCAATCAGCCTGTAAACCCTGATTACTTGTTTGGCCCTAATGTGGACACAATATTAGACAAGATGAAAAAAGATACCGAGACAGGAAAGTCTATGGGAGCCTTGCAGTCACAACAATACAGAGGCGGCTCCTTTCATCGCTCCAGCAACAGAGGAGCTGCAAGAGGAGGCGCAACACAGCAAACCTCATACAACAAAGGGAACACGCAAAACACCTACAACAAAAACAGTAGAGGTGGATACCGTGGCAATAACAGCAAAGGTAGAGTACGAGGGAATAACACCACCAGATCCTCTACCAATACCAAACAGTGACTTCTTGTCACTACCCCCAGACCATGCAACACCGGTCGGGGGAAGATTACAGCAGTTCCTGCCAGTCTGGGAAAACATAACTACAGACAGGTGGGTGAGGCAAATTATCCAGCATGGCTATTGCCTAGAATTAACCTCCACACCACCCAACATACCTCCAAGACAACGTCCTATGTCCGCAGAACACCTACACTTATTGCAGCAAGAAATCATCAGCATGCTACAAAAAGGGGCCATAGAACTTGTACCCTTAGAACACCAGGGTACAGGGGTGTACTCTCTGTACTTCCTAATCCCCAAAAAGGACGGGTCTCTCAGGCCAATCTTGGACCTCAGGCCCCTAAACCAATACATCTTATCAGAGCATTTCCACATGCTCACTCTACAGCAGGTATTACCACTGTTGTGCCAAGGAGATTTCCTCGCAACACTAGACCTAAAGGACGCATATTTCCATATACCGATACACCCAGCACACAGGAAATATCTCAGGTTTACAATACAAAATCAGCACTACCAATTCAAAGTCCTTCCTTTTGGGGTGATAACAGCCCCAAGAGTATTCACAAAGTGCCTAGCGACAGTAGCACATCTGAGAAGACAGCATATTCATGTCTATCCATATCTGGACGACTGGCTGATACAGGCACAGTCAGCCCAGCAATGTGCCAGCCACATGTCACGCACTAGTCACCTCCTGCACAGTTTAGGTTTCTCGCTGAACTACCCGAAGTCCCATCTTCAGTCTGCCCACGTACAACAGTACCTGGGAGCAACCATAGACACTCTGGCAGCAATAGCACAGCCAAATTTGCCAGAATACATAGCATTCAGACGCTAATCCAAAGGTTCAGGCCCCAACACTCGCTCCCAGCCCAAGTGTTTATTCAACTAATAGGCATGATGGCCTCATGCATTTTCATAGTCCCTCACGCGAGACTACACATGCGTCCTCTGCAAGAGTGCCTAGCACATCAGTGGAACCAGGCTCAAGGACAATTAAACGACCTAGTGTTGGTAACCAGTCGTGCATACAACTCTCTGCATTGGTGGAATCCACAAAATCTTTGCAAGGGACGACTGTTCCAAGAGCCTGTACCACAAATAGTTTTGACAACGGACGCATCCCTGATAGGGTGGGGAGCCCATGTCCTGCATTACACAGTTCAGGGACTATGGACTATGCAACAGAAAAAAATGCACATCAACCTCCTGGAGTTGATGGCAATCTTCCTAGCACTAAAAGCATTAAAAAAACACTTATGCAACAAGACTGTGTTGATCCGGACTGACAACATGACATCGATGTATTATATCCAGAAACAAGGAGGGACACACTCCCCACAGCTGTCGCATTTGGCTCAAAGCATGTGGAAATGGGCCATTCAAAGAAACATGTTTCTCATGGCAGAATACCTCCCAGGCAAAGACAATCAGATGGCCGACCTGCTCAGCAGGCACAGTCAACAGATGCACGAATGGGAGATTCACCCAGATGTGCTCCAACCATTCTTCCGGAAATGGGGACAACCTGTGATATAGATCTGTTTGCCACAAGCGAAAACGCAAAATGCCAATACTTTGCCACCAGGTTCCCACATCCGCAGTCGCAGGGCAATGCGATATGGATGAACTGGTCAGGCAAATTTGCATACGCTTTTCCCCCAGTTCCACTAATACCGCTAGTGGCACGCAAAATGCGCCAACATTCACTGACGCTTATCCTAGTTGCTCCCACATGGGCGAGACAACCATGGTACACGACGTTCCTAGAACTGTCAGTGGTGCCTCATCAAAGACTGCGACTAACACCCAGTCTTCTAACTCAGAACCGTGGCGAAATCCAACACCCAGACCTCAACAGCTGAACCTGGCGATCTGGCTCCTGAGATCCTAGAGTTTGGATACCTAAACTTGCCTCCAGACTGACTGCATGAATATTATCAAAGAGGCAAGAAGACCCACTACCAGGGCATGTTATGCGGCAAAGTAGAAACGATTCGTCATTTACTGCAGAAACAACTACATAAACCCATTAGACGCTTCCACACAAAACATCATTTGCTATCTCTTGCACCTACAACTTAGCTACTTAGCCTACTCTTCCATCAGGATTCATCTAGCTGCGTTGGCAGCATATCTCCAAAACAGGCAACACCTTTCACTATTTAGAGTCCCAGCAATTAAAGCATTCATGGAGGGACTTAAAAGAGTAATTCCCCCAAGGCACCCACCTTCACCAGTCTGGAATTTGAACATCGTTTTAACCAGACTTATGGGACCACCTTTTGAACCACTACACTCATGCGAACTACAATTTCTTGCTTGGAAAGTGGCTTTCCTTGTTGTCATTACTTCACTTAGAGTTAGTGAGCTGCAAGCCCTAACTATTCAGGAGCCATTCATTCAAGTACATGCAAACAGAGTAGTTCTCAGAACCAGCCCAAAATTCATGCCAAAAGTGGTATCCCAGTTCCATATAAATCAAACAATAGAACTGCCGGTGTTCTTTCAAAACCCACAGACGGTTGTGAAAGGGCCTTGCATACTCTAGACGTCAAAAGAGCTCTACTATATTACATAGATAGAACTAAAGCATTTCGAAAAACAAAACAGTTGTTTGTTGCTTTCTCACCACAACACAAAGGCAACCCTATTTCTAAATCGGGGATAGCCAGATGGATTAAGTACATTCAGATATGTTACTTAAAGGCAAAACGCACCTTAACAGTTCCCCCTAGGGAGCATTCTACACGCACACTAGGGGCATCCATGGCTTTCCTAGGTAACATTCCTTTACACAAAATTTGTAGAGCAGCCACATGGACAACCATACATACATTTACCAAACACTACTGTGTAGATGTACATTCCAAACCGCAAGCTGCTGTAGGACAGGCTGTTCTCAAAACTCTTTCAGACTGCTGCAGCTGGCACAGGCAGCTACCGCTAGGGGAGATACTGCTATACATTCTATGCACAGATATGAATTCAGCAGCCCACATGCCTCGAACGGAATATGCTACTTACCAGTATGCATCTGTTCTTGGCATGTAGCGCTGCTTACATTCATATCGCTCACCCGCCTCCCCGGTGCCTGCCGCAGCTGTAGCATTCACTCTTTGCATGGACATCCCTTACTGTACTATACTCCATCTCTGCCACAATGGCGAAAAACAATCTGAGCATGGAGAGGATGCCCATGCGCACTGTAGTCCAAGGGAGGAGCCACCTATCTCGTGATACTTCGAAGATTCTTCCAGGACAACAATGTGCAATCATCCAGACCCAACACTAGGCGGTGATCTATGCACAGATATGAATGTCAGCAGCCCTACATGCCAAGAACAGATGCATACTGGTAAGTAGCATATTCCTTTCTCACCTGACGGTAGCCCTCCTACTGGCTCTCACTTCTGCTAGGAGGGTTAGCAAGATCCAGGCATTCACAGTCAAGCCTTTTCTGCATTTCATGGATAACTGGCTCTGAGGACAAATCTGACTTTTATTTCCAAAGTCCCAACGCGATTCCATCTCAACTAACCAGTGATATTTCAATTCTATTTTTTAAAGTCCATCTAGTCTAGCAGAACGGGCATTACCGGTCCTGTGTTGGATGTTTAAAGGTGTTTAAAATTCTACCTGCTTAAAACAAAAGACATAAGAAAGGAGATCGCTCTCGAGATAGGAACATGGTGGCCGGCAGTGAGTGCTGGTCGGGAGTTCTCCCCCTTACACAGTGTTTTTTAGTACATTGCATACGATTTCTGGTACTTTACTTTCTTTGCCTTGGGTTTCAGTTGTGTGGTAGCCTCAGTGGGGGAATGACTGGTCAGGCAAGGCGTTTTTGGAGTAGCAAGCTCACTGTAGACAACGGCGGCTTCACCACGATCAAGCGTCTGGGCGGAGGCTGCAGCGCAGCTCAGCAGGTACCGGCGGGCCGCTGCCAGGATTAGCTTCCATGGCAGCGAAGTGATGGCCCGCTGAGGAGACAGCAATTTTTCCCCAGGCCAGTCGAGCACCTTGCATGGTGCTGAGAAGGAGGTTCTCGGCTGCAGGCTACCCATGACCTCTGTGAAGAACGGGAGAGGATAGGCTTCTATATTTGGTGGAGGCTGTAAACAGCTTGAACCAGCCATCTTAGAGGGAGTAGCTGGGGAGATAGGTCTCCCTCCAAACAGGTATACCCTGAGAAGTCAAAATGTCGGAAAATTGCCCTCTCTAACCATCTTCAGTCATCTGAAAAAAGAATCCTCAGTCTACACAGGGGAAACTATCCCAGAATAAAGGTAAACGATCCTCTCTTCCCCCACCTGTTGCAGCCATAAGCTCTCTGGGGGATAAATTGTTATTAAAAACAGCTGGAAGAAAGGTTCTCAGAAAAGCAGATTGGGTGAAGATAACCCCCTCACTCCGCTTCTACTTTAAGGTTCAGTCCAACTCAACAAGTGGTCTCCTCTTCCCTCTCGTTGACTCCTTGTGCTCCCTTACACGTCTCTAAACCCAGTATTTCTCACAAAGCAATGCACGGCAGTGCTGTTAACGAAGGAAATAAGGATCCTATCTGTTTAGAGAACAGGTGTAGTCCCCTACCAGTAGCTAACACCGACAACGCAGAGCCTGATCAGTTAAACTACACTACTATGGCTGCTTCTGCTTATTCTCATGACTCTGTAGGGCCGCACTCAGAGAGGGATAGACGGGATGATCGAGCCACCAAGGATAAAGTTCTTTCTACTCTATTGACAGAAGTCAGGGAAAATTCAGTGTCCGAAATAAATCAACAAAAGATGTAAGGGTAATGTAGAGCCCTGGGAGTGAAAATCAGTAATCTGATGGAAAGAGTTGGGATAATGGAGCTAACATTAGAGGACCTTTCTAGAAAAGTTGACTAATAAAGATGATATTCAACGGTTTAGGATAGGCTATAAAGAACTTTGTGACAAGATAGAAGAACTGGAAAATAATGCAAGAAGGAATAATATCTGTATTTTGTATATACCCAAAGGCCTCGAGTGAGAAGACAATTACGTGTTACGTGAATTAATCTACTAACGCAATTTAATCCGGACATTGATGAACTTATTTAAGTAGATGATATCCAAAGAGTACATCATGACCCCTACCTGAGAAGAACTTCGAAGAAGACACCCAGAAAATTCCTGGTAAATTTGAGGTCATACAAAAATTCTTGCAGGGGATTTAAAAGTAGGATCCTATAAGAAGGGATATTGGTCCTTCTGCATCAGATTGAATATCTCGCATATTACACAAGATGGGAGCATTGGGAGTTAGGGAAGTACATTCCAGAGCTGAGGGGATTGGGTGCCACTGCCAACATTCGTTTCCAAGCCTCCCTAAAAGTGATGTGGAATAATAAAATGCACAATTTTAGAGACCCCAATGAAGTCAATACCTTAATTGAACAGATTAAAACACAACAGAAAGCGTAACTGAAGTGACCTCACTGCTGTGATATAGGGGGAGAGCTCAAAGAGGTAATCTTTCAAAATACCGTTAGTCATTTGGGAGGGTTCCCCAGGGAAGGGTGGGAGGGATGGGTGAGACACCAGGATTATTTTATTTTTTAAACCTTTCTTTCTTTTTTACTGGATGGGGGAGCATGTGGTCTTTTTTTCAACTTTTTTTTAAAGTTCTCGTTAATCAAGTAGGTTAGGTGGATCCACCTGGTCAACATTTTTACATTTAGAAATTCCTGGCACTGTGAAGTTGCTTACTTGATGAATGGCGAGGATGGAATCGTTTCAACAGCTGAAAATAATTTTGGGAATGCTAATGGTCTTAGAGTTGCTCCCAGGAGAAAGAGAATTCCGAAGTACCTTAAGCTTTCAGATAGTGGCGGTTTTCTTCTGCAGGAGTCTCATTTACGAAAGGAAGAATGGAACGAGATATTCATAGGACAGAGCTGGATAGACCATTGCGTTTGTACCACCCAGGCGTGCTCTGGAAAGGGGGTGGCGCTCCTTTTTAAGAAGTTCATTTAAGCCACCCTGGGAGAATGTGTTGTTGACCCCTTAGGCAGATGGGCAATAGCTAAGGCCAAAATTTTACTTAAATTGCCTGGCCCCCCTTTGGGCTTTATTTCTTCACCTTGTTGCTATTAACCTCCGGAATATATAAGAAGGGGACTTTAATATAGTTATTGATCCAGCCCAAGATAGATCGTCCAGAAAGCCATTTGTGTGGCATCTATTAAGAGAAGCACCTTGAAACAATTGATGGTAGACATTGGCCTCATTGACATCTGGAGACTAGTGCATGCTAAAGAGGAGCATGCAGGATTGGAGGTTTACTTTTCATAATAAAAAATACTGTCATCAATCCAGGTTAGACTTCTTCCTGGTAGACTCTGTTACTAGGAAGAACAACTTTAGTGTTTGTCATGTACCGGAGCATTTGTCAGATCACTCGGCATTAGACTAGAGATTACTCTAGCACATAGGTCCCCTCCCCGGAGATGGACCTTAAATCACACTTTACTTTTATTTTCGCAGGTGGTCGAAAAACTCAAGGTAGCCACAAATGACTTTTTCCTCTCTAATATTGATTCAACCCCTCTGTATATTGTACGTAATACTTATAAGGCATTCTTAATAGATATTCTAGCTAGTTTAACTGTTGCCCAAAACAAGAAGGTAAGGGCGGAAATCCTTAATCTTGAAACCTTGGTACGTAACCTTCAATCTGAGTTTGACTCTTCTTCCAAAATCTATAATCTGAATCAAACCAAACAAAAATTAAAAATTAGCAAGGTCAGAACTCGCATATCACCCGAAGAGAACAAAGTTTTGCAGCGTGGATCTTTTCTGGATTCACTATGCTGTGCATTATTCCGCCATCTAGTGGTTGGATTCGGAATTGTAGTATTTTCCCCCTCTTTCTTCCTTTTTTTTTTTTTTTTTTTTTTGGTGGGCGTTGACGGCGTGGTACCATATGGCACCCTTCTGTGACTGGAGAGAAAAATCATGGAAAAACCCAGAAGAATCATTGGGTAAAACAGGTAGAGCGGAGTCTCCTTTTTCTTCTTTAAATCTATGATGACTGCAGCGGGACAAACCGAATAAATCTTGAACTTCGTCGACGACTGGGTAATGCGCATGCAGGGGGCTCCCTGGGCGCGGTAAGGGTCAAAACGCCAATCAAGTTTTGTAAGAACTGCCACCACAAATACGCTCATAAGGATCAGCTCCCGGTCTGTAACCTGTACCTGCCGCTGGACCATTGAAGCGACTGTAACGCCTGCTCAGTCTTCACCCTGAAGACTTGAGGGTAAGAGAAAGGCAGCGACAAGCCAATTAAAATATGCAGGGACAAGGACCACCGCCATCGCTGCAAGACCTGGGCCTCTCCAGTGAGGAGGAAGAAAACGTCACTGAAGGTCCAGAAGGTGACAAGGAAACAGGTTTTGATCGTGGAAGTCGGGAGGAAGAGTTGGAAGGAGGTAAGAGTAGTCAAACTCGAAAAAAACAGAAGAGTCTCGAAAATCAGACTCCAACAACACAAAAGGGATCCTCGGCGTCTAAGCATACGACGACCGTAGCTGCATCCAAACAAAAACAGACTGTTGGATCCTTTGATAAGGACTCCGGAGCGCCAAAGGTCTTCGAAGAAACAAGGACGTCGAAAGACAGTCTGGAGAAGGACGCCTCTGCGTTGAAAAAAGAGACCGAAACAAACATCAATGACCTGCTTCAGCGGCGTCAGTCGAAAAACAGAAAGCAGACAATCTAGGTGCCGGAACACACGAGGCCGAGATTGAGAAAAAGAGAAGGCTTGAAGCCGAAATGGTGAATATCCTTTAAACCAAAAAAGACTTTGACGAAAGCTTGAAGCAATTAGAGATACCGCCGAAAACAAGGGAAACTGAAACCCAAGCCGTTGCCGAAGAAACAATACCGCCAAGAATCCCAGAAATAATCGAAGAAGAGGAGGAAGGTTTTTACTTCTTCAGGGAAGATGTCGAACAAGCATACGCAATATCGTCTAACTCGGAGACTCAAGAGTTCCAGTGGCAAGATCTTGACGCCAAGTCTGTAGAATCATATCCTTCTAGGCCATCTCCCCAGATGACATTGGCATGTATAACCAGGTGATAAAGAAGGCTGCAGAAACATGTGAGGTTCAGCTAGAGGAAGAAAAACCTCAATCCTGTTTTTTATTGGAGACTTTGATGCCTCCACAATATAAGAACTAATTCCTCCCAATGCTACCTAGTTTATTAGACTAGGGTAAAGAGGCCTTCAAGGAGCCTGCTGTTTGCAAGGCTATAACACCAAGATAAGAGAAAAAATATAAACACTCTTCTAAAGACCTTTTATACATCAGGGGATCAGTGCCAGCGGACTCATCATTGCATCAAAAGCAAGGAAAAGGGCGAATGTGCTTACTACAGTGGGACCACCTCCTGACAAGGAAAGTAAGAGGATGGACCTCTTAGGAAGAAAGATGTAGAGAAACGCAGAAAACCAGTGGTGCATTGCAAATTACAATGCATTGCTCAACAGGCATGCGTACCAGCACTGGGAAGAGGTAGGGGAACTGTTGCTAAACCTACCTGAACAATTCCAAAAAAGAGCAAGCCACCTGGTGGAAGAAGGCAAGAACATTGCAAACACATGTTTAAAATCTGCCCCTGATGCTGCTGAAACATCTGCAAGAAAAACAAAGGTCCTTGACAAGGAAATTGTCAACCATAATAATTATAGGCCACAATATGCACTATAATAACCAAAAAAGTCCAGCCGGACTTGCAAATTTATTCAATAGTTAAATAATGTGATTTAGAAGGAAACAATGAAACAGTGGGACACAATCCTGCATCCACAATGCTATACGTACATTAAGACATTACAAACATATAAGGTATTTCAGGCATGTGAGGAAAAACGGAGCAAAAAGGGCAGTATTTACAATGTATTTGCTTCACATATGTGGGGAACAGAACATTTTAGGCACATAATAGTGAACTAGTGTTAAGCCGACATATCATGTCGACGGCGTTTCGATCCAGTCAAAGATAGTGAATCATCATCAGGACAACCATTGCCTGCCTGAATTAAAGCCTGTAAAAACATGGAGAAGGGGGACATATATGACAGAACATTAAACATCTGTGTAGCTCTTAGGATTATTCTGAATTCGGACTCATACCATGCTTTACGGTGTTACATGGTCATACTTGTGAGAGAAAGTGTCAAGCAACCTGTGCTGATCATCCACGGCGCATAGTGAACAATTCATGCGACGAGAGACATAGGTGTAAGGTCGTGGTTTACATTTTTAATATGTCTAATGCATGCCTTGGTGATGTGTTCCACACTATTGGCGAGGGGTGCTGAAGGGCGGTGAGGGGACCATGAAGGAAGCCAAGGGATAATTACATGAGCGCGAAGAGCGATGTGTCTACCGCGCTGTCCACAATGGTCTATTAAGACGCTGGGTCAGATCTGATTACTGCAGTGAACTGTTACGGTTGTGCCTGTATTGAGAACAACAAGAATAATTAAGGGGTGGTTCTACTGGGGGGTGGGGGGGGGGGAGAAGGAATAGAACCAAGGAATATGGCTTACCATGCACTTTAGGGTTCAGGTGTCCGAGTAGGAGCCTGTTCGGTTGGATCGAGTGAGTTAAGCAGCGTAGGTCAGCAATGGACCTATTGTAAATGAGGGAGTGGGGGGTTAGAGGGTCCCAGGATGGTTGGTGCCTGGAGGTAGTTTTAGGCTCAATGCAGGGCAACTTACCTAAATTGCGACGGCTTACAAGAAGCGAAGAGCGATCGCCTGTATGCAGGGGCTCCTACGGGTAAGGCAGGGAACCAAGAGGGGGCTCCAGGATGGACGGAGGTACAATTAACCTATAGCCAAAAGGGAGGCTGAAACATCTAGCAGACAAATGATGATTGGCATAACAGAAAAGAGAAATGCATGGCTCAATCTCGGGTTTCAAGCCAGAAGTGCAGAGCAACATCATTAATTCTCCATTTAATGGCGAGCAATTGTTTGGAACTGTGGTTGATGAAAAACTAAATAAACTGAAAAAGGACAACAAAACCACAAGATCCATGGGAGCCTTGTAGTTCAGAGGTATGCATAGATGCACACCATCAAGAAGGCCAGTGGGAAGAGGTACGCAACAACCTACTACCTCACATCCTGGTTAACTGCGAACATACCGAGCCGGGAACCAGAACACACAACAGGGACAGCAACAAGAGTAAGAGGATCCTTTCAAGGGCGCCCCCGTGCCAGAGGTCTGCAAAGGGGTGTACAACAGACCTCTACCAAGTGACTGCACTCACACATAGGTACCCTCACAAAGACCAATAGTGACAGTACACACAAACAAAAAGAATGCAGTTAACAGAACAAATGGACACCAATTTACAGTCCCACCAACATACCACTCCAGTAGGAGGCAGACTAACACTTTTTCAAGAAAGGTGGAAAGAAATAACCACAGACAAGTGGATTCTAAACATAATACAGTACAGTTACTATATAGAACTAGCGAAACAGCCTCCACACAGGAGGAGTGCAAGACAAAGGACACATTCAAAAGAAGAACTTTCTCGCCTGGTCGAAGAGGTGAAAGAACTTCAAAGAAAACATGCAATAGAACATGTACCGCACAAAGAAAAGAACAACGGAGTATATTCAACATAATTCCTAATTCAAAAGGTGGATGGGACTTTATGGCCAATGTTAGACCTAAGGTTTCTAAACACAGTTGTAAAAACACAAAGATTCAAGATGGCTACACTTCAAGAAGTGTTACACCAGTTGCAAAACGGAAATTACCTGGCATCAATAGACTTAAAGAATGCGTATTTACACATCCCATTGAACAGAAAACACAAACATTTCTTAAGATTTGTCATAAACAAAGAGCACTACCAGTTCAAGGTACTGTCTTTCGGCCTGAAATCAGCACCAAGGGTGTTTACAAAGTGCCTGGCAGCTGTAGCAGCACATCTTAGAAGGCAAGAAATTCATGTTTACCCCTACTTAGACGACTGGTTAGTAAGAGCAAACTCATATAGCCTATGCAAGCAACATATACAACAAGTGATGGTGACGCTAGTTCATCTGGGATTCTCCGTACACGAGCAGAAGTCATCAATCGAACCGGAACGCAAGAAGGTGTGCTTGGGTGCAGAAATAAACACTGTGTTCGGTAAGGCATTCCCCAACGAGAAAAGGATAACGGCTCTGCTAAAGGAGACTCACTTATACTAGAAGGGGCATCATCTGACAGTGAGGACAGTGGGGAAATTACTGGCATCATGCATTCACCTAGTTCCCAATATCCGTCTACACATGAGACTGTTCCAAGAATGGCTCCAGACACAATGGTGACAAGCGACCGGGAGTTGGGAGGATCTAGCGGTTGTCACAAACAAGGTTCATCAGGAGATGGCATGGTGGAACAGAGCAAATCTAGCACAGGGGAGACCTTTCACACCTCCAACACCAGCAGTGACCATAACAACAAATGCGTCCCTAATAGGATGGGAAGCACACATGGACAATCTCAAAATAAGGGTTTATGGTCGCCACAAGATGCTGGGAAACACCTCAATATCTTGTTATGTTATGTTATGTTAATAACATTTATTAGGCGCAACAGCTGCCCCAGCAAAGGGGCGTCCTGGCGCCTGATCATATGCAACAACACAACAGATCATAGCTGACAGAGGGGGATATTAGCCTACAGAGATGAACAAGTGGGTTTTGATGGCCCTTCTAAAAAGGGTCAAGCTGTTGAGGGCCCGAATGTGAACAGGAAGGGAATTCCATAAATCTGCCGCCAACACGCGGAAGGAACGTCCTCCCATCCTGCTAAGCCTGAACCTAGGCTTGTTCGCCAGATACTGGGCTTCGGATCTAAGGGATCGCGAAGGGACATAAGAAGAAATAAGGCCTGTCAGGGCCGGAGGTGAAGACAGTTTTAAGATCTTAAATGCCAGACAGAGAACCTTAAATTTGATTCTCTGTCTGACCGGAAGCCAGTGCAGAGAGGCCAAGACAGGAGAGACAGAACATCGTCTCGGGAGACCTACAATGGCCCGTGCAGCAGCATTCTGCACCCTCTGAAGCCTCGTCGCCTCAGCCTGATTGACTCCAAGGAGCAAGGCACTCCCGTAGTCTATCCGAGAGAGGATAGAGGCCTGAACCACCAGTTGACGTGTGGGAGGGTCGAAAAATTTGAGAACTGGTCTAAGTCCTCGCAGAATGCCATAGCAGGTGGCTGCTGTCTTCTTTGTATGGCTGGCAAAGGAAAGGTTAGAATCCAGCCATACCCCCAGATTTTTAACTTCGTCCACTGGAATAGGCATCGCCCCCAGTTCAAGAGGCCACCACTGGTCTCCCCAGAGTTCCGCCTGCTTCCCCACAATCAGAACCTCGGTCTTTTTTGCATTAAGCTGTAAGCAGTTGTTACGCATCCAGCTAGCCACAGCTATCAGTCCTGCCCGGAATCTGGGCGCAGTCACCTCAGGGTCCCCACTGAGTGTCACCGCCAGCTGCGTGTCGTCGGCATACGATGTCATCGTAAGGCCATATTGCCTAACGACAGCAGCCAGCGGTTTGACATACAAGTTGAATAATGTGGGGCTGAGGGCAGAGCCCTGAGGGACTCCCAGTTCCAGAGAATGGTACGAGGACTGGCCAGGTGGAATGGCTACTTTAAAAGACCGGTCCGAGAGGAATGAGCGGAACCACTTAAGAGCCTTCCCGACAATCCCCACTTCCTCCAGACGCCGCAGCAAAATGTCATGAGACACCGTGTCGAACGCGGCGCTCAGGTCTAACAATAGGAGCGCCGCGGTCTGCCCCGCGTCTAGCACTGATCGCAAGTGCTCAATCATGAAGAGCAAAGCCGTTTCAGTGCTATGTTGAGCACGAAACCCATTTTGAGTCTCGTCAAGGATGTTATTACGCGAGAGGTGGGCAGACAGAATGGTATTCACGTGTGCCTCCGTGACCTTGGCGGTCCAAGGCAGGAGGGAGATGGGCCGGTAGTTCTCCGGGAGCAGGGGGTCTGAATTCGGTTTCTTCAAAATGGGTTTGACCACAGCCTGTTTCCAGGGTAACGGAACCACGCCCTCTCTGAGGGAAAGATTGATCAGCTCCATAATGGGCTCACGACAGAGAGGCGGGAGAGAGGCGAAAAACTCCGGTTTCAGAGGATCTGAGGGAGAGCCAGATTTGATTTTAAGGCTCAGAGTATCGAATACCTCATTGGACATACTCGGCAGGATTGACAGAGTTTCAGGCACCAAGACCTCTACTTCGCTAGGAGCATCCCCGGGGGCAGCTGGTACGAATCCTCGGTAGATTTTCTGTACTTTCTCCACGAAAAAGGATGCCAAGCTTTCACAGTGCGAGTCCGTACAGATTTCTTGCGAGGTGGCCCGTTTCCCCATCAGGTCTTTAAGTACCTTGAAGATCAACTTAGAGGGGTTGGGGCTGTTAGAAAACTCAGCTGCGTAATAGGCGGCCCGGGTTTGGCAAATAGCTCTGTGGTAGGACTTAAGCTGGGCAAAGTAGAGCAATTTTAACGCGGGGTCGAAAGCTTTTCTCCAAGCCCTCTCAGCTTGCCGGCAGGTTCTCTTAAGCTCGGCAAGCGCCTCATTATACCAAGGGCTACGATTTTTCACATGACATTTTGCCCACCGCATTGGTATTAGAGAATCAAGGGCAGTAAGAACCCAGTTGCAGAATTGTTCATAACCCTGTTCTGCATTCTGCAGTTTGTCCAGGGGTCGAACCTCCAATAACCTGACAAACTCCTCCAGCTTAAGTTTACGCCAGTCTCGCTTTAAACTCTGTTTACCTGCAGGTTTCAGTTGAGGGGTGTCAAGGGGACATGACACTTTAACCAATAGGTGGTCAGTCCAACCCACCACCATCGGGTCAGCTGATCTAGCCCGAACTAAGGTGGTAAAGAAAGGATCCAATATATGACCTCCTGTATGGGTGGGGGAGGTGACCAGTTGGTCAAGTTGCAACGCTTCTAAGTCCGCCAGCAAAGAGCTGATGGAAGGGGATGACGACTGATCCAGATGTATATTTAGGTCACCAACTATATTGAAATTAGAGCAAGTTGCAGTCAAGGAGCTGACTACATCCACAAGGGCAGCCTTGAAGGCGGTGTCATTCCCAGGAGGACGATATATAAGCACACCGCTGAAGGTAAATTGATGACTAACCTTCACCTTAAACGATGCGCTTTCGCACATAGGGAGGTCCAAGGCCTTCCACTCCACCGGGAAACACGATTTCGTCGCCATGGCTATACCACCTCCCCTCGTCGAGCGGTTTAAGATAGACACTGTATAGGTAGAGGGGAAAGCCAAGTTAATGATGGCAGTGTCCGCGTCCTGTAACCAAGTTTCGGTCAGGAAGATGATATCGGGAAGGTCCACGTCGATCATATCGCGTAGTGACTGATGGTGTTTGACCAAAGATCTAACATTGAGACTCCATATGTTAAGGGCTTGTCCGGACCATTCCGTAGGGGTACCACGAACAGTCCTACTGACTGGACGGACTCCAATGGGAGAGGTCAAAGAGAAATAACCGCAGGTACACTTATAAGGTCCTGAGAGAGGGGGTAAGGGGTCATGATAACAGACCCGAACATTATCTCTAATAGATATGAGAGCGGCACGATCGTACCTGAGCGCCGCCATGGCACACTAGCTGCTATAACGGGACGAATCCGGAGCCCATAGCCCGCACCCGCTACCTCGACGCGGACGAGCGCAGACGGGCAGGACTCTGGCACGACTCCGGCTAAGCGACGGCGTCCCACTGCGCGTTCCCGCTGCGCGGGAGAGGGCAGCTTTAAATAGGCGCCTCCCTAGACACCTCGAGCGTCAGGACGCTCCAAAATGGCGCCCGCGCTTGAAAAACTTACCCCAATCCAAGATGGCGCCCACGATTCCAGCCCCAGGGACCCGGACCTGCCAAATGGCAGTGCAACTTCCAGAAATTAAGTGGGAGTAAGGGGGCAGCCCAGAGACAGATGTCGATTTAAAAACAGGGGAGAATCAACATAAAGTAACCGAAATCCAATAAAGGTGAGTTTTAAAAATGTAAATAGCGCAAAACGCTAGCAGGGCGACCTGCGCAGAAGCTACAATGATCAGGGCAGAGAGCGCCTGAGTAACGCCTTAAATAGGCGCCTCCCTAGACACCTCGAGCGTCAGGACGCTCCAAAATGGCGCCCACGCTTGAAAAACTTACCCCAATCCAAGATGGCGCCCACGATTCCAGCCCCAGGGACCCGGACCTGCCAAATGGCAGTGCAACTTCCAGAAATTAAGTGGGAGTAAGGGGGCAGCCCAGAGACAGATGTCGATTTAAAAACAGGGGAGAATCAACATAAAGTAACCGAAATCCAATAAAGGTGAGTTTTAAAAATGTAAATAGCGCAAAACGCTAGCAGCGCGACCTGCGCAGAAGCTACAATGATCTTGGAACTAAAAACAGTATTCTTAGCCTTAAAAGCCTTTCAGAAAGAGCTATACAGGAAAAAGTGGTTGATACAAACGGACAGCACTACAACTATGTTTTACATAAACAAACAAGGAGGGACTCACTCTGTAGCACTATCCAATCTAGCACAGCAGATGTGGAGATGGGCAATCCCAAAAGGAATAGATATGTTAGCGATTCACTTCGCAGCAATTGTAGCGTACACAAGAGGGGGAACAGGTAAGAGTTTCTTCACCTCACAGGTGGTCAAACGGTTCCTAGAGTGACCAAAAAGAATTGCACCACCAAAAATGGTGCTAGCACCAACATGGAATCTAAACATCGTTTCTAGCAGAATTAATGGAGGCATCTTTTGAACCACTGCACAAAGCAACACTGCAAAAGCTTACAATGAAAACAGCATTTTTAGTGGCAATAACATCAATACGTAGAGTTAGCGAACTACAGGCACTAACACTACAGGAACCCCATTTGCAAATACATAGTAACAGAATTGTCATGAGGCCATGTCCACAATTCATGCCAAAGGTGGTATCAAAATGCCACAGAAATCAAAGTATACAGATACCAAGTTTCTTTCAAAATCCAAAGGACAAAGCGGAAAGAGCTTTACACACACTTGATTCAAGAAGAGCAGTCCTGTATTAAGTGAAAAAACTAAAGAATACAGGAAAAGAAAACAGTTATTCGTATCCTTTGCAAAACGTTTTCAGCACAAGCCATACAACTGTTCCACAAGCAAGCAGGACAAACTTTACAGGAATCTTCAGGGGCGCATTCAACTAGGAAAAAAGCAGCAACAATTGCATTTCTTGCTAATACTCCAGTACAAGATATTTGCATGTCTGCAACATGGTCTTCTGTACACACATTCACTAAACATTACTGTGTGGACATTCAAATGAAAAAGGAAGGACAAGTAGGACAGAGGGTCTTACAGCATCTATTTCCAAACCAAAGTTCATCTTCCACCCAGCCACCACAAGACTAGCAAACTGCTACAAAGTCTATGCACAGCATACTGAATCCAGAAAAGATTCACGCTGCAAAACTAAGTTTCTTACCTGTCAGTGTAGTTTTGCAGCTTGAAGAATTTTCTGGATTCACTAACGAACCCACCCTCCTCCGCCATGGAAGAGAACGTAAGGAGGAAAAATAGAAACAAATGACAAAGTAAAAAGAATCTGAAGATGGCTACCAAAGGTGGGGCTTCCGAAGGAACGCCGTCAACGTCACAGGAGGGCACCAAATGGTACTACGTTGTCGACTCCCACCAACAAACAAACAAAAAAAGGGAAAATACTACAATTCTGGACCCAACAACTACATGGCGGAATAATGCATAGTGAATCCAGAAAATTCTTCAAGCTGCAAAACTACACCGACAGGTAAGAAACTATTTGTTTTGGGATTATGGGTTGATAACTGGTGTAAACACAATGTTACTCATACGGTCTCTTAGATCTTTTTCGTGTCCTTTTCTTTCTCCCTCTCCCTCTCTTTTTCCATGTTTCGCTCCTTTTCTCCCTTTTTTGTTGTATAATCTTACCGGTCCACTGATTAAGCGATTTGCTATACAGGTTGTGTAAGATTTGTTTTTTTTCCGTTTTACAGCCATTTTACAGCCATAACCCTCATGGGTAACGACCCCACCTGTTCAGTTGGTGTCAGATCTCGGACTTGGCTTGTTGGACTCCATTGCCCAAGATGTTTTTACATCCTTCCCAGGAGGGGAGACCTAGCCACAGTCTTTTAAGATCCTTTTGACATCACAGCATAGCTTCATTAATGAGGACTTACATTTTTTTTTTTTTTTTTTAAGACATAAAGATGGATCAGCTGCTGGTGGCCTACGGACAAGGCAGAGAAGTTACAGCAGTAACTAAAGCAACGGTGGCCAGATGGGTCTCTTCTGCGATCCAATTCTGCCATGAAAAAGCTAACAAGCCGTTAACTAGAAAGACTAAAGCGCACTCCTCCACAGCCATATCTACATAGGCAGCTGTGTTCGCTAGAAAATATTTTCTCTGCTGCAACATGGAAAAGTGTCCACACTTTTACGCAGCATTAGTGTCTCCAATCTACGCAAAGTGAGGATGCTGCTGTGGGCCAGGTAATACTGTCATCTCGTCAATTGAGGTGGGCCTTTTTGTTTGATAAAGAGGAATTCTACATAACCTTCCTAACATGCGCAACTTTGCATGCTATCTGTGGCTTATGTATGTTTAGGTCGAGCCTAAAGCAGTGCATGCGCTGCTATAGGTAATCAACCTCTTGGAATCACTTCAGCTCGTGCATGTGGTGCTCCCACGCTATTGGCCTTTGCGTCTGGCTTTAGTGCGCAATTGGCCAAAGGCGTGTGGATGTCCCAGCTTCAATGGTTCTAATTCTAGCAAAAAAAGTTCTTGAGGTACCGGAGAGGTGGCCAACAATATCAAAGACCATACAACTCTAGACAAAGAGCCTGGGCAAACTACCAAGGGCCACCGATATACCAGCCATACCCATATGGACCTCCACCGATGGGTGGCGCATACCCACAATGGGCACCAGCATATGAACCGAATTACCATGCACCACCGCCTATTTTAGGATCACAGCCCGGACCCAGATGGGGGAGGAACAGGAGAGGCAACAACGTGCACTGGACCACAAATGCACAAGAGGACCCCGAATGTCGATACGGAGCATGACTGGCTCACCCAGCAACCAGCTATCCACCAGCAAGAGGGACGCCTAGTGGTGAACATCACCACCCATGAACTCATGGCAACCCAGAGAAAAATCCTAAAAGGGTTTGGGGTTTGTACCTACCAACAGGTTGGATAAATTTAAGATCCATGCAGAAATGCAAGAATTTATCAGAAAATTGAAACTAAAGGCCTATTTCAAGGGTAAGGAGACAACCGCCCTTGCCACCTCAGATACAGGTCTTAGACCTAAATCAACTTTCACTCCACCAGATGCCACACTACCAATCGAATTACTGACCCTGTGCCTCATGGGAACAGTCCAGCCCGAACTGCCAAGCTATGTCTTCCCTGGACCGGAAACAAGCATCCTGGGACCGGATTCGGATTCATAATCCTCATCAGCCAGGCTATCTTGAATCCAGTGGCTAAGTGAGCAAGGGACTCACTGATTTGCATATGGCCATGTCTGAACTGGGGTGGCTGAGTGAGCTAAAGAATGGTAATGGATTAAACCCAAATCAGTTGACCGAGGTTGAGTGTTTGATTTGCTCAAACGCTCCGTCCATCATCCCCTTTTGTATCTATTGAGTAGTGGGCACTTTGCTCATTTAGACCTCATCCCTTTTGTGCAAATACTACCACTGAGTTGTGCCTTTACTCATTTCATTATTCAATGGTCATTTGTTATTTTTGTCATTAGATTTCACCTGAGATACTCCATTCTCTATTATTCTATTTTTAGCCTAACTGCGACTAACCCCGATTTGCTATAAAACCACTAATGTGTGGCTATGATGATTAGTTTTACACCCTCTTTAACAATGGCGACCGTTTGTACCTTACTCTACAACACTGTATAGCAACGGCCTGGTAAAGACTCCTGTTTACGTTTTACGGACCCGCGCATGCACGTCTATTAATTATAAAGCCAGAGCCTAATCAGGGCTGAGCATAACCCGGGACGTTTCCGCCGGAACACACACTAAGCCTCGCGGTCTAGTTTTCTACCGCTTACGATCCTCTATCGGTTCTCTGTCTCAGCCTGCATACAGGGACATGCTGCCTCTTGTGTTTACTATAGCCAATTATCCAATTAAGGGCTGTATTTAACGACCTCCTCCTCCCGCTCCTCTCACAAGCCATGGAGGACACGGTCGGGTGAAGTAGTAGCCTCCCATATGGGAGTACGGCATAGCCGAGTCCAAGCTAGGAGTCTAGCCTTTCTTTCTTTTACTATATGGTGGCGCAACTTTGTTCTCAATACCATAAAACTTTTCCCATACAGAGGGCTCGATTAAGCACAGGGTCCCCTACGTTTTTCTCCATGAAGACACTGGATTGTAAGTATGAATTTTGCTTTCTGCCTGTTTACGTCTGTTTCCTTACTATACTGAAAACGAAGACACACTGCTGGACCACAATTACCATAAATGTGTGTGTGGTGTATGTGATTTAATGTGTGTGCCATGTCTAAGTCAGTGTTTTTTCTAGATTATTGCACTTACACTATTTTTAGCCCTCTCTAGGTTGTATGATCAATGTATGTTTCACATATTAAAGGTCATGGCAGACTCGTCTGGAATCAGCCGATCCAGCTAAATGTTCCTTTTTATGCCTTGTCTTTTCAGAAGAAGATAAAGATATTATCTTGTCACCATATCATACTGAGCTGATTAGGCATTTCACAAGTAATACATAAACATAGCATTCCTTATGTTGTGGCATTATTTCACTGTCTGATTGTGAGCAGGGTAGGGATCTGTGTACCCGTCCTGATGAAGAAGTATCCAACTTCGAAACATGTTGACACAGACACTTAGGAGGCTTTTTGTACATTAATACATTTAAAACCTCCGCCTCACGTCTTTTAACAATACCAGCAGGAGGTTTATTAAAATTATTTCTAGTCCTACCTGCCAGGTATTTTTTAACGTTCACTCACTATTTACCTCTGACCCTACCACTCACACCCACCCTCTCTCACACACTACACATAGAGGTCACATCAAGTGCTCTCGCGTATTCAGTGGTTAGTAGCACGCCGCGCCCGTAGAGGGGTGTGAAGACCCCTATGATGAAGGGCCCTTTTGGTGTGTGAGGGGTATTTTAAAAACACAATGTGCTTCCCACCAAAGTAGGAACCACATCTCCATTAAGACCGTCCATTGGGTTTCACTTTATACCTTGTGGCATATAGTTATAATTATAGTAAGGGGAGATTGAATCCACTCACTGTGTCCCGTTGGACGCTCCCTCTCTTGATTTAGGTAATGAGGCTCTTTCATGGCCAGATTCAGGTTTTAAGTTTCGTATTTACTGCTTCAGATGATTTATTTTCCAAGTCCCTGGAACTCTCTCTTCTGGCCCCCCACTCTTGGCCCCTCCCCCACTCCTTCAACCACGGTCAAAACACTGGGTGTTAAAATGAACAACCAGCTCATCCTCCATTCACAAATTAGCTCGGTAGTCTCCTCTTGTTTCCTCACCCTCCGAACCATCAGCACTGTCTACCGTTTCTTTTCTCCCCAGGCACTTAAATTGATCATGGCCGCACTGGTGATATCACGGCTGGACTATGCCAATGCCCTTTACAACGGCATCCCAGCATACAGCCTGCGGAGGCTTCAGATGGTCCAGAACCAGGCGGCCCGGTTGGTCTATGGTCTTCCACGCTATCATCACTCCACACCCCTCCTCAGGGAGCTTCACTGGCTTCCTGTTAAGGAACGTTCCCTGTTCAAGATCGGCTGCATGGTCTTCCAGGCTCGTCTAGGCACTGCCCCCGCCTTCATTTCCTCGCTAATAAAAGATTACGTCCCCACTAGAGAGCTTCGTTCTTCCTCCAAGTCTCTCCTTCAAATCCCGCGTTTCAAACGGAAAAAGTGGAGTGGAACCACCTTTTCTACCTTAGCGCCCACCTTCTGGAATTCCCTCCCCGATCACCTTCGCTCTGCCACTCATTATCTTTCTTTCCGTAAAGACCTTAAAACGTTTCTTTTCAAACAGGCCTTCCCCATGTAACTTCCCTTCTCCTCTACGACAGGTTTTTATTTCTTTGACTCAGTTGCCTAACTCTCTACTAGCGCCAAGAAACCGTACGGTGCACGCTGCGCTCTATAAATGTTTTAAATTGGAAATTGGAAATGTAGTTTTCTTGTCTGTCTTTAGATTGCCAGCTGATTGTAGGTTACTGTTTCCTGACTAACAGGCCTGTCCATTTTCCCCTTCCTCCCAACCCCTGGTAGGTTTTTGTGGAGTCCGCTCCCAGGCCTAACCTCTGGTAGCAGCCTAGCCACAAACAACTATAACCTTTAAGTGTTCAGCAGAGCACATTTTCTTTCACGATGAAAAGCTGATAAAACATGCCCATAGTGGGATTTTTTTTATTTACATGGTGATATGATGTATAGGTGAGGAATTATCTAACTTTTTGGGCCCAGAAAGGTGCTGCCTCGCTCACATGATGTTAGTTTAGCATAATTTGCCTACACTGCCCTCCATGAGCAGGTCTGAGCTACATAAACTATATAATTGGGGAAAAATGTACAAAACATTACAAATATTTTTACGAAAACGTAGGATGATGCCAATAAATAGCATCATAAAATGATGGCTTGAAAAAAGGTGAAAAAAACCAACTCTTATTCCTGATGACTGCTATAAAAATGTCCACTCAAAGTAGGTCTCACTGGCACTGAGGTCTGGTTAGCAGGCTTCAGTGGACTGAGTCAAAAACCCAGCAGCAGCATTCGAAAAGTTTGGGGGATAACCAGGCAATAAGAAGTATTTCCTTTTAACACTTGGGCGACAGGGTGTTGTGGGTAGTGGCTCTCTATTCAAACCATCATCACAACGTAGAAGGTTTTTTCTTAACCGCTTCACGAACGCAATTCTTGTTAGAGCATCCGTGTATTTTATCAATCTAGTATTGAATACACCCTTTAACCCTGAGACTGATTATCCACATGGGTGTCTGATTAACCCTAAAGCAAATCCCAAAGCTAATTCGGTGGAGTTAGCAACCTTTTCCATGATCTCTGCATTTCTTTTCACTTCATCTAAAGCAACAGTTATATCATACTTTGTATTTAAAGCAGAAAAGAATCTAGTAGTATTTGAGGCGCCCGCCTCCTCTGCAAAAATTCATCACCAAAGTGTCTCATAGCTGGAGTATCGTTCCATGTCAAAACTAAGGATAGCATGGTAAGTCTTGGAATCCATAAATGAATGATGCATACCACTGTTGCTGAATGCGCTTGTACATCAACAGTCCATCGGGAAGTCCAAATTCATGAGGAGGTAGTTTGATAGGAATATTCTCGATCTCAATGTTACATTTATTATTTCCAACAAAAACTCTGTTGACATTTGCTTTATGGCGCTCACAGATATACCCTAGCTCGGGGTTTGCAAGATGAATGCCATCTGGCATGTTTCTGTTAAAAGGGTTGGTAACCTTATCAGAGCCCTGATCCAAAGAGGGTGATATAACGGCACTCTCTTGCAGTCTCTGCCCATAGAGAAAGAGATTAAGGCAAGTACAGTTGTAACTGACTGCCACACATTGAAAGAGAAGCTACCCCCTACATGATCAGGCAAAACGGCATGCAATTCTTTCAAGAAAACAGATTAATAGTTTATAATGTTCCAGTAACAGCATATAGGAATTGTTCCCATAGGCAGAGCAGGGCCTCCATGTAAGGACAGGTTTAGCACAATTAGGCTTTGAATTGATTCCCCATTCTGCAGAAAATTGTATGCCACCACTAACCAGAGCCTGAAGGCAGTGGCAAATATAACAAGCCAGACCCACAGGGGGGGGGAGGTGGGGGGGTTACCTTGGGTGGAGTTGGTAAGAGGTTGTGGCCTAGCGGTCGACCTTGAAGTTGGGGAACCGGGTTAGAGTCACGGCAGGAACTCCACATCCTGTGATTCTGGGCAAATCACTTAATCTCCCAGTGACTAACAAAACAAAAACAATGTATGTGTCTTTCTGTAACGCAACTGGTGCTCATGTAAAGCGCTCTGATACCTTTGGGTCTAGTTCACGCTATATAAAACTCTCTTCCAAAAAAACAATGCAAGGCAACAGGGGCAGCATTGCGTGGTAGTGGTGGAGCAGGCAGTGAAGGTGGACAAGAAGTATTCTAATCACAGATGGCAGGATAGCAACAGAAACTGTTCTGGCAGGAAATCCGTATCCACTGGCAGGTCAAGAAGGAGGAAAGCTGTAGTCCCTAGGAGGAGCCACTAAATTGTAGTGAGATTAGTTGATCTACATCACTATATTGAACGGCTGTAATGGTGATGTGCAGGACTTGGTAGTTTCCGAGGCAGCATGTACACTCACTCAGCAGGTTGGGGGTTCTCTGTCAGACACTCGGGTGAGATTAATTGAACCTGAGAACAGAAACTATAGACCTATTGTGGATGCTTTCTGCAATGCTTAGTCATCATTCAACTGTAAATCCAACTTAGCACTTGGGGGTGTTTGAGAGCAGCATTATATGTCATCTCATGACTATTTTACATGGGCTCAATTTTGTTTTCCGCAAATGAATTGCGCAGAGGGTCCATAATGCTAGTGGCAGGACATCAGTCTATTTCAGTTGAGTTTCTGATGATATCTTCGCTATCTTGTTCTTGAGGGTACCATTGTGCTTATCTACTGTGTCCACTGTAACATTTGGGTATTGGTGGTGTATTTATTTATGTGAAATTTCTCCTTCAATTGTTGCAGTGATCCAATGTTATTTTATAAATGGCCATTCCTGTCTCCTGCCTGCCTGTTAGTTCAGAACGTTATCATTCAACTGTTTAGGAGTTGATGGCATCTGAAGACTGGACTGCATGGATTTTCTGTTTACTGTTAATAAACTTGGATTTATTTCTACTTTGCTGGTCCTATCGTTTTGGGAGGTCCTGCTTTCATATCCACTGATTCTGGATGATATGTAGATTTGCAATGCTGGTTCATTCCGAGAGCCTTGAAAAATGCCTGTAAAATGCTTCCACCCAGTCCATTCTTCTGGCACTTTCAGCATGCCATGATACTCCAATCCGAGGGATAAGATCTGAGTAGCTGTGTTGGCATTCACATGAACAGAGGGGTATGCCTCCACTCATCCTTAAAACATACACATGATAACTATGACATATGAATGATTAGCATACCTTGACATCTAGATAAAAAAACATCTGAAGGTGCCTGAGGGAGAGCTGTGGGGAAGGTCTTAATACCCTTTCTGGCATTGCATGACCCGCAGCAATGGCATATGACTTGCAATAATTATGGAAGAAAAGAAGGAAGCATACCAGTGCATTGCTGCAGCACGTATCATGCCATCATTGTCAACATGGGAGTGTTCCATGATATAACCTAGCTAGGTTGGGGAATACAGATTTTGGTTCTTACTTGCCACTCTCAAATGTTTTGTTGGGCCTTGCAAGGGGTAGAAAGTACTAGACGAATATCTTATGAATGTTCTCCTGCATTTAAATTATTCATATTCAAGTATGCAACTCTCCCATGATCCGATCCTGCCCACTGTTTTCATCTTCCCCATCTCTCGTGATAGACCCCAAAAGGGAGCCTTGCTTACCAGGCATGGCTTAATCATGGACCCTTACTCAGAAAAGCCTTTGAGAGAAACTTAGATTTCTGTGAAAGATTTTGGGCTTCCTCCAAAAAGTCAAATGTACATTAGCTGTATATTGAACTTTCAAAAGATACCAGATTGAAGAATGTTGTGAAAACATGTAAAATTCCTGAGACACTGTCGCATGGGTGAAAAGTACTGAGTGGCGTCCTGTTACTGATTCATGCACTGGTTTTGTTTGTGTAGTCTTTAAAAAGTATCTTCTCATTTCTGCATCACTTTATAGCAACGTTGTGGAGGTGCAAAGCATCAATTCTGACTCTGACAATGATGAAGGAAATATCTCTTTGGACCTCCATGTCACCTGTGTCACTCCAGACAGCCCTGGTCCTCTGGTTGATTCCACGCAAGACTCTGCCTTTCTAACCCTTGTGAACAGCTCCCCGTTCAGCTCTAGACAGCAACATAAAAGCACAAAGGTGAGTGAGTTTGTGCAGAACGCCTTCTTTTTTTTTTTGTGCCGGGAATGATACTGAATGTATGTAGAGTGGATTTAGCCCGGATTCAGTGGACCACTGTATATAGCGTAGACTTAGCTGGGATGTAATTGAACACAGTATATAGCGTAGACTTAGCTGGGATGTAATTTAACACTGTATATAGCGTAGACTTTGGTGGGATGCAGTGGAACACTATGTATTGTGGACTTAGCTGGGATGCAGTGGAACACTGTATATAGCATAGACCTAGCTGGGTTGCAATAAAGCACCTTACATAGCGTAGACTTAACTGGGATGTAATGGAACAGTTTATATAGCGTAGTCTTAGCAGAGATGCAGTTGAACACTTTGTATCGTGGACCTAGCTGGGATGCAGTGAAACACTGTATATAGCGTAGACTTAGCTGGGATGTAATGGAGCAATGTATATATTGTGGACTTAGTTGGGATACAGTGGAACACTGTATGGATTGTGGACTTAGCTGGGATGCAGTGGAACACTGTATATAGCATAGACCTAGCTGGGTTGCAATAAAGCACCTTACATAGCGTAGACTTAGCTGGGATGTAATGGAACAGTTTATATAGCGTAGTCTTAGCAGAGGTGCAGTGGAAAACTGCATTGTGGACTTAGCTGAGATGCAATGGTCTGGGATGTAATGGAGCACTGTATGTGTTGTGGACTTAGCTGGGATGCAGTGGAACACTGTAAGAAACTGGCTCTATATATACTGCACCAAAGTGAGGTTCAGTGTGTATAGAGTCCAAGGGTCTCAAGAGGTTTGGCAGAGGTTAAAGTTTGATAGAACCTTACTCTCTAAAGTGGTAGCTTGGTCGAGCAGTAAGGCAGTATCAGAGGACCGTGTTAAGCATTTGATGTACACACACAGTCAGAAAATTAATTCACAAACTCAAAAACTGAACTCTAGGCCAATTTTTTATGTGTATAAAAAATATACTGTTGTTTATTTCTAGAACCAAGCAAGCCTGGCACAGGTAAGCATAAAAATGCATTGCAGTAGTAAATTACTTGTGTGAACACAGTTCAAAATTGCAGTATAACCTGTACTGATTTTGGTTACAGTTTAAATACGCACTTAATTACTTTTCATATTACTTTTGCTACACTGTGCTGGATCCTAGATTCAGCATTCGGACATTTCCTGAAAACAGTTGAGTAAATGCGTTTTAGTTAGAGGTACGATTTTTAAAGAATATTATTGTATTTCAAAAGTTGACACTTAGAAACTTTTTCACATAGAATCACCAATGTTATCCTATGGGAGGAAATTCACTTAGCAAGTAGGTTACTTTAACAATACTTTTCTTACTCAGTGCAGGATACCTAGATTCTGCACTGGGTTATTTCCTGAAAACAGTTGAGAAAATGCGTTTTGCTTATTCGGCTGATTTTTAAGGAATATTCTTAGTTTTCAAAAGTCAACACAAACTTTTTGAGAGAAAATGTCACTGTTATTCTGAGGAAAAAGAGGTTATCGTTTTCAAGGTAGATAATCAGTCTTTGGAGTTAGGGTCCTGGGGTTAGACGCAGGGGTCTCCTGGGGTCAGTGATGCACTGTTGTTGCACCCTCAGCGGCACTCGGGCAGCTGGGTGCAGAGTGTTGAGGCCTAATGTTATACTAGGGTTGAGCTCAGGGCAAGTTGGGGACCAAGTTAGCACAAAAGTGGCACCCTCAGCGGCACTAGGGCGGCCGGGTGCAGGGTGCTGTTTTGAGGTCGGGTGCCCTGTTGATTTCAATGGAGATTCTCCGGGACAAAGAAACACTGCAGGCTCGGGATGAGGATCTTCCAGGAGCGACCACCACTTTGAGGGGTAAGTAGGGATGTAGTGAGTTGGTTAGGCACCACTGGGTTGGGCACACAAGGCCGTGGGGCGTCGGGTGCAGGGGTGCCTTGGGACGTTGGATTGTCTTGCTGGCTCTGATTGCGGTAGGGGGTCCTCTGGATTGAGGCTGCAGGTGTCGTCTGGAGGCTTAAGGCAGGTCAAGAGTCACCGGATCTCGGGTCAGGATCGCCTGGGTGACCTCGCATTGTTTCCCACTCCTACTCGGACCGGGCTCAGCGGGTGTAGAGAGGGCTGGATTTGCGGTTTCTGTCTGGCACCAGAAGCTGCAGTTCAAACACGGAGCCTGTCCCTGTTTGGCTGGGTTCCCCAATCAAGATAGCGGGGACTAGAGGTTGTGCTTCACCTCTCCTCCCCCCCAACTTAAGGGTGGAGTTGGCAGAGGTGGGCACACCTCTCTTCCTCACTTGTTTTTCCCGCCGGTTCTCCCGCCCAATGTGGGGGGTAGAACCAGTGGGGACCAGTTGCTGAAAGCAGCAAGTGGTCTGGAGAGGCTCACAAAGGCGGCATGCCTTTGAAGCTTCTCCTTCGTGAACCCTGCCCATCCTGGGGGAGGAGGCTTGGCACCTCGTCCCAGGATGTGCATTGTTTCGGGTCCCCCAGAGCAGCAAGCTCTCGGGGGCCTGAAGTTGGTCGGGTTTCAGGGGGTATCTCTAAGATGCCTTCTGTTGTGCATTTTAAATTAAATCCCACACTGGCATCAGTGTGGGTTTAATGTGCTGAGAACTTTGATACCAAACTCCCCAGTCTTCAGTGTAGCCATTAAGGTGCTGTGGAGTTCGTAATTTATTTATTTTTATTTATTTAAAAAGGTTTTATATAGCGCTACTGGACCCAAGAGTATCAGAGCACTTTACAGATAGGTAACACATTGAAAACAAAATTACATTGTGAGATAAAACGAACATAGGGAAAGGCAAATTCAGTTAGACAAGGGAAAGGAGGAAAGAAAGTAACTAGGAGGTAGATAAGGGAGACAAGGAAGGTTGAAAAAAAAAAGTGAGAATGGGAAGAGGGAGAGGGGGAGCGAAGATAGGAAAAGGAAGAAAGAGGTGAAGGTTAGCGGAGAGTAAAAATAAGGACAGTGTCATTATAGCTATGTTAGGTACCCCAATATTTGTGGAAAAGAAGTACTGAGAGTCTTTTTTGAAGAAAAAAAGGGTAATAGGGGTTGCAGCGAAGATCTTTGGGGAGAGAGTTCCAAATCGTAGGGGCATTACCAGAGAATGCACGTGATTGGGTCTTCTTACATTTGAGTCTCGGGGGGATGAGGACAAGGGCGTTGGTGCTTCTCAAGGACCTGGAACAGCCAGCTTTTTGTAGTTTGTCAGAGAGGTAGGAGGGGGTGTTTAGGCGAAGGGCTCTGTGAGTGATACAAGCCATCTTGAAGGTGGATCTACCTTCAATTGGGAGCCACTTGAGGTTTTTGAAACAAACTGATCCCTCGACCTCTCGCAGTCTGGCTTCCGGGCCAACCACAGCACCGAGACCGCCCTGATCGCAGCCACCGATGACATCCGAGCCCTGCTCGACAACGGAGAAACAGCGGCTCTCATCCTCCTAGACCTCTCCGCGGCTTTCGACACTGTCTGCCACCGTTCCCTAGTGCAGCGCCTCAGCAACGTCGGAATCCAGGAGAAGGCACTAGAATGGATCATCTCCTTCCTCGGCGGAAGGACACAGAGTCCGCCTCCCCCCCGTTCATATCAGAAGCCACCGAAGTCATCTGCGGCGTTCCTCAGGGCTCCTCGCTTAGCCCAACCCTCTTCAATGTCTACATGAGCCCCCTCGCAGCCATCGCACGCCAACACAACCTCAACATCATCTCCTACGCCGACGACACCCAGCTGATCCTCTCCCTCACCAAAGACCCGCCACCGCCAGAGCCAACCTTCACGAAGGGATGACAGACGTAGCCAAGTGGATGATGAACAGCCGCCTGAAACTGAACTCTGACAAAACGGAAGTCCTCATCCTGGGTTCTTCACCCTCCGCCTGGGACGACTCCTGGTGGCCCCCCGCCCTGGGCAGCGCACCCAAACCAACAGACCACACACGCAACCTGGGCTTCATCCTAGACTCCTCCCTCTCCATGACCAGGCATGTCAACGCCGTCTCCTCGTCGTGCTTCAACATCCTGCGCATGCTACGTAAGATCTTCCGGTGGATCCCCACCGAGACCAGGAAGACGGTGACCCAGGCCCTCGTCACCAGCCATCTCGACTACGGCAACTCCCTCTACGCCGGTACCACCGCCAAACTCCAGAAGAGACTCCAGCGGATCCAGAACGCCTCAGCACGACTCATCCTGGACATCCCCCGTCGCAGCCACATCTCCGGACACCTGAGAGACCTGCACTGGCTCCCAGTCAACAAGAGAATCACCTTCCGCCTCCTCACCCACAAAGCCCTACACAACCAAGGCCCAGGATACCTCAACAGCCGACTCAACTTCTACGCTCCCACACGCCAGCTTCGATTGTCCGGCCACGCCCTCGCCGCCGTCCCCCGCTTCCAAAGAGCCACCAGAGGGGGAAGGTCCTTCTACCTGGCCGCCAAGACCTGGAACTCCCTCCCGACACACCTCTGCCTGACCCAAGACCACCTCGCCTTCAGGAAGCAGCTCAAGACCTGGCTGTTCGAGCAGTAGCGGACCCCCCCTCCCCAAGCGCCTTGTGACCCTCTGGGTGAGTAGTGCGCTATATAAATGCTTTGATTGATTCATTGATTGATCAAATCACTTAGTCAGAGATAAGCCTGGCCGCCAGGTTAAGAACTGATTTAATCGGGGCAAGGTGGACTTTAGGGGTGCCTACAAGGGTAGCGTTACCATAGTCCATTCTGGAAAGTACAAGAGATTGGACAACGATTTTGAAATCAGCAGGAATAAAAGGTTTAATTCATTTAAGGTGGAGAAGGGTGAAGAGAGCTCCTTTAGCTGCATTTTTAATGTGGGGGATGAGAGTAAGATTCTGATCAATGCTGATGCCCAGGTATTTGATAGAGTTGGAGATGGAGAGGGAGCAGTTGAGTGCTTTGATATAATTGACCCAGAGCTGGATAGGCAAAGGACTGTTTTGGGGGGTGAAAAGGATGATTTCAGTGTTTTTAGGATTCAGTTTGAGATGATTAAGATGGAACCAGGCTTGGACTTTGTTCAGAGTTTCATTGAGGTGAAGGATGTCATGGTGGGACTTAATCTTGTAATATATTTGCGTGTCGACAGCATAGAGGTGGTAACTGATATTCGCTTGTTTGAGAATGAGTTTAGCTTGTTCAGATCTATTTTGAAGATATGAGGTGAACCATTGGTGAACAATGCCCTCAAACCCAAAGCGGTCTTTGAGAGTATAAAGAAGGGTGGGATGGTGGACAGTATCAAAGGCAGCAGAGAGGTCGAGGAGGATAAGGAGGGTGGATTCGCCTTTGTAGAGAGAGCGATGAATATCATCAGTAATACTGAGCATAGCAGTTTCAGTGCTGCATCCTTTTCTAAACCCAGATTGGAAAACGTCAAGGAGATTGAAGGAGATGATCTGGTTGTCTAATTGGGACAGGACACATTTTTCAAGGGCTTTGGAAAGGAAGGAGAGGTTAGAGATAGGGCGCAGATTGTTAAAGTAGTTGGGGTCAGCGGTGGGGTTTTTGAGGATGGGGGAGATTTGACCTAGTTGAAGGGATGTTGGGACACAACCAGTGGCAAAGGAGGAATTGATGATATTGGTCGAAATGGGGGCAATGATGTTTGAGTTGCTGAACCCAGCACCATATACTCTTAATGGCAGCACTGCACTTACAGGGCCCAGGAATGGATTTGGGCACTGAAGGGGTACAGGGCTCATGCACCTGTACCCGCACCACTGGCATAGGGCACCCAGCTAGAGGGGTGACTGATGTATGCCATGGCAGTGGTTTATGGGCATGGCACACAGGGATGTGTCCCATGTCGACTCTTCACTTTGTTCTGCACAAAGATACACAGCCTGCAAAGGCAGTGTGTGAGTGTCAGGGTGCAGGGCCTCTAAGGGTGGCACAAGAAGTGCTGCAGCCCTAAGGGCCTTCTCTGGACACAATGCCCTGGGTACCTGTGGTACCATTCACCAGGGGCTGGCATGTGGCCAGAGATGTCAATTGGGTTAGTTTTGGGGAAAGAACACAGGCCATGGGAACCTGATACGCAGGGACCCTAGGGGACACCAAGAAAAGGTGCATCAGTAGTCTGGCAAAAAAGTAGGGGGGGGTTACTGCAACAGAAACCCACTTTCCTACAAATACTACGTAGCATGGACTTAGCTGAGATGCAATGGAACACTGTATTGTGGACTCAGCTGGGATGCAGTGGAACACTGTATATAGCGTAGTCTTAACTGGAATCTAGTAGAACACTCTATATAGCGTAGAATGAGCTGGGATCTAGTGGAACACTGTATATAGCGTAGACTTAACTGGGATGCAATGAAACACTATGTAGCGTAGACTTAACTGGGGTGCAATGGAGCACTGTACATAGCGTAGACTTAGCTTAGATGCAGTGGAACACTGGATATAGCATAGAATTAGCTGGGATGCAGTGGAACACTGTATATACTGTAGACTTAACTGGGATGCAGTGGAACACTGTATATAGCGTAGAATTAGCTGGGATGCTGTGGAACACTGTATATAGTGTAGAATTAGCTGGGATGCTGTGGAACACTGTATATGACGTAGACTTCACTGGGATGCAGTGGAACAATGTAATGTAATGTAATGTATTTGATTTATATAGCGCACAAATCACCCGAAGGTCTCAGGGCGCTTGCTTAGGGAACCCGTCCTGGTATTCCCCTGTGAGATACCCCGGCAGGGTATCCACAAGGTGAAAGCCAGGCATCCCGCCGCGAGGGGCCGTAGTGGAGATTAAGCAAGCTATTGCCCAGAGTCGCAGAGTGTGACCCCGTGAGTTGAGTAGGCACCAGCGCGAGAATTATCGAGTCCATGGAATTTTTGAGCCCGAGACCCTGCCGCGTCGGGAATCTAACCCTGGTCCACGGCCGCTCTCAGCTTCCGGGTCTGCCGCCTCTAACCACTGAGCCACACTTCTCCACTGTATATAGTGTAGACTGCTGGGATCTAGTGGAACACTGTATATAGCGTAGAATTAGCTGGGATGCTGTGGAACACTGTATATAGCGTAGAATTAGCTGGGATGCTGTGGAACACTGTATATAGTGTAGACGTAACTGGGATGCTGTCGAACACTGTATATAGCATAGAATTAGCTGGGATGCTGTGGAACACTGTATATAGTGTAGACTTAACTGGGATGCTGTGGAACACTGTATATAGGGTAGACTTGCCTGGAATGCAATGAAACACTGTACGTAGCGTAGAATTAGCTGGGATGCTGTGGAACACTATATAGTGTATAATTAGCTGGGATGCCATGGAACACTGTATATGACGTAGACTTCGCTGGGATGCACTGGAACACTGTATACAGCGTAGACTTAGCTGGGATGCAATTGAACAATGTATGTAGAGTAGACGAACCTGGGATGCAATAGAACAATGTATGTAGAGTAGACGTACCTGGGATGCAATGGAGCACTGTACATAACGTAGACTTAGCTGGAATGCGATGGAACACTGTATATAGCGTAGAATTAGCTGGGATGCTGTGGTACACTGTATATGACGTAGACTTCGCTGGGATGCAGTGGAACACTGTATATAGTGTAGACAGCTGGGATGTAGTGGAACACTGTATATAGAGTAGACTTAACTGGGATGCAATGGAACACTGTATATAGCGTAGAATTAGCTGGGATCTAGTGGAACACTGTATATAGCGTAGACTTAGCTGGGATGCTGTGGAACACTGTATATAGTGTAGAATTAGCTGGGAATCTGTGGAACACTGTATATGACGTAGACTTCGCTGGGATGCAGTGGAACACTGTATATAGTGTAGACAGCTGGGATCTAGTGGAACACTGTATATAGTGTAGAATTAGCTGGGATCTAGTGGAACACTGTATATAGCGTAGACTTAACTGGGATGCAATGGAACACTGTATATAGCGAAGAATTAGCTGGGATGCTGTGGAACACTGTATATGACGTAGACTTCGCTGGGATGCACTGGAACACTGTATATAGTGTAGACAGCTGGGATCTAGTGGAACACTGTATATAGCGTAGACTTAGCTGGGATCTAGTGGAACACTGTATATAGTGTAGACAGCTGGGATCTAGTGGAACACTGTATATAGCGTAGACTTAGCTGGGATCTAGTGGAACACTGTATATAGCGTAGACTTAACTGGGATGCAATGGAACACTGTATATAGCGAAGAATTAGCTGGGATGCTGTGGAACACTGTATATGACGTAGACTTCGCTGGGATGCACTGGAACACTGTATATAGTGTAGACAGCTGGGATCTAGTGGAACACTGTATATAGCGTAGACTTAGCTGGGATCTAGTGGAACACTGTATATAGCGTAGACGTAGCTGGAATGCAGTGGAACACTGTATATAGTGTAGAATTAGCTGGGATGCTGTGGAACACTGTATATGACGTAGACTTCGCTGGGATGCAGTGGAACACTGTATAGTGTAGAATTAGCTGGGATGCTGTGGAACACTGTATATGACGTAGACTTCGCTGGGATGCACTGGAACACTGTATATAGTGTAGACAGCTGGGATCTAGTGGAACACTGTATATAGCGTAGACTTAGCTGGGATCTAGTGGAACACTGTATATAGCGTAGACTTAGCTGGGATCTAGTGGAACACTGTATATAGCGTAGACTTAGCTGGGATCTAGTGGAACACTGTATATAGCGTAGACTTAGCTGGAATGCAATGAAACACTGTGCATAGCGTAGACTTAGCTGGGATCTAGTGGAACACTGTATATAGCGTAGACTTAGCTGGGATCTAGTGGAACACTGTATATAGCGTAGACCTAGGTGGGATGCAGTGGAACACTGTATATAGCATAGACCTAGCTGGGATGCAGTGGAACACTGTATATAACGAAGACCTAGCTGGGATGCAGTAGAACACTGTATATGACGTAGACTTAACTGAGATCTAGTGGAACACTGTATATAGCGTAGACTTCGCTGGGATGCAGTGGAACACTGTATATAGCATAGACCTAGCTGGGATGCAGTGGAACACTGTATATAACGTAGACTTAACTGAGATCTAGTGGAACACTGTATATAGCGTGACTTCGCTGGGATGCAGTGGAACACTGTATGTAGCGTAGACTTAGCTGGGATCTGGTGGAATACTGCATATAGCGTAGACTTCGCTGGGATGCAGTGGAACACTATATATAGCGTAGACTTCGCTGGGATGCAGTGGAACACTGCATATAGCGTAGACTTGGCTGGGATGTAATGGAACACTGTATGTATTGTGGACCTAGCTGGGATGCAGTGGAACACTGTATATAGCGTAGACTTAGCTGGGATCTAGTGGAACACTGTATATAGCGTAGACCTAGCTGGAATGCAATGGAACACTGTGTATAGCGTAGACTTAGCTGGGATCTAGTGGAACATTGTATGTAGCGTAGACGTACCTGGGATGCAATGGAGCACTGTATATAGCGTAGACTTAACTGGGATGCACTGGAACACAGTATGTAGCGTAGACTTAACTGGGATGCAATGGAACTCAGTATGTAGCGTTGACTTAACTGGGATGCAATGGAACACTATATAGCGTAGACTTAGCTGGGATCTAATAGAACACTGTATATAGCCATAGACTTAGTTGGGATGCAATGGAACACTGTATGTAGAGTAGACTTAACTGGAATGCAACGGAACACTGTATCTAGCGTAGACTTAGCTGGGATTCAATGGAACACTGTATATAGCGTAGACTTAGCTGGGATCTAGTGGAACACTGTATTTGACGTAGACTTAGCTTGGATGCAGTGGAACACTGTAAGAAAGTGCCCTCTTTTTGCAACGTTCCCCCCTGCTTTTTGCCAAACTGTTGATTTATTTATTTATTTATTTATGTGACTTTTAAAGCGCTACAATTACCCGTGGGGGCCTCGGCGCTAAGAGCTATGTATAGTACCAGTATCTTAAGGACAAGTAAGTTCTGAGTCTAAAAAGCTGAGGGCTCATTGAGAAAACAACCAAGTCTTAAGTTGCTTTCGGAAAGTGAGCAATGTGGGGCTAGATTTTATGATGAGAGGAAGGGAGTTCCATAATCTTGCTGCTGCAACACTGAAGCGTCTGTCTCCCCAGTTTACTTTCCTTGTTCTGGGGGTTTGAAGCAGGAGGGCCGTGTTGGAAAGAAACGTTCTGCGAGTTGGGAGGGGCTTTAAGGAGTTTCTGAGAAATTTGGGTCTTTGACTGAGTGTGCCCTGAGTTCTTGCCAACTAGGTACCCAGGACCTATGTTCTTTCCCTAAACTGCATTAATACAAAACCCATTTGGCACTCTTTGGCCGCATGTCAGTCCCTTGTAAATGGTACCATAGGTACCAAGGCCACTGTGGCCAGGGAAGGTCTCTTAAGGGCTGCAACACTTATTGTGCCACCCTCAGAGGCCCCGAACCTTTACACACGCACACTGCCATTGCAGGCTGCGTGTTTTGATGCACAACAAAGTGAAGAGTTGACATGGCACACATCCCTGTGTGCCATGCCTACAACCCACTGCCCTGGCCTTTGTTCAGCCACCCTTATAGCTGGGTGCACTATACCAGTGGTGAGGGTGAAGGTGCTTGAGACATGTACCCCTACAGTGTCTAAACCAATTATTAGACATTGTAAGTGCAGTAATGCCATTAAGAGTATATGGTGCTGGGAGTTTGTCATTGCCAACTCCACAGCACCATAATGGCTTTACTGAAAACTGGGAAGTTTGGTATCAAAACTCTCAGCACATTAAACCCACACTGATGCCAGTGTGGGATTTCATGGCACAAGCACTCGGAAGGAATCTTAAAGATGCCCCCTGAAAAACGACCTAACTCTAGTGTCCTGACTGAGTGGCTGCTCACTAACTGCCACCGCCAGTCATGTTTCTGGACCCCTGCGCTGGGAGCCTGCTTCTCTCGGGGTCTTAAACAATGCGCATCCTGGGACAAGGTACCAAGCCTCCTCCCCCAGGATGAGCAGGGTCCATGAAGGGGAAGCTTTAAAGGCTGCCGCCTTTGTGAGCTACCCTAGCCATTTGCGGCTGCCAGCAACTGGGCCCCACCGGTGCTGACCCCCACTTTGGGAGGGAGAATAGGCAGGAAAACCAAGTGAGGAAGGGAGGTGTGTCCACCTTTGCCAACCAGCACAACTCTGTCCCCGCAATCTTGCAGATGGGGGGGTCCTAGCCAACCAGAGAGGCATATGCCCCTCTCCCACTGGGGGGTGGCATAATAGGGAGTCTACCCAAGGACGGAACCCATTGGTCCTGACCTTTACTTACCTGTAACGCCCCTAAATGTAGTATTTAGGAGCAACCCTGAACCTTGCCTCCTCCGACAAGAACCAACCAGAAGGACCGAAGAAGCCGTGCTGAACTAAGAAGAGGACACCCACTGACTTGGCCTCAGCCCCACAAACCTGCCCACACCTCAAACCTGCTCTCCCGGTGTATACTGCAGCCAGCAGTCCTCAAGAACCCAAAGGAACTGCCTTGCCTTCCAAAACCAAGACTTTGTCTCCCGTGAGCACCGGATTTGCACATCCACAGACTCTGGCCCCGGCCAAATCCGTGAGTTGGCACCACTCTGCACTTGACGCTCACAGCCCGAGTTCGAATGGCCCAACGCCACAAGGAGGTCTCCCCGTTGATCCTGACCTGAGATCTGGGGATCTCTGACCTGCCTTGAATCTCCAGTCTACGCCTGCAGCCCCTTTCTGGAGCATCCCCCTGACTGCGACCGGAGCTGGTAAGAAAACCCGACGCCTAAGGACACCCCTGCACCCTAGAGCCCACGACCTTGGTGGCCCAACTGACGGTGTGTCCCAGCATCCCCAGGCATCCCAACTTACCTCCTCAACCTGTGGTCACACCCAGAAGATCTTCGTCCCTGAGCATGCAGTGTTTGTTGCAACCGAAGAATCCCCATTGAAATCAACAGGGCACTCTACGCTAAAACAGAACCCTGCACCCAGCCACCCATGTGCCGCTGCAGGTACACATTGTGTGCTAACACGGATCCCCCTGTGCCCTGAGCCTAACACTGGGAGCTTTGCTCCCACAACCTTGTGGCCTGCTCTTGAGCAGCCCCCAACCTGTAGGTCCCCTATCCCCCATTGGATTACATTGGGCCTCAGCACTCTGAACCCGATCGCCCTAGTGATGCTGAGGGTGTTCTGAGAGTGCATCCTCAACCCTGGGGGAACCCTGGTTCTAACCCCAGGCTACCAACTCCCCCAAACAAGTACTTAACTGTACACCAGTAACTTCATTTCCTCCCATCGGATTGCATTGACTGCTTTTCCTTGAAAATTCTTTTAAGTGTGGAGTTGGTTTGTATGAAACATTGAAAAACTGCATATGTGTAAAGAATAAAAACTGAATTATTTACCTTTGTTTCAGTGTGACATCTAGGCATATCACACTGAATAGCAAAAGTAACTTAAAAGGTAAGTAACGTGCACAGTAATCAGTAAAGTAACCAAAATTTTAATTTCGAACTGATAACTTACCTGTAAATCAACCAAGTGCATTTGAACCTGTATTCAACTGTAAATCACTGCATAAGATTTTGCTAGGTATTATTTCACTTACCCGCACCAGGCTTGGCTTGGTTCTAGAAGTAAAATAACGAAATAATATTTTTGATAAAAACAAATAGGTCTGAGTTCAGTCTTTGAGTGTGTGACATCATTTCTTGCCTGAGTGTATACAACAAATGCTTAACGCTACCCTCTGATAAAGCCTTACTGCTCGCCCACACAAATGGAGAGTAAGGTGCTATCTATTACCTCTGCCTACCTTTGGGGTTCCACTGGAATCTGTGCACGCTATAACTCATTTTGGTATAGTATAAACAAAGTCAGCTTCCTACAATGGTGGCTCAGCGGTGGGATAATCAACTTTGCATTTGTTGGACTGACTAGGTCAACACCTGATCACATGCCAGAACTCCTAAATTGTCTTTAGAAATTCCAAATCAATAAAAGTCTTGTTAGTGCCTTTGTTAAGTCCCTTTAGAATTTTAGAAAAATAAAAGGTCACTTTGGTTAGGGGTAAGATGGTTTAGAAGCTTTCTTTTACAATGTCTCTTAACAAGAATCCAGCTGTTAGTGAAGATAACAGTAACATAGAGAACCAGGTTGAGGAGCTCGACCTCACCCCTTATAGCCACTTAAAATGTAGGGAGTTACGGTCACTATGTAAACTTAAACATATTAACATGGGCCCCATCCCTCCAAACAAAAGCTCCAGGAGCTGTTGGCTGGGTATGCAAAGGACCATACATCTGAGAATGGCAAAGACCTCTGAGATGGGGCGGAAGAGGGAGGGGATGAGGATACCTTGCAAAGCCCCCTTCCCCTCCCCCTCCCCCTCCCCTCTTTAGGGAGAAAATGGCCCTAGTGACCCTGACTCCAAGAATACACCTCTCAGCACCTAGGGCCCAAACAGGTGGGTTGGGTGCTTCTGAGGACAGCCTCAACTAGGAGACCATCCTCTTAGTGAGGTTGACCAAGAGATTAAATCTAGAGACCAAACTCTTGGCTCTGGAAAAAGAAAGAGCCGAGATGGGCTTAGCTCCCATCAATGGTGGTAGCAATATACCAAATAAGGACAGAGAGCAATCTTATGATCCCAAAATCCCCAACGGGATTGTCCCCAAATATGAGGAGGGTGATGACATCATGAAATGGTTCACAGCTTTTGAGAGGGCCTGTGAAATGAGAAAGGTGATGAAGTCACACTGCGTGGCACTTGTTTGGGAACTGTTCAGTGGTAACTGCAGGGGCAGACTCCTTTCCATTTACAGGGGCAGATGCTGGGTCTTATGACATCATGAAGAATACTCTGATTGGGGGATTTGGCTTACAACTGAGGAATATAGAATTAGATAATTCAGGGGGGCTCACAAAATCTAAATTCAGTCCTGGATTAACTTCATAGACTAGTCAGTTAAGACACTAGATGGTTGGTTAACTGGAAATAATGTGCATGATTTCAATGGACTATAGAATTTGTTTATGAAGGAACATATTTTGAGTAATTGCACAAAAAGTTACATCAACATTTGGTTGACCTAGGTCTAATTTCTCCCCAAGAATTGGGAAAGAAGGCAGACCACTGGGTCAAGACTAGGGTAACAAAAACAGTCACTGGGGGTGACCAAAAGAAAGGGGTTACAAAACCTCCCTGGGGAAAGGGTGTGTGAATCCCAAAGATAAAAAGCCTCAGTCTTCTAAAGCCCCCCAAAAACCTGCTCAGAGGGTGGATCCAAAACACTTACCAGTCCAGTGTTAGGTACAAAGGGAAGAACTTTGATTCCCAAAAGGCCTGGTGTTTAAACTGTAAGAAGTAGGGACACTTAACTGGAGATGCTACTTGTCCTAACAAGAAGCCCCCTAGTCCTCCTACACCTACTCCTGGTGTAGTCAGTCTCCAGATGGGATCAACAGTGTGCCCACAGAAAATCAGGTGGCACACTGAAGCACTTCTAGTCCGAAAGGGGGAAGTTGCTTTTTCCACTTTAGCTGTGTGGCCACTCAACATAAAGATGTATTTGCAATACCCCTGGATCAATAGGACTAGAGTAGATACAGGTGCCAGTGTCACTATGGTGAGAGACACACTGGTTTCTCCAGAGCAATACCTGATTGGGAAATCGTACCCAGTCACCAGTGCTGACAGTGTTACGACTAACCAAGCCAATGGCTATGGTGGCATTAAACGGGTGAAGGGGGGGTTTACTGGCCTGAAACAGTCTCTCCAAAGCTTCCAGCTGCTTGGAAATGACCTGGAGACCTCAGCGTGGGCTGAAGTAGAATTGAAAACCCATGCAGCAATGCTGGACATCTCTGCGATTTGTGTGTGTCAAGACTAGAGCACAAAGCCGAAAGCAGGGTGAAAAAGAAGTTTCTGATGGCTACAGTATCTGCCTGTGGATTCCTCAACTTTTGAATATCCCCTGCACCAGCATTCTGTGGAAACTTTTTTCTATCTCTCCACGCTGATGAGGTCATCACAATGCCATGGCTCTGCTTGTGACTCTGTAGGACGTCACTTGAGCCATATGAGAGCCTCGTCGGTGTGATGACGTCCGTTCCCTTTTTTCTGCGCCGTTGACGCTTAACGGATTTCTGGGACTCTCTATACGGTTTTAAGTTACTTTATTTCTCCAGGTTTCTACTGTGGTTTTCCTATGGAGACTTCGAGGAAGTCCGGATTCAAGCCCTGTAGAGAGTTTGGGGGCATATGTCCATCACTGACCCCCATGAGGGCTGTTTGTGGTGTTTATCGTCGGACCATGATGTGTAGGGCTGTTCATGCTGTGGCAAGATGAACCCGAAGGCCTTGAAAGAACGAGAGGCCTAGCTCTTCATGGCAAAGGCAAGAACGGAGAAGAGGGGTCGGAAAAGGTCGAAGTAGTCAACCTTGCATGCTTCGAAGTTGAGGAATCAAAAGAAGAAGAGGAGGAGGAGGCATGGCTCTCTGCGTCGAAGGGAAAGGCTTCGAGATCACCTTCTCCGGCGCCTCGATGTCGACAAAAGGACTTGGTATCTCCATCGCCATCTCCATCTCTTCGGGTGACTCTGGTACATTCCCCTTCACCCAAAGGTACCCTGGCACGGTTGCCAGCACAGAGGGGCTCTCCAGAATGGTAGGGCTTACCGGCTCAGGACGAACCCTCTCCTGTGCACGAGACTGCGCCTGTGGCTCCGGCTGTTCCAACGTGTGGATTCTGACTCTGCTCCGTATCCCCCATTTCCTAAACTGGGTTCAGATCCTACGCATGTTTTTTAAATTGTATGTATGGCGTGTTTGCCAAGGCAGCCTTCCCCTCCGGAGCACCTTCGGGTCCCGTGGGTCAGCGGGCCTTCAATTTGGGCGTGCCTCAACAATATGCCAAGGCACCCTTCGTGCCTTTTATGCCGACGGCGCCCTAATGGCAGTTTCCGGCTCCGAGGTTTTCAACGCTGTATACACAGTCCCCGGCTCCATCTGGTGGCCTACTCTCTCGACTTTGTATGGTGCTGGTTCATGTATCGGACCCTCCATCGATGACGGCTCCGTAGCTTTCGGCGCTGCGCGTGGCGCTGCCGACGCTGCAACCGAAGTTTCTTTCAAGGGGAGAGTCACAGAGACTGTTGAAGGAAGAACAGTTTCAAAGTGGATACAGATAGTATTGAGGATTTGGGAGGTCTTCCTTTCATAGCCTACGACAGCCTCAGCAACAAAAGCAGCAAAACCCTCTTTACAAATCCTACAGAGGGAGAAATAGGGGTTGCCAATGTGGATTGGCCCGTTAACTCTCCTCCTCCTCCTCCTCTACCTCCCCTACTCCCCCTGGTAAAGCAGGAAAGCAGCCCTAGATCCCCCATCCTGGAACATGTGGGTCCTGTGGGTGGTCGGCTGTCCAACTTTCTACAGGATTGGAAATCTGTCACTTCGGACCTTTTGGGTTTTAAATCTTGTAGAGAATGGGTACGCCCTTCCCTTTTGGGAATAACCTCCTCATTACCCTCCTTGCCAAGGTTTCTGTTCGGAAGATCATTTGCTTCTTCTCCAGAAGGAGGTCCTTGCCTTATTGCAAAAAGGTGCGATAGAGGTGGTCCCGGAGCAGGAAAGGGGCCAGGTATGCTACTCCTGGTATTTCCGGATTCCCAAAAAGGATGGCAGGTTACATCCGATTCAGGACCTCAGGGTCTTGGATTTTGACCTAAACCAGGAGAAATTCAAGATGCTGACCCTTGCTCAGGTTCTCCTGGCGCTGCAGCAAGAGGACTGGATGGTGTTGATCGATTTGCAGGATGTGTATTTTCACAACCCTATCCTGCAGTCGCACAGGAAGTATCTCCGTTTCACGGTAGTATCGCAGCACCACCAGTTTGCGGTCCTTCCATTTGGTCTTACTTCTGCACCTCGAGTCTTCACAAAGGTGATGGCAGTGGTGGCAGCTCATCTCAGGAGGTCAGGGATTCCAGTTTTCTGTTATCTGGACGACTGGCTGCTCAAAGCGGAGTCGCCAGAGTTTTTGCTTCATCATCTGCTAATAACCGCTCAGCTGTTGTTCAACATGGGCTTTTCAATAAATGTGCCCAAATCTCACCTGGTGCCCTCTCAGCGCAACCTGTTCATAGGGGCGCTACTGGATACTACTGTGTGACGAGCTTTTCCACCTCCACAAAGGATTCTTGACCTCCAGGAGATGATTCCTTTGTTTCACGATGGAGAGGTTGTTCCAGTTCAGAAGATCCTTCGCCTACTCGGTCTGTTCGCTTCCTGCATACTGTTGGTCAGTCATTCACGTTCGCACATGAGGGCACTACATTGGTGCCTCCTCAGGCAGTGGTATCAACACAACGGAGATCTCAGGGAGTCAGTCAGAATCTCCAGAGACGCAGCAGCGGAGCTCACTTGGTGGAATGTGCAGAGCAGCCTGTCTCAAGGAAAGCTCTTTCAGCCTCCTCCACCGGTGGCCACAGTGATCACGGATGCCTCCACTCTAGGGTGCTCATCTGAGGGATCTGGAGGTCAAAGGTCTTTGGTCTCCAGAGGAAAGGTTGTTTCACATCAACCTTCTGGAATTGCGGGCGATACGTTTGGCACTAAAGGCTTTCCTTCCTTCCCTTCGCGGTCAGTCGATTCAGGTCATGACAGACAACACTATTGTGATGTGGTACATCAACAAACATGGAGGTGTAGGGTTGTATCATCTGTCGAGAGGCTCTGCGACTCTGGTCCTGGGCTTAGAACCATCAGATTTATGTGTTTGCAAATCATCTAGCCGGTGTGCTGAATGTTCGTGCGGACAGTCTGGTCCATCACATCTTCCAAATGTGGGGGACTCCTCGGTTGGACCTATTTGCCACTCTTGAGAACGCCCACTGCCCGTTTTTTTGCGGTCTCCAGTATCCGATGCAGGGAGCGCTGGAGGACGTGTTTCTCAAGGGACTCTAAAGAGTTTTCTCTCCAATCAAGCCTCCTCCTCCTCCTCTTTGGCATCTAAACTTGGTTCTCGCTCAGCTTATGAAGCCTCCTTTGAACCCTATTCACAAGGCAGAGTTGAAGTTCCTCTCCTGGAAGGTAGCGCTTCTTCTAGCTTTGACTTCAGCTAGGCGTGTGGGAGAATTGCAGGCTCTCACTATTCAGGAACCCTTTCTCCAGTTCAACAAAGGAACGGTGATTCTATTACTAACCCAAAATTCATACCTAAAGTTCCTTCGGACTCTCCTTTGAATGAGCTGGTAATTTTTAAGACTTTTTTTTCCCTCAACCGGCTACTCCGGCAGAGAAAGCACTACACTCTCTGGACATTCAGAGGTGCCTAAAGTTCTATCTTCAACAAACTGAAGACTTCGGAAAGTCTGCCCAAATGTTTGTGTCTTTTAGTGACCCACGTAAGGGGATTCCCCTTTTCAAGCAAGGGATTGCTCGTTGGATTACCAATGCTATCCACTATTTTCACGAGGCAGCAGGCAAGCCCCTAGGAGGTAGAGTCTGTGCTCATTCCACGAGGGCGATTTCTTCTTCTACAGCCCTCTTTGCTGGAGTTCCTATCCGGGAGATCTGACGTACAACGACCTGTAGCAGTGCTCCTACATTTACAAGGCATTACTGCCTGGATTCTGCAATGCAGAGTGACACAGCAGTCGGCCAAGCAGTCCTGAGGAACCTCTTCCAGTAGTGGTGAGCGTTCCCTTTCATCCCTCCTTCCATGTTACTGTTTTGTCAGCTCTTGCACATTTTTTAACCTCATGTTTGTTTTCTGAAATTTTTAGGTATGTTATTGACCATTGAAAATGCCTTTATGATGTATTTACAATGGCTTGGTTTCAAGTTTGATATTGGACATGGTTCAAAAAAATGTGACGATAACTGCTAGCTACTCTGACACAAGCATGGGAATCTATGAAAGTTCCAATACTGGAGTGAGAAAACAAGTTACTTACCTTTAACTTTAGTTCTCCAGTATTGGAAACTTTCATAGATTCCCATGCTACCCACCCTCCTCCCCTGGGAAAGCTCAGCTTCTTCCATCTTCAGTGGTGGGGTTACACAACGGCTACGAAAATCTGAGGTTCTGAGCTTCTAAGGGGTGAGGCTAATCTAATTGGTTGGTCATCAAGAATGGGCCTAGGCCTAGGTTCTGTTTTGGTAATGGTTTTTATTGCTATTTCATGTTTACTGGGGACTCCCATTTCAACGACTGGTAATGATACAAGCATGGGCCAGTACTGGAGAACTAAAGTTACAGGTAAGTAACTTGTTTTTTTCAGACTCTCAGTGCAAAACCCCTGTTTTTGACCATTCATGTTGAAAGGATGGTCCTCAGGACCAGGGTTTCTTTTCTGCCTAAGGTGGTTACTCCCTTCCATCTAGGGCAGTCCATTACTCTTCCTGTGTTCTAGCCTCCCCCTTACCCTTTCAAGTAGGATGGAGAGACTTCATTGTCTGGATCCCAAAAGAGCGGTTAGCTTTTATTTGGATAGGACTAAAGACTTGCGATTAGACGATCAGCTCGTTGTGGGCTACGTTGGACGCTTGAAGGGCAAGGCTGTCCACAAGCGCACTCTTTCCAGATGGATCATCCTGTGCACCAAGATCTGCTACGGCCTGGCTGATCCTTGAGCTCATTCCACCAGAGCCTAGTCATCCACCTCTGCTTTGGCCAGAGGTGTTCCTGTAGTGGACATTTGTAAAGTCTTATCCTTGGGCATCCCTCCATACCTTCGCAAAGCATTATTGCTTGGATTCCGAGATGAGGAGGGAGGGCCATTTTGCGCGCTCTGTCCTGCAGGACTTTTTGGTATAGAAGGGTGGACACCCTCCTCCGGGAGTGGGACTGCTGTGGGATTCTATTCAAAAGGTGAGGAATCCACAGGCAAATGTATCCATCTGAAGAACATGTTACTTACCTTTGGTAATGCTTTTTCTGGTGGATACAGTATCTGCCTGTGGATTCCTCACTGACCCACCCTCCTCCCCGATGTCCACCCTTATATACCTTAAAAATGGCATTGTTTAACATGTTTGTTTTGCATTGTCTCTTCTATCTGCCTTTGTGTGGTTTATGGGAAATGCTTTTATTCTTTGGCTTTCCTTTTAATTTTACACTGTGTGTATTTTTATGAATATTGTGTACTGTGTATACTTTGAATCTGTTGTCGGTCCACCTGTTCGCCTCGGAGGCATGGAAAAAATGTGTGGAAGTGACATCACGCCAACGAGGCTCTCTTATGGCTCCGGTGACGTCATACGGAGTCGCGAGCGGAGCCATGGAATTGTGCCTACCTCGTCGGCGTGGAGAGCTAGGAAAAAGTTTTCGCGTAATGCAGGGGATAATTAAACGGTGAGGAATCCACAGGCAGATACTGTATCAACCAGAAAAAGCGTTACCGAATGTAAGTAACTTGAAAGAATGGTCTAACCTTCCTAGAGGAAAGGTAAGAAGACTAGGAAGCCAGTTTCTGAACAGCCAAAAACTCAGGACCCCTCTCCTTAGGGAGAAGACTTGGAAACCCCAGAGGGAACTGAGCCCATGAAATTTGACCCTTTCCAGGTTGAGCCCTTAGGCCCAAGGGGACCCACTAGCCAAGAACTGTGCCTTGTACAGCAGACCTGTCCAACTTTTGAAAGCCTGAGGTAGCAGGCTGCTGTACAGGAAAAGGGAGATGTCAGTGGTACCCACAGAGCCTATTGGGAGGAGGGACTACTGTACACTGAGGCCAGAGATCCCAACCCTGGTACCACTAGGAGATAGGTAGTGGCTTGAATGTACAGGGAGCTTTTAATCACTTTGGCTCATGACATTCCCCTAGCTGGGCAACTGGGCCAAGCCAAAACATGGGACAGGCTAGTGGAACACTGTATGTTTTGTGGACTTAGCTGGGATGCAGTGGAACACTATGTAGCATGGACGTAGCTGGGATGCAGTGTAACAATGTCTATAGTGTAAACTTATCTGGAATGCAATGAAACACTATGTTCGAGGCATGGGAGCTGCAGGTAGTACACTGTGCATTAGATCGCCACCTGGTGTTGGGCTCGGATGATTGCAGGTTGTTGTCTTCTTGGAAGAAGTCTTTGCTAGTCCCGATAGATGACTCCTTCCTTGGACAATACTGCGCATGGGCATCAGCTCCATCCTCCGATTGTTTTTTTCCGCCACTGGGTTCGGATGAAAGTTTCTCCGCTCAGAAACAGTTTTCCTGCAACTTCGACGCGCAGAACTTTATAAAACAATTACTACCTGCCTTCGACATCGACGGCGGCACCTTTCGACGCCAAAGTTCCCATTCCGGTCATCCAAGTGGGCCTCTGGGCCTATCGACGCCGTGCGGCCTACACCATATGGAAAGGACTCTGTTCCGAAAATGCCCGAAATGTCAAGCAAAGTTTCCATATAGCGACCACCACGAGGTCTGTAACCTCTCTGTCGCCGGACCACAACGAGTCGATCTGCACAGCCTGTGCTTCCTTCCGCTCGAAGAAAACCATCCAGGAACGGAGGGCCCGTCGACACGAGATGAAGAGATCAGCCCCAGCACCGGAAGACATCTTCGACGAGGCTCCACTCGTTCCCGAAGAAGACTCACGGATCTCCAGATCGTCTCCGAGGCAGATGACTCAGACGACTTCATTCCATCGGGTCAGCGCGTGAGTACTACTGCCCCTTCACCACATAAACCCAAGCAGAAGGCAAAGGTCAGTACTCCGCCCGCTGGGCCCAGTCAAGACCGATCATCTACTTCGAAAGTCCCGCCTTCCGGCTCGACTCCGAAGAAATCTTCCATGCCTTCCGATGCCTCGACACCGACCAAAAGTCTTCCTTCGGCTCCGAAACCTGGTCCGCCGCCTTCCGGTGCCTCGTCACCGAACAAGACTCCGTCGACACCGAAGCCAAAACACCCTTCGGCTCCGAAACCAAAAGAAGTGCAGACACCGAAACATGTTTCGGCCCCAAAACCAAAAGACGCTCCGAAGCCGCAAAGGGTGCCGAAAACAACAAAGCCGGATTCTGATGCCTCCGAGCCCGCGAACAGGCCTTCCAAGCCAAAATAGACTCCTTCGGCGCCGAAACCTAAGCCACAGGACCCTCTAATACCTCCTCAGGCTAAAGACACTGAACAACCTATGCCAGCGCCAAAGAAGGTTGCGCCTCAAGAGGACCTTTTTCGACCAGATCCTCAACAGAAAAAGATCTTCATCGACCCGAAAACTGGTCATGTTGGTGCCACACCACTGAAGAAGAGACCTGCAGCTACACCACCTACACCTGTGGTTCCTGCCAAGAAGGACTGTGCAACCTCTCCTCTGCACTTTTCCTTTCCTGTCTCTCCTCCTTCTCCCGCTCCTCCCTATGTTTCACCTCAAAACTCTCCTATACAATCTCCATTATCATCACATTCACCACAGAATGATGATGAATATGATTTAGGTGGAGGGGACTGGGAAGGAGACACTACATATCCTGAAGGTGAAGGCACATGGACTTTTCCATACACAAAACCTGCGCCTAGGTGGGGGTTTCCATACCCTGCAAATGACCCTGATGTCCCTGAGGCACCTCATACCCATCTAAACCTTCTCCTCCTGAGGATACTATTGGGTTTGGCCAGCTGATCAACAGAGCTGCTACATACCACGGTGTCCCCATGCACTCTGAGGGCATTGAGGAAGATTTTCTCTTAGATACTTTTGAGCAGTCAAATGGATCCACTCAAATTCTTCCCATGATCAAAGGGGTGGTTAAGCATGCTACTGAGGTCTTTAAAGATCCTGTGCGTACCAGAATTTTAAACCCCAGAATTGAAAAGAAATATAGACCTGCACCCTCAGACCCAGTCTATATTAAAGGACACCTGCCACTAGACTCATTAGTGGTGTCCAACGCACGTAGAAGGGCCAATTCTCAGACTTCTGGTGAAGCACCCCCGCCTGACAAAGAATCCAAGATTATTGATGCGTCAGGCAAGAGGATAGCTGCACACGCTTCCAATATATGGCGCATAGCTAATACGCAAGCCCTCCTCTCCTGATAGGGCTCACTATGACCAATTGGAGAAATTGCTTGAACACCTCCCAGATCAGTACAAAGATCAAGCTACTGACCTCATACAGGAAGGCATGTTAATATCTAACGCTTCCATCAAACTAGATGCCGCAGACACAGCATCTAGGGCTATTAATACCAGTGTTGTTATTAGGAGACATGCGTGGCTACGCATTTCGGGGTTCAAACAGGAAGTACAAACCTCCATTTTGAACCAGCCTTTTAACCAGAACCAGTTATTTGGTCCGGGGGTAGACACTACCCTCGAAAAAATGAAAAAAGACCGGCACTGCCAAGTATATGGGGGCCTAACAGTCTTCCCCAGCCCGAGGCTCCTTTCGTCGCTCCTTTTACAGAGGCGGCTCCAAACAAACTGGAACAGACGCTAACACGTTTTTCAAGACACAAACCTCCTCTACCAAGAGTTACTATAGAGGAGGATACAGAGGCAATAATACCACGGGCAGAGGTAGAGGTAATGACAACACTCTAGCCTCTTCCGCCCCTAAGCAATGACTTCCCTACGCTCCCCCCGCAGCATTCCACTCCTGTAGGGGGCAGACTGACACAGTTCCTGCCTGTCTGGAACTCCATTACAACACACAAGTGGGTAAGACAGATTATCCAACATGGCTACTGCCTAGAACTTACAGCAACCCCTCCACACATACCTTCCAGACAGCGTCCAATGTCTACCGATCATCTAGCTCTGCTCCAGCAAGAGGTTCTATCCCTTCTACAGAAGGGTGCGATTCAGATAGTCCCTTTACAGGAACAAGGGACATGGGTTTACTCGTTGTACTTTCTAATCCCCAAAAAAGACGGGACCTTGAGACCGATTCTAGACCTCGGGCCCCTCAACCATTACATACAATCAGATCACTTTCATTCATATGATCACTCTGCAACAAGTGCTTCCACTGCTGCAACAGGGAGACTTTCTTGCTACATTAGATCTGAAAGACGCCCACTTTCACATCCCTATACATCCTGCTCACAGGAAATACCTACGGTTTGTACTGGAAGGACAACACTATCAGTTCACCGTCCTTCCATTTGGAGAGACAACGGCACCAAGAGTATTCACGAAGTGCCTAGCAGTCGTAGCAGCACATCTGAGAAGACAACAGATCCATGTCTTCCCTTATCTAGACGATTGGCTCATAAAAGCCAAATCTGCCAGCCAGTACGTTGCACACACACACACCAAACGATCCAAATGCTGCACAACCTAGGGTTTACAATAAACTACACCAAGTCGCACCTAGAGCCTTCGCACGTATACCAGTATCTAGGGGCAACAATAGACACGTCTACAGCTCTAGCTTATCCCAGTCCAGCCAGGATACAGAGCATTCAAAACTTAGTTGCTATTTTTCAACACCAACAATGTCTCCTAGACAGAGTGTTCATGAAACTCATAGGCATCTTGCATCTTCATAGTTCCACACGCAAGATTGCAAATGCGTCTGTTACAGAAGTGTCTAGCACAACAGTGGAACCAAGCTCACGGTCAAATTACAGACCTGGTGTTGGTGGACAGCCGCACACATCGCTCTCTGCAGTGGTGGAACACCAAAAACCTGACAAAGGGTCGGCCGTTCCTAGAGCCAGTTCCACAAGTAGTGCTCACAACAGACGCATCCCTCACAGGATGGGTAGCCCATCTCCTACGACATACCACTCCGGGTCAATGGACCGCTCCACAGCGGCTACTCCATATCAACCATCTCAAGCTGCTAGCAATATTCCTAGCACTCGAGTCCTTCCAACTTCACGTGCAAGGCAAGGCTGTCCTCATCCGGGCGGACAATATGACAGCCATGTACTACATTCTAAAACAGGGGTGGGGGACACTCTCTGCAACTGTCTCAGCTTGCACAAGACATTTGGAGATGGGCCATTCCTCAAAACATACATCTGTTAGCAGAACACCTTCCAGGAGTTCACAATCAGATAGCACATCTGTTGAGTCGACAGGCACAACAGATTCACGAATGGGAATTGCATCCACAAGTTCAGCCATTCTTCCAACAGTGGGGTCATCCACGCATAGACCTGTTCGCCACCCACGAAAATACAAAATGCCCAGCCTTCGCCGCCAGGTTTCCACACCCACTGTCCGAAGGCAATGCAATATGGGTGAACTGGTCAGGCAGATTTGCGTACGCTTTTCCGCCTCTCCCACTAATTCCATTAGTGGTGCGCAAGCTCAGACAACAGTCTCTCAAACTGATCCTTGTAGCTCCCACGTGGGCACGCCAACCGTGGTTCACCACGCTGTTGGAACTCTCTCTAGTTCCACACCAAAAGCTGCGGCTCACTCCATCTCTGTTAACACAGAACCATGGAGAAATCAGGCACCCAGGCCCGCACCAACTGAATCTAGCGATCTGGCTCCTGAAGTCCTAGAGTTTGGTTACTTAAACCTACCACCAGACTGTATGGCCATTATTAAAGAAGCCAGGAAACCCACTACCAGAGTGTGTTACGCTGCTAAATGGAAGAGATTCGCAATTTATTGCATGAATAATCAAATTTACCCCCTGGATGCTTCCATCCAGAATATCATTTGTTACCTGCTACATCTACAAAGATCTAATTTGGCATATTCTTCCATACGCCTGCACCTTGCAGCAATTGCAGCTTATTTACAGAACAGACAACATCTGCCTCTCTTCAGAGTTCCCGCGATTAAAGCGTTCATGGAAGGCTTAAAAAGGATAATCCCAACCAGGTTGCCTCCTTCTCCTGTGTGGAACCTATATCTTGTCCTTACCAGACTTATGGGACCCCCTTTCGAGCCCCTACATAGATGCGAGCTGCAATTCCTAACATGGAAAACTGCTTTTCTTGTTGCTATCACCTCTCTCAGAAGAGTAAGTGAAATACAAGCTTTTACTATACAAGAACCATTTTTTCAAATACATCCCAACAAAGTGGTTCTTAGGCCTAATCCAACATTTCTCCCAAAAGTCGTCACTCCTTTTCATCACAATCAGTCTGTCGAGCTACCTGTGTTTTTACAAAATCCAGACTCAGTAGCAGAAAGGGCTTTACACACCCTAGATGTTAAAAGAGCTCTACTCTACTACACCGACAGGACTAAATCATTTCGAAAAACTAAACCACTGTTTGTCGCTTTCTCTCCTCCGCACAAAGGCAACCCCATCTCCAAAGGCGGGATTGCACTGTGGATTGTAAAATGTATACGAATATGCTATATAAAAGCTAAACGTACACTAACAGTTCCTCATAGAGCGCACTCAACTCGCAAAATAGGAGCCTCTATGGCTTTCTTAGGAAATATACCACTAGAGGACATATGTAAGGCAGCAACATGGTCTACACCACACACCTCCACTAAACACTATTGTGTGGATGTGCAAGCCAAGCAGCAAGCTGCTGTAGGCCAAGCTGTCCTTAGAACTCCCTTTCAAACTACTGCAACAGATACAGGTGACCACCGCTAAAGGGGATACTGCTGCACAATTGATGCACAATGTACTATCTGCAGCTCCCATGCCTCGAACGGAAAATGCTACTTACCAGTATGCATCTGTTCTTGGCATGTAGAGCTGCAGAGTAGTACACGCCCTCCCGCCTCCAAGGGAGGAGTCACCTATCGGGACTAGCAAAGACTTCTTCCAAGAAGACAACAACCTGCAATCATCCTAGCCCAACACCAGGTGGCGATCTAATGCACAGTGTAAACTCTGCAGCTCTACATGCCAAGAACAGATGCATACTGGTAAGTAGCATTTTCCGTATCATGGACTTAGCTGAGTTGCAGTGGAACACTATATGGTGGACTTGGTTGGGATTATATAGGACACTGTATATAGCGTAGACATAGCTGGGTTGCAATGGAAGACTGTATCGTAGATTTAGCTGGTATGCAATGGAACACTACATCAAGCGTTGACTTAGCTGGGATGCAGTGGAACACTGTATATGGCGTAGACTTGGCTGGGATGCAGTGGACCGCTGTATATAGCGTAGACGTAGCTGGGATGCAGTGGAACACTGTACTCCGTGTAGACTTAGCTCAGATGCAGTGGAACGCTGTACTTAGCATAGACTTAGATGGGATGCAGTGGAACACTATAGCGTAGACATAGCTGGCATGCAACGGATCACTGAATGTAACAAGGACTTAGCTGGGAGGCAGTTGAACACTGTGTCACATTGACTTAGTTGGGATGCAAAGGAGCACTGAACATGAGCAAGAGAGCTTAAATACCTGCACAGTTGTTGGAGGAAGTTGGGGAAAAGTACGGAGGTGGGGAGGGGGATACATTTCCTTAAAGAGGATGATTGGCGTTACTGAGTTAGTAATAAAAGTAGTTTATAGATTTTCACTGTGATCGGAAATGCTATAGAGAGCTGAGCTTTGTAAGGAAGGTACCAGGTAAGAATATGTACTGTGTGCCAGGCTGTCACTACATCCTCGAGAAAACCAATAGCTACAAACTACTTAAAACATGGTGCAAAGAAATGATTAATTGTTAATGTGTACCATGGTTCGAACTTTAAGCTGTCAGAATGGGAAATATTAATTTCAGTGCTTTTGTATCCTAAAATGAAAAAATTAGGCAGTATACAATCACAGAAGGAAAAGCACCAGTAAAGTGCAGTTAGCTCAACCAGTGGACAACATAAAAATAAAACAGGTGGTCTCCCATCACATTTCCAAAGAAGGATCCTTTCTTTAAGGTTGGCATCAGTGCATTTTAGAGCTTAGTCCTCAATGCTGTGAAGCGTTGGTCGTCCTTGAAGGATGTTATGTGGGGCGTGCTCATGAAGACATTTGTCATATGAAGACATTTGTCATTTCATTTTCATTTCATTTCATGAAGCTTTATTCGGTACATAAAAAACAATGACCATAAAAGCACACAAGCAAAATATATTACAATATAACAAGTACAGATTAAAAAAGACGAATGTTTAAAATATCATACTTTTTCTAAACTGAATAGATTTACATATAAAAGTAGCAATATAGAAACATTTGTCCGCAGAGTTCATGTTATAAATCAGCTTCATGGCGTCATCCACATTAAAAATACCATACTTTACAAACAATGGTTTTAAGTAAACAACCCTAACATTCAAAAATAGCGTACAGATTAGCATGAAGTGCAGGGTGCCTTGTTTTGAGTGCCCATCACATGGGCAAGGGCCAACAGGATACTTCTTTGGATGGGGGAAGGCCACCAGGACGTGGGCCATTCCAAATCTAAGTCTAGTTAAGACAAATCTATGGGCTAATCTAGTTACCAGGCTCAAGTACTGCTGGAAGCCTTCACTTTCAATGTATTTTTTATAATGATGGACTGTGGTGAAGTAACCATTAGCTGCTAGACGTTTTTGGGCTCTATACAACATAAAAATATATTTTTCATATCCTGTTTAGGTATGTTTCCAGCAGAACATGGGTCTGTCAATATGTTGAGCCCATAGATAACCTGAAAACTGTCTACAACATACTTAAGCCAAGGTATCTTGGTGCAATTATCCATGTCTAGACAGTCCTTGATGACAAGTTGATTAAAAACTGTCTCTTCCTTACGCCAAATAGCTCGTGTGAGAAGTTGGCCTGATATACAATGCTCACTATTCTAGTGAGCACTTTGTATCAGTCCAAACAACCCTTATTGATGATTGGTTGTAAGTCAACCTTATAGACCAGCTATCCTAGTAGCATGGACAAGAGCAGTCTTTAGGCTAAACTCTAGAGGGCGTGTTAAGCCAGCTGTTATACCATCACATATACCCCTTGAACACCAAGTGAAAGGACACCACACAAGTTGTTATGAAAATAAAAGGATATTTATTTATAACGCAACAACCCTGGACTCTTTATGAGGACAGGGTGCTAAGCACAATACAAAGCTCTTAAAGAAATACTGAAAGTTGCACAATTTACACAAATGCCCGAGGGGCACGAAAAACCATATACTACGAAAGTGGAATGCAAATTACTAGCAGGTAAGTAACTACTCTCAGAGGCTTTGGGATCGCTAGGACTGGAATACTGAACCTTCAGATTACGAGCAGGAGGCCTAGGGAGATCGGGTGCAGAGTGTGCACTCTCACGCGCAATGCGGGACAAAGTCTATGGAGGCTAGTAAAAGCAAAGTTAGTGTTCTCGGGCGAACCCGACTAGGTAGGTCAAAAACGAAAGTGGATCTAGACACTTAGAGAGTGGATCTACGCTGGAGCACCGTGGTACTCGGTTTACCTAGCCCAGGGGCTGCGGCTGCATAGGGTTCAAGTGTCGTCGGTAATCCTCGTTGATGAACCAGGAGCCTGAAAGAAGAAGTTGCTGGCAGGCGACCAGTGAAGAGATTCGGAGGGATCCAAGCCTGGATCGATGATGGTGGAAACCTGAAAGCAGAGGGGACTCAGTTCTTAATCACTAGCCAGTGATTAGGTGGGCACCAGGATGGCACCGGATGAAGTCACCTCGACCAGGTGAGTGGGCGACGCTGGGCTCTGCAGTCTCTCGGACCAGGAGGCGTTGTCGGCGACCAGGATGGAGGTGCAAGCTGTCCCACGAAGGTATCTGCTGTCGGCGATGCTGAACCCAGGATTGGGGCAACAACTCTTGGCAAATGCAAGCCCACGCGGTGGACTCAAAATGGCGTCTGGAGTGGACCAGGAGGGTCCGGGGTGCTCCTCTGTTGGAGGGGAGCAAGGGCCAGTCTGGAGCAACCAGACCAGCGGTGTTGTCGTCGTGGTGAGTCGTCAGGGGGGCCACAAGCCAGCAGGCAAGTAGCCGGGCAACGCGGTGAGCAGCAAAGAGCAGAAGGGCCCCACGCAGATCTCGTGGATGCTGGGGGGCTGGACTTCGGTGCTGGGGGGCTGGACTTCGGTGCTGGAGCTGCTCAGGGTTAGGGCTTCTCAAACCCCAAAGCACTCACTCGAGGATCCCTCGGCGGTCGTGCTGGATAAGCGTCGTGCAGTCTTGAAGATGGCCGGTCCCTCGAGGTCTCGTCGCACCCACGGATCTCAGCTGGGCTGATGATGTGGGTAGAGGTCAGAGGTGCATAGGAGTATATGTGTCCATTTTTAGGTCTCGCGACCTATCGATGCGCGCAAGCGCATCGAGCGTAGCGAGAATTCATGTCGGCGAAAACATCTTCAAACCAAAGGGCTTTCAGCCCCGCGGTTTTCATGCAGTGCCCGTCAACATGCACGCGCATCGCATGCAAGCCCAGCCCAGTCCTCCCCTCATTCACGCCCACCCACCAGGCTCTCCCGCCCCCATCAGGCTTCTCTCCCAATCCGCATGCAAGCCCAGCCCAGTCCTCCCCTCATTCACGCCCACCCACCAGGCTCTCCCGCCCCCATCAGGCTTCTCTCCCAATCCGCATGCAAGCCCAGCCCTCCCCTCATTCACGCCCACCCACCAGGCTCTCCCGCCCCCATCAGGCTTCTCTCCCAATCCGCATGCAAGCCCAGCCCAGTCCTCCCCTCATTCACGCCCACCCACCAGGCTCTCCCGCCCCCATCAGGCTTCTCTCCCAATCCGCCTGCCTCCCCTCGCGCATTCACGCCTCCCACCAGGCTTTCCTGCCCCCATCCGGCGTTTTATTTTTGTTTCTGGTGCACGTCGCGTTTCTCCTGTCCGAGTGCTCGTTTTGGCTTCCCAGGTCCCCAGTTATTGTGCAGTGCAGCGTCCTGGGAGCTTGTTTGTCTGATCCCCGCTGCGTGGTATGTGCCGTCCGGGACTCCTCTGGCCGAGTCTGTAATGTGAGCTTCCAGGGGTGATTTTGCCAGGACGCCTCCCACCAGGCTTTCCCGCCCCCATCCGGCGTTTTATTTTTGTTTCTGGTGCACGTCGCGTTTCTCCTGTCCGAGTGCTCGTTTTGGCTTCCCAGGTCCCCAGTTATTGTGCAGTGCAGCGTCCTGGGAGCTTGTTTGTCTGATCCCCGCTGCGTGGTATGTGCCGTCCGGGACTCCTCTGGCCGAGTCTGTAATGTGAGCTTCCAGGGGTGATTTTGCCAGGACGCCTCCCACCAGGCTTTCCCGCCCCCATCCGGCGTTTTATTTTTGTTTCTGGTGCACGTCGCGTTTCTTCTGTCAGAGTGCTCGTTTTGGCTTCCCAGGTCCCAGTTTATTGATCGCCTGTTTTTCCGTTTATCCTGCGCCCTTATCAGTTATTGTGCAGTGCAGCGTCCTGGGAGCTTGTTTGTCTGATCCCCGCTGCGTGGTATGTGCCGTCCGGGACTCCTCTGGCCGAGTCTGTAATGTGAGCTTCCAGGGGTGATTTTGCCAGGGCCTCCTTCCGGTCTTTTAAGCCCTCTTCACCTGCACTTCCGCCCAGCCCGCTGTGTACTGGAAGCCGCTGCTCACTGTCGCGATGCAGGCCGCTGATCTCTTCCAATCGCGCTATGCGTTCCCGTCGTCGGTTCGTTCCTGGATATCTGGTGCATCAAGCAGGCATGCATTCCTGAATCAACACTGCATGACCCAGTTTGTGGTAATTGTACCCACTTTGAATTCTCCCAGCTCTGCCCAGAAGAGAAACTTTTTCCTTTCAAACTGATTTGCCCAGTGCAGTTCTATTCACTTTAATCCTAAATGTGAATTCCTGCTTGCATACAATAATATTGTATTTGTGCACACAAACGAAATGGATGTGTTCCTAAAAAGCAGGGAATACATACATGAAATAAATGCACATTTGAATCGTTCATTAAGGATAAAAGCATATTTGGAAATTAATTTGCCAGAGTGCCTGTGTCAACCAGGGAGGCCTTGAGGACAAATAGCTGGGCTTTCAGAAACTTGATCCCAAACACGACTTGCTCATAATATGAATGTCTCTTTTTATGAGTGCCTAAGTTCATTGTGTTTTGTGGCTCACCCTCAACCCCCCACTCACCCTCACCCTCACTCACCCTCAACCCCTCACCCTCACTCACCCTCAACCCCTCCCCCTCACCCTCACTCACACTCACTCACCCTCACTCACCCTCACTCACCCTCACTCACCCTCACTCACCCTCACTCACCCTCACTCACCCTCACTCACCCTCAACCCCTCACTCACCCTCACTCACGCCACTCACACTGCCAACAACACTCACACAGCCAACGCCACTCACACAGGCAACGCCACTCACACAGGCAACACAAATCACACAGCCAACGCCTCACACACAGGCAACACCTCTCACACAGGCAACACCTCTCACACACGCAACGCCACTCACACACGCAACGCCACTCACACACGCAACGCCACTCACACACGCAACGCCACTCACACACGCAACGCCACTCACACACGCAACGCCACTCACACACGCAACGCCACTCACACACGCAACGCCACTCACACACGCAACGCCACTCACACACGAACAACACTCACGTTGCCAATAGATCGCGCAGTACGACAGGTGGAACTATTACAATGGCAAATAACAATGCCTTTCACTGTTGTTATCATTTAGAATACATAAAGGGCTTTGTCATTTACACAACCAATAGCTCAAACTTTCCTACTGCGAGACCTATTGGCAACGCCAGTGCTTGTTGGGTTAGATATAGGAATACTATATCTAAAGCAAGGGGTGATTACACCACCTTGCCCCAGCTGTCGTGCAGCCAGTTGTCAGATTGGATGGCCAGCCAGGGGTGGCATAATACATGCTGCAGCCCCTGGTAGGCCCTGGGTACACCTATGCCCTGGGTACCTAAGGTACACTGTACAGGGGCTGATAAGGAGACTCAGTATCCAATTAGTGAATGTACCTAAGGCACACGTGTCAATTTAGTGAGAGAACAGCTAGGCTGTGGGTCTGATTAGCAGGCCTACAGCCAGGGAAAGTCGTAAACCAGTGAAGCAAAAAGCAAAAATCTGGGGTGATCATAGGATTGCAGACCCTACTCTCCTACAGCTCGCCTAAGCATCAGAGGCCTTAACAAAATAAGGTCACCCAAATAAGCAACCCCAACTTCTCTGGGGATCAAGTCGGTTGGAGCTGAAGTAGGTAAACAAAGAAGTTTTTTAAGGAAGATATTTTCTTCACTTTGCAAAGAACTTACATTGGTGTAGCCCCACAGCCCTGCCCCATATAATGCAATAGAGACACTCCTTACCTTATAAATCTGCATCATATCCCTGGTTCGCCTATCACCGATCTTAGAGGCTAATTTAAATATGCCATAGGCGCTTTTTACCATCTTGGACCTAACACTTACTAAATCCTGAGACCAACTACCATCATGCGAAAAAAATAACACCCAAGTAACAGAATTTTTCCACCTGCTGGACTTCCACCCCTTCTATAAAAAAGGCATGATTTTATTAGTCCTAGCCCCACAAATCATAATATGGGTTTTACTCTTATTGATCAGCAGCTTCCTCTCCCCTATAAAATCAGAAAACCGATCCATCAGGCGCTGCAAACCTATGGGGGTCCGTGATAGGAGCACAGCGTCATCTGCATAAAGCAGATCTGGCACACTAGACCCATCAACCTGGGGAGCATCAGCCTTAACTGTTTTCAGAACGGAATCTACGCCGTTAATAAATAGAGAAAACAACGGGGCGAGGACACAGCCCTGTCTTATTCCGCGCTTTACGTTAAAGTTTGGGGTACACTCCCCACTTGCCCCATAGCGCACACAGGCCTGCATCTTATCATATAATCTAGCTAAGAAATAGATTTTTGTCATATGTCATACATTCTTGTATAGCACGCAGTTCACCGCAAGGTCTCATGGCGCTAGCAGCTGAAGAATGGAGGACAGGCAGCGCGCTGCATCAAATTTGTGGTAGGAGGGAAAAGCCAGGTTTTGAGTTTTTTGCGACTTCACATTGAGATGTGTCCTGATATTTCCAAAGACAGCGATTCGTCTATATTCATCACCTTATTAAAGTTTGGATATCTGATAGAGACTTCTAGCTGCAGATTCCTTACCTTTGAATTTCCCAGGCATCAGGCTGGATCCAGAAATTTTTGCTGACCAATACCCATTGCGGACGAAGTCGGGTGACTCCATTCGGCTCTACGTGACGTTATCGGCAGCGTTGGTTATGACATTGCAGTGCCTATATAGACTATACGTCAGTGCTTTTCTTTCCGCACCAGTTAAGCTCCGGGTAGAGCTACTCTGCTGCTTTATGGCAGTTTTTTTCTCGACTTTTGTCGATATTTTTAGTTTTGACTGTGTGCGAGGGATGTCTTCGAGGAAGACAGGTTTCAAACCATGCAGACTTGTTCCGCATGATGTCGGTCACCGATCCCCACTGCGTATGTCTGTGGTATCTTGAGCGCGACCACGATTCGAAGTCGTGTTCAGACTGTCGGGCGATGGCCTCAAAGACCTTGAGTGAGCGAGAAATAAAGTTGCTTGCGGCCGGGAGTTGACACCATCAAGCGAGACTGCGATGAAGTAATAGTCCCGTTTGAAGAAGAGGTGGTCATGGGACTGCTCACGGAGGTCTAAGTCCTCTTCCCCCCATTTGAGGTCTTCAGGACACTCTGGGAAGAGGCACAAGAAGAAGGCCAAGCAGACTTCGACGTCACCTCAACTGGAGTCCGTCGTCGAGATAGGTAAGGAGCACCAACACTTTAGGCACGTTTCTGCGGAGCCAGAGCTTGAGTCGACTTTGTGCCTTCCACCCTTTCCAGGAGCCAGGGCAACTCCTGCTCAAAGCAGTTTTATGAGGCCATGCATCGCGTATATGAGCAGAACTACCACGTTGGTGAGCCCTTGAGCCCCGCTATAACAGACAAGTGGGTCTTGCAGATCGTCCAGGTGGGCTATTCTCTTCCTTTCTTTTCCTCCTCCTATTCCGCCAAGTCAGGAACGGATAGCGAAGGATGATTTGAAGTTGCTCCAAGAGGAAGTTACAGCTCTTTTGGGCAAAGGCGCTTTGGAAAGGGTCCCAACTTCAGAGGTATGCAGTTGATGTTATCCTACTACTTTTGAATGACGAAGAAGGGGCTTCAGCCCATTTTGGATCTTCGGACCGTCCATCTCTTCCTCAAAAAGAAGAAATTCAAAATACTCACTTTGTCTCAGGTCTTGTCTGCCCTAGACCATGAAAACTGGATGGTGGCGTTGAACCTGGAGGATCCGTATTTTCACATTCCTATCTTGCCAGGCCACAGGCATTACCTAGGTTCAAGGTAGGCCACGAGCACTTTCAGTTTAACATGCTGACCTTCGGTCTTATCAGTGCCCCTCGGGTGTTCACCAAGGTGATAGCGGTCGTTGCAGCTCATCTGCGCAGGTTAGGGGTATCCGTCTTCCCCTACCTCGACGACTGGCTGTTGAAGGCGTCCTTGCCCCAGGGCAGTAGTCTCCCACCTTCAGACTACGGCAAACCTCCTGCAAACGCTAGGGTTCTCTATAAATGTGCCGAAGTCACACCTGACTCCTTGTCAGACGCTCCCTTTCATTGGAGCTGTTCTGGACAGTGTGCAGTTACAGGCTTATCCTCCCGAGCAGCGAGTCGAGGATATTCCGGTTATGATTCGGATATTTAAGCCTCTATCCTGGATTTTGGTGAGGTTGACTCTGAGGCTGGTGGGTCTTAAGGCCTCCTGCATCCTGTTGGGTCTTAAGGCCTTCTGCATCCTGTTGGTGAGACACGCCAGCTGGCGTATGCAGGCTCTGCAGTGGGACTTGAAGTTCCATTGGGCACATCATCGGGGAAATCTAACTGACCTGGTTCAGATCTCGTAATGAACTGCGAAGGTCCCGCATTGGTGGTTGACGAACCGCAATTGGTTCTGCGGCAGACCACTCTCCTTTCCCCAACCAGATTTCACAGTTGTGACGGATGCAGCACTTCTGGGATGGGGCTAACACATGGGCGAGGTGGAGATCAGGGGACTTCGTCTCAAGGTACTACCGACCAGGATCAAAGGGGAATGCCCTTTTGATCAGCTGGTCAGGGGCATTTGTGTATGTCTTTCCACCCCTACTTCTCATCCCGAAGGTGGCGACCAAGCTATCACACTCGGACACCACGATGATACTGATTTCTCCTGACTGGCCGAGGCAGTGGTGGTACTCGGACCTTCTACATATGTCAGTGAGTCCACACAAGAGGCTGCCCTGCAGACCGGACCTACTGTCCAAGACGAACAGGAAGATTCATCACCCCAACCTTCCATCACTGAACTTGGCAGCATGGCTCGTGAGGTCCTCCAGTATGGGTCTAGGTCTACCTCAAGACTGCAAGGAGACCTTCAACAAGGCAATGGATGCATTTTTACATATGGTGTGTGCAAAATAATTGTAGTCCCACCATGGGGCAGGAGGACGTAGTCTTGCCCTATCTGCTTCACCTAGCCAGAGCAGGTTTAAAATTCTCATCCATTAAGGTACGCCTGTCTGCCATTACGGTGTACAGGCGTTCTCCTTCTCAACTCTCATTCTTTCAGTTACAAGTGGTGAAAGATTTCCTACATGGTTTTAAGAAGGTCTACCCTTCGGTCCGACCTCCTTCACCTCCTTGGGAGCTGAACTTGGTACTGTCAAAATTGATGGGTCCACCCTTTGAACCTATCCACAAAGCAACCTGGCAACACCTTACGTGGCAGGTAGCTTTCTTGTTTGCTATCACCTCAGCTCGTAGGGTGAGATAGATACAGGCCCTCTGTTCAAAAGAGCCCTACTTGGTCTTCCATCTCAATAGGGTAGTCCTCAGAACACATCCTTCCTTCCTTCCGGAGTTGGTGTCTGATTCTCATGTAAATCAAACCATTTCTCTTCCGACCTTTTTTCCCAACCCCTCCACTCCAGCTGAGAGGGCGCTACATTCATTGTCTTCAAGTTTTATCTAGGCAGGTCGAAACCATTGAGAAAGTCTGACCATCTATTTAATAATTATGGTTCGGTCAAGACAGGTTTCCCAGCATCAAAGCTGTCCATCTTCAGATGGATAGTCTCACGCATCAAATTGGCTTACCAGTTAGCACAGAAGCCTCTTTTGTCCGCTACCAAAGCTCATTCCACGAGAGGAAAAGCAGTTAATGTACCACTCTCTGAGATCTGTAAAGCAGCCACTTTGATATCAGTGCATACATTCACAAGACACTACTGTCTTGACTCTGATACTAGAGCGGACACTCAAGTAGGTCAAGCCTCATTGAGGAATCTATTCAACAGCTGAATTTTTGGTTGTTGTTAATTGGGTCGCTTTGTTTATCCAGTATTATGGGTGTCTTTCATATATTCATATGCCTGAATCATTCCCCGTCGTCGGGATGGGAGTCCCCGGTACATAAATAAAGTAATGTCCTATAGACATATAGAGAAATAGACCTTACATTAGTAACATACCATGTCCTTTTGTAAAAAGGACCAAACTCTAGAAGAGAGCCAATCAGCTGTCACCTCCCTATAGAACCTTTCTGGAAGGAGCCTCAGTCCCTCAGATTTTCTACCGCACGATGGCTCGTCTACGACCGCTCGTCTAAGACGGGTCGACGACCACGGCCTCGTCTGACTGCTTGTCTACGACGGCCTGTCTACGGCGTCGATGATGGCCTCGTCTACGATGGCTCGTCTACGATGGCTCGTCTACGGCGGCGTCGACGACGACGGCCTCGTCTACGACGGCCTTGTCTATGACTACTCGTCTACGACTGCATAGTCTATGACGGCGATCTCGTCGACGAGGGAAATTCTGACAATTCTGGAATCTCTTATAATGTGGTGGAGAGGGCTGCTCAACGTTTTAAGATCTCAATGGTCTCTCAAGAACAGGACTGCTTCTTGTATGACTTCAAAGAACCTCTCAAGAAGGCAGTAAGGTCAATACCGATTATCGATTATCTATAGTCAGGGGTAAAGGTCATGCAGAACCCCTCCTCTGTATCACCAGTGAACCCTCGGTTGGATAAGAAGTATAGGGCACCAGATACAGTACCGGCATGTTTGACAGGACATCCTAAGCCGGACTCAGTAGTGACGCAGGCGGCCCAGAAGAATTCCAGAAATTCTTCGGCCCCTTTGTCGGTTCCTCCTGATAAGGAGGGAAGAAGATTGGCCATCATTGGGAAAAGGTTTTCCTCATTGTCGGCAATGACGGTAAAGGTCGCGAACGCCCTAGCGCTCTTGGGACGCTATAATAGACAATTGAGGGCACACATAGCCCCATACCTGTCCGAATTGCCAGATTCATCCAAAGCGGAAGTGAAGCAGATTATTCTAGATGGTGAAGCATCAGCGTCAGAAACTATAGACTGCGCGATGGATATCGCTATGACCGGGTTCTGCCAGTTGGCTGGAGCAGCAGTCTTGCGGCGCCAAGGATGGCTAAAGGCAACCTCTTTCCATCCTGAGGTGCAAACAAAGATTTTGGGCATGCCTTTGATGGAGTTGCGGGGGTGAAGGGGGTGAAGGAAGAGCACGGAGACCAGACCTAGGTATTTAAGGCTTTATTTTTATGAAAGTCTTCTTTTTCCTGAGTGTCAGTCTTTCTCTAGACAATATGGCCGGGTTGACTCCTCCTGGTCTTGGATGGGGTCTTCCACTCTCTCTCTTGGGGTCCTCTGCTTTCCACTCCGCCTCCTCCTCAGTTGCACCACTGCAGGACATGCGTAGGAGAAATGAGGACTTTGTTAGGTATGGCTCATGTTAGGCTTTACCCAGGGGAATACCGGGGTGATAGGGACACCGTGAAATCTAGTCTCTATACAAGTGATAGGATACTGTGAGGTGTGGGGGGGGGGAGGGGGTTGTGAATGAGAACTGGAATGTGTTACCGAGGGGAGCACGTGAAGTATCTCACAAGCGCGACTCAGAGTATAACAGTCTACGCGCTAACATTGCCTCCCCTCCTCCCAAACCAGCTAGTCACGCGCTGCCGTACCTGGTGAAGCCACACTCCCTGATGAGTGTGGCTGGGCGGCTCGTGTTGACGGTGGCCTCCTGGCTCCAGTACTCTCTGGTTCCAGCTCTCCTCGTACATCCTTCTCTCCTCGGTACTGCTTCTCTTCGTATCCTTCTTCTCGCCGCAAACTTCCTCCCGACTCTCCTGGTGCTCGACTCCACACCGCTCTCCTTTGCTTGATGTCGTCACACGCCGACTTTCCTGCTTCCTGGGTCTTAACCAATCCTGTAGCGTAGACGTCACTCAGGGACATATCTTCATTGTTATTACCCGCCCAGTTAAAAGAACCTTCACACTCCTCGCTGGCGTTGTCCTGCCAGATTGACTGGGAGTCGGACCTCCAATCGTCCTGATGTGGAGGAAAAGAGGGAGGGGTATCCTTGTCAGTGACCCACCAGTCCACCACAGGGGTCTCTCCTTCCGCCGGTAGGTCCTCCCTGCTACAGATGGCCAGTTACTATTTGGCACAAAAATTGACGAAGCATTGCAAACTATATACAAGGACACAGACACTGTGAGAGCTTTGGGCACTCTTCAGTATAAGAACCAGTCCTTTCGTGGAAATAGAGGAAGAGGACAGTCTTCCTACAGAGGAATTTATCAATACAAGTCTTCCTACTCTTCAGGCCAGAGTAGACCGCAATACCAACAGCGCCAACAACAGCAAAACCAGCAATCCTCTTTCGGGAAGTCGTCCTTTCGAGGTAAAGGACAGCGTAAAAACAACGGGCGCAGACAATGACATGTTTATTCAGCCAGTCCAGACTTCTTTTCACTCATTGAGAATTGGAGGAAAGATTTCCCACTTCTTACAAAATTGGAGAAAGATTACTACAGACCGTTGGGTCCTTCATTTAGTACAATTTGGCCACTCTATGGAATTCATACAAATCCCTCCACAAACTCCGCCCCGCCCAATGCATCACAAAAATCTACGGCTGCTTCTACGAGAGATCTCGATTATGCTGCAGAAAGGAGCAATAGGGAGAGTACCTCCATCTCAGAAGGGAAAAGGGTTTTATTCCTGCTTCTTTTTGACCATAAAAAAGAAAAGAAGTGGAGACCAATCTTGGACCTCAGGCCCCTTAACAAATTCCTAAAGAAGCAGTCGTTTCGCATGGTAACGATCCAAGAGGTTTTGCAACTACTGGAAGAGTGGGATTTTATGGCGTCCCTAGACCTACAGGACGCTTACTTCCATATCCCAATTCATAGGAATCACAAAAGGTACTTGCGATTTGCAGTAGTGGGCAGACACTTTCAGTTTTGCGTCCTGCCCTTCGGGCTCAAGTCTGCACTGTGCATATTCACGAAATGTCTTTCCCTGGTGGCGGCATATCTCAGACAGTGCCATCACCAAGTCTTTCTGTATCTGAATGACTGGCTGGTCAAGGCTCCATCCTTAGAAGACTCATCCAGGTCTTCGAAAGCCTGTTTAAAGCTTTTCGATTGCTTGGGTCTCGCCCTCAATCAGGAAAAATCGGTCATACAACCTTCTCAGTGCATCAGTTTCCTAGGTACAACCCTGGACACACGGTCCGCAAAAGCTTTCCCATCCAGAGAGAGGATGAAAAAGCTCCTTGCACTAGCTGCTATAGTAGCCTCGAAGAAAGTCTTGACAGTCCGCCTCTTCAAATCCCTCCTGGGGATGATGTCATTGTGTATCCTCCTGATTCCTCACTCTCGACTACAAATGAGACCTACAGGAGGCGCTCTCGAAGCAGTGCACAGGGTCATTCGACGACTACATAAAAGTGAATCCTCAGATGGTCAGAGCCCTGCAATGGTGGATGTCATCTCAAAACCGGTCTCAAGGCTAGTCATTCCTGCTCCCGGCTGCTCCTCATGTTATCACAACAGACACCTCCTTGGAAGGGTGGGGAGCTTTTCTGCAAGAGCTACAGATAAGCGGGAAGTGGTCTCCTATGGAGAAGAAACTACATATCAATCCGCTCGAACTGCAGGCGGTCTTCCTGACCCATCAAGCTTTCCTGCCAAGAATCAAACTTTCCCTGGTGCTCGTCCGGACAGACAACACCACGACGATGCACTACCTCAACAAACAGGGAGGGACACGCTCGCTCACACTCTCTTGCGAGTCGCAGAGAATCTGGAATTGGCTATTCTCAAACAAGATATCCCTACGGGCGGAGTATGTCCCAGGCATGGGCAATGTACTCGCCGACTCCTTCAGCAGACAGAAAACAGCATCTCACGAGTGGGAACTGGATCAGAAGATACTCAACCAAATCTTCTTGATATGGGGCACTCTACAAATCGACCTATTCGCGACAAGAGACCACGCCAAATGCCCACCCTTCGCAAGTTGGCATCCCCAGTCAGGGTCTCTAGGGAATGCATTTTCGATCGCATGGCGCAACGTCTGTGCCTACGCCTTTCCGCCGTTCCCGATGCTTCCCAGAGTCCTCAGAAAAATGAAAGCGGAACCTTGTACTCTCATTTTATTAGCCCCAACTTGGCCACGACAGCATTGGTTCACGGAACTCCACCGCCTATCTCTGGAGCCACCGATCCGTCTGAAGCAGTGTCCGTCTCTACTCACAATGAGCAACCGGCAAGTCCAACATCCGAATCTACCATCTCTCAGGTTAGCCGCCTGGCTCCTGAGTTCCGAGAGCTTCGGAATTTGAATATTTCAGCTAACTGTAGAGCCATCCTAGCTCGGGCTCGAGCGGATAGCACCAATAAAACATACTCTCTGAAATGGAAGAGGTTTTGTATATGGTGTAGAGATCGAGGAATACACCCTTTCTCTTCCTCTCCGGAGCAGGTTTTACCTTATCTTTTACACTTGGTAACGTCGGGCCTTGCTCACTCCTCCATCAGGGTCCACTTGGCTGCATTATCCCATTTCAAGAGATCTTCAGCGGGTCCTTCTCTCTGGTCTCATAGATAGATCAAACAATTTTTTAAAAGGATTGAACAGGACTTTCCCTCTGGTGAAAATGTTGCCACCTACCTGGCACCTTAATATAGTCCTTAATCAACTCATGAAGCATCCCTTTGAGCCAGTGCACAAGGCTGACCTGAAACACTTATCTTGGAAGAGAGCTCTCCTTGCGCTCACCTCCGCGAGGAGGGTGAGTGAGCTGCAGGCATTTTCGATTCAAGATCCTTTCCTACAATTTAAACAAGACATAGTGATCTTGCGGACAAATCTGAAGTTTATTCCAAAAGCCCCATCGGATTTCCATCTTAATGAGCCTGTGGTTTTGTGCTCTTTCTTCGCGAATCCTAGTACGGTAGCAGAAAGGTAGTTACATTCATTGGATCTCAAAAGGTGCTTAAAATTTTATATAGACAAGTCAAAAGCTTTCAGAAAGTCAAATCAGCTATTTGTAGCTTACAGCACGCCCAGGAAAGGTCTTCCACTCACTTAACAGAACATTTCCCGCTGGATCTCGGCGGCTATCTCTTTTTGTCATGAACAAGCAGGACATCCGCTGCATTCCAGAGTACGAGCCCATTCTACTACGGCGATGTCCACATCCATGCATTGTTTGCAGGTGTGCCTGTCATTGACATTTGAAGAGTGGCAACATGGAAGTCGCCACATTCCTTCACTAGGCATTACTGCATGGACACAGAGCTTATGAAGGACGCAGCGGTGGGACACGCAGTACTTCGCCATCTATTTCACTAGAGGTGAGCCTTGCCTTCCCTCCATCCTTTTCATGTACGCACATTTCTCTACTATGTCATTTATTGGTACTTGTTGTTTGCAAATATTTGCTCTGGCTAGTCGCTTGATATGTTATTATCTAATGACTTGTATATAATGTACCATCGGAGATGTGCTCTCTGCATTGCTTGCTACTCTGATTCAGGCATGTGAATCTATGAAAGACACTCATAATACTGGATAAGAAATGCGTTACTTACATGTAACTGCAGTTCTCCAGTATTAGGGGTGTCTTTCATAGATTCACATGCTTGAATATTCCCCGTCGTCGAAGTGGGAGTCCCACGGTACATAAAATAGCAGTAACATATGCATGTATACATGAAAAATATCATAAATAAAAATATACATACATATAATGTAATAAAAATGTAAATTTTAAAAGTACCATAGAACATAATAGGCCCATTGAAAAGCCTACGGGAGAACTCACTTTAGAAGCATATTAGTGTCATTATTTGTTGGTTTACATTCCAGCCAATCAGGCTGTAGCCTCCTCTAGAACCTTCTCCTCAGAAGCCCAAGTCCTCAGATTTTCTACCGCACGTCGTGTGAAGGGAGTCTCCCTGACCTCTGCTCAGTTTTTTTTTTCAACTCTAGCTGTTTTACTTCAGAAAATGTCTTCAAATAAGAAATCTTTATTTAAAGCCTGCCCTTCTTGTGGTAAACTGCGCCTTTTCCATGAGGATCCACACAGTAAATGCATTTACTGTCTCTACCCAGACCACGAGGTGAAAAACTGTAAGTACTGTCGCACTTTTCCTCCCAAGACTCTGAGGGATAGAGAGGTCCGTCTCCTTCTGTGGCTACAGAAGTTGAAGACTTCAGAGTCTGTACTTTCTGAGGTAGAAAGTTTGTCATCTGGTGTTTCAAAATCCTCTCAGAAGCGTGGGTCTGAAACTGACGTTCCATCTCCTTTTCTGAAGAAAAGTAGACTGTTGGAGTCAATGTTACCTCTAATTTTTTTCCTCTGTGTGCGGCAGTTTAGGGTCTCTGTGCGCTGCAGCCATGGCTATGTGCGCCAGAAACCAGACCGCGCGTGTGTGCAGCACTAAATATCCCTCCAAACGTTTATTAAAAAACTGAAAATACTGTGCTTTTTCCACACACACACACAGCGCCACGTTAAGGGTCTTAAGGTAGATTTGCAATTTGGATACACAGAGGCTTATGCTTGTTTAAATCTGCTGAGTGACGTTAACCATGGTTATGGAATGAGGCTATGTCATCTAGTCATCTAGAAGTGCGTTCATACTTTGGTTTTCTTTCGAGGCAGCTATCATTTTGTCCGGCTGTTGCTTCGCTGCTTTTATACGTCGGTGTGGTTACGTCTTTCTGGGTCCCTTCATTTCTGGTCGTGCACCGGCGCTGAAATGTTGCTCATGTATATTCGGTATAGCTGCGGTTTCTCTCCTTTGTCGCCTCCTTTGAAACAACAGCTGTTGCCGCAGCAGGGATGAGAAATCCCCGCCTGTGGTTGGCTAGGGCGGTGGGTGGCGCATGAAGTGAAGGCCGAGAGAGAGGAGTTACAGTGTCACTGGTCGGCGCACAAGGAGCTGGTGTTGGTGGATATCTATGGCCTGCCAGCTGCTGTGAGGTATACTGTGGGAGGGGTGGCACCATGCCACCAGAGCTCAGCTACTACTCACAACGGCGCAGTTCCTCTTCGTCCCACCCTCACCCTCCACCCTCGGTTCTCTTTTTGGTACTTATTCCCTAATCGGTCTGCCTCCGCCCTGGCTTCTGTCTCATTGTCACCTGTTCCACAATTCTCTCTGATGCCCAACCTCTTCTGGTGTGCTAATATTAATAGCAGGAACAATAATGTGTTTTTGTATAGCCCTTTATATACCACGCCTCATTTATAAGGACTGGAAATAGCAAGCAATATTAACTCCAAATGCACGTGGATGTGGGCAGTGAGCATTTTATTAACTTCGGGGTGATGCATGGCTACATTGTTCCAGGCCCTCCGTGCCCCATCATCACAGCTATTCCAAGATATCAGCATACTCTTTCTTTCACATAAAGAAAACTCTGACATTCTGAAAGTATTACTTCTTGTACGTGTGCAAATTTCTGAATATTAAAACAGATATTATATACAGTATTTTATATCAGAGAGCCCCCCCTGGGGCCAAATTCCGAAACCTTTTCAGGCCCACAAAGTAGTACACGGGCCGCATTGACTCCCGCAAGACTCCAGCAGGATGGGAAAAACATTATAAAACAAGAATTTGCAATGCAATAGGTCACACATTTACTACGATTTTGAGCTACTGGTATTGTAAATGACAATGCCTTTTATTTATGTGTTGACTTTTAAAAAGTAAATAAAAGGCATTGTCATTTTACAATGCTCATAGCTGAAATTCTCGGATATACGAGACCTATCGCATTGCAAATGCTTTATTAATCTGCTTGACCTAACACAAAATAAAGGACTCCCGAGCCACAATTTGGAGGGAGAAGTCAGCAAGGAGACACCAGAGCCCTCCTTCGCCCTGTAACAAAATGCCTAGTCCTGGAGCAAGTACGGGGGAGAAGAGACCGAACTATAGAGAGTGGGGCAAACCTACAAATGGAATGGAGCATGGTTTTCCGTCTTGTCCTCAAAGTAAATTTCTGAATGTCGCTCGCTGTCACCAACTATTCTTCAGAATCGCTATATTCCTTTGAAGGACATGTCAATTCCTATCCTCTCGTGTCTCTTGGTCCTTCACTTTTTATCTAATTTCTCCCTCAGGCCTTCATACTACTCTAATATTTTCGAATCTCTTCCTTTCTATTTCTCATCTCTGTCTTCTTAACAGGTTTCTCATTACATCTCGTCTCTATATGTATCCCTCTCTCATGTTTACACTTGTGCCTTTATTCCCCACTCCTCTCTCTTGCAGTCTTAATGTTTGGCTATCCCTCTGTCCGTGAGCTCTAATGTAACTTCAGGGCTTTTAATCAGATACATTTTCCTCATAGTCACACGCATTTCCACGTTATTAATCTATTAATGTACTGATGCTCAAGGACTGTATGGAGCACACATGCATGTTTAGCTGATGTCTCGCATTTTCATTTATATAACCCAATCCTGAAGGCATTATCCAAACATATGACCATCTGCAACATCTGTATTATGAGACACAAGGGATTGCAAAAGCACTTGTGCCTTCGCTGCCTTCGATTTGGGGTACTTGTGGACCCAGACTTCCTTGGGCCAGAGCAAGTGAGCAGAGCACCGCCGAGGGCCACCAGCAACGACCCTGCCCAGCCAATGAAGATTGCAGATCCAAACTCATATTTGGTGTTGACCGGGGTAAAGGGGTTGTAGAAGTCCTGCACAATCGTGTTGCCGTACCATGAACATGCAACCAGAGCAGCCAGACCTCCCAGCAGGAAGACGATGCCCCCGTTCATGGCGATGCGCGCCTTCTTCCCACAGCGGACACCACAATGAAACCACCATTGACGCTTGTGTGGCCTGTAGAGAACCGGACTGCACCAGGATGCTGTCTTACACCTTGCACTGCATCTGGTCTGTGCTCTGGATGGCACAGCTCATCCACAGCCCCTGGTTGACGGCGATGGTCGTGATGATGCTGTCCCGGCGTAAGAGCTCATCTGCCACTGGGGCAGGATTGTGGACACGATCAGCCCGATCCAGCCCAGCAGCGCCAGCACGAAGCCCAGTATCTGCAGTCCGAGTTCGCCATGATTGATCCTGGCCTCTGCAGCACCTCCCCTCCCGCCCTGGCCTCTCTTCCCCTGCTCGGATCCGCCGCCCTCTTCCGCTCTGAGCCTCTGTCCGACCGGCGCCTCCTCCCTTTCTCTCCATTGAGTCTGTATTCATATTAACTGCAGTGCACACGGGCTGCAATAAATATGAATACTACCTCAATGGCCCACAATCGGCCCCGCATCTGTTCACTGTTAAGAAAAGAAAATCACAGTGTCAAACACCGCGTGTGCTAAAGCACACGTCATGTTTGAAACTCAGTTTTTCTTTTCTTAACAGTGAACAGATGTGGGGCTGATTGAGGGCCATTGAGGTAGTATTCATATTAATTGCAGCCCGTGTGCACTGCAATTAATATGAATACAGACTCAATGGCCCACAATCAGCCCCGCAGCGGTGCACTGGCAGGAAAGGAATTGAGCAAGTGCAAGGGTCACACGTGAACGCGAACAGAAATGCTGGGTTTTCGCGCCGCTCGCATGTTAAAAGCGGCGGCACGAACAGTCTCAGAATGTGCGCGGTAAATAATGAGTACTGCGCGCTTGGGGTGCCTTCAATGCGCGTGAGCGCGGGCGCGCAGGTTATTGGGAACAGTGGTTGGAGTCCTCCAGGACTGTTTCCCCACAGGATTCGCTTCAGGGCACGTCTACGGGACCTGGTTCTCTGACGTCTGCGCCCAAAGCCTTGCCTTCCACTTTTAAATCTGGAATTGGCTCGTCGACGCGTCCGTCGACGTCTTCAGCGACGACGAAGTCAGTGACTGTAGCCTCTACGTCGACGACGACATGTACTATGTCAACCAGTGCTACGTCGACGACTATCACCTCGTTGACGACAGCCCAGGAGGTGAGACCCATTACGTCTATTGTAAAGATCTCGTCGACGAGTGACAAATCAAAACCGTCGACGAAGAAGTCATCGTCGACGCTTCCCTCGTCGATGCAAACCCCGTCGACGAAGATCAAGTCATCTAAAAGCAGTTCGTCGACGGGCGCAGCATCGTCGACGGCTGTCTAGTCGACGGCGCCTCCGTCGACGACCATCATATCATCATCGTCGACGGCTGTCATCCCGTCGACGTCTAAATCCTCGTCGACGAGTAAGGCTCCAATCTCGTCGACGGAAAAGAAATCTTCGTCGACGAAGAAGAAGCCTTCAATTTCAGCGTCGATTACTTCTATGGCGACGACACAGACGCCTCGGGTTGTTTCTAAGACTGCCGCATTTACGTCAACGGGATCGTTGACGTCTCGTCGACCTTTGGCCACAGCTACCACTTTTACAGTGGTTACTGCTTCTTCTTTGAGGACAGTACCTCTCATTCAACTGAGTCCAGTGAGAAGTGGAACTCATCTTCCAGACCAATTGTTTCAGTCTGGTGAGGAAGAATCCGGAAACGATTCAGAGGTGGAACAACGATTCGAACAGGCATCTAGTCCATCTGATTTGCACATTAAGTGCCAGGAGTATAGTGATGAGGGTGATGACGTGGAAAACGTCGAAGATGGGAACAAATTATTTCCTGTTGACGAATCAGAACCAGTTACTTCGGAGCCGGTTACGCAAATACCATTATCTTTGGTCATGAACCTGCAGCACATGCTAGATGACTATAACCGCAGGTTCCCTCCATCTACACCTGCCTCTCCGGCACCACAACTTCCACCACAGCCTCAACCTCAACTTCCTCAAGCACCTGCACCTGTTCCACCCGCGTCACCGGGGGCTACTCGTCCTGACACCGATAACGAGGATCCTGATCCTCACAACACTGATGACGACGACAGTGGCGTCGATATGAATGAGTGGGACAATTACAGGGCTCAAACACCTTCCACTCGGCCCACCTCACCTCTACCATCGCCTCCAGTGGACATTACAAATTTCCATAATTTGATGGTCCGTGCTGCAAAGCGTTTTCATCTTACTATCGAAAAACAACAACATGAAAGTGAATGCTTCTTGTATGATTTTAAGGACCTATCACAAAGGCAATCCACACAATACCAATCATTGATTATATTTGGCAGGAGGGCCTAAAATTAATGGAACATCCAAATTCGGTGCCTGCGGTCTTGCCCAGATTGGACAAGAAATATAAGGCTCTGGCGTCTGCCCCGGCCTGTTTGGTGTCACAACCGAAAGCAGATTCGGTTATAACTCAGGCAGCACAGAAAAGATCCCGCAATTCTGCTACACCACTCACGTCTCCTCCTGATCAGGAAGGCCGCAAGTTGGACTCTATAGGCAAAAAATTTACAACAATGGCGGCTGCTACTGTGAGAGCGGCTAATACCTTGGCTATTTTGGGCTGTTACGACCACCAGATGTGGTCCGAGGTTGCCGCACTGATTCCTCAAATACCCGATGTCATCCGTGCAGAAGCGCAGGCCATTATTCAGGAGGGAGAGATCATTTCATCCGAAATTATTGAATGCGCGCTCGACATTTCCTCCACGGGTTTTCGTCAATTGGCTGGGGCTGCAGTCTTGAGGCGTCAAGGCTGGTTGAAGTCTACCACCCGTCCAGAGGTACAAGCAAAAGTCCTGGAATTGCCGTACGACGGGGAATCGTTGTTTGGCAAGCATGTAGATGATGCCCTTGAGGCGATAAAAAAGGACACCGACACTGCAAAGTCCTTAGCTACCCTCCAGTACAAGAAACGGCCCTTTCGGGGGGCACGAGGTAGAGGCGGAGGTTCCTCTACTTTTCGAGGATCAGGTCTATATCGTTCGATCAACACCTACAACGATAATCGGCAGAGGGGTTCCTACCAATCCTAGAATCGTCAGTCCACCACCAGACCATACCAACGAAAAACAACATATAGAGGTGGCTCAAACAATAAAAAGCAGTGACAGTCTCAGTTCCTTTCTTCTGCCGACTGTAAATCTTGGAGGTCGCATCTCAAAGTACTTTTGCAAATGGTCCGAACTCACCTCCGACCAATGGGTCCTGGACCTTATCTCCAAAGGGCATACCCTGAAGTTTACAAAATTCCCTCCCACTCGTCCACCTTCGGGGCCACCCTCTCCCCATCTCAAAGAACTTTTGGCCCAGGTAAAATTGATGATCAAAAAAGGAGCCATCGAGGTAGTGCCGCAAGGTCAACGCGGCAAGGGGTTTTATTCCCGGTTCTTCTTAGTCAAGAAAAAGTCGGGGGAATGGCGTCCAATTTTGGATTTACGGGCCCTGAACAAATTTATCATTTCGAGAACTTTTCAGATGTTAACTCTGCTTCAAATTCTGAATTATCTCAATCCAGGGGAATTCTTTTCAACGATCGACCTCCAAGACGCATATTTCCATGTGCCAATTCACCCCAGACACAGGAAGTATCTACGCTTCACAGTCGGACAGCTGCACTTCCAATTCAAAGTCCTACCATTCGGCCTTCGATCAGCGCCGAGGGTCTATACCAAGATCTTGGCCCCGGTAGCTGCCTTCCTGCATCTGCAAGGCGTTCAATTTTATCCATACCTGGACGACTGCCTCATCAAGGCCAAGACTTTTCAACTGACGGAGCAGCACACTCAGGTCTGCGTCTCCCTTTTCCATACCTTGGGGCTTTCAATCAATTGCCAGAAGTCACACTTTCATCCGTCGCAAAGGCGAGATTTTCTCGGAGCCTCGCTAGATTCTCGGCAGGGGAAAGTGTTAGTTTCCCAAGAAAGACAGGACCGCATGGTAAAAATGGTGCAATTCCTACAGTCAAAACTGTACGTTTCTGTTCGAATGTTCAAATCATTCCTTGGCATGGCTTCCTCGTGCATCCAACTCATCCCCAATTGCAGATTGAACATGAGGGCTCTACAGGAGGAATTAGACAAACAGTGGAAACAGGTGTCAGGGTCATTCGAGGACAAAGTCCTTCTAACACCTCGCATCCAGAAAGCACTGGAGTGGTGGGCTCACCCTCCAAACCTATCTACGGGCCGTTCATTCCAAGACGAACCTCCGACTCTGACGCTTACAACAGACGCGTCTCTCGAGGGATGGGGAGCGCATCTCGACGGCATGTCTGTAAAAGGAAAGTGGACGGCGACCCAACGTACTTGGCATATCAATCGCCTGGAACTCTTGGCGATTTTCTTGGCCCTAAAGTCCTTCCAGAGGTTGGTGCAGGGACACACTCTGCTGGTGAGGACAGACAACACCACCAGCATGCCCTACCTCAACAGGCAGGGCGGCACAAGGTCTCTCCTACTTTCACAACTGGCACAAGAAAGATGGGATTGGGCGATTCAACATCAAATTCATCTCACAGCCATCCATGTGCCGGGTGTGGCCAATGTTCTGGCGGACTCACTCAGCCGGGTGTCGACAGACAATCACGAGTGGGAACTCAACCAACCAACCGTCAATTTCATCTTCCGGCGGTGGGGCCAGCCGCAGATGGATCTTTTCGCGACTGCTACCAACAGGAAATGCCAACGCTTTGCAAGTCGGCATCCCCCACAGAGAGTCGAGCGGAAATGCATTTTCGATCAACTGGTCGAACGACTTCATCTACGCTTTCCCTCCACTTCCTCTAATTCCTCACCTGTTACACAGGATGAGGTTTCAACCTTGCCACATCATCCTGATTGCACCCAAATGGCCGAGACGTCCATGGTTCACGGACCTGCTCCTTTTTTCACAGTCCGGCCCGATACCGCTTCATCCTCTACCTCACCTCCTCACGATGAAGCAGGGACAAATCTGTCACCCGGATCCGGCATACCTCCAACTCCATGCCTGGAACCTGAATACAATGAATTTGCACGTCTGAATATCGACGAGGATTGCAGAGAGGTGTTGGCGCGCGCTCGCGCTCCATCCACCATTAAAACCTATCAATTAAAGTGGAAGCGTTTCTGTGTCTGGTGCCACACTAAAGATTTGGACCCCATGACTGCAAAACCTGAACAGATCTTGCCTTTCTTTTTATCCCTGGCGAGATCAGGAATTTCACATTCAACTCTCAAAGTGTTCCTGGCGGCGATTTCCCGCTTCCGCCATGATGGTTCTACATTGCTATGTTCTTCGAGAATCATTAAGCAATTTTACAAGGGCCTTTTTGGGATGTTTCCACCTATCCGTCGCCCTTCACCTGCTTGGCGCTTAAATTTGGTCTTGTCTCAACTGCTTCTACCTCCATTTGAGCCTATCCATTCTGCAAGTCTAAAATTTCTCACATGGAAAGTTGCTCTCTTGCTCGCCTTGACATCCTCGAGGCGTGTCAGTGACATCCATGCATTTACCATACAGCCTCCTTTTCTACAATTCTCCAATGAGGCTGTGACATTGCGAACAAATCCTAAATTCATCCCGAAGGTTCCCAGTGACTTTCATCTCAACGAACCTGTAATCCTGAAGACTTTCTTTCCTGCTCCGCAAACTCCAGCTGAGCGGTCATTGCACTCATTGGATGTGAAACGTTGTCTCAAACTTTACATTCGGCGATCTGCAACTGTCAGAAAGTCAGATCAATTGTTTGTGGCGTATGGCCCAATTTGCAAAGGACAACCTGTTACCAAACAGACCATAACCAGGTGTTGTTTTCTAACAACATCTACAAACGATCTGGGATACCAACAGCGCATTCTAGCGCTAAGCAGTGATTTACGCAGCAGCGTTTTTAATTTACCCCGTTTTCTATTTAATTTTGTCTGAGTTGCATTGTACCTTGTTCTTAATCAGCAGCGGCAGTAGCGTCGTCCCTCACTTGCACTTTAATAGTTGTTTCACCTGCACTTTAATAGTTGTTTCACCGCGCTTTTGCGGGTCCCTGGATTCCCCGGGTTCATTCTAACTTTGACCGCCATATTGGGGGTAGTTTCTTGGACGCCTGACGGCGCCAGTTGTGCTAGCAGACCAGCTGTCACAAGGACACGCTGGCCTGCATATAAAGCGACCCTTTACACGCAGCGTTCTCGCCGCAGTGACGCTGGAGTCACGCCAGAGTCCAGCCCGTCTGCGCCCGTCAGCGCCCCGGAGGCGATCGGTGCGACGGGGTGGGCTGGTTTACTTATGACATCTACTCCCGCCGCCACGATGGTCCGATATACGTCGACGGAGCTTCGGTCTCTCCAAAAGGCTGCGTGCTCCTGTCACAAAGTTTTTCCGGGCGGATATAAGGGTAAGAGGCGGTGTCTTGGTTGCGGGTGGTCGCCAGGCTATGCCCCGGCCACTAAATTTGTCAGGGAGGCAGACCGTATCAAGCATCTTTGCCTACTCCTGAATACTAGATCACTGTGCAGACATGCTCTGGACATTTATGATCTCCTGGTCGCGGAGAGGCCTCTATGCCTGATGCTGACAGAGACGTGGTTAGGGGAGTCTTCTAATCCCGATATTGCCACGGCAATTCCTCCTGATTATAATATCTTCAGGCAAGATAGGTTGAAAGGGAAGGGAGGTGGTGTGGCACTTGTGGTGAATAAATTTGCCACCTGCTCCACTTTCCCGATGGATGCTATTTCAGGATGTAAATCTCTTGCCTTCTCCATAGCAATATCGCCTCACCAATCTTTTAAAGGGCTATTAGTTTATAGGCCCCCTGGGTCGGTAGGCTCCTTCTTTGAAGAGCTCCAGTCGGTAGTCTCTGTTGAGGTCTGAGCACTGCATATTGGCCGGGGACTTTAATCTCCATATGGATGATGGACTGGACCCAGACACGATCAAAATGATTGATGTTACGGCTCCTTTGGACCTCTCCCCGTTTCTCTCTGGACCGACGCATGAAAAAGGCCATACCCTGGATCAGGTCTTCTCTACTACTTTTATAGAGATGTTGTCACCTCTGCCGGTGCTCTGGTCGGATCATATGTTGGTCAAATTTTATGTGCTGGGGAATAAAAAACATCTAGTGCTGCTCTCCGGCAGGTGTGTCATGCACCTAGGGCTTATCATCGGGTGACTCCGGAAATGCTGGCACAGGCATGTCTGGATTATTCCTGTCCTATGACTGGAGACCCGGAAAGGGATTTGGAGTTGCTGCAAGCGTGGCTGACGGACAGGCTGGACGATCTTGCCCCTGTGATGGCCCCTCGTAAAACAGCTAAACGGGTTTCTACCCCTTGGTTTACTGAATTGCTGGCAGCATCGCGTCGGCAGTGCAAGGTGGCAGAGAGGGCTTGGCGCTCACAGTATGATCCTGCGGCCAGGCTTGCTTACAGAACGTCTGTTAAAGCTTACCATCGCGACATCCTCCTTGAAAAAAAAGGTTACTTTGCAAAGAGGATTGAGACTGCCTCTAACTCTTGCAAAGAGATTTTTACTATTGTGAGGGAATTTATGGCCCCACGCACTCTTTTGACCCAGGCAGCCCCTTCTGAGCCGTTGGTAAGTGCCCTTGCTAACTTTTTTACCACCAAGATTAAATTGATCCAGGACTCTTTTCCCCGGGGGATGGCTGTATTATCTCCCAGCACTGAGGGGGGATCAGATTTAAGTGCTTGTTCGGATCCGGTATTGGAAGATTTTCTGCCACTTTCAGTTTCCTCATCTCTGGAACTTATGACCAATCTTAAATCTGGATCGCCTCTTGACCCGTGCCCCGCCAAATTTTTGGCGAAAGTGGCAGAAATTATTAATCCGATGGTGAACCCCATTCTGAACCTTTCCTTGAGTGAGGGGATGGTCCCAGAGGCCTGGAAGCAGGCCATGATCATTCCTTTACTCAAGAAGCCTGGAGCGGATCCTGAGGTTTTGGCCAATTATAGGCCCATCTCTCTCCTGCCCGCTTTTGCTAAGATCGTGGAGAAGCATGTGCATATTGTGCTTTCCAACTTTTTAGAATCCCACAATTTACTACATTCCACTCAATCCGGCTTCCGTACCAACTTAAGCACCGAAACGGCGCTTTTGGAAGTTTCGGAGGCAATTAAGGAGGTACTGGATTCAGGAGGCAAAGCTATGCTTGTTATGCTGGATCTGTCGGCGGCTTTTGACACTGTCCCCCATGAGGGTCTCCTCGCCAGACTTTGAGATCGGTCTGAGGGGGACGGTGCTCAGCTGGTTTAGATCTTTTTTGGCTGGCCGCTGACAAACGGTCTGGGCCTCTCCGTGCTCTGCCATGATGCCGCCATTGGGAGTCGGAGTCCCGCAGGGCTCAGTGTTGAGCCCGACTCTTTTTAACATCTTTATGACCCCTTTGGCGGCACTGGCGGAGTCCTTTGGGGCCCAGATCGTATCCTATGCCGATGATACCCAGCTCCTCTTTACGTGTGGGAAAGGAGCAGAGTTTGACGGAGAGAGTATCCGCGGGTGCCTTGGGGCTGTTTTTAATTGGTTCCAGCTCAACAGCCTCAAGTGCAACTCAGATAAATCTGAGGTACTCTTCTTCGGCTGCCGGTCGGACCCAGACTGGCAGGATTGGTGGCCTGTCAATATGTTTCCTCCAGCAGGCTCCTCCCAGCTGGCCAAGAATCTGGGGATCAAGATCGACAACGGCCTGACGTTGAGATCACAGATCTTGGGCCTAACTGGTACATGCTTTGGACTGCTCAGGATGCTCCGCAAGTTTCTCCCTCTTCTTCCTGAAGATCACAGGAAGATCACGGTTCAGGCCTTAATTGGCTCGAGATTGGACTATTCTAATGTCCTCTATCTGGGCTTGCCGGAGAATCTCTTGCAGCGGCTGCAGGTCGTCCAGAATTCGGCAGCACAGGCCATTTTTGGCCTCTATGGGCGAGCCAGGACCTCAGGCCTTCTGCAGTCACTGCATTGGCTGCCTATCCGGAAGCGGATAGTTTTTAAGGCTTTGACCCTGGCCCATAAGGCTCTTCACGCTTCAGGAGCGAAATATCTCCAAAAGAGGCTAGCCTTTTACCGCCCTGCTCGCTCCCTGAGATCCGAGTCTCTGTTTCTTGCCGTAGTCCCTCGAGTGAAAAGGGCACGCATTGGGGGCCGGTCTTTCAGGTTGTTGGCGCCACAGCTTTGGAATACTCTGCCCGTGGCACTGCGCAGCACCTCCAATCTATTGGCTTTCAGGAAGGGCCTCAAAACTTGGCTTTTTGCTCAGTAGATACATACTTTTCTCTTGATTTCTGGTTTCTTCTTTTTTTTCTTGTTATGTTTTCTGCTACAGGTTGTACACTAAAGCGCCAAGACACTCCCAGGAGTAGCCGAGCGCTATAAAAGACAAATATAATATAACATAACATAACATAACATGACATATACTCTACCATATCCTTTTGCCACCAACGGGCTGGGAAGCCCCTTCCTGCTCCAGTTCGTGCTCACTCAACTAGAGCGGTGTCTACTTCTGCTGCCCTTTTTGCGGGGGTACCCCTGAGGCAGATCTGCAGAGCTGCTACTTGGTCGAGCAGCCATACTTTTACAAAGCACTTCTGCCTGCAATCAACAGATGCCGCGGATGCGGCAGTGGGTCAAGCGGTGCTGCAGAATCTTTTCCAATAAAGGTGAGCCTCTGTTGGTACCCGCCTCCAGTCATAAAGGTTTTTTCTAATAATATTTTGGTATTTATTGCATATTGACTGATATGTTTACCTTACTTGCTTTGGTATATCACCTTTATGACTTATATGATGATTTACTGTTTTCTACTCTCATTCAAGCATGTGAATCTATGAAAGACACCCCTAATACTGGAGAAGAACAAAAGTTACTTACCTGTAAACTGTGGTTCTCCAGTATTGGTGTCTTTCATAGATTCACATGCGATCCTCCCCTCAGAGGCTCTCTTCTCCTCAGGCACTTTTACTTACTTTGTGCTACGAAAATCTGAGGACTTGGGCTTCTGAGGAGAAGGTTCTAGAGGAGGCTACAGCCTGATTGGCTGGAATGTGAACCAACACATAATGACACTAATATGCTACTAAAGTGAGTTCTCCCTTAGGCTTTTCAATGGGCCTATTATGTTCTATGGTACTTTAAAAATTTACATTTTTATTACATTATATGTATGTATATTTTTATTTATGATATTTTTCATGTATACATGCATATGTTACTGCTATTTTATGTACCGTGGGACTCCCACTTCGACGACGGGGAATATTCAAGCATGTGAATCTATGAAAGACACCAATACTGGAGAACCACAGTTTACAGGTAAGTAACTTTTGTTCTTATCCAGTATTGGTCGAAAAAGGATCTGGACCCTTGGATAGTGAGGCTATGCTGGAGCACCGAAATGCTGAGGTTACCTAGCCCAGGGGCTGCGGCTGCATAGGTCTAAAAAGACGTCGGGAATCCTCGTTGCAGTCTATGGAGCCTGAAAGAAGAAGTTGCTGGCAGCGACCAGTGAAGAGATTCGGAGGGATCCAAGCCTGGATCGATGATGGAGGATACCTGTAAGCAGAGGGGACCAAGTTCTGAATCACTAGCCAGTGATTAGATGGGCACCAGGATGGCACCGGATGGAGTCACCTCGACCAGGTGAGTGGGCGACGCTGGGCTCTGCAGTCTCACGGACCAGGAGGCGTTGTCGGCGACCAGGATGGAGGGGCGAGCTGTCCCACGAAGGTGTCTGCTGTCGACGTCGCTGGACCCAGGATTGGGGCAACAAGTCTTGGCAAATGCAAGCCCACGTGGTGGACTTAAAATGGCGTCTGGAGTGGACCAGGAGGGTCCGGGGTGCTCCTCGGTTGGAGGGGAGCAAGGGCCAGTCTGGAGCAACCAGACCAGCGGTGTTGTCGTCGTTGGGCGTCGTCAAGAGGGCCACAAGCCAGCAGGCAAGTAGCCGGACAACGCGGTGAGCAGCAAAGAGCAGAAGGGCCCCACGCAGATCTGGTGGATGCTGGGGGGGCTGGACTTCGGTGCTGGAGCTGCTCAGGGTCAGGGCTTCTCGAACCCCAAAGCACTCACTCGAGGATCCCTCGGCGGTCGTGCTGGATAAGCGTTGTGCAGTTCTGAAGATGGCCGGTCCCTCGAGGTCTCGTCACACCCACGGATCTCAGCTGGGCTGATGATGTAGGTAGAGGTCAGAGGTGCCAGGGAAGCCGGGTCTCGTCGTGCTGGTCGGTCGGATTCCGGAGGAAGGACATGCAGCAACCGCAGTGTTCTTAGATGGTGCCTGCGGGTGCAGGGTGACTACTCCTTAGTCACAAGGGAGAAATCTTGAGAAGAAGTCTTGAGTTCCTTTCGTAGAAAGTAGTTTCAGGATTCAAAGATGATCTCATTTGGAAGGGGGCCCGCTCCTATCTTTATACTAGGAAAAGGGGCTGGCACGCGACTAGGTCCTGCCCATGGGTGGGACCAGGAAGGGGGGTTGTTACACCCCTCTCCCATGCCGGACTTTCCCCAGGTCAGGGGCCGGTGTGCCCCTGGAACTGGTTCTAGCCGGCCTATGCATAATGAGCACCGGGGTGCCACTTGCAGTCACCTTCCTCTAAAGCCCTGCCTACCCAGGATACACAAAACCCTGTCTGGGATGGTGCTAGCACTGCCCCTGACAGGAAACCCTTTGTCCAACCCTCCCTCGCTGGAAGTACTCCCAGCAGCAGGAGGTCAGACTTGTGTCTGTGGTGGCAGCATCCATTTTGTGATGCTGAGGCTTGAGTTAACTTTAACCGGGGTTCACAGTTACATACATGTCATGTCCCTCTAGAAGGGTGGAATGCTAACCCCGTCGCCAGAATTGGCGAGGGGTTAGTATTCCAATTCGTATGACACCTTACTCGACATGTTTTGATAAAGCGATACCAGAGTTGGCATATAACCGCGAGGATTATAATGCACTTAAGAGTATATGGTATGCGTTATCATGGAACAGCTATTAGGACTTGGTTCCGCAAGCTGCAAACGGGCTCAGCTCATGCCAGAGCAACATCTCACATGATTCCAAGCACTCTGCCTTCAGGATTGTCAAGGCCTGCCATAGGAGTGACTGATAGGAATCTATGTGTCCATTTTAGGGTTAGATATAGGTATACTATATCTAAAGCAAAGGGTGAGTACACCACCTTGCCCCAGCTGTCGTGCAGCCAGTTGTGTCCGATTTAGATGGCCAGCCAGGGGTGGCATAATACATGCTGCAGCCCCTGGTAGGCCCTGGGTACACCTATGCCCTGAGTTACAGGGTCTGATAAGGTGGCCCAGTACCAATTGGTAAATGCACCTAAGGTACACGTGTCAATTTAGTGAGAGAACAGCTAGGCTGTGGGTCTGATTAGCAGGCCCACAGCCAGGGAAATCGTAAACCAGTGAAGCAAAAAGCATAAATCTGGGGTGATCATAGCATTGCAGACCCTACTCTCCTACAGTGTCTTTTATAGATTCACATGCAACCCTCCCGCCTCCCCTGGAAGGACTCAACTTATTCTCTCAGTGGTACGACTACTTCGCTTTGTGCGTACAAAAATCTGAGGGACTGATGCTCCTTCCAGGAAGGTTCTACAGGGAGGTGACAGCTGATTGGCTCTCTTCTAGAGTTTGGTCCTTTTTACAAAAGGACATGGATATGTTACTAATGTAAGGCCTGTAGGCCTATTTCTCTATATGTCTATAGGACATTACTTTATTTATGTACCGGGGACTCCCATCCCGACTGCTGGGAATGATTCAGGCATGTGAATCTATGAAAGACACCAATACTGGATAACTGCAGTTACAGGTAATTAACGCATTTCTTCTCATTTGCCTGCAGGTTGTTGATGGGCTTGCTATTCTATTGAGTGCTTATGACTATTGATGAGGATCCCCTGGAAAAGGATAAGTTACTTACCTGTAATCCTAGTTCTCTTCCAGAGGTATCCTCATCAAAGTCATAAGCAACCCACCCGCCTCCCCAGGTAAATGAGATTTGTTTCTGAAGTGTTAAAGGATCTCTTTGTGCCCGGACTTTCAGGGTTATGCAAAGAACAACAGACCTAACTCTCACCCCTGAGGCATGATGGGAAGCCAGGGGTCATGGCTGCCTTAAAGGCACGGTTCCAGTTTTTGTTAAATGGTTTCATTTTCTATGCTATTGGTTTACAATGCAGCCTGTAAGCTAACAATGTCTACTTTGTCAGTTTTACTATTTATGCGCTTTACTCATTAAAAAACAGAGTTCAAGTGCTACTTGCCCTCTTGTGTTTTTATGTATTGGCAAATAGTCTTTTTGTGTAATTACATTGTTTAGCCTCCTATTGGGAGCTACATTGGTATGAGAAAAAATGATTTTTAATATTATTTTCGGGGTCCCACTCATGGGCGGGAATATTCAGTGCTCATGACTTTGATGAGGATACCCCTGGAAGAGAACTAGGATTACAGGTAAGTAACTTATCCTTGTGGCTGATCTTTTATGGTGACCACAGCCAGCAATTGAAAAGAAATAAAGACTTATCCAGCTTTGCTAATTGTGTTTTTTCACCCTTGTGCTAAACGTATACATGGCAATTGTGGACTAGTTGGGTGGTGTCCGCTATTGTGTGTCCTCTCTGTCAAGCAATGTTTTGCCATAACATTTGATTTTTTTATTTTTTTTTTGCAGATAAATGCTGCCACCCAGTGTGATCCTGAAGAGGTTATTGTCCTGTCTGACTCTGATTAAAGCTTGCACTAAAGCGGAGTGCTCCACTCAATAGTGTTAATGAATTGTATTTTTGATTTTTTTTTTTGTAAATTTTTTGGGGGACTGTGGGGTTAATTGAAACATAGGATTTTGGCTGGATTTTCACTGGCTTACAGATGAGGTGAATAAACAGTTGAAATCCGACCCATCACCGGACCAGCGATTAGAGCTCTAGCATCTAGAACATGGGAAATCCAATGCTTCCTCCCATGGATGGGAGATTGAAGGATGCAGAATTTTTTTTTGTTGATTTTTTTTCGCTGGAGAACTTTCATTGGTTTTTAAGGACGAGTGTGCTGACCAAAAAGGTGGATTCCTGGTCTTCGTCAAGCTGTCCCAGTTACTCCAGGATGAGTGTCAGGGGTATGCGAGTGAATCAAAAATCTGTCCCTCAATGAACGTCACACTCGCTTTCTGCAATTCAAGGGTCTTAAGACTCAGGGTTTTGGGAATGGATGAATTTCTTCTCTTCCCGGGGCTTGGTGCTTGCACTTTGCCAGTCAAACTTTTCTGCTGAGCTTTTTTCTAATGACCTCTAAATAAACTTGTTTCCTAATCTTAGTATTAAGGAGGACTTGTTGAGTTATTGTGTCACTGATCAAAGCATTGCTAGAGTAATTGCTTTTCTTAATTTTTATATACAATGTCCTATCAATAAATGGCACTTGACAGTTATTGGTCTTTTGAGCCTGTATACAAAAATCCTATGTGGGGTTTTAATATCTAGGGCAGAGTTTTGATCCTTTGCCTCTCCTTGTTACTCACACACATTGCCCTGCCCACCACTGACTCCACAATTGCATGTTTCATGTTTTATGGATTCCCTCCTAAAAAAAAATGACTGAGCTTCTTCTGGCCATTGTTAGAGATTTCTTGATGCTATGCACTACTCTTCTTGCCTTACTCCTCTTGATCCCAGTTTATTGTAGTATAGGCTACATATGACTTGCAGTCTGCAACAACAAACCTTCTCTTTATAACCCTCTGAGATGAACCTCACTTTACCATAGAGAGCAGCTTCCGAAAGGAAGTCAAATCCTTGCTAAAGGAACAGGCTGTGGAGGAGGTCCTTCATCAAAGAGGAATAAGGGTTCTCTGCCATGGCAATCCTCCTCAAATCGCACTGAATTGTCCTGCCCACTTGTGAGATCCAAGAGCACCGTACAAAAAATACATGTGCATATATATACTGCAGCTCAATGCTTTCTTTTTATAATAAAGTGCTCTTAACTATAGAAAAATCTGTGTTCGTGGTATGTGTGGCAACAGCTATATCTTGGGCACAAGGCTCTGCCAGATTCCCCCTGGAGCGATGGGTGGGTATCGGATTTGACCGTATTTACATAGGCACTGTCGTCAGTTGAGGGCTGCTGGTCTTGGGAGCAGGTAGAACCTCCTCTTCTTCCTTCGATTCGGATGCGCTGGAGTAGATGGCCTCTGGGCTTGGTGTGGCGGAATCCTGGAAAGGCCAGCGTCCTCTGTTTACTCTGCGCCAAAAGGGTCTTGTTCGTTGAAGAGGTTGGGGGCATTAGCGGTGTACTGCTGGTGCATCTTTGCTGTGATCTTTAAACCCCTCCCTTCAGTACCGAAAGGCTTTCTTCAAACGGAAGGCACAGCAAGATTCACACGAGACGTTGTGGTCCAGAGAGAGGCAGAAGTTACAAACGCTGTGATGCTCTGGCCATGGGTACCTCACATGGCAAGGGTGGGGGGCAGTAGCGGAAGGGTGTAAATTACATCACTTTATAAAGCTCCACATTCTCTGGTGTTGAAGGGCAGTGAAAAGGATGTGCGACCCGACTGGTGCTGGCAGCATTTGTGCTCAGGAATCGGTCACTAGGTGTTGGTCTCAGATGGTGTCTACTAAAGAAAATGCAGTAAATTAACTCGTTCTTTTGATGGTATGAGAACGAATTTTATGGCAAAAGGCCCGGAGGCCAATATTATGCATATTCCTTTTATTGCTTCCCACACGGCAGCAACACAAGCTTAGAATTGGAACTAAAGCAACAATCTAGAACACTGAACATGCATAATAGCTAAACTCCATCAGCTATCTTCCTCTTTTGTTGCTGCTCACACAAGAGATAAGTACTGTGTGTATTGGGTGGTCATTAAGATTGGAAGAGGAAAATGTTAATTTAAGTGAAAGATTTGAATTATTGTTTTAAAGACTAGTGAATGTGTTTTTGACTAAGTGGTGAAAGAAAGTTTAAAGAGTGATTCTTTATTTTAAATTAGATCAATGTGGTGTTCTTGCTACGTTTAAAAGGATATTTCTAGAAGAATTATAGCGACATAATAAATATTTTGAGATTTCCTTTGAATTAGACTGTAATCATGTTAGCGCGTTAAGTTAAATAAGGTTTTTAAAAATACCGTTAAGAGGACAAGCGTTTCAGTCGGCAATCGCGTGAGGTTCTAGAAGCCTTAGTTCATGAGCGGGCGTAGGGGAAGGCTCGGGCATGAAGGTTTATTTCGTGGAAAGGCGCGAGAGTCAGTCAGGGATATGCTCGTGCGAGGGAGAGAAGCGTTAAGTCAACGCATTGCGGCTTGAATTGAGTCGTGCGGTGGCCATTTTGAGAGATTGGGACAAGTAGTAGAAATAGGTTTGTGATATGGACGGCCATATTTTGGGAATGAGAGAGTGACCGCTCTGACGAGATTCGGAAATTGTCGGTATAGTCGGGTGTTTTTGTCGGGAGATTATTGATTAACGTGAAGGCGATTGTTGAAGAGAGAAGTGTCAATATTTATAGTTGTTTATTAGGAGAAATAAGGAGAAAAGGAAAATGGATCAGAATGAGGCTTCAGGTTTGGAAAAGAGATTTAAACAATATATGGATAATATGTTTGGTGAGATCAATGTCCATTGATAAAAAAGAGTTCAGTGGAGAAGTCTTTAGAGAAGAATAAAAGAAATGATCCTTGTGAAGAGGAGGTTTATTGGTCAGTTGAGGAAGTTGATGTTGTGGCAGGAGGTTCAGGGAAAGGTGTGAAGAAGACGCAGAGGAGAAAAAATGTTGAACCTCAAAATAAAAGAGAAGGAAATGAACGTAAGGTTCATGAGGAGGGTAAGGCTATTAAGGCCAAGGAGGACGCTATAAAGGCGAAGAAAAGGGGCCACAGTGTGGTAATATGCGATTCATCATCTACTAACGGGGGTGTTGAAATCTCGTGTTCATCTAGTTTTGATGACACAGATGATGAAGAAAGTACTAGAAAGAAAAGGAAATATGAGGGAAAAAAGGTTAAAATGGAATCGGAGGAATTTTTAGACCCACAAGGGAAAGAAATGTTTGACCCTAATCTGATTCAACATCCGTTATCACCCCAGTGGATGCCTGCTGCACATGTTGCAAAATATATAGCTTATTGAATTCGCAGAGAAATCCCTTAGGATGTAAGAACGCGCCTTAGGTCCGAGTGCCAAAGACCTATTTTGGATAATAAGGTCGCATTTACAACTGAGTTAGATCAGAAAATGTTGAAGTTTTTAAATAAATCGGGACGTGCTCCAAGGAGAGGCTTAGATAAGGGCCTCAAAGGATGTCAAGACAGACGCTTAGACGTTTGCGGGCCTCTTACTAAATTGTTCGATATATATGAAGAGGCACATTCAAGTAATTCAAATATTGATGTTGCAGAAATGTGCCAGTGGGTGCAAAAGGCAGTCTGTCTTTTGGGAAATACCAATGCAGCATTGTGTATGGAGAGGAGGAAAAGTATATTAATGAAAATTGATCCAAAATTAGCGGATATGGCCTCCAAAGAATTTGGGGAAAGGAGTGAGGGAATGCTATTCGGAGATGAATTTGTAAGATATTTGGTAAAATATGTTGGGACTTTCAATTCCTTTCAAAAAGTACAAAAGGATATTAGGAACGTTTTTGAGTCGGCCGGGAGAATGTCGTTTTCCCGGCCGAGTTCATGGAATTACCCGAGGTTCCTTTTCCACAGGATACAGGCCCTACAACTATGGTTATGGATTTAATACCATATCTGAGCAGGGAAGCTTTTTCCCTCCGAGATCGAGGTCGCGAGGAATGCGATCAGAAAGAAGAGGAAGAGGTACAGGTAAGATTAAAACTAGACCCTTTTTCTACCCAAGTAAAGTTGGACGGCAGACTAGCCCATTTTGTTTCACGGTGGAAAGAGATAACTCAAGATTAGGGCTCCCGGTTTAATGGTATTTATTTTTTTACCATTTCCGTCTGTATTTATCCATATTTATTTTTTTGGCATTTTTTCTGTATTTATCCACATTTATTTTTGCCACAAGCAAACGACTACGCTACAGCTAGTATTTTTGGACATTTATTTAAATTGACGATTTTATTAGTTTTCTAGTACAATATAATATATATTGTACTAGAAAATAAATAACAAGCATTGGCATAGCCAATAGGTCTCGCCTTTGGGAACTTATAAGTATTTAGTTATGCAGCACAATATCCTTGGTGCAACAACATCAACTGTTGCATGGACAAACACTTATAAGGTCCCAAAGGCGAGGCCTATTGGCTATGCCAATGCTTGTTAAGGTTTATGGTTCGATAATGGGGCCACTTTTATGTTGGTGCCAAGATAGGAAGGAAGTGCACGTGAAAGCGGCTCATACATGAATAAATAGGACTGTGCCAGCTCCGGCATCAGGCTACCGTGCTGTGCCAGGCCTCGCTGCCAATTCCTAATTGTAACCGCTACAGCCTGTGATGCCCACAATGCTACAGACCTAGAGTACTAGCAGGCTAAGGGGTCCCTGCTCTCAGCAGCAGCGGTCCCTCCATTTAGTTAGTGCAGGCTGTGATGCCAACTTAAAAGGGGCTCCAAATCAGAGACAAAAATACAATTAAAACCAATACAAAGTTGTCGGGGTACCTATTGCATGGACTGGGCAGTCAGGTAAGCAGTGTAACCAGGTCCACTATAGACATTTGGGTACTTCAGAGGGAACCAGGCAGCCAGGGGCTCCTCTGGAGAGTTCAGTTACTGGAATGGCACGGGTGCCTATGAGATGGGATGTGTGGCCAGACCCAGTGCAGTGTAGTACTCTGAGACAGCCAGTAGTGTCATGTGGCAGTCTCTCTGTCTATTCTCATGGAACCCTGTCTCACCTATTGAATGTATGAAGGATAATTTCAAATAATAAAGCGCTATTATGCTTGTGTGCCAATTCTCTATGCAGCATGGCAATTGCGTTCATCAAAAAATGTTTTCCCCAAAAAACCCTGAACGCGAACATGCCCCAGAGCAAACATAAATAAATAGTGTTTTCTATCAAACTGTTTAAAAGATTGAGACACAAACTGATTCAGAAGAAAAATTATTGTGTTGCGGGTCTCGCTATTAGAATATCAAAACCACAAAGGCAGTCACTATGGAAATCGCTGAGAAACAATTGTTCTAAAGGGCATTTGTAATTTAGCTGTACCTGGAAACTTGCACTCGTTTTTTATTTTTTATTTTAATTTGAGAACACCCTATGCATAGATCCATCCATCTCTGGCACGTTTCCTTTTTTGGTACTGTCTCGTGTAATACAAACATTTTTCTGTCACACTTTGCTCGTGTTTAATTTAAAAGTGCTTTTGGCACTTGATGGGCACTTGTAAACATACATTTATTTATCCTCAAGAGTTCTCATCTTTTGAAATAGCTTTCCATGCAGAATGGATGCACAAGCCTTTGCACAGTCAGTAGGAACTATTGGACTAGAAACAAAAGAAATCTGGGGTGTTTTCGCTCCTTCCTGGCACCAAAATTTCTGAGGGACTGTCGCTCATTCACAACTGGAAACACTTACAATTCAGATTAAATAGCTTTCTCAGCATTTTTGTTGCAGCCTTCGCGTTTATTGGTCCTCCAAATTCTCCATGGACCGCATCCACCACAAAGCACATGACATGTTTAATTGTAGCATAGTTTCTTACGGAGAAGACTAAGGTGTTTAATGCATGTCTCTGCCACATTTTAATTAGCCATAAGGACTCCTTTCTTCTAAATTGCTCTTCTGGTTTTTGGTACTGAACCCTGCACTAGGTTATCTTAGCCTGTGGCAAAGACATTTTAACTCGTCAACATTGGCTTTTTCACTTTGGAAGAGAGACCATTTTTGTGGCATTGCAGCAACCTTAGTCCAGCCTGCCTTTCACACCTCATTTACGGTGATGGGAGGGGAGGGGCAGGAGCAAATCACAAGCCCTGCAGCCAGCGGCGCAACTAGAGCCACATTTAGTGGGGGGTGGGGAGCTGGGAAAACATTTCGGGGGGGGGGATGGGGACTCTCCCAGCAATACTTAGATTGGAGAGACAGAGGCTCTAGAAGTGGTGACAAAACAACAGAGCCTCATTAGCAAGTTAGAGGTCTTTTAAAGAAATGTGAAGTACTCTGTTTCTGCTGTGCCTGGGAAGCTGACTCAGCCCAGGCAACCACACACGGGGGAGGCGGCCCTGTCTGCAGCTGAGGGACTTGGCAAGTGACCTCGGCTGGAGCACGGCAGCACGCACAATTTACTCGTATTTAACTGCATCTACGTATAAATACAGACAAAGGAAAAATAGTGTTCGAGGCATGTGGGCTGCTGAATTCATATCTGTGCATAGATCGCCGCCTGGTGTTGGGTCCGGATGATTGCACATTGTTGTCCTGGAAGAGTCTTCGAAGTATCACGATATAGGTGGCTCCTCCCCTGGACTACAGTGCGCATGGGCATCGCCTCCATCCCCAGATTGGTTTTTTCCGCCATTGGGTTCGGATGTGTTTCGGTTCCCTCTGTCGGAATCGATAGTTGTTTAACTTTCTAACTTGAGACCAAATGGTCTTTAGGCTTGGCGTCTGTATTGTTTTCGTTCGGGTTTGTCTTGTTTCTCAGCTCCGAACGCTTCCTTCCCCTCGGCGTGCTGTCGGCGCGGACGGGCCTACTCGACGCTCCAGACTACTGAACATGGAACGAACTCCGTTCAAGAGGTGCCCGGTGTGCACCTCCAAGTATTCACACCTCGACGTGCACCCTGTGTGCAACAAATGTTTGTCGCCGGACCATGATGAGGCCAGGTGTATGGCCTGCTCAAAGTTCCGGTGTAAGAAGACCCTCAAGCATCGTCGGGCCGCTCGACTCCAGGCCCAGTTGTCGGCACCCCCGGCGCCCCCGCCGGACAACATCTTCGAAGAATTTGTTGAAGACGACAATGTCTTTCAAGTTTCGGACTTTAGCCTTGCGTCGGAGGGAGATGACTACGACGCGGGAGACGAAGAGTTTGATGAAGCCGGCGACGAGGTAGGGGACGACGATGGGGCCATTGCCACCGTGGGGGATAGCTCGGAGGAAGAGCATCCTCAAACTGACTCAGGGGTCAACCCCCAACATACGGCCCAGGTCGAGGGATCGCCTTCGGGCCTTACCCAAGACCTCGTTACTAGTCCAGCAGCCCCGCCTCTTGGCCCGGCCACGGACATTTCTGATGCGCCACTCCCGTTGAAGAAAACGAAAGTGAAGCCATCGGGATCCACGCCAACGGTTTCGAAACCGAAACTGAAAGCTCCACTGGTGGGACAGAAGGCTCTAGAGGCGTCAGCGTCTAAAAAATTCAAAATGGCCGACTTGAAGAGCCGCGCCAAGATGGCCGACCCGAGGGCCTCGGGGTCGACGCCGAAGGCAAAGGCGGCCGACGCGGCCGCGTCGGCGCCGAAGATGGTCGAGGTCGATGACCCATAGAAAGCTTCGAAGAAGCGTCAAGGCGATTCCAAAGCTCTGGCTGCGCCGGCTCCGGCCGTCGGGGCCAAGGATGGCACTGTGTCGGCTCTGGAAACGGTGCCTCTGGCCGACCCGATTCCCAAATCGGGGAAATCGCTCGAGCCGGTCAAGCCTTCTCCAGCCTTAGCAAAGAAGGTCGCGGAGTCCCTGCATCGGATTCGGAAGGACGCTGTGGTTCCCGAACCGGAGGTCATGGTGCCGAAGCCCGCATCGAAGCCGGCAAAGGCGCAAACGCCTATCCGCTTCACCCTGCCGCCAAAGTCGACGCCGAAGGCTTTCGCTCCAAAGCATGGGGCGGATGTGCCCTCGAAGGGGGTGTCGACGCCCAAAGCGTCATTGGTGGTGTCGAAGCTTCGACTCCAGCCACTCGCGGAGGAAGAGCGTCGAGAGGTCATCATCGACGCCAATACTGGGAAACTGTCTCTCCTCAAGAGGAAAATCACCACGGAGCCGGTGTTGGAACATTTTCGGATTCCTCTCAAGAACAAGAAGGACTCGGCGGGTACTTCGGCCCCTATGGAGCCTTCGTCTCCCAAAGACTTAGAACGTTCTCCAACGCGTTCCAACGCGGGGGATGGTGACGATGAGGAGGAGGTCGAGTACAACTATCCAGCGTACTCGGATCCGGAGGAGGAACATGAACCTTGGTCGGCCGGAGGCGACCCAGAGGACCCGCAGTCGGGTCAGGAACCGCAGCTCTTTGCGGCAAAAACCTCACCGACGGAGGACTCTGCAGCCTTCAACGCTTTGATTGAGAGGGCTGCAGCTAATCATGATGTTGAGCTGCATTCAGATCCTGTGGATTTCTTGTTTGACACTTTCTCGGTGGCAGAGAAGTCAGTCAAGACATTGCCAATGCTCAAAGGAGTGCTAAAGCATGCGCCGGAGGTCTTCAAGGAGCCCACTCGGGCACGTGTCATCAATCCTCGAATTGACAAAAAATATAAGGCAGCGCCCTCGGATCCAACATACATCAAGGGACACTTGCCACTAGACTCTTTGGTTATATCCAACGCACGCAAGAGGGCGAATTCACAGACCACTGGTGACGCTCCTCCCCCAGACAAAGAGTCGAAAATATTTGAGGCCTCAGGGAAACGGATTGCTGCGCAGGCAGCTAACATTTGGCGCATTTCAAACACGCAGGCCCTACTTGCACGCTACGATAGGGCTCATTATGACACCCTAGAAACACTGTTGCAGCACTTACCTGACCAGTACAAGGAGGCTGGGGGGATGTTAATTCAGGAGGGAAAGCTAATCACTAACGCTTCCATCAAATGTGCGCTAGATGTGGCTGATACAGCCTCCAGGGCGATCAACACTAGTGTGTTGCTAAGAAGACATGCATGGCTTAGGATATCAGGCTTTAAACCAGATATACAGACAACCATACTGAACCAAACAGTTAATCCTGACCACCTGTTTGGCCCCGAGGTGGATGCGACACTTGAAAAAATGAAGAAAGACACAGACACTGCTAAGTCTATGGGGGCCCTCCAATCTCAGCAGTTTCGGGGTGGTTCAACCAGCAGTGACGTCTTGTCACTGCCCCCCGACCACACAACACCGGTCGGGGGGAGACTCCAACAGTTCCTGCCCGCGTGGAAATCCATCACCACGGACAGGTGGGTCAAATCTCTTATCCAGTACGGTTACTGTCTGGAACTTACTTCCACTCCACCAAACATACCTCCAAGAAACCGTCCTATGTCCGGCGAGCACTTGCACTTGTTGCAGCAGGAAGTTCAAGTCATGCTGCAAAAAGGGGCAATAGAGCTCGTCCCACTGCAAGAAAGGGGAACAGGGGTTTACTCCCTGTATTTTCTAATCCTCAAAAAGGACGTATTCCTCAGGCCCATCCTGGACCTCAGGCCCCTCAACTGGTATATTCTCTCGGAGCACTTCCATATGCTCACGTTACAGCAGGTACTCCCTCTGCTTCAACAGGGGGACTTCCTGGCTACGTTGGATCTAAAGGATGCATACTTTCATATCCCCCTGCATCCTTCCCACAGGAAGTATCTCAGATTCACGATTCAAGACCAGCACTACCAGTTCAGGGTTCTGCCGTTCGGGGTCACCACAGCGCCAAGAGTCTTTACAAAGTGCCTGGCGACTGTGGCGGCGCATCTAAGACGCCAGAACGTCCACGTCTATCCTTATCTGGACGACTGGCTCATTCAGGCAAAAACAGAGCAGCAGTGCGCCGACCACGTGTCCCGCACCATTCATCTCCTGCACGATCTGGGATTCTCGCTGAACTATCCAAAATCCCATCTCCAACCCGCCCATATACGGCAGTATCTGGGCGCGACGATAAACACTCTGGCAGCCACTGCGCAGCCAAACTCGGTGAGAATCGCCAGTATCCAAACGCTGATCCAACGATTCAGACCTCAGCACTCGCTTCCAGCGAAGGTGTTCATGCAGTTGGTAGGCATGATGGCCTCCTGCATCTCCATCGTCCCGCACGTGAGAGTACATATGCGTCCGCTTCAGGAGTGCCTGGCACGTCAGTGGACTCAGGCTCATGGGCAACTGACAGACCTAGTGTTGGTGAGCGGTCGGGCGTACAACTCTCTGCATTGGTGGAATCCACAAAACCTTTGCAAGGGCCGATCGTTCCAGGAGCCTGTGCCACAGATTATCCTGACAACGGACGCTTCTCTCCAGGGATGGGGAGCGCATGTACTCTATTACACGGTGCAGGGACTATGGACACTACAGCAGAGGAAGATGCGCATCAACGTTTTGGAACTGATGGCAATCTTCATGGCCTTGAAGGCATTCAAAGTACATCTGTGCAACAAGGTCGTGTTGATCCGGACGGACAACATGACGGCCATGTACTACATTCAGAAACAGGGGGGCACACACTCTCCGCAGCTGTCTCATCTGGCTCAGAGCATGTGGAAGTGGGCCATTCAGAGGAACATCTTCCTCATGGCGGAGCATCTCCCGGGCAAAGACAACCAGATGGCGGACCTGCTCAGCAGGCACAGCCACCAAATGCACGAGTGGGAGATACATCCATCAGTACTCCAACCGTACTTCCAAAAGTGGGGTCATCCAGAGATAGACCTGTTCGCCACAAAGGAGAACGCAAAATGCCAAAGCTTCGCCGCCAGGTTCCCACACCCGCAATCGCAGGGCAATGCGATGTGGATGAACTGGTCAGGCAGATTTGCGTACGCTTTTCCCCCAGCACCTCTGATACCGCTGGTGGCACGCAAACTCAGGCAGCACTCGATGACTCTCAACCTGGTTGCTCCAACGTGGGCTCGCCAACCATGGTACACCACGTTTCTGGAACTCTCCGTGGTACCGCATCAAAGGCTTCATCTCACTCCCAGCCTTCTGACGCAGAACCATGGCGACTATCAGCACCCAGATCCGCAACAGCTCAACCTGGCGATCTGGCTCCTGAAGTCCTAGAGTTTGGCTACCTCAATCTTCCCCCCGATTGCATGGACATCATTCGGGAGGCAAGGAAGCCCACTACTCGAGCCTGTTATGCGGCTAAATGGAAGCGGTTTGTCATTTATTGTGCAAACCACAACATGGACCCGCTGGATGCTTCCCTTCAGAACATCATTTGTTACCTGTTCCACCTGTACCAATGCAATTTGGCGTATTCTTCCATCCGCATTCACTTGTCTGCAATGGCAGCATACCTCCAGAATAGGCAACACCTATCACTTTTTAAGGTCCCTGCTATCAAGGCTTTTCTGGAAGGACTCAAGTCATTCCACCACGGACACATCCAGCTCCGGAATGGAACCTCAATGTGGTTCTTACAAGGCTGATGGGTCCTCCCTTTGAGCCACTGCACTCTTGTGAGCTTCAGTTTCTGACTTGGAAGGTTGCTTTCTTAGTAGCAATTACATCGCTACGGAGGGTTAGCGAGTTGCAGGCGCTCACCATCCAGGAACCTTTCTTCCAAGTACACGCTAACAGGGTGGTGCTCCGCACTAACCCTAAATTCTTACCCAAGGTTGTATCTCAATTCCACATAAACCAGACAATTGAGTTGCCATTGTTTTTTCAAAACCCAGAGTCACTGGCGGAGCGGATGCTCCACACCCTTGATGTTAAAAGAGCCCTGATGTACTACATTGACAGGACAAAAGATTTTCGTAAGACCAAGCAACTTTTCGTTGCATTTGCCTCACACCACAAGGGAAACGCTATCTCCAAGGCTGGGATCGCTAGGTGGATCGTGAAATGCATTCAGATCTGTTACGCTAAAGCTAAACGCACTCTCACAATTCCACCAAGAGCCCACTCCACCAGAAAGTTGGGGGCCTCTATGGCTTTCCTAGGTAACATTCCCTTAGAAGATATTTGTAGAGCAGCCACATGGTCTACCACACATACTTTCACTAAACATTACTGTGTAGACGTGCACTCTAAACAGCAGGCAGCTGTTGGTCAGGCTGTTCTCAGAACACTTTTTCAAACTGCTGCAGCTGGCACGGGCGGCCGCCGCTAATGGAGGGACTGCTATATATTCTATGCACAGATATGAATTCCGCAGCCCACATGCCTCGAACTGCAAATGCTACTTACCAGTATGCATCTGTTCTTGGCATGTAGGGCTGCTGACATTCATATCGCCCACCCTCCTCCCCGGCGCCTGTAGCAGCTGCAGTATTCATTTACATATATTTATATGCTCTTAGCATGGGCATCACTCACATACTTCACTCCATCTCTGCCAATGGCTAAAAACAATCTGGGGATGGAGGCGATGCCCATGCGCACTGTAGTCCAGGGGAGGAGCCACCTATCTCGTGATACTTCGAAGACTCTTCCAGGACAACAATGTGCAATCATCCGGACCCAACACTAGGCGGCGATCTATGCACAGATATGAATGTCAGCAGCCCTACATGCCAAGAACAGATGCATACTGGTAAGTAGCAATTGCATTTCCGTCTGTATTTATGCGTAAATATCAGTTTAAACGGCAAACCGGGAGCCCTACTCAAGATCAATGGGTTTTGCAAACAGTAACAGGTTACAATATAGATTTCAAGGAGAGTCCAGTTCAAAGAAGGGAGCCAAGGATGTTAAGGTTTATAAAAGAACAGGAGATGTTGGTGACACATGAGGCAAAAGCATTAGAAGAGAAAGATGCAATAGAGGTTGCAAGAAATGTGAAAGCAAGTTTTGTGAGCAATATTTTTCTAGTGGAGAAAAAGGACAAAAAGATGAGGCCGGTTATAAATCAGAGAGCTAAACGATTGGGTTTGTTACAATCATTTCAATATGGAGGGAATTCATCTATTGAGGGATGTGTTTAGGAAAGGAGATTGGATGACAAGGTTAGATCTGAAAGAAGCATATCTTACAATATCAGTTTGTGTAGAACAAAGGGTTTTTCTCCAGTTCAGGTGGAAGGGAAGACGTTGGAGGTTCAAGAGCCTTCCTTTCGATCTGACTTCAGCACCTTGGTGTTTTACAAAGGTGATGAGGCCTATTGTAGCTTGGCTGAGGTCAAGGGGTATTCGGTTGATAGTATATCTGGATGACATATTAATTATGGCAGAGGAGAAGGTCATGGCAGAGCAACAGACAGATTTTGCAATAAAAGTGATAGAGGATTTGGGATTTGTTGTGAAAAGGGATAAATCGGGTGTAATTCCAGTTCAAGCGATTCAATTTTTAGGTTTTCAGATTTCGACCTTGGAATGTGTGTTGAGATTGCCCATGGACAAAGTGAGGAAGATTCGGAAGGAAGTGAGGAGAGTAAAAGAGGCAATTGGATAACTTTGAGACAACGTGCAAGACTGTAAGGGCTGTTATAGGCGCCAATACAGGCAATTTTTCCGGCTCCACTGCATTACAGAGCGTTGCAGAGATTGAAGGAGTATCATTTGGGAGCGAGGTATTCCCAGAAGGTGAAGATGAACAGAGAGATTCAGGAGGGGTTGGAGTGGTGGCTGATGAATTTGGAGGCTTAGAATGTGAGAGCCATTTTTGGGGAGAGTCCGGAAATGGTAATAGTCGGATGCAAGTTTGGTAGGATGGGGAGCGAGATGTGGCGCAGTGTCAACAGGAGGTCTTTGGTCTATGTAGGAGAAAGGAATGCACATAAATTGTCTGGAGCTGTTAGCAGGTTCGTTTGCGATCAAGAGTTTTGTGAAGGATCAGGTGAAATGTTTACTTTTAAAAATGGACAACATTTCTGCAGTCCGTTATGTCAACAAATTGGGGGGTCCTCGGTCGAAGGGTCTAGCGGAATTGTCAAAGGATTTTTGGAGGTTTTGTATGGAGAGAAATATTATGGTACAAGCGCAATATATTCCAGGGAAGAGCAATGTGTAAGCAGACTGGAGTTCAAAGTATGTGGTGGATGTGAGCAACTGGAGGTTGAACAGGGAAGTTTTTCAGAGGTTACAGGAGAAGTGGGGCCCTATTCAGGTGCATTTGTTTGTGGATCGGTTGAATACTCAGTTGAAGGAGTTTTTCAGTTGGAAACCAGATCCAGAGGTGAAGGGGATAGATGCTTTTTTACAGGAGTGGAACATGGGGAGGATGTATGCTTTTTCCCCGTTCTCTGATTCAGAGGGTGTTGTTGAAGGTGAGGAAAGAGAGGTCAGAGATGGTATTAATAGTGCCTTTTTGGCAGACACAGGTATGGTTTCCAGATTTGATGAACATCCTCTGTTGATCCCGGATTTTCAGGAGGTGTTGTTGGATGTTCAAGGGAATGTTCACAATCTGGTGAGAATGAGGCAATTGAGACTTTTGGCATGCGTGATTTCAGGAGAATTTGGCAAATGTCTGGCCTATCGGTAAAAGCTTCAGAATTTATCAACGGTTCATGGGCACCAGGAACAACAAAAGTTTATAGATCTGCAAGGCAAATGTGGTGTGATTGGTGTTATGAAAGGAGTTTGGATCCCATATCAGCCAATGTTGTGGAGATGGTAAATTATTTATCATTTGTCTTTTCAAAAGGATTGATATATAATTCAGTGAATATATCTCGTTCAGCTATTTCAGCGGGACATGCTTTGGTGGAAGGGGTGCCGGTTGGTAAAAAGGGCTCTTAAGAGTATTCGTTTAGAGGTTGGATGTTAACATTTCTTATAAGAAACCTTTTAGGGCGGTTTCAGCGCCTACGTTAGCCAGATGGGTTAAAGAAGTTATGTCGATGTCTGGAATTGATAATGAGTTTCATGGTGCTCATTCAGTTAGAGGTGCTATGGCAAGTAAGGCTTTTATGAAGGGGCCTAGTTTAAGTACTATCTTAAAGGCAGCAGATTGGTCCAATGATAATACTTTTAAAAAGTTATACTTCAAACCTGTGGAAAATGCTGTTCAGAATGTTTTAGATGGGCTTTGAACATGCATAATATTGGCCTCTGGGCCTTTTGCCATAAAATGCAGATTTTCCACAGTTTTGGTGGGTAGAAAGTCATGATTTTTTTAAAAAGGCACGAAGGCTAATATTATCCCTCTTGTGTCTTTGTTAACCCAGCCCTTTTATGGATGGAATGTTTTAATAATCTTGTATGATTGATTTAGGACAGAGCTAATTCGTGCATGGAAGAAGCGAAAAGCAGGATCGAAGAAATCTGGATCTACAGTTTGACGTTTAAGTTTGAGGAAAAGAGTCTTATCTTGGGATTTCACAGCTACCAAAAGAGGAAGATTGGTGACGGAGTTTAGCTATTATGCGTGTTCAGTGTTCTAGACTGTTGCTTTGGTTCTAATTCTAAGCTTGCGGTGCTGCTGTGTGGGAAGCAATAAAAGGAATATGCATAATATTTGCTGCTGTGTGGGAAGCAATAAAAGGAATATGCATAATATTAGCCTCCGTTTTAATAAAATCATGATTTTCTACCCACCAAAACTGTGGAAAATCTGCAGTTTCGCCCACTCGTGCCAGAAAAAAAGTACACATTCGAATAAGATGCCAGAAAAACATTATCTGACATAGTTTCAGTGCCCTTGTGCACTGCCCACAGAGGGAGCAATGGTAGTGCATCTTGTTACTCTAAAGACTTCTTAGATAAAACCTAATTACAAAAATGTGAGCCCAGCAGTAAATGGCAGGTGTATGGTAAGCATGTGAATGTACAGCGTCAGTAATATTTTCTTTTGCTGCATATTACCAAGCTGAGGAATGGCCTATTTTCAATTAAAAAAACAAGCCAGTTGGCAAACTAGTCACTACATTAGTAAAAGTGACCAGAAACATCTTTCACAATTTTTTTTTAATGAAAAAGGACAATGTTAGCATTTAGGCTGCCAAAGCCATGTGAGTCAAAAAAAGTCACATGCCTTTTAAAATGCCTCACCCTTCCTCCAGAGTCCCATCATGCCCCACGGGTGGCAGATCAGTTCTATTTTTTCTGGTGACTGGATTCTGAAGCACTCTGTTTACCCTTTTTGGCATTTTTATATCCGGAAACATTCTCAAAGATTTTTCAAAGCAGTTTTACTCAATCCCTTTATGGACTAGGAGCGTGTTTTTTTCTGGAACAATTTTGTCCACCAGCTGGGGATGCTAAAAGTTGATTGAATCTAAAACTTGTAATTAAAAATCTATCATGGGCGCTAGTTAGCGCTAGAAGATATGGTTCCATGCCCAACACTGACTTTAACATTACATAGGCCCTCACTGTGGCATTACTGCGCTCAATATTTTCACGCTGCAAGGTGTAAAATGTATATTGTAAGTATTTTGTGATGTTGTCTTCCAAGGTGCTTAGTGTTGTGCGCAAAAAAAATGTCTGGTCTACCTATAGCCTGAAAAGACTCCTTTACATATCGTATCCATGGCATTTTATTGCCTTGAACCAAGGCCAAACAATCCGATAGGATCAAGCGGTTTAAACCGTTCTCCTCACAAGTCCATAGCTTTCTCCTACACAGTAAGGGGTTGATTGCCACTTGGTCTGCCAAGTAATCAATCCCTAACTCTTTATGCAGGTACCAAGCTGGTGTGCCTTGGGGGCTCGCAGGATCCAGCGCAGAAACTATTTTCCGCCACTTGTAACCTTGTAACCTGTGAGAGGGAACATACCTCCAAATCTCACTGCCATATGAAACTTTTACAATGACTTTGGACTTACACAGTTTTAAAATGACCTCTGGTGCCCATGAGCCCAGTCTACTAGCAAAGCTGGTAATAGCCCCCACAGATTTGTTCAACTTGCTCCGCTTCCCCTCTAAGAGGGCTCTCCATTGTAGGCGGTCGTCAAATAACCCTCCTGGGTAGGGACAGACCAGGACCTTAGCGAGATATGGTGACTAGCTTTAAAGCTTTTCGTACGGAGCCCCCGGGGACCAGGAGCGAATACATAGGATTTAGTAAAATTAACAGATATGTCCAGCCTGTCCATAAAGACGACAAAGCAGTCTATTAAAACGGGGGGCGCTAGGTGGCGCACGAGCGGAATGGCCGCAGTTCTGTGAGGCTCCCACTGTCCGGCTGATTATATTTTAATTATCCTGTAATTATGATCCTCTACTACATCATCGTACACTGCCCGTGAAAGGTTGTCTTGCGGGAATAGCGAATTGCCTGTGCTGCGGCGTACGCTGTACTGGTGACAGCTGAAAGTCTGACTGCGGTGCGACATTGGAGCCTGTGTGAAACGCGGAGCGGGGAGCAACAGTAACTGGAGTGGCGTGGTCCCCACGTGGTTGGAAGCCCGCGCGGAGGGGAGAGATGCTTCACCCGCGCGGCGGGGGATGCAGTGTTGAGAAGATACAACAGCGATTACCCCAGGACTCTCAGCTGTTATACCGCTGCTGCGATAGAACTGGCGCATAAGATTACTGTCCCTGTATTGATGCGGAGAGAAGCACGGGACACGGGTGGCGGCCATTTCGGAATCATCTGAGACCGGCCTGGGACCCAGAGCAGATAGAGGTGGCGGCGAGACACATCAGGCAAGGAGGAGGAGGTGGGACTGCGGGACATTGCCTCCCATGCTGCGGAGCGAGAGGGCCCTATGACGGATGGCAGCATTTCTTAGGTGCTAAGCTCAAGAGTTGGAGCGGACACAGGCGGGCGCTGCGTGAGTCGCGGCGACAGTGCGACGACCAGGCCGGGTGGTTAGGTGTGGAGACTGCAGCGTATATGAGACCTGGCAAGGGCAGGAGTGAGAGCTGGATGCCCGGACCTGCTTGGTGTTGTCCCACTATCCTTACCACAGTTAGGAGCTTTTTATTCCTTTTTATTTAATTTTTCAATTCTTGCACTGAACTCTTAGAGAACACCTCGGGTCTTTTCTAAAGCTGTACTATCGTTCTGTGTTTGAAGGGTGAACACGTCACTAGTCAATGACAAGTTCTTCTCTCCATGGAATGCTTTCTCAGTGACACTCCTAAGTCTTGTGCGTTTTGAACATGGTATTACATAAGTTAGTACTGGATACAGTTTCCTCTTGTTTGCTGTCTTTTAGATCCCGCAGGGTCTGCACAACAGGACGCCGACACTCTCAAGACAACGTGCATTACAATTTACACATTATTAATCCCCTGACGAAGGGTTGATACTGCAACCCGAAATGCATTGGGACTTTGTTTAATAATTTTGTGTATAGAAATGCTTGGAATTTATTTTCAAATGGTGCTACAAAGATTTGATTTGGGAATATGATATAAGAATATTTTCAATCATATATGCACTCGCAATGTTTAATTGTTCAATGATACATCTTTGGGTATAATATTATGATGATGATATAAAAGCTGATAATAAATGTGATTTGTTAACACAGCATTAAGACTAGTATACATGCTCTTAATTTTTATAAGGCCTTTGGCCCTTGAGCTGTGCCTCTAGTAGACCCGGGTTTTCCTCGGTCTCTTAATTACACATTTGCTTACATAGAGAGTTGGGCACACTCCCTAAACACTAGAGCAGCACGCAAAAAACTTTCAAAGGTGCAAAAAAAGTTCATTTTCAACCAGCACATACAGGTGTGCAGATCCACTCCTTCTAAGTATACGTGGTGTTGTCCCTAGGACAGGTTGCGGATTCCTGAAAAAGGTTCTGCTCCAAAGATACTGTTCAGTTAAAGGGCTGCACACAGAACCTTTCAAGGTGGCAGATTGAATCGAAATCATCATACGATATCTGATTCACGGCCAACAAGCTAGACAATGTATGGGCTGCAGTGGATACGCATCGATCTGGTTGCTACAGGACGTAAGGTGGGAAATGGAAAAGATCTTAATTATTGGGTGCGGCTCACTTCCTTTTGGAACTCTGGGAAGTGCAGGTAACAAAGTGCTGTAACGTGGGCCTATGCTGACGAAGCCCTTACAGAAACGCTGATTGATGAAGGGGGCTTAAACACCGCAAGTGAAGGCCCAGCTCTGACTGAGCCCTAAGGAAGCTGCAGCTATTAATAATGGAACCGGGAGGTCACCGGTGAAGGCTGTGATATAAATCATATACATCATTCACCGGAAATGTATGCACATTTGTCGACCTGCCACATAACTGCAGTGGCGGATGAGAGATCTTGTATTAGAGCAGGGGTCTCCAAACTGGTCCTGGAGGGCTGGATCCATGCCAGATTTTTAAAATTACTACATGTATCTCAATGGGGATATCCCAAAAATCTGGCATGGATCCGGCCCTCCAGGACCGGTTTGGAGACCCCTGTATTAGAGATTGGAAGACTATTTAAATGTAAAGCTATGAGAAACTGCTGCCATTCCCAGTTGCGGATTGATACTGAGACATGCCTGGATACTAGCCTGCCTGGTGTGCGCGGGGCAACAAGGGTCGACTAGATTCCCGCCAACCACGCCTCACCTTTGAGGCTAAAAAAAGCACTGGTGGAGGATGAGACTGGTGTACCGGAGGCGACGACTGATGGAAATCCCGGCTCCGCCAATTATTTGCACATTATACTCTCTGAAATGAGGCAAGGCTTTGCGACCATTGCGGGAAAAGTGGATACGCTCACAAATCGTATGGATAACATTGCGCGCAAGCTGGAACACCATGACACGCGGCTCAAAGAAGCAGAGCAGAGGATATCAGTCTCGGAAGACGTTACTGAACAATTGAAAACAGCGGTGACCCAAATGGAGAAGCTCATGAGAATCATTGACGCTAAGAACAAAGATATTGAAGCTCGCAGCCGCCACAATAACGTTCGTATTTTAGGAGTACCCGAGAACACCAATACGGGGCGGCTGGAGCAATACGTGGAAAAGATGATGTCGGCGGTCACTGAGGTGGGAGCGCTTTCTGCCCAATTCAGAGTGGAGTGGGCGCACAGATCGCTTGGGCCACAGCCACCTCCAGGAGCACATCATCGCGCGACTTCTAAATTATCGTGACCGGGACGCGGTCTTGAGGATAGCAAGAGAAAAAACAACTCAACTATGAGGGAGTGTCCTTTACCATATTCTCCGACTTCATGGTACGTGTGCAGGAGGAGAGGAGAAAGTTCAACGAAGTGAAACAGAAGCTGAGGCTGGAACAAGTTGACTATGCTTTACTATACCCTGCGCGTTTGCAAATCACTCACCAGGGGAAACAAACCATGCAGACGACGCCACAATCGGTGGAGAAGTTCCTGAAAACGCTGAAGTGACGAAAGAATGCCTCTGTGGAACAGGATGAGCCGGAAGAGACACTACTCTCGGATGTTGAATGAACATGTGCAGAGCTGCAGTGGCGTACTCTGTGCAGGCGCGGACATTCGACAGGCGCTGAGAAATGGATGAGACGGGTCCCGTATCACTGAATACTGTAACATATAATAACGATAGTTGTATTGGGTAGCTGTTACATGTTGTTTGAGTATTGGGGTGGAGAGGATGTAGCACGATCAGTAACCATAGCCGGACACCCTTGCTGGTCCTAGGGAACTGATAAGAACAGACGGATTCCAGGCTAGTAGCAAGGATAAGGTGTATCACCTGGGGAGATCACCCCAATGGGAGTAGCCCTGTTGATACATGGTTTGGAGATGTTTGAAGGGGGTGGGGTTTGACTGGCATGATTGGGATGCGTCAGTGGAAGGAGGGGGCAGGTTATTGCATACTACAGGTTAAGGGACACATTGAGTTCCAGTTCATGTACTAATTCGAAAAGGCAGGACAGCACTTGGTCATGTTGCAGGAATATGCTGTGATGTATTTGACACAAAATGGCAGGTAATGGGAGTGAATCGTCCATAACTATACTGTCCCGGAATATACCGGGTCTGAATGATGGCAGGAATATTTTGGCATACCTAGACCGTCGTCAGGTGCATATAGCGCTATTGCAAGAGACTCATTTACATCCACACTCACATCACACATTTGCGAGTAGATTGGCGAGCATACAGCTATTTCATCTTACTCCTCCTATGCTAGGGGCACGGCCATATTGATTAAGAAGTCTGTACAATTCATGGTGCTAGGTGAATTAATAGATACATCGGGGAGATTTGTCATTGTGTGGGGCAGGTTGGGGTCTGACACGGTCACTATTGTGAATTGCTATGCCCCTAATGTTGATACACCAGAATTCTTCACGACATTGTGGGGGCGGGTCGTAAACATTGGCTCGATGCACATTATATGGGTGGGGGTATTTTAATGTCGCTATGGTGCCTAGTCAGGACAGAGCGGATGGATATGCGCAGTACAATAGGCGATCTAGAGAAGTCCTGCAGGGTATCATGGAAGAAGGAGGTTTACTTGATAGCTGGCGGTTTGTTCACCCTCAGAAAAGAGAAGGGATACACTTCACATCTTACACCAACACATGGGCCCGGCTTGATTATAGTTTAATTTCACGAGGGCTGAGCGCAGCTATAGGGAAAGCTGTGCATTTGGCCAGAACATATTCTGACCATTGCCCTGTTCGGATACAGTAGCGAGTACCTGGATGTGATAGACCAAGACAAACATGGTGGCTACAACCTAAGACTTTGTTGGATGAGGTGTTCAAAAAAGAATTGGGTGAGGAGATTGCAGCGTTCTTTCCTCGCAACAAGGGGTCAGTGGACATTGTCGAACTGGTGTGGGAGGCATTTAAGGTCACGGTCCGAGGGTACTGCATCTCCAAAAGCTTTGGGGTTTTTCGGGATATACAAAGAACGATGGGTACCCTAGATCGCGAACTAAAAGGGTTGGAGGCACTTATGGTGCGAGGAGGGGGTGAGAGGGTGCACCAAAGCTTCAGGGCTCAACTGTCTGAGTATGAGGCAGAGGCTGCGAGAGAGGCTAAATTCCGAGGGAAGCACTGGGTGGCACGAAGGTATTGTGAGGGTGAGAGGCCAGGGAAGGCATTAGCAGAAATTACTCGGAATCCACGGCTCAATACCAATATTTTGGAAATTACTAGGCCAGAAGGTGGGACATGCCAGGACACTGAGGGAATGTCGGGATTATTTACGATGCATTATGAAAGGCTATACACCACGCAGAGTGCGGGGGAGCTGAGGTTTGGGGATTTTTTGGAAGATATTGCTTTATGTTGGTTAAGCGATGTACACAGAACATTCCTTAGCGCCCCATTAGAATTAGATGAGATTAGGGAGACAATAATGTCACTTGCGAATGGGAAGGCGTCAGGGCTCGATGGGCTGCCTGCAGAATTCTATTAATGCTACTTAGACATTATTGCCCCCGTACTGCAGGAGGTGTTTGAAGAATCGTTGGAAATATGGGTGCTCCCTTGTTCGATGCGTGAAGTGGTAATCACTTCTCTATTAAAGCCAGGGAAAGATCTCACAGTATGTGATTCTTACCGCCCATTGTCACTGATTAACTGTGATGCCAAAATTTTAGCTAGCTAAAGTATTAGCTACTCGCCTGTCCCTCCTCATGACGAGAATTATACTCCCGGATCAGGCTGGGTTTGTTCCTGGCAGATCCACTAACCATAATTTGCAAACGCTTTTCTCCTTAATTCAAACTATTGCGCCTGATTTCCCAGTTGCCGTGATATTTTTGGATGCTACAAAAGCATTTGATTCGGTGGAATGGAACTACTTATTTGCCATTCTGCAGAGAATGGGGTTCCCCAAATTATTTATATCTTGGATTCAGTTGCTCTATATCCGACCCGCTGCCCGAGTTCTCATCAATGGTCACCTGTCCGCTCCACTCTCTATCACAAGGGGTACCCGACAGGGGTGCCCGCTCTCCCCCCTTCTATTTGAGATAACGATTGAACCACTAGCATGTCGGATACGGCAACTTCATGAAGATAGTGCGTTTAAATGCTTTCAACGACAAATTGGGATTTCGCTGTATGCGGATGATTTGACACTTTGTTACGGACCCTCAACAAAATCTCAACCCCCTGTTGTGCGAATTCCTGGTGTTCGGTCGACTGTCGGGAATACAAATTAACTGGGGCAAGTCACAATTCTTCCCCCTCACACCTGCAGTATCAGAGTTTCAGTTGGATTACCCGCTGGAATGGTGTCATTTGGTATCCGCTATTTGGGGGTCCAAGTATCTAGGGATAGGGAGGAGACGCTGAGACTAAATTATGGCACTGCAATTACTAAATTGACCTCCAATGTTACACGTTGGATTTCCTTACCCTTGTCCATGGCGGGCAGAGCTTCGCTTATTAAAATGGTGATATTGCCACGCTTTCTATATTTATTCCTGAACATCCCAGGCGCATTTTTCTTTAAAACGTTGAGAACAGAGATAATGCGATTGTTTTGGGGTGGTAAGCAACCACGGCTTAAATGGTCAATACTGTTGGGTTTCTCCCCAACCGGACCCACACCACGGAAGCGAGGATGGCCCCACTCCTCTACCCCTATTCGGAACGCCACACGCCCTTTAGATCACAGCGTGGCAGCGGACCGAACAAAGGAAGAAGGTAGGAAAAACAAAACAAAGAAAGAGAAACGCCCAGGCTCTTTCTATGTCACAGCTAGATAACTCTGTAATGGCATCTAGGATAAGTCTTCTAACCTGCAGCAAAAACAAGACAAGAAGCAGAGAAGAGAACATGAGGTTACTCACAAACACAGTGTCCTCCTACATGTATCCCCTTCCATTCACCCTTTACACCCTTTACACCCTTTACACTGCCCAACACACCCCCTTTTTCTCCTTACTTGTGTGACATAGACGGCTCTTCGGAAGGGAGATGTGTAGAGAGTAGTCCCACAGGAAATTGCAAACAATGCTCCCAAGTGCGAGCGTTTAATTCCAAAAAGGGGAAAAAGTCATAATTCTGACTCAAAAAACCCCTTAACTAAGTTATGCCAGCTTAAATCGTTTTCTGCATTACACGATCCTAATTGTGGCCACAAACTAAAGCGCGTTCTGAATGAAACGCCTGAAGCAAAACGCTTCGTGAAATGGTCCCAACAGTCACACAACGATGCGGACGGGTACTCAAGAACCCGGAAATCGGCACCGCCGTAACTCTGACTGCAAAACAGAAGAGCTCCAAACCCTTTCTGAAACTAACCACTAAATGTCCCAAGTCTTCTTGACGCTTCCAATATCCGAAGCGCAACGTAATTGTCCCGTTGCACCCAACCAGCGGAAAGGTGATCCAAGCAACGAGGGTCCGAAACGCAGAACGAAGCCTCATTCTGCACAGCACAGCTTTCAGCGGAATCACGCCGGGAATGAAAGAACGCACCCAACAGGATTAACAAGAAATCCCCACAACTCGAACTGGAAACGGACAAACTCCAACCAGGTAAGAAACCAAGCCCCGATCAATGACACGGGCACCTAGTTACGGAGGAGAGAGGAAGGAAAAAGGGGCAGAGGCTACCGAAAGGTGGACACTGAAAGAGGACACTGGTAAATTCAGGCAACAGGTAACAGGAAAGAAAGAAAAGTCTGCCTAATTCCTAACAAATACTTGCTCAGCCCTACGATGAAGGAGGCTTTGATGTACCCGATTTTGAAGTATACTTATGAGTGTGCAGGGTCATTATGCCTATCATTGGATGGCGCCTACGCCATGTATACCGCAGATAGCGGTGGAAGATTGGGTGGCATGTCCCCTACCACTGAATTGACTTGTACATGGCCCTGTTGAGGCTTTAGAGACTCCGCTTACCACAGTTTCTTGAACGATTGATGCCTGGAGACGCATTGCGAAATTACTACAGGTTAAGTTGTTATACTCTCCACGAATGCCTCTGACTTAACATCCCAATATGGTGCTGTTGCCGAAACCGACTTCCAAACAATGTGTTGGCGCCTTAGGATAGTTACCTCGGGCGATCTTTTCCTGGAGGGGCAGCTTCGGACTAAGGACCAGTTTTTTGGGGCTGTGCGACCCACGCCTTTGGAGATTTTTTATTATGTGCGGCTGAGGCAGGGTCTGAGGGATGTCTTACCGGACTATCCAATGGAACCGGAGAACTTAATGCTGCTACACGGCATGCTGAGCTCGACAGATGGGCGGCACCTGGTCTCAAGTATTTATTGTAGTATCAGGACACAGCATCAAGGGGTTGAAGGTACAGCTTGCACTCGCTGGAGTGAAGATATAGGCAAAGAAGTCTCTGAAGCCCAATGGATATATGGTTGTGGTATTACTGCCAACATTTCAGCTAGCTGGAGGCTTAAGATCATTCACTACAGGATATTGCAGAGGCTCTACTACGGCTAAGAAACTCAGGTTTCACTTGTCGGATAATGATCGATGTGAAAGGTGCAGGGCAGGAGCAGGATTTATACATTTGGCATGGGAATGTCCTGGTATATGGGAATATTGGACTCCAGTACATACGGCCCTTCAGGCCATGGTGGAGGTCATGCTGGATAGGGACCCGTTATTTCTGCTAGTGGGCTACACCATGTAAGTACCTAAAGAGTGTAGGAAATTTCTTGAAAATGCTCGACTTCTTAAGAAACGTAGGCTGGCATGTCGCTGGGGAAGGGGGAGAGCCCCGAAGTTTAACGACTGGCTAAATGATGTTTATTGCCAAGAACAAAATGCTGTTTATGCCGAAACACAACCACTGGCATGTAGGCCTAGGGATATATGGGGCCTCTGCAAGCTTACCTTCTAAACACTGCAAGATCGCATGATGTGACACTGGAGGATGGGATTGATGATGACACAACATCAATGACGTAGACTTGTACTGTGCTTCTGTAGTAGGGGATCTCTGTTATAGTCATAATCTAGTGAATAGTCCCGCCCATGTGCGTGGACCCCGGCAATCAAAAATAATCTCTTAAATTGTCAAAATAATGCAGAAACTGCAAAGACACTTAAGAGAGAATTTAAAGACAAATAATGCAGCCTATATCCACAGGCTACACTGTCCAGTACTTCAACTAGAAATTCCACCAAAAAAACACCAGACACAGTACAGCCTGCTAGTTTCTACCATAGAGAAACCTGCCTCCCCCAGTCAAAGACTCAGGAATGATAGAGAGGAAGGTAGGGACAGACAAGCCCCATAGGCTGCCATTATGTGGCTTAAATAGGATACTGTGCCTTTAAGAGAACTTTCCAGAACTTCTCCCAGTATCCCAGAATGCATAGCAGGTCCAACTTACTTTCAGTTCTTTTTTCCGGCTCCTGCTTACAGGACCCTGGCATTGAGCTCTCCCTTTTTCAAGGGTTTATTGAATTCGTTTTTGCACTTTTGACTTTTAAAAGTGTTGCAGTTACTGCTTGGTGTTCTCTTCTCACTTTTGTGCTGTTTTTTAGGCGTTTTGGGGCTCCGAAATGCCTGGCCTTTTTGTTAAGTGCCCAGCATGTGAGAGGAAGAAGGCCAAAAGCGACCCCCATGATGTCTGCATCGTGTGCCTTCCAGAAGATCATGGCCCTGAGGAGTGTGTTATCTGCCAGCAACTTTCTGCTAGGACCCTCAGGGACAGATTGAAGATCAGGCTGGCTGGCCTGGAGGATAGGCGTCCACGTGCTGCAGGTGGGTCTGGGCAGCCTGGGAGGGATCCCTCTGCCTCTGCTGAGGCCCCTGGGGGGCTCCCCGGGGGCAGGAAGTCCAGCCAACGATCCCATTCTCCGTCGACGTCGAGGGCTTCGACGACGGCGTCGAGAGGGATGACGACGGCGTGCTCCCCGTCTCCCCGGGGCTCCTACCGTAGGAGCGTCATGCGTGTGGGTAGGTTTACAAGCCCTGGCTGCACGTACTAGAGGTACCGTACCTTACCGTGCTGCCCCACGGGAACAGACTGCGGGCCCATTAGGGACACCCTTAGGGTCACCACACTACTGCAGGACCTCTTGGCCTGCCCCCTTACAGACCCAGAGAGGTTGTATCTTCCTTTTTTTCTTTATTGTTATTTTATCACTGTGTAGTACTGAGCACTTGAGGTCCTGAGGAATTGCCATTTGGACAAGAAACATGTCGACCTGACCAGAGGGTCTGAGGTAGTCCGCTGTGCCCCTTACAGTCTCTATCTCCCCTCCCACCTTTTTAATCAAGGGAGTTAGCCACGCAAATAAATGTCCTTGTGAACTGACTTTTCTTTTTTAATCACAATCCCCTCACGACTACACTTTCACTTGACCCCTCACACGCACTCAACCATTGGCTGGAACAAAAGAACTCCTACAAAGAGCGCCTGTTAGGCGCCCGTCAGACATTGCAGCGCCAGTCTGACGAGGAGCAGGAGGCCAATGATGAAGCATGACATCTAGCTCACTGGTTGTGTGAGGCCTTCTAGTTCCAACAAGGGAACTTCTTGTTCCCTGCCTTTGCTCTCCCTCTGTACAACATACACACTTTCTTGTCTATTCTCCGGGGAACTTTGTACCTTCTGCTGTTTAAGGAAGAGAAAAGGCTATGATTGAAGGCCTTTGCATCTTTACACACCCAGCGTACGTGACTACCCTGATCAGTCTGGTTTAGACTTTTCGGGACCCATTGAATGATTACCCACCCCCATCAGCAAGAGCGACAGTGGATTATGATCACTGAATTAGTTGTGTTCTTTTTAAAAAAGAAACAGGAACTATGCCTGAGGGAGCTGACACAAAATTAAAATCTGTTAGTAGCAGAACCCCTGCCTTAATAGGACTGTGGCAATTGTAAGATAGATTCAGTGTACCAGTGGTCTAAAGTGTGTACAAAGTTATGAGTGAATAAAAAAATTGTTTAACTCCCCCTATTCCGTGGTAAGCTCCATGTGCAGATCCTCTAAATGCAGGCAAGGCGGGACGATGGATTGGTTCTTTACAAAGGACGAGCACAGGTGACAATTGAAATCCCCCACTGAAATAAGGTGTGTGTGCCCAAAACCCTCCTCCTTTGGGGAGTCTAAGGCACAATTTAGGGCATTTAAATTGGGCTGCCGGCCGGCCCTTCTCCCTCTTCGCGTTGTAAAAGTTATTTATAACAATTGGGGGTGCTCTCCCCATGCCCATTTTTATACCCTGAAACACCTGGGACTCCCAATTTAAAATCTGTAACACCTTACTTAATTATAGTTCAACAAACGCGATGAGACCCCCACGAGCTCTTCACATAATGGAGTCTTCCATTTGGCAGAAAATAGTTTTGTACCCTTCCCAAAAAAGTTCTTCTTTGTCTCCAGGTTTCCTGTAAACATATGATTTTGTATGACCTGATGTACGATAGCCATCTGTCATCTGAAAACTTGAAGCACAGACCTGCCACATTCCAGGATATATGACTAAGTTCTCTGCTGGGATTGTAGTTAGTCACGCCAATATGAGCTAAGAGAGGGGAAAGACATATATGGGGCCTCAAGTGGGGATCGGGTTGTCCTGGGATGCGCATGAGGAAGAGTGTCCAATAAAATCTCATTTGGGCGTGATACTGGCAGGGCACTGACTAACTCTACTCCCTGGCGCAAAGAGCCTAGTTGATGGGGCAACTGAATGTCACTTCAGTCTCATGAAATCAATCCAGCTCTTTTAGGTCTGCTAGGGGGCATAGGGATTTGTGAGTAGCAGGGGCTGCCCCCTACCACCTCCAATAAGCCTCCTCCCCCTCCCCCCCCCTTCCACCACCTACAAGGTTCCTCAACCAGGTTGCTCAGCGAAGGTCTATAAAAACAAAATAAAAGAGCAGAAGTGATTTAATACATGAACCTGGGAAAACTAATTTTAGAAGCTCCAAAAAGGATTTTCCGTGCTAACTCTGGGTTTCGTGCTGCGATGATGATGCACTCTCCCTCAGAGATTTTCCTTGAGGGGCCTATCCAGGCCACCCTCCACGCCATCAAATTGTCCTGGTAATCCCTGGCAGAAAACTGAGTGCTGTGCTAGCCAGTGTGAGACGTAATTAATCAATTGCTTGGTGGATTCCTCTTTGTAAACAGCTAAGCCAGGTACCCCAGACAGGACCACAGTGTTAGCCAGGAATGTGTCAATAGTAAGGCAAGGTTGCCCCGAAGGAGTCACTGGCTGGGCTTTCCTTTTTCCCATTGGGCTGGATAAATCCGGGCCCAACGCGACTCGGGGAAGCAACGATAATTCGCTCTGATTGCGCGACTGCCCAAGATAACTTGCCAGACAAAAAGGTACTCACTGGTATCCTTGTGTCCTGAGTCTGCCCCAAAATTTGATGGCGTTGAAGGCTGTTCAGGGATCCAAACTTTGTCACTAGGAGCCAACCAAGAGGGTAGGCCCACCCTGCCTCATCCAGGCGCAGGCGGGCACAGAGGGTCCCGGGCATGCTGTCTGGGTGTGTCCCATGCTGTGGGAGGAAAAGCAGTGTTTAGAACGAGTTTCTCTTGCCCAATTAGCAGCTGTGCTGCAGTCCGTGGAGCCCTGGGACAGGTAGTCCCAATAGGGCAGGAAGCGGACAGGGGCAGGAAGCGGGCAGGTGCGGCAAACAACAAAGAATCCCATTTAGTCTGCCGCTTTGGGATCTCTGCACCTCCCAAAGTCACCAGTGTTGCTCAACCTGGGGCCTGCTCCTTCCAAGCCTTCAAAACCAAGGAGTCCACACAGGACAGAAGTCCTTACTCCAGAACCTAATCTCGCAGAATGTCACGTTCTAGGCGTTCATGGTGATGTAGCAAAAGGTCCCATAGAAGCGATTGAAAAAATAGATTATCTCCTTTGTGGTTGTTGGATTCCACTGACCATTTCTCTGTTAGTGATGACTCTCCTACGCTAGGTGACTCTTCTCCTGTTTAGTCTTGCATTAATACTTACAATGAAGTCTTAGTTAGTGGTGAGGTAATTTGAATATCCCAGTGACCGCATCAACTCCCACATCATCTGTGATATTTGAAACTCACACCATAGAACATCATCCAGACCTGTCTTGCCTTTGGTGTGTGGCCTGCTGGAGCCTGCACTGCACTTATTCTTGACTTAGCATAATTTTTTGTTTTAACACAACACTGTATAGAACCCACTCTCCCAGAGCTCAGCCAGTACTGCTGAACTTCTCCTGTCTGTGCTCCTGCGTCAGTGGGCAGGTAGAGCACAGCTTTTGCTCTCCTACTTAAGATGCATTGGCATTGCAAGCGAGGGGTTATGGCTTCCTTGGCTGCTGAGGAGAAAGGGTGCTGAAACGCTTACATTGGGTTTGTTTGCTCGAGCCCTCATCCAGACCCCGGAGTCCCTAGCCCCATCCAATATCGCGCTGGACCCAGGAGGTAGTAAAAGATATGGGGAGTGGGGTCTATTCACCCTCCTTTCCGAAGGGAAAAAAGAAAAGACAATGTGCCGACCACCACGCCCTGGCCCAGCCTGGGGAGGTTTAGAGAAATTGCGACAGATGTGTGCTCCGTTTTTGGTTTTCCTTCACTTTAAAGGGCATATCTTTGAAAAAGCATAACTCTGGCAGATTTTGACTATCCTCAGCTGATTTTGCTCCTGCTGGCCAGGCCTAGCTACCAGGAGCATTTCCTATAGGCCTTCTTGTCTCTAATGGGGATTATTGTGCGGGCAGATGTATTTGCTAACTCACTCCGCCAGTCGTCTTCTCTTCCTGGTCGAGCATCTGTCGCTGCTCCTTTGTTGCCAGCCAGCAAAACACACCCCTGACTGCTTTCCCCGGAGCCTCTATGGTATTTTGCAGAGCACATGGTGGTAGAGAGCAGAGGAGTTCAGGTCTTTCCCTAAATGACCCTGCGGGAGATTCACGGGTCGGCGCCAGTAGCCCTGGAGAGACCCAAACTAGTCCTGGGGATCTGCTGGTAAAAAATGATTAGGGCATCTAGACGGTTCTATTTCCTGCTGGGCATTTGTATCCACCATCCTCAACTCCCAGGTCCATGGTCTGCTCAACTGTGCAGGGGTTTTAAGCGGGGTTGGAAAGTTACTCCAGTATTGGAATTTTCATAGATTCCCATTGCTTGCATCATTCCCCGCCGTCGAGATGGGAGTCCCCGGTAAATAAAAAATACCATAGAAATAGGTACAAAAAATGAATAAGGCCTAGGCTTTATCTCATTTTGTAGCATATCCAACTCTTTTTGCAAAAGAGACCAAATAAAATTAACAGCCAATCAGAACAGCCTCACCCCATAAAACCTTTCGGAGAGCCTCAGATTTTCGTAGCCGTTGTGTAACAGTATAACAGAAGATGCTGTAGGCTGAGCTTTCCCAGGGGAGGGGGGTGGGTGCATTAGAATCTTTGAAAGTTACCAATACTGGAGAACCAAAGTTACAGGTAAGTTGTTGTTGGCACCTGGCAGATGTTCCGCCGAGAGCGATATCTCCTGATGGATTGCCCATTCCTAAATTTCCTGAGCCTCTTTGGATAGTCGACGAGACCTTGTACCACCCTGCTTGTTTACGTAATGCATGGCCGTCGTGTTGTCCGTACGGACCAGGACAGAGGATCTTTGAATCTGCGGAAGGAAGGCCAGTAAGGCCAGATGAAACGCAATGAGTTCCAACAGGTTGATGTGGAGTAGGCGATGCTGGGGCAGCCAGCGGCCGCTTACCTGAAGGTCTTGTAAGACAGCTCCCCAGCCTTCTAGTGAGGCGTCTGTTGTTTATTAGAGGAGCTGGGGTGACCCTGAACGTGAGACCATGAGAGATATTGTCTCTGATCATCCACCTTGTTGCTGCCTCCTTCATAGGCTAAGTGATTGTGATCTTGCCTTCGAAATAGCCTTTTGCCTGGCGCCACTGCAAATCCAGTTGTTCTTGGAGGGGGTGCATTCGTAACCTTCAATGGGGAATTAAAGGAATGCATGACGAGATTGACCACAGAAGGGACTTGTAGAGGCGAACAAAGTGACCCTTTTCGTTGCAATCGACGAGCAGAGGTAATCAGCTTTGTTTGTCTTTTGAAGGGAACGCTTTGCAGCAAGATGTGTCCAGAATGGCTCCCAAGAGCCGGGCTGACTTGGACGGGCACAGGACTGACTTTTCCACGTTGAGCTGGAGCCCCAGGGGACGGAAGAGCTGTGTGCATGTTCTGACAGCCTCTTCCGCTGCGTGATGAGACAGAGCTTTCACCAACCAGTCGTCCAGGTAAGGAAAGACCTGGAGCTTTTGTTTCCTGAGAAAAGCTGCGACAGGTCTAGGACCTTTGTGAAAATCCACGGAGCGGATCGGAGTCCGAAAGGCAGGACCTTGAATTGAACGTGTCTCTTGGCTACTGTAAAGCTTAAAAACTTTCTGTGGGCAGGGTGGATGGGGACATGAAAGTATGCGTCCTCGAGGTATAGGGTGGCCATGTAATCTCCTGGATTGAGGAGCCGTAAAATGTCCTGTAAGGAGACCATCCGAAACAAGAGTTTTATGAGATAGGTGTTGAGCTCCCTTAGGTCTAAAATTGGGCACCAATTTTCTACGGTCTTTTGAACAAGAAAGAACCAGGAATATAAACCTTTTCCCTGTTGGGATAGAGGGACTGGTTCTATTGCTCCTTTGAGAAGTAGTTGGTGTACTTCTAGACGTAGAAGGTGTAGATGTTTGGATTCGGTGGCGTGAGGGGCTTTGGATGGTGGTTGATGTTGAAATTCTAGAGTATGGCCTGACAAAACAATATTGAGAACCCATTGATCTGATGTTATAAGTTACCAGTTGTGGAAGTATTAGGATAGCATGCCCCCACTGGTGTTACAGGGGACAAAGGAACAGCAGGAAGAGACAGGAAGCCGCTACCAGCGCTTAGAGGAATTCCTTCCCTGGCACCCTGGTCATCCTCTAGATGTTGATTGAGAGAAAGACGACGACTGACCCTGTTGAGAATATTGCGGCCGGTATGATTTTTTGTACTTATTTCTATGGTATTTTTTATTTACCGGGGACCCCCATCTCGGCGACGGGGACTGATGCAAGCAATGGGAAAGTTACCAATACTGGAGAACTAAAGGTACAGGTAAGTACCTTGTTTTCTTCCATGTGCCAGGCACCTCTGGCAAATCCTAGTATTCCACCTCATCCTTCACCCCGATCCCAACCCTCCTGCAAAACATTCTGGGACAATCCAACATGTCCACTTCAAGTTTTCTCTGGTGAGAGCTCCTTGGAGGGCCTCAGCTCCGACCCCAACTGACGTCACTGCCTCAGCTCCACCCCTGACTGATGTCACTGCCTCATCTTTATTCACCAAACTTCAACGGTAAGTTCCTCTTGTGTTGGCTCCAGAGATCTTGCCCCCCACCTTTGTTCTAGTGGGCCAGGGGTACCCCAGCGCATGTGCAGTGTGACAAGTTAATTATCAGGTGCAGATTTCTCGCACACCACTTTACTCTCCTAGGAACTGGGTCAATCACTGAAAATTGCTCTTTTTGTTTGCGGAAGACTTTGTTCCCTCTACTGGGAAGCAGAGTAATGAACTTGCCCAATAGGGGGGACAAAGGCCTTGAATCTGATTCAGGCGAGCCAGAGAAATGACAATTCCTGTAGTCCCATAAATTGGATATGGTGTTGCTATTGCAAAATCAAGCTCTTGATGCATGCATGGTTTACCCCAGTTTGACACTTTGTTGGTCCGTGTATGCTGGGTTATCTGTATGGAGCCAAATTGCCCTTTAAACAGATTTCGCATATAAACACACACACACACACACATTACCTACTGGCGGTTGCCAGTAGGTATATATAGTTAGGATTGTTTTGAATAGGGATTTCGCAACATTCTATGTTGAATAACTTTGGCGTTGATGGACGGAATTGGCTGAAATTTTTCTTGGCACATTTATGCTCCGCTCCTTCCCTGAAAGTTTGGGGGGGATTCGTGAAGCAGGGGCCGAGAAAAAAGGGGGGTCCCAAAACGTGTTTTCCCCATGTTAATTTCCATAGGGCGGTCGACCTCACTTTTAGCCCGAACGGCTGAATGGATTTCCACCAAACTTGGCAAAATTGTAGGGACTGTTAGCCCGATGTGCCTTTGCTAGGTCTCAAGAGATGTGCTCCAGTGGATTTTGAGTAATTTAGGTTCAAAAAAATATATATATCTGTGACAGCTCTCCGGTGTGCGCCCCGGTGCGCGCACCGGGCGCGTAACGGAACTTCGCGAGGAGAAGCTGATTGGCTCTCCGGTGTCTGTCAACATTCCAAACAGTCCGGAGTGGCCGCCATCTTGTGTCTTGGCAGGATAGAGACACAAGAGGTGGCAAAAACAAAGGGGGAAATGACCAAAAGGGGGCAGGTAGACCCCCCCTGACTTCCTAGGTTTGATGTGGGGGCTATAAAAGGGCCCAGCAGGCCATTAAAAAAAAAAAGAAAAAATTCGATTTTCGCGGAGGGAGCGCCCGGTACGCGCACCGGAAAGCACACAAAAGAGAAAAAAGAATGCCAGAGTTTAACATTTTTAGCAATATTTTATAAATGGGAGTTAGTTCTGAAAATAACTTTTTTTTAAATTCTTTTTGTTGTTTTATATTTTTTTTATTATTTTTCTAAACATTTGTTGTTGTATATTTGGCACCATTTGGAGTCCTTCAGGACCAGAAAGTGAGTCTTCAGTAGAGGAGGTGCTGGCCACAGGGGGTGGGTTGTTCTGAAGTTACTGTACTTCAGCCTGGGCTAAGTTATTGGGATGCCACCTCTCCATGTGGCGGATCATGGTAAAATTACCAAATGAATATTTTACTTTGGGATTGCCCCTGGAGAGGACTCTGCCACAAATTAGACAGGTGACTTTGGGGGCGTTCACCTTTTTCTGGTCTTCAGGGAATGAAAAGAATTGCCAAATAAAGTGCACTTTAACGTGCCTTTGCCTTTGCCTTGCTTCTTCATGCAGAAAGCGCCTTGGTTGTTCCTCCTCCTCTTCTTCCTCCTCCTCTTCTTCTCCTCCTCCAAGGAACTGTGGTGGTGGACCTTCTTTTCTTGGTGGTGGTGGGGGTGCACAAGCTGCAGCTACAAGTGATGCCATTGCAAGGATCAAAAATAGCTCTTGCTCTCTCAATGAAGAAAGTTAGAATGAGGAAAAAAGGAGGGGGCTTTCATCATTTGGAGAAAAAAAATGATGAGAACCAATGAAAAGTGTTATTTTCAGGTCACATGACCCGATGCGCTTACGTTACGCGCTCCGGCGCGATTACGTTATGCGCACCGGGCCGCGCCGCGGAGCGCTTCCGGGTGCGTTTACGCAGCGCGTCATAAGACACATCGCGCGGCAACGGGATACGTCGCGCTTACGCGACGCGCCATAAGACGCATCACACTGCTACGCGATACGTCACGCTTACGCGAAGCGTCACGATGTTGTTTTCGATCGCGGCAATAGCGCTAACAGGGCGCTCACCGGAGCGCGCATCGGGACGCTCCACGAAATTGCGCTTACGGGTGCACTCCCCAGTGCGGGCACCGGGAGCGCACCGGGGCAAAAAAAAAAAGAATATTAAACATAAAAAAAAATGTATTACATACATAGAAAATATAGTATACATTATAAAGAAGAATATATGTTACAGCTATAGATATGTGCTATTAAAAAAAACATTGAAATTCACTGAAAAAACCATAGGTTTGAGACCATATATAGTTAGAAATTAGCATTTACAAAACCTTGAAAATTCACTGAAAAAACCATAGGTTTGAGACCATATATAGTTAAGAATTAGCATTTACAAAACCTTATTTTACTCATACAAAACCATTGAAATTCGTATATATAGTTACTTGGACTAACTATATTTCGCGCACCTGCAATCCACTGCTGATGATGTCACATATTACATCATTCATGACATGGTCAGTGACATCACTGATGACATCATTCATGTGATAATACGATGAACCTCTTCACACTCTATTATAAACTTTGATACACAAAGTGTATACAGACACTCACACACTTTCACTCATCCATGGAGTTACTCACACACCTAGTCAGTTATGCAAAGAATCAATCACACTTCCATTTTCTCAACTATACAGTTATACATACAACACCTTACTTATTCAAACATATACTAACACATACTTACTCTCTAATACAATCACTGATACAAGTACACAATAATCCATACAGGAACTGGCACAATCACTGGCTCTCATGTATAGTCATTTATATATGTCAACATACACACATGCAGACAGTTTAGTCACTAACCCATGCATTCAGAAAGACACATTTAATCACTCACTCCTACAGTCAGTCACGCACCTACTTAATCTTTCATCCAGACACTTATACATCCACTCATTCTTCAATATGTAAAACATATTTAAACTTCACAGAAACATACGGTCACCGGATGATGTCATCAGTGATGTCATCAGTGATGTCATTTGAGATGTCATCAGTGATGTCACTGACCATGTCATGAATTATGTAATATGTGACATCATCAGCAGTGGATTGCGGGTGCGTGAAATATAGTTAGTCCAAGTAACTATATATGCGGATTTCAATGGTTTTGTATGAGTAAAATAAGGTTTTGTAAATGCTAATTCTTAACTATATATGGTCTCAAACCTATGGTTTTTTCAGTGAATATATATATATATATATATATATATATATATATATATATCCGTGAGAGCACTACAAACTTCTATGAAAGCCCACTAATGTTACAAGGTCTGCCACAGGTCCGTACCAATCCGTGTAGAGTCCCTTCTGCATGGGGCTACCTGTTACGTTATGTTAAAGGTGCTTGTAAAGCGCACGTACACTGGGCGGTTTAATGGCGCTGAGGTCCGTGGAGAAGGCGGCATTCACAGCGTAATAGGCTTACTGATATGACTGAGAAAATAAAAGTTCTTTAACAGTTTTCTGAAGTACTCATAAGGGGTTGCCAACCTTACTTTTGTGGGGAGCGAGTTCCAAAATTGCGGGGCCAGAACTGCAAATCTGAGCCCTCCATGTTTTTTACGTTTAAATGAGGGGGTGATCAGAAAATTAGAGTTGGCGGAGCGTAAATTACGAGATGGAGTATAGTGTTGGATCCTCGAAGCGATAATGTCTGGTCCTTTCCCGGCTGAGGCTTTAAAGATGGTACAACCTAGCTTAAAGGCGCAGCGTTTGGCCAGAGTGAGCCAGTGTAGACTCTTCAGAAGGGGTGTGACATGTTGCAGAGGTTGACAGGCAATCAGCTTTGCCGACTGATTTTGCACTAACTGTAAACCACGGAATTGGTAACCCGGGATGCCGGCATATAGTGAATTGGCATAGTCAATAAGTAAGCTTACCAGTGCTAGGACAGCCAGAGTCAAGGCCTCAGTGGGCAAAAATCTGCTGATCTTACGGATTCTACAAAGATGGTAAAAACAGGAGGAGACCACGGCGCTGATGTGGGCCTTCATGGATAAGTCGCTACTGATCAAGCCCCCCAGGTTGTTGACAGAGCTACCGGGGAGAGGAGGACTGCCCAGCATAGGGGGCCAGAAGTTGGTGTTCCAAGGGTTGACTGTTCCACCTGTAAGAATAAGCTCATTTTTATCGGGGTTTAATTTCCGATAGTTATCATTCATCCAGTCGATGATAAAGCTCATGACGGTTTGGAAGTTAGACACTGAGGAGGTGGAAGGGTTAATGTCAAACACTAGCTGTAGGTCGTCAGCATTGTTAAAAGTTTCGACCCTTTTTCCACGTAGAGAATGAATCAGAGGCAAGAGATATAGGTTAAACGAAAGGGGCGAAAGGGAAGTTGCCCCTATATTGGAACTTTCATAGATTCCCATGCTTTTGTATCATTCCCAGTCGTCGGAATGGGAGTCTCGGTAACAAACCTACCATAGCAGTAGGTACAAAAAAGAGAGAAAAAGGCCTAGGCCTCATTCCCTTTTGTAGCATATCACCCTCTTTTTGTAAAAAAGACCAAACTTAGGCATCAGCCAATCAGAAGTGCCTCACCCTTTAGAACCCTCCTGAAGGAACCTCAGAGCCTCAGATTTTCTACCGCATGTTGTGCTTAGGGAGCCTCCTTTGAGCTCTGCTCATTTCTTCTCTTCAAAGGATTTTCTTCAAATTTTCTCTTCAGGATTGTTTAAGGATTGCTGACAAGGATAAGAAGGCCCTTTTCCAGCCCTGCTCCACCTGTGGCAAGAAAAAGTTGTTTGTGGAGGATAGGCATAAGGATTGTATTATTGCCTCTATCTGGATCATAAGGCGGAGGACTGTAAAATCTGCTTCACTTTCTCTACCAAGACCCTCCGGGATCGGGCTGGTAGACTTCTCACCTGGCTTCAGAAACAGAAGGAGAGGAAACATGGAGTTTCCAGTGACAGTGAGGAGTCCTCATCAGCTGTATCATCTAGAAGGTCAGTCAAAAGGGGTAGGAGTACCCCTTCTCCTTCTGTGGAACATCCCTCTAAGGCCTCAAAAAAGACCCCCAGAGAGTCTGAGAGCCTTGGTCCAGGCGAATCTCACCACGGTGAAAAGGAGAGGGTAGGACCATCTACGCCTTCCAAGGCAGCGAAGACTGACCCAGCCTTCAAGAAACCCTCTTCCCAATCTTTTGAGAGGAGTTCCAAGTCCTTGACGACGAAGGCATCGTCGACGGAGGTTCCGTTGACGAAAAAATTGAAGAATAAATTGAAATTGGTTCTGTCGACGGGCTCGTCAACAAGAGATTGGTCGACGAAGGGATCGTCGTCGAGAAAGGAAGCGTCGACGGCAGGTTCATCAACGTCAACGGGAGGTTTGCCGACGACGGCATCGTCGACGAGTGCAACAGCATCGACGAGAGTGACAGCGTCGACGACGGTGACGTGACGACGTCCGTGTCGTCGACGAGCGCATCATCGACGACCACTTTAACGGCGACGACAGCTGGATCGACGACATCAATCTCGTCGACGAATGTGCAACCATCGTCGATGGTCATCTGAAAAAAGGATTACTATTTCAGTCACAAGAATAACGCCGGAGATGACATCTCCTAGGAGAGTGACCCCCTTGCCACCAGCTTTGCTCTTGGAGGAAGAGGAGTCAGATGAGGATGACCAGGACTCGTATGGCTACGCTAATAGTCCCTCTCAACTTCTGGTCAAATGTCAAGAGACGGACTCTGAAGGAGGATATGACCAGGAGGATGGTTATCATCATCAGGCGGCCCAGTCACAACATTATTCTGGGTAGGATATGGTTACTGTACCATCTTAATTCCTGCAGGACCTGCATAAAATGCTGCAGGACTACAAATCTAAGGCTACAAGGCCAGTTCTGGTTCCTGCAGCGCCGGTCTTGGCTCCTGCCTCAACGGCTACTCCTGAATTACCTGCTCAGGCGTCCCCTCGGACTCGGGCATCGATTCCGCTAGAACCTTCCAGACCGGCAGACACCCATGATGATTCCTCGGATGAGGATCAAAATTCGGATCATGGAACTGATCATAAGACTGAATGGGATGAATACATCATACCGTACCCTTCATCTCCATGTCCGGATCCGGTAGATTCCCCGCCAGCAGACGTAGGTTTCCATCAGCTGATGGAAAGAGCAGCTGGCAGGTTCAAGTTGGCTATGCCTGCAGTGGCCACGGAATGTTTTTTGTACGACTTCAAGGAACCCTACCGGAAGACGACAAGGTCCATACCTATAGTACAACATCTGTGGGAGGAAGGCCTTAAGGCTATGAAGAACCCAGCGACGGTGGTCCCTGTGCTTCCGCGACTGGATAAGAAATGCAGAGCACCTGACGATGGGCCAGCTGCCTTGACGGGCCACCCTAAACCAGACTCGGTTATTTTGCAAGCGGCGCAGAGGAAATCCCGCAACCTCTCTGCTCCCTTAACAACTCCTCCGGACAAGGAAGGGCAGAGATTGGGTAATGCGGGGAAAAGATTCTCGTCGATGGCGAGTCTTCTGGTGCGAGCTGCCAATGCCCTGGCGATATTGGGCAGATACGACCGCCAGCTTTGGTGTGATGTTGCTCCGTTCCTGGACCAGCTTCCTCCAGAATCGAAATCAGAGGCAAAAAAGATCTTGCAGAGGGAGAGGCAACTTCAATGGAGGTCATTGACTGTGCCATGGACATTGCCACGACGGCGTTTCGTTCATTGGCTGGGGCTGCAGTCCTCCGTCGCCAGGGGTCACTGAAGGCTACCTGGTTTCGACCTGAGATTCAAAACAAAGTCCTGGATCTTCCCTTTGATGGGGAAGCACTATTTGGGAAGCTAATCGATGACACTCTCCAGGAAATCAAAAAAGACACTGAAACCGCTAGATCCTTGGGTACCCTTCAGTACCGCAAGTCTCCTTTTAAGGGTTCCAGAGGCAGAGGTACGATCTACAGGGGATCCTATCAACAACAGCGTTATACATCCAACGGCTCAGGTTCCCAGCAGTACCGCCAGCCTTATCAACAGAGACAAGGCCAATCTTCTAACTACTCCAGGCCTTACAACAAGGGGAAACAGGTTCACCAGGGATGTGATACATCCAAGCGACAATAGCGGCCTCCTGGCTCTTCCTACTGTTCCCTCCTCCAAGAAGTCATCAGTTGGAGGCAGGGTAACCAAATACCTTCAGAAATGGTCCAAAATGACATCGGACCGTTGGGTGCTAAACATCATTCGGAAAGGCCATATCTTGGAATTTACGCAAGTCCCGCCACCCAAGCCCCCGGCAGCCATTCCATAGAAACACCTGCGTCTCCTGCGGCTCGAAGTCCAACAAATGCTCCGGAAGGGAGCTATAGAGCCGGTTCCCTCCAATCAAAGAGGGCAAGGATTCTATTCCAGGTTCTTCCTGGTAAAGAAGACGCTGGAGAAATGGCGCCCCATTTTAGATCTCAGGGAGCTCAACACCTATCTCATCTTCCTGTCCTTCCGGATGGTCTCTCTCCAAGTCATCTTGCGGCTCATCAGCCCGGGGGATTTCATAGCCACGCTTGATCTCGAGGATGCGTACTTCCATGTCCCGATTCACCCAACACACAGAAGGTTTCTACGATTCACAGTAGCCAAGAGCCACTTTCAATTCAGGGTTTTACCCTTTGGTCTTCGCTCAGCCCCGAGGATTTTCACGAAGGTGCTGGCGCCAGTAGCAGCATTCCTGCGAAGAAACAATGTTCAAGTCTTCCCCTACCTGGACGACTGGTTGCTGAAGGCCCCGTCCAGGGAAGCAGCGCAGGATGCTGTTCAGGCTTGTACAAACTTGTTTCAGAATCTGGGACTCACTTTAAGCAAGAAAAAGTCATCCCTAGTCCCGTCCAGAAAGGCACGTTTCCTGGGAGCCATCCTGGATTCAAAGCTCTCGAAAGCCTTTCCGACCATAGAAAGGAGGAAAAAATTACAGACCTTGGCTCGGGACTTACAAGAAAGGTGTCTTTCAGTACGCCGCTACAAATCTCTGCTGGGAGTAATTTCATCATGTATCCCTCTGATTCCTCACTGCAGACTGAGGATGCGTCCTCTGCAGGAACAACTAGACATCCAATGGAAACAGGTTCACGGATCATTCGAGGACAGGGTGACCGTCACTCCAATGATGAAAGAAGCGGCCTTATGGTGGACAGATCAGAACAACTTGTCCCAAGGTCTATCCTTCGTAAACGATCTGTCTCCTCAAGTAGTAACAATGGACGCGTCATTGGAGGGTTGGGGAGCAGTGATGCATGACCTACATGTCAGCGGCCATTGATCTCCTCAGGATCAACGGCTCCACATCAACCTTTTGGAGCTAAAAGCAATAAGACTGTCTCTGCAAGCCTTTTTTTCCCCCCGGAATGCTGCTACTGGCGCCAGCACCTTCGTGAAAATCCTCGGGGGTAGATGATTCTAGGACTCTAGTAAATATTCCCGATGTCATGCCCTTATGTGGTTATATCTAATCATATCCTTATATAGGCATAAGAATCATACCCATGGAGATCGCAGTTATGAACCGGACCAGATATCTGACTCTAGCACAGTAAGACCACCCCAGACACCTCTATTAGACAGCATTAGACTATACACGCAAGCGTCTGACCAGACAAATATTAAGACGAGATTCATTTGGATGTGGCCCCAGCGCTCGGCTGACGCCAGAACTGTTATAAAAGATTTGCGAGTCTTTATCGGCACATACGCAATTGGCATGCTACATTCTGACCAGGGTCCTGCATTTAGCTCTCGAGCTTATAAGGAGGCCATGACCAGCTTGGGCATTGCATTGCAGTGCTCTAATCCATTCCATCCTGAGGGAAATGCGGTAGTGGAGAGAAAAAAACGTGACATAAAGCAATCTATAACAGCGAGGGTATTAGGTTCGGGTGATGGGTGGGTCAAACATCTACTAAGTGTCCAACGTAGTCTTAATAATCTGCCAAGAAATTCTCTGGGTGGAATCACTCCGTATGAACTTTTGTTTGGTACCAGAATGATAATCGAAGATCTCGATTGTCAAACTTCAGTGGTGGAACAAAAAGTGTTTGATATCAAAGATCGTTTGGCTGTTTTACAGGACTTGAATGAAACAAGAAGAAGTCTAAGTAACACAAAGCTAAAGCCAACGGCCACTGAAGAAAAACCACCTGTCCCAGAAAGACCTGTCTGGATTCCAAAGATTGGGGATCTGGTCAGAGAAAAAATCGCGGTACAGAAGGAATTTGGGCCTTCTTACAGAAAAGCAGTACCTGTCTTAGCTATCAGCGGAACAAGATCAGTCGTACTACCGCCCCTTGCTGGTAAAAAGGAAAACAGGGTTGTATCAATCGACCTGGTAAAACCACAACCAATTGGCCAATAATAAGTAGTAGGCCCAGTGGACTCCCAAGAAGTAGCAGAAGACCAAACCTTGCTACAATCCAAGAGGTTCAGACTGAGAGACTAATCAAATTTGATAAGCCTGCAGTGAATAAAAAAGGACTATGCAACAAAGCCATGGAACTTGTGCCTCTTGAAACCCAAATTGCAACAGTTCGTCAAGAAACACCTGTCTACAATGATGTAGCCTCTGACTATACTAACATGACAAAGGAAGAAGCAACTACAAAGATTAATAACAATCCTGATGCCATTCAAACAATTGACAGAACTGTATCTGGCTACTTCATCAATTTCGATGACTTTTCTGATGATACAAGTGAACATGAAGACAAGCCAGCAAACACAACTTTCAAAGACAAAATTACAGAACTCTTTCATCAACTTGGGGAAACATATCTGATTTCACCGTGGATTGAATTGTGGATTGTTTTAGGTGTACTTTTCCTCTTGCTCTGGCTCATTTTGGTTCTAAGCTTGGGAAGAAGGATTGATGGAAAATACAGTACAATGGACACAGCAAGTCAGAACATCAACTTCGTTCTAAAACCTCACAGATCCTCTCACATTGAAAAAAGAGAACTATCATCCGTGAACATCACAGCCATTCCTATACCTGGTGGTGTAGCATGGGACGCTACTGATTACGACATCTATGGCCCGGTTGAACTCTTGAAGTATCCACATCAGTTCAAGATTTCTTTAAGTGACTTTGCATCACCTAGTACTTTCTCTGATGATTGGGACTTTGAAAATATTAACAATATGATGTCAGATTTAGAAATGTCAGCTAAATATACAGACCATAATTATTTACAAGGTTCATCAAATTATGAAGAAATGTATTGCTTTAATCACTATGGGCATCACTATTTGCATAAATCGGCTAATCCTAGAAATGTTTTTATTTATAATCAATGGGAACATTGTTCAACACCGCCAAAAGGCAGCTCAAAAACATTTTATGAGAAATTCCCATACGTTTAAGGGTTTAATATCACTGATCCAGAAACGTTTTATTTTAAAATTATGAATAAGACACGAAAGAGAAACATGTTGACAAATACTAAACTGAGTTATTCTGAAAAATTTTATGAAAAAATGTCTACGTTTTGAATTTTGAAAAAACAACATTGAGACAAAAACTGTCTGGGGTACAAAAGACTGGCATGTACAAGGTTTAGAATCATTATTCAGAGCCTGCATGATCCCCGAACAAATAATGTTCCTGAATGACACCATTCAACAAACGACCTGTCTTGGCCTAGCCAGGATAAAGGACTTAAACAAACCGTCTATACCAAAACCCATACCTGATAGTAATAGCACTACAGAAGTGGAGATAGACGTATCCCATATTTTAAAACATAACAGAACACTTCCTAATTGAAACAAATGATTGATCTGGCCCACAGACACTAATAACTCTCAAGATAGATTCCTGAACAAAATACAGGGGTTCAAACAGAATAGGCCAGACCCAAGATATTCCCAGAGACAACATCCAGGGATAAGAACCTATAGTGTACGAAAACTATGCCTCGAATGACTACAGAAATCCACACTACTTGAAATTAAGCAACACTTGACTTTACTTAAAGAAGGTGCTGACTTGCGAGATTTCTTACTGGGACCTCGCAAACCGCGTCAAAAACGTTTCATATACGCCGGTATATACACAGCTTACAATGAAGCTTGGAAAGTAACGCAAATTGAAACTGCAGAAAAAATATGAGAAATTTATCGTATTTGGAAAAATCACTGTCTGTAGTGGACAATGGGTTAACGACTCTGCCCTCCAGTATGTATTCACTGAACAGCATTGTATCATCTGCTATTGATATAATAGAACAGGATATGCTAATGTTACAACATGGCCAGTCCCAATTACATTCTATTGTACAGTTAGGCTGGACGTTACAAAATCTGCGTTCAGGCTACGTGCCATGGCGTCTGATAAACACAACGCCATTATTTTCTATCTTTAACCTTACTGATAAACAAATCTCTTTGGCACAAAGAGGGGCAGACTATACGGTGCTGAGCATTGAAAAGCCAGAAAGATTACCATTGACAGTCTCCGAAAAACCTGTCATTGAATGGATAATACATGGCACCATTACAATTCCGATAACGACTTTTCAGTTTCAATATTGCCAAAAGTATATACCAGCAGGCCTGTATGAAAGGTTGGGTAAAGGGTACATAAAGTCAACCTGGAATTTACCTTACACACATAGATGTTGGAGTGGGGGCAAGAAAGGGGTATTCCTTAGTGGTAACAACTGTAACAATTCACTAAGCGGTACACTTCTGTGTCAAGGAATTAACTTACACGGAGCCTACGAAGGTTCATCAAATAACCTTTTATGCCACTTGCACGGCACCCAAGCTACACAGAGCCTTTTTTCAGACAGCTTTCCAACGGCAGCTACCTTATAATAAGTGACCACAGCTATTGTGGCATGGTGCCAGGAACGGCCTATCTCGTGAGCGTTACTTCCAGGGTCACTTGTTGTGTGCAAGTATTGTATCCAAACAACAAGCCAGACATGGAGGCAGCAATATGGCCTTCTTTGAATATCCTATTCGAATTGATACTTTAAGCAGAATGAAGTCTATTCTTTTACAAACAACTGTGCCTTTAACCTCGTCTAGAGAAACTTATGATCTCAAGTTGTAAGGACAGCAGCGGAGATACATACATTATTATCGACAAATTGCCCCGTACATTTCGTAGAAATGTTAAGCCAAATCTTAAATATGTCTGATACCAGTGGCATCGCACATGTATTTAATTCAAATTTTTCGGGACTGTTAGCACCCTTTGAAGCAGTCCTGAGCATCTTCCCGAATTTCGTGCACTCTGTGTTCGGCGGCCTGCCTCTCATCTTGGGACTCGTAGCAGGAATCTTATTTTTGTTCCTTCTGCTCCGATATGGCAAGTCAAGTCACAGACAAAACTCAGGCTACAATGGAGAAGACACGATCCTAGCAATGGAATAACGAGAGCGGATTACTAAAGTCCTCGGCTTGGCTCGGCTAAGAGATCTGAATACTACCTGGTTTCTTTCATTCAGACCAATCTGGCAAGATTGCATCTTACCTGTTCTACGATGCCTGCTCTGCGGAGAAGAATGCGTTTTAGACGTCTGTCTCACACTTCCATCAGCAGTACCTATGAATATCGATACTTTGCTTGGTTCGGTAACGGCTCATGCAACGTGTTGTCCCCAGCGGCTACCCATTCTGATGACGGCATTCGTTGAGACCTCACCATTACGATTAAGTGGCGGTGAGGTACGAGATGAAAGCGGCACACAGGTACAACCTTCTGGGAACATTGCTGATCCAGATAACGCTGACGGTAATGGATCTCACATATGCACTATTTCCACTTTTTCGGAAATGGACGAACTTTCACCTACTGTTGTAGACAAATTTTTTGCCAGCCTATCTGAGTTAATGTTCTCTCCTAACAATGAGAATAACTGTTGCAAGCACAAGACGTTCCCTGAAATCTGAATTTGGCCTTCAGTTTTGATAAACAAAACCTAAAAAGCTTTGGAACTATTTTTATTTTCCCCCAGAAAGCGAAATTGATTTTTTTCCAGTTCCCAAAATATTTACCTTTTTGGCACATGATACTCTGCTTCAAGTAGAACTATTCTTTGAGAACAATTTTTAGAAACTCTAGAGACAATATTTTTACTTAGTCTCTAGCACATGTACAGTCTTGTATAACTATGTGATGAAATGGTCTCGACCTTCTCTTCTGTATTAAGAGCCATTTCATAAATGTAAATTTCGTGATTCATTCAGTCAACATTCTAAATGTACAATATATGCATTATCTGAATGATACCACTGCTTACAAAAAACGTACAGTATAATACTAATTTTCGTGTATATACCATTTCTAATGCATTTTATATATTTTGAGGTGGGATGGAAAACACATGCTTAGATATGCTTAAACATTGCTTAGTATTTAGTAATGATGGACATTATACGTGGAGTGGGTGTTGTAGATGATTCTACGACTCTAGTAAATATTCCCGATGTCATGCCCTTATGTGGTTATATCAAATCATATCCTTATATATGCATAAGAATCATACCCATATTAAGACATAGCCAATGCAGTCCAAATACGGCAAGGCTACTCCCACAGACTCCTAGAAAGCACAACGCGTTCTTAAACAAACCAAGCCTCCAGCAGCCCGGGAATTCCCCCTGCTTCTGTATTGATTTGTCCTAGAACTCCTGAAAGAACTGCGAGTTCTTAGTGACGTCTTATGTCCAACCTTACGTCAAGCTCGGCACCTTCCAGGTATAAATATACCAGCATCTGCCTTAAGCAACACACGGTGGTTTGGAGTAGATCGGCTATCTACTTGCCCTGCTGATGCGAGTGTCGAAGGAAGCCGACCCTCCTGCTGACGCACTGTGACGCTGTCTTTTCTCCTGCTGAGAAATACAGCTCCAGTGTTTCCCTGTCACCCTTGCGGGTTGCTGAGAGATCGAGTCCTGAGAAAGAGATACAAGACCTCCTTCATTCTATAACCAAGGTACGGAGCTGATTAGACCCTTAGAGAATTCTTGATTCAGATTCTTGGCAAAACCGATATCTCATCTACTCCTTCCCTGTACTAGGCTTAGGTTAGGTACACTGGGGTAGGCGTATCTTAGAAACACCAGTTGAGTACGTTTAGTCATTATTTTATCATTGTATGTATTTTATCCATTTTAAGTATCTTGTGGCTTAGAAACCATATAAATGTGTTTACAGTATTATTTCATAATACTCATTTTACTGTATGCACTTTACTTTATGACAAGTAGCAATTCACTTCTCTTGCATGAGAAAGAAGACTGCTCAATAAATAACCTTTTTATTGAAAACGCCTATCTCTGCACTCCTGGTGAAACTAAGCATGCACGATTAACTGAGTTAAATAGCTATCTATTGTTTCCGCGACTCTGGAGATATACTCCTTATTCTGGGGGAGCAAAGTTGTCATGTTTATGCGGTTGTCAGAAACGAATCCCTTCTTGTCTATTCAAGAAAGTTAGCACCTTCTTGTTTACTCGAGAAAGTATCTAGTGACCTCTGAGCTAGCTGGCATTTCATAATTAAGTCTAACATATTCAATAGAGACCTAGTCGACCTCAGTCCTACGTCTACACTGTCATTTGTTATTCCAATGTGCAAAGCCTATTGGGAATATAGGAACTACACTACAGGAGGTTCACAAGTGCTCATCAGGACGGACAACACCACGGCCATGCACTACGTGAACAAAGAAGGAGAAACCAGATCTCTTCTGTTGTCGCAGGAAGCACAACATATCTGGGAATGGGCGATACTTCACGGAATATCGCTAAAGGCGGAACACTTGCCAGGAGTTCTAAACGAGAACGCCGACAGGCTGAGCAGGTCATCCTCGGTCAGCCACTAGTGGGAGTTGAACCAGTTTCTGGAAGAGGTCTTCATCCAGTGGGGCATACCGGAGGTGGATCTTTTTGCCACACGGACCAACAAGAAATGCCGGTCTTATGCAAGCAGATTTCACCACCAAGGGTCATTGGGGAATGCGCTTTCGATAGCCTGGTCAAGGACATTTGTCCACTCCTTTCCCCCATCCCTCTAATCCCGCGGCTCATCAGGAAGATCAAAGTGGAGCCATGCAGGATGATCTTGATAGCCCCTGCTTGGCCGAGACAATTCTGGTACACGGAACTTCATCTGTTGTCGCTAGCTCCTCCTCTCCCCTTGAGGACTATTCCAGATCTCCTCACAATGTCCAAAGGACAGGTTTGGCACCCATATCCAGTCATTACACCTGACAGCATGGCTCCTGAGCAGCGAGAGTTTAGGAATCTCCCCATCTCAAGCGAAATTAAGGAGGTCCTCTCCCAGACGAGGGCTCCTTCAACGAACAGGACTTACCGTTTTAAATGGAAAAGGTTTTGTATCTGGTGTAGTAGAGAAAACATTTTACCCCTTTGCTTCAAAGCCTCACCAGCTTCTACCTTATCTGCTGTCCCTGGCTAAGTAGGGACTAGCCCATTCGTCAATTAAAGTTCATTTGGCGGCCATTTCAAGATACAGAAGGTCTGGACCTTCGTTGTGGTCTTCCAGGATTGTCAAACAATTTCTAAAGGGCTTGTTCAGAGTCTATCCACCAGTGAGGCCTCTGCCTCCTACTTGGCATCTAAATCTAGTCCATTTGAACCAATTCATCGTTCTGACATAAAGTTCCTTTCATGGAAATTGGCTCTCCTCCTCGCCCTCACATCGGCTAGACGTATTGGAGAGTTGCAGCCCCTTACTATCCAGGAGCCGTTCCTACAATTTAAAAGGAACACTGTAATCTTGAGAACCAACCCTAGGTTCATACCCAAGGTACCCTCGGACTTCCACTTGAACGAGCCGGTTATTCTGAAAGCGTTCTTTCCTAAGCTGCTACACCAGCGGAGAAGACTCTACATTCTCTGGATGTACAACGGTGTTTAAAATTCTACTTGGATCGTACCACGGGATTTCGGAAATCCTCTCAATTGTTTGTTGCCTTTGGTGGTCCAAGCAAAGGTCTCCCGCTGTCCAAGCAGGGGATAGCAATATGGATCACAAGTGCCATTCTGCATTGCAATACTGCGGCAGGGAAACCTCTGACCGGCAGGATTCGTGCACATTCCACAGTGGCATCTTCAACGGCCCTCTTTGCGGGGGTGCAGATTAAAGACATTTGCAGAGCTGCTACCTGGAGCAGCGTACACACCTTTACTAAGCATTACTGCTTGGAGTCCTTACAGCAAGAGGATGCGGCAGTGGGCCAGGCTGTCCTAAGGAACCTCTTCCAATAATTGGGGAGCTTTCCTTTCTATCCCACCTTCCATTGTTTGCACATTTTGTATCTTTGTCATGTTGGCTATTGCAATGTATTTATTACACAAAATTTGTTTTTTATTGCTAACTACTTGCTACTCTGATACAAAAGCATGGGAATCTATGAAAGTTACAATACTGGGGCAAGAAAACAAGTTACTTACCTGTAACTTTGGTTCCCCAGTATTGGTAACTTTCATAGATTCCCATGCGCCCACCCACCTCCCTGAGGAAAGCTCAGCCTACAACAGATATGGTGACTGATGCACAACGTATGTATGTATGTGTGTTCTTATATAGCGCTCGATGACCCGAAGGGTATGTCGGCGCTTGCCTTGTGAACCCATCCTGGCTTTTCCCTGTGAGATAGCCCCTACAGGGCATCCCCAAGGTGAAAGCCAGGCATCCCGCCGCGGGGGCCGTTGTGGAGATTAAGCAAGCTTAATGCCCAGAGTTGCAGAGTGAGAACCCATGATTAGAGCAGGCACCGAAGCGAGAATTATCAAGTTCGTGGACATTTGAGCTCAAGACCCTGCCGCGTCGGGAATTGAACCCTGGTCCCGGGTCTGACCTCTGCTTCAGGGTCTGCCTGCTCTACACCGTGAGCCACACTTCTCCACAACGGCTACGAAAATCTGAGGTTCTGAGGTTCCTTCAGGAGGGTTCTAAGGGGTGAGGCATTTCTGATTGGCTGATGCCTAAGTTTGGTCTCTTTTACAAAAAGAGGGTGATATGCTACAAAATGGAATGAGGCCTAGGCCTTTTTCTTTCTCTTTTGTACCTACTGCTATGGTATTTTTGTTACTGAGACTCCCATTCCAACGACGGGGAATGATACAAAAGCATGGGAATCTATGAAAGTTACCAATACTGGGGAACCAAAGTTACATGTAAGTAACTTGTTTTCATCCTTGGGGAACCCCACAAGTCACTTTCTTTCTGAGAGGAGAAGCGAGCGAGGCGAACAGTTTGAAATCGGTCGCTGAGATAGGAAGAGATCCACCTTAGTGCAAGGCCCTGGATCCCGGCATTACCGACAGTCGATCAAGAGACCATGATCGACCATGTCAAACGCGACCGAAAGATCAAGGAGTACCAGTGCCTGGGTGAGGCCCTTGTCAGCTCCCCTCTGAGCTAGTCCATTACTGCAAGAATAACTGACTCAGTCAATGGGCAGGTCGGAATCCTGCCTGGCGAGAGTCAAGAAAGTGAGATTGTTCAATAAAGGAACAAAGACAGTTTGTTACGTGGGCTTCTAAGATTTTGTCTAATTAAGGCAACAAAGAGATGGGACGATAATTGCGAAGGACCAGAGCATCTAAATTGGGTTTCTTCAGGATGGGTACAATTTCAGCCGTTTTGAAGGTGCTGGAGATAAAAACCCAGTATCAGGAAAGTGTTGAGAAGTATGAGGGGGGAGTCCGGGGACGTAAGAAAAACTTCACTTAAGATATGAGGAGGGCAGCAGTCAGAGGGGAGCCAGAACTGACCCTTTTCAGTAGACTGAAACATTTTTCCTTAGAGATTAAAGGGATTTGGTTTAGGGAAGATGGGTTTTTGCATAGGTCAGGAGATGGCAGTGTGGAAATAGGAGGAAAGATACTGCCTTAATAGAGATACATTTCTCTATGAAATAAGAATTAAGATAATCACATAGGGCCTGTGAAGGAACAAGTTTCATAGTGACTCTATATGGATTGGTGAGTTCGTCCACTATGGAGAAGATGTCTTTGGACAAATTGGCCGAGTTAGTAACCTTTAAGGCAGAGCTTTCCAAACTGTGTGTCCCGACACAGTACTGTGTAGCCTGCAAGTGGTGGGTGTGTCGCAGGATGACAGGGCACTTAGCACATAACTGCTGCTAAAATTAAGAGGCATTCCTTTTAACACCATCGATGCTTGTGTTATTTTCCTCCTGTGCTGACATTTTGGTTATTCCATTGTTCATGACGAGCTCAGCTCGTCATGAGTGTATGGAGGTGTACATCATGACGAGCTGAGCTCGTCATGAGCGTCGAAGGAGTTAAAGAGTGTCTCGGAGTCTGCCGCAGCAGCGCGGACTCCGAGACACTCTGCTCTATGGGGGCCGACGATTCACAAAGCCCCATTAACATGTAAATGGTCTTTTAAAGAACTGCGAAGTACTCGGGTGCATCGGCTATTTGGGTAAGGATGGTATTGTATAAACTGTGGCCATAAATTACAAATACTTGATGTTTAGGAAATTGTGAGGTGGCCGAAGTATTAAAGATTCACTCACACAAGGACTCTTCTTCATAATTCTCAAAGTTTTGAATTGGCTTAAATCTGCAGATGCCTGCAGCATATTTGTGATGTTTAAGGATGGATCAATATATTCCAGGTGTTTACGATATAGTCAACTGATGTATTGTAACTTAAATGTGACTACAATATAGGCCAGCTGATGTAAATGTGAAAAGCTCAGAGCATTTCCTAATTTGCTGTATATAGTATAGTATTGTATTCTATTGTATGTGTTGCACTCTGTGGTACTGTAGGTTTTCCGAAACTCACACACACTTACACCCATGTGCTCCTGGAGGCTATGGATGAAATACATATCAGCACTCAGTAGAAACTATTATTTTTATAAAACCTCATATTGATTTCTCTCCAGGGTTTCAAAGTACTCAAACAGGCAATTCTTAAGTGAATGTAGTTTGGGGACCAATCGACCATCAGTGTAGCCAAATGGAGTAATTCTAAGAAAGCAATTATGTTGATAAATAAGGGTAGAAAACAGCCTTTACGCTTTACCACGAAGCTTTTGCCAAACTTTTTGGGTTGAGGAACTAGAGCCAAAGGTTTCAGAGCACTTTACATGAGCACCAGTTGTGTTACAGACGGACACTTGCATTTTTGTGTGTGTGGGGTTGTTTGTGTGTGTGTGTGGAGTTGTGTGTGTGTGGGGGGGGGGGGGGTTGTGTGTGTGTGTGTGGGGTTGTGTGTGTGTGTGGAAGGTGTGTGTGTGTGTGGGGGGGGTATGTGTGTGTGTGGGGTTGTGTGGGGGTGTGTGTGTGGGGTTGTGGGTGTGTGTGGGGTTGCGTGGGGTTGTGTGTGTGGGGTTGTGTGTGTATATGTGGGGTTGTTTGGGGGGGGGGGTTGGTGTGTGTGGGGGGGGGGCCCAACCCCCCTTAGGTGGTTTGGGCTCGCTCACTCGCGTTACCGTGTCCCTGAACATTTTTTCACAAAAAGGTGGGTCACCAACATGAAAAGTTTGGAAAGCTGTGCTTTAAGGAGAAGTAGTCTACTTTTGTATTCTTTTAGTTCGAATATATAAAGAATTTTTTTAACGTGGAATAATCTTGCCTCCATCGGCGTTTGACTTGCCGTACTGCCAGTTTTTTCATTTTAAATCGTTGGAAAACCAACGTTGGGCATCATGAGGTAGCTTTATTCTGATTTCCTTTAGCGGGGCGAATTGATCACTTGCGGATTTGAGCCACATCTCAATGTTTTTAGCCTGAGTGTCGAGAGATTCCTGTGCCGTAGGGGTAATGGCAGTTCGTAGTGAACAGAAATCGCTAATGTTGACACGGTTCCAATTTCTGGCCAGGTTTTTTCTTTCTGGTAGATTTTTGGGAGGGAAGATACTAGATATCGTAAATGAGATAATATGGTGATCCGACCAGGTGCAGGGTAAGATTGTAGGCTTAGAAATTTCTAGATTAGAGGACCAGGCTTGATCTAAGATATGCCCCTTTATGTGGGTGGCTACCTTTATGTGTTGGACGCAGTTCATTCCAGAGAGGAGATCAGTGATCTCAAGAGAATCAGTGTTTTACCGTACATAGCCAGGCCAATAATTAAAATCTCATAAGGAGTCTGTCGTGGTTAATGGCGAAGTGTCAGATCATATCACCTAGCAGTTGAGGGAATGCGGGCATGTGGTAGGTGGGTCTATAGAATAAACAGATAAAAGGAGACTGAGATGATTCAAATTTCAGTATTAAGTGGTCAACTGAAGGGATACCTGCGATCCTAAGCACAGTAAATTAAAGTGTTTGATGTACAATAGCTGCGACCCCTCCCTCGGCTTTACCCGAGGGCCTGTTTGACTGAAGAATGTAATAATTGTCGAGCTTCTGACCGATTCAGCAGAGAGCCATGTTTCTGAGAGGAGGATGATGTGAGGCTTGTCAGAATCAATAAACTGAAATAGTTCGAACTCATGTCTTACTATTGAGCAAGTGTTCAAATAGCTAATTGTTATATCCTTCGCCTCAGGAGTAATGATGATAGGGGGGGGGGCTTGTATTAAGTATCGGTTTCCCCAGCATAAATGACTTCTGATATTAAATCCTCATCCTAACTCATCAAGGGTAGTCTGGGTCTTAAGATCTAAGGTCCATGTCCCCTGTAGTTGTCGGAGTTTGATTGCCTAGTAAGTAGTGAAATGGGCATGGTGACTGGCCCCTACGTGTGCGTAATTACTGAACAGCGCACAGAAGTAGTCTCCCACATGCAGCCCATTTACGTGTTACAGCTCAGTGCCTCTTCCCTAGCTGCAGGTCGTAGCAACCTTCTCTTAAGAGGTGGATACTGGTGGTTAACACACTCAGTCCATGAATTTACCATAAGTGCAACTCGTTCACCGTAAAAAGTCCAAAAACTGGGTATTCATTTGCGAAAAATCATGGTAGAGTAAATGGGCAGAATCTGTTAGCTACACACAAGCTAAGGTTTTCCAGTTAGCAATCCAGTTGTTTCCTTTGTAGTACTGACCTAGCAATCTGCTGAAGGGAGGTCCTTTTCTTCAAGATAATTCAATACAGACGATAGTCACACATGCTTCTGTCTAAGGTTAGTGTACACACGTAGACCATCTCCAAGTTTGAGGAGCATGGTCTAAAAAAAGTGAATGTCACATCAACCTGCTAGAGCAGAGCTGTCCATCTAGCTCTTGTTATTTCTTCCATTCTTCAGGATGAAACCCTTTCTTGTTCCGATAGACACAGCAACAGTGTATTATTTGAAAGAAGTAAATCTAAGTGAGGGAGGTACGGGCTATTCTTTTCTCAGGTCCAGCATACGTGCCTGTTGGTATAACTCTACAATAGTGGTATGCAGTTCCTAATGTCTAAAGTAGGTAGTTGTGTGTGTTCATGGGCTCTACATAGTGGTGTAGTCTAAGAATTGGGGAGAAGAATCCTCTCCTTTGGGACAAAAGACCCTCACACACCCAGCCAGCTAGGTGTGTTGCTTCATCATCGGGTCTGCTCCTTATCGGGTCGACACTGCAATACCCGATTGGCACCCGAGATGGAGCCTTCTTGGCGTAGATATTTATTCCTTATGCCGATGGGTGAAGTGCGTGTGAGGGCCCTAGGTCAGTGTAGGTGATAGTGATGTGTAGGGATGTGGGTTAAAATAGGAAAGGTGGTCCACTCAAAAAATTTTTTATGAAAGGTGGCCCCCACCCTAATTAATAGTACAAGGGCGCGTATCTCCACTTTAAGAATGTGAAGTTTATGCGCTTGTGAAACAGGTCAACATGTTTCTAGCCCATTTATCTATTAGACAGCAATTCTTCAGGACCAAATAGGCTCTACCTGCACTTTTTGGTGGTGATCAACAAATAGGTGAAGTGAGGTAATGACCAACCATACAGCACCGTACAAAGTTGTACCTGTAGATCTAAAAACTGCATGCGATCTGTATGATGACTCTGAGGAGTGCGACGCCTGTCGGCAGCTGAAGCCCAGATCCTTGCGGGAACTTCGGATGAAATTGTTGTCTGCCAGGATGTCCCGCTTGGAGTCCAAGCGTCCCCGGTCTCCATCTCGAGCGGGGGCTCCTGTTCGGGGCCGGTCACGGAGTCGTTCCCGCAGATGTCGCTCACCTTCCACAGGTGACCACAGGAAAAAGTCACGGAGGTCGTCGGCCTCACATAGTTGTGACTTAAGGGCCCACTGCTCCTGGTCTTCACCGGACACGGCCCCTCCGAAGTCGGACGCCACCTACCCACCATTTCCAGGGGCTATGGTGACTAGGGCCAAGATGAAAGCCTATTTTCATACTTTGCAAGCCATATTTGGGTCACCCCCTCTCCTAGGCATGCCTTCGGGCCCACAGAGGGGGTAGGGACTCAGATTGAGAATTCACCAGCGGGTTTACTCTGCGCCAATCGAGTGCCCTGGCTCCGGTTTCGGAGTTGTTGCAAAGTCGGGAAACGGCCTGGAGGGGCTCCCTGTCAGACGTTATGCCGCAGTCCACCTGCTGCCTCAAAGCACAGCTCTGTGGGGCTCCCTGCGATGATGTCTGCTGTGGCTGTAGCGAGGAGCTTGACTCCACATTGATGTCGTTCCATACTGCAGTCTCCCATCACCGTGGATGTCAAGTCAACGCCGGCCCAGCACTGATTGATCTGTGGTAAATAGTAATTTACCGTCGGAATTTCTATGCGGTAAAGTTCAATAAAAATAACTCAATCGAAAATAGAGACAAAGTCCGTGGCAGCTGAGTTTCAAAATGGGTTTTATTCCATAAAATGGAATGGTTCGAACCAGGGTATCCTGTTCCTTTCACCATAAAGGATCAGGAAGGGATAGAGCATACTTTATTGACAGAGTACAACTTTTATAGTTAATGCACAGAATGGTGATCAATACAGAAGGCGTAACAGCTGAGAGAAACGAGATAAGAACACATGTGCGTAGCAATACGTAATCAGAAGGCGTGCACTAGGGCGTACACAGAGGTGTGTGCTAGAAACGTCACATGAAAAGTGTCACAGGTGGGTGGATACATAATGGAATCTTGCAGTGTCAGCAGAAATCTGTGGCAAGGATGCGCGCGCAGCAGCATGACGTGTGACTGACGTGAGGCTGGAGGGTGTAGGGGTCTTGACATTTAGCACTAGAGGAAAGAGACAGAAGTCTGGCATGTCAGATCAACTCGTTCCTAAATCATATCTAATATCTTGTGTTTGGGGAACTATGTTATCTAGAAGGAAAGGTCTCTTGGGCAGAGGCTACTCTATACTGGCTATTAATGCGTGCATATGTGACTACGTGTCTGCGTGTAATGCGAGGGGCCATGGGCCTACCATGGTAACAGGAGCAATGAATTACTTGCATGGAGACAGAGAGGCCGGGCCCTTTGTTCTGCAGCCGGGGAAATGTTTATCTATTCTGCTAGACTGGAATGTGTTTTCGAGGAGCTGAACTCGGCTATACTGATAACTTGAAGGTAAAATACTGTCTTTGGCAGGCAAGCAGGCCGAGCCGGGCACCGCTCGCCGCGCAGGGAGTAGGACAGAGGTCAGGGAGGCATCCCACGTTGCAGCTTTCAGGAGGCAGAGAACAGAAAGGGCTCGATGGCAGAAATCAGGGCCTAGCTCTGCAGGACTAGGGAAAACGTGAGAGTGCACCATGAAAAGACGTTGGCAAGGCATACTTAGGAACTGAATTATCGATCCATTCATGGTGGATCTGAAATAGGACATGTTAACGTTGGACGCAAATGTATTTGCGTCTTCATAGCAGGTCGAGGAGGGAAGTTACATGCACTTTAAGCTCGTACATGGAGACGGTGGGGTTCACGTTAGGGGACACAATTGACTATAAAAATTTATATTACCTCATTCCCTCCTTGTCCCCTACGGACCCTTCATGATATATCAATCCTCATTAGTCCATCTATTTGTTCATATAACATCATTTGCTCTTCCTTTTTCCGACGGGATTTAGAACGTGGACTTGGATGAGGAAAACAGGATATGGCGCACAAGCCGCAAATCGCCGGCCCACATTGTATACATAGCCAACAACTGAATACTATGAGAAGGGCTATTCCGAGGAAGGATAGGACTTTCCAACCCCAGGCTGACAACACGCTCCAGAACCAACCGGACCAAGTCCAGGTACCTGGATTCTGGTGTATCTGACTTGCAATCTTATGGAGACGTGTAATGGCTTTATATACTGACGGTGCATTATTAGGAATGAAAACACAGCAGCTCGATCCGAGGACTTTACAGGCCCGCCCCTATCGGCCAGGATGACGTCAAGGACGAGACGATTTTGAAGAACGACAAGTCTCATAGCAGACTGTTCCTCGGTCAAGTTACCTAGGGCGGAAGTAGTTTCATTCACTACTGCTTCGAGGGTTCTGGTTAAGTGACGTATAGATTTACTATTAAAGACAGCACCTAAATAGGGAAAGAATCCTTTATTGAAATCTGTGTATCGTTCCCATGCCGTTTCAGTATTGTCGACAAGCGGGAGATCTCTCTTGGGTCTGTGAACTAGATGGGAGTTTCTATGATAATCAGGAGGAGCTAGAATAACAGGTGGCAGAAGGAATGCAATGTAACATGTCCCATCCCAATCTAGTGGCAAACGTATATAGGCTGTATGACCACAAATGAAATAGGAGTGGCGGGTAGCTTTGAATGTAGACTTGCCTTTATCACTGAATTCGATCACAGTAGTACATTTACTATGACCTAGAGGTACTGAACCATTCTTTCTGACACATAATTCGCCCTTGACGGGTAATACTGACATAGAGGGCAAGTCTGGTCCTGTATCAGACTGAACATTCAGAATCATGAGGTTAAGTGTATAATTACCTAATCCATATACTTCATTTTCTAGATCGGTCCCTGTCCTTTGTGGAAGACCCTCCTTGTTAGGGTAACATGCTTTATGCAGAACTGTGTTCAGATTTCCCCATATCCAACTGCCTTTGTAGACTACGGACTCAGAGTCTAAAGAATTTATTAAACTAAACCAGGCACCACAGGAACCATTATGTGTGAACGGGTACGGGAAGAGGGGCAAGACTCCCTTGTATTTCTGATAGGGAGGAAGTCGGCCACATATCCAACAATTGGTAGCATTGCTGGTCTGATGAGAATGATGTAACAAACTGATAAAAGTATTGTTGCGCAGCGCAAGTCGGTAAGCTAACTCATGCGGGGGTAGTTCACTGAAGGTATGCTCGATAGTGCTGTTTGAAAAGAAATGTGCATGTATGGAAAGAGGGAAATACATGTGGAGCAGAGTACTTGCAGCAATAATCGTAAGACTCAGAAAAAACATAATCAATAATGTCACAATACAGTGACTACGAAGAGATTTACAATATTCTCGTTTCTTGAGCTGTTTCTGTCTATCTCTCTCTCTATTGGGGTCTAACGGGTACATGTCAGAAACTTGTCTAACCGATTCACCTAGGGGAGGACTTAAACAATTAAACTGTCTGACTTGCTAGACCTCAGCTTTAATTTATACTCTTGTTGAGGAGTTTTCTCTACCAGGGGAAGTTTAGAGTCACTGGAATCTGGGCAGTCCTTAGAGGGGGAGGAAGAGTCAATCTCTGGCGGCGATCCGTAAAGTTTTTTAACATGACTCATGTGGACCCATCCTTTGCGGCCCTCTAACTTCACCGCCGTCCTCGTGGTCAATAAGACGAGCTTCGGCTCCTGCCAACGGGGCTCCAGCGGGCTTCTCCTGTCGAAATTGCGTACAAAAACGAAGTTTCCCGGTGTAATCTCGTGCGGCTTCACCTCGGTGTTGTCGGGAAAGGCTGCAGCTACCTGTGAACGACATGATTGTAGTGCAGACATCAAGGAGTCAAGGTAATCTGTCAACATATTACTATCAACATCAGTAATTTTTCGAGGCATAGGCGTCCCCCACATATTCGGTGGCCTACCAAAGACCACCTCATACGGGGATAGCCCTGTTCTAGAGTGTGCAACCATTCTCATGTAAAACAATGCAACTGGTAAGGCGACTATCCAGTCGACCCCTTTCTCTGCACAAATTTTAGCAAGACGTGTTTTCAGTGTCTGATTGTGGCGTTCCACGAGACCTGCTGCCTCAGGATGTCGGACGCAGTGGAATTTCCACTGATATCCTAGCAGGAGTGAAACCTGCTTCATAAGCTCGGATGAGAATGGCTGGCCGTTATCTGAGTACACGACACGAGGCAAACCGTACCGTGGGAAGAATTCACGAACCAGCTGCTTGGCAGTGGTCGGAGCAGTGTAATCTGGGACTGGATATGCTTCTGTCCAACGGGAAAGTGCACAAACAACTATGAGGACATATTTGAATCCTCGACATCGTTCCATCTGGATATAATCCATCTGGAGGACTTCAAAAGGGTAATCGGGAGGATTGAATCCACCTTGCTCTACGGGAATGCTTTTACCTGGATTGAACTGACAACAGATCATGCAAGTACGCACTTTCTGTTTTGCTGCTGCTCGTAAATGTTTATTGTACCAGAGATTCTGTAAACTGTCTAACATGGCTTTTTCTCCCAGATGTGCTGGACTATGTGCAGTGTTGATCATAACTTGAACCATAGAGTCGGGGAGAAACCATGTGGCTTTTCCCTTCGTCATCCATCCCTGATCTGTCTGGATCCCTCCTAGTTCAGTCCATTTCTTTATTTCGTCTGGAGTAGCATGTGTCTGTATGTCAAGTACATCTAGTGTGGGATCCTTAACTGTCATGCAATGTGTCGGTGTCAGAACTATTGTCTTTGTCATATCAGCTGCATGTGTATGAGTTAGAGCTGTGTGTTTTGCGGTCCGATCTGCCAGGTCGTTACCCTGGGAAATGGTATCGGTAACTTTAGTATGTGCTTTACACTTCATGATGGCTATGGCTGAAGGCAGATGTATTGCTTCTAACAGAGCTTGAATGAGGGGACCATGTTGTATTTTGGCTCCGTGAGAGGTCAGGAAACCTCTTTCCTGCCAAAGTACACCAAAGTCAAAGTCACTACTCCAAATGCATAACGTGAATCTGTGTATATGTTAACATTCCTGTTTTTGGCTATTATACAGGCTCGGGTCAGAGCAATGAGCTCTGCAGCTTGAGCAGACAGTGTATCAATACGGTGTGTTTCTTTGACTTCAGTTTCAGTGGTCACTGCATATGCGGCCACTAATTCGCCTGTGCTTGTTCTCATACATGAACCATCCACGTAAAGTGTCAGGTCTGGGTTTGTCAGTGCAACATCTGTCAAGTCTCGTCGGGGCTTTGTTACTGCATTAATGATCTCTATACAGTCATGTGGAACTGGATCTGTAATGTTCGAAGGTAACAATGTGGCAGGATTGAGTATGTTACAGCGTCTGATTTCTATGTGTGGCTGGAACAATGTCAATTCATAACCTGTCAATCGTGCTATCGTCAAGTGTTGAGTCTGTGTTCGGTTTAAAAGAACTTCCACAGAGTGTGGAACTTGTACTGTCAGGGGGTGTCCTAACACTATGGAATCACTTTGTCGGATTGCTAAGGCTGTTGCTGCAACTGATTTTAAGCACGCAGGCAGAGCCTGGGCGACTGGGTCTAATGTACTTGAACAATAAGCACAAGGCTTATGTGAACCTGCTTGATCTTGTGTGAGGACAGACAACGCTGTACCATCACGTTCTGTAACAAAGAGTGTAAAAGGTTTGCTGTAACATGGTGTTGCTAAAACCGGTGCTTGACATAATGCTTTCTTTAATTCTTCAAAAGCCTGTGTGTGTTCCTGAGCCCAAGGGAGGACAGTCGAAGTCACTGCCTCCTGTGTTGTCAACTGTATAAGTGGCTTGGCTAGAAATGCGTACTGGGGAATCCATTGCCTGCAGTAAGAGGTGAGGCCAATGAAGGCCCGCACTTCCTTTTGTGTCGTGGGTTGCGGTAAGTGTGCAATTAACTCGATGCGGTCAGGTGTTAGCTGTCTCCCCCTCTTGGACAGCAAGTGCCCAAGGTACACCACTTGCTGAACACAGAATTGTAACTTTGAAGGGGAAACCTTGTGCCCTTTGTCAGCTAGAAAATGTAAGACTGTCAGTGATGCGTGTTCACATTCAGGTTCGCTACGAGCGGTGATCAGCAGATCATCGACGTACTGCAGCAGGGCAGTGTTAACTGGCATTTGAATACTGTCAAGTTGTCTTTTCAATGCTTGGCTGTAGATGCTGGGGCTTTCTGTGAATCCTTGAGGTGCGCGTGCAAATTTGAAGCTTCGTCCATTTAAACAGAATCCGAAAAGATATTGGCTTTCCGGATCAATGGGGACACTGAAGAAGGCGTTCTTGAGGTCAATTACAGTAAAGAACGTCGCCTCTGAATCAATAGCAGTTAATAAGGATGAGATGTCGGGGACCACAGGGTACTGTGGCACAATGCATTTATTTAATTCTCGCAGATCAATCACCAACCGATAAACTGGTGGCGCATTTGGGTCAGTACGTTTAAGAATCGGAATGATAGGGGAATTACATAGATTGGAGTCAGTTTCTACAACCACTCCCTGTGCAATGAGCTCTTCAATGATTTTCAGTAAAGCCACTACAGCATCAGGTGGTAACTTGTATTGTCTGATTCGGGGCAGAACAACTCCTGGCTTGAGTGTCACTCGGTATGGTGTAATGTGCATACAACCTACATCAGTCGGGCCTTTCGCCCACAAATGGTCTGGTACATTTTTCAATCTGTCATCAAAATCTCGTAACACATAGTGACCTTTAAAGTCACGTAGAAATAGTCTAACTCCTTCCGGAGAACAACATATTACTGCTCCTAGAGCCTTCAGTGTCTTGATACCTAACAACTTTTCTGGACATGACTTCGTGAGTAGTAAGTCTGTGGTGCGTGACAATGGACCAACTGTTAGGGGGACAGGTTTCGATACTTCATTAACAATAGGCTGTCCTGAAAAACCAAGGGAAACATTCTGTGAGCCTGAGAGGGGTGCCCCTGGAACCTCATTGTGACTTATCGTTGTTCGACTTGCCCCTGTGTCAATCAGAAACTTTCTATCCTTTCCTAAAACTTGACTATGTACATAAGGACCCTCTTGATCTACAGGAATTTCAATAAGAGGCAAGCCAACTTCCCTCTCTAGGCTGTTTCATGTGTATCGCTGATAATCGGGGTAATCAGATTGTGCATACTGGTACATCTGGTGTGAAACTTGCTGTGTCGCGGCAATAGGCTGTGGCTGTGGTACCGCTACTGTCTGTACTGTCTGTTGTGGAGCATGCATTGACTGGGTGTTCTGTGGAACATGTTGCTGGACCTGATGTTGGATCTGGTCCTGTCTAGGCTGACGGGGTCTCTCTTTAGTTTTACCTGTGGATATGTTGTGTTTCAGGACTGCACATTCATTTACATAGTGACCTGGCTGTTTACAGTAATTGCATGTCCCTTTTACAGGAGCCGCCGAATTATTAGACTGTGTCATACCCCTTTTCTGACCGTCAGCTGGGACTGACTGAGCGACTAACATTTTCATTTTCGTATCTTTCATACGTCTTTGTTCGTGATCTTGTTCTTCTCTAATTCTGTTCTGGTGGTACTGTAACATTTGTAACATTTGGGATGGCGTATTTGCTTGCCATGTACTCTCGACTTTATATACACGGTTCTTAACCTGGGGCAGGGAATTCTCGACTAATTTGGTTACAAAAAGATGCGGGTATGACTCGCTACTTGGTTTCAGGCCACTATTTATAATAAAACATTTCTCAAATCTAGAATAAAAATCACTAGTGTCTTCATCATGTTTCTGTTTACAGGCTGAGATTGCGTCCTAGTCTTCCTTTTTCGTTGTCAATAATCTTGGCAAAACCTGTACAATTAATCCTGGTAATGCTTTAGCTTTTTCCCCAAGGCCTAACCCTGGAGTACGACCATTTTCCTCGTCTTCTATTTCGGTCCAATTAATCTTTTTATCTCCCACCTCCCATTCTTTCTCTTTGAGTTTCTCGTAAATGCCAGCAGGCAACAATACTTTTAACATTTTCATAATATCTGAGTACGTATAGTCACCCATGAGTAGCATATCTTTAATTTCTCGGTGAAAACCTGCAGGGTCTTTATCGTGACTGGGTACTAATTTCTTCATTTCTAGCAATTCTATTTTAGTGAGGGGTGTATATACATATACACGTTCTAGTGTGTCATCATCTTTTCTTACTGGATGTACTTCTCGTAAGGGATTCTGTCTGTCGAAGTAAAACATTTTTCTTTCTGGGGGTGGTGGAGCTGACATAAACTGTGGTTTCAGAAAAGTACTATACTTGTGTCTATGTTCTAGAATTTCTTTAATTAAATCGGTACCTAGGCCTCTCCATCTATTAGAGAGCAGTTCTACCAATATGTCCGGTAAGGGACCTGGATCAGAATGTTGGCTTTTAAACAACGTAATGAGATGCTGAATCATGTATACACTAGCTAATTTTTGTTCATCAGGGGAAAGGCTCAAGAACGTCTGAGCTACTGTATCATCATTATATGTACTAGAATTGTCAGCCCATTGTACGGCGGACCGGGCTAGTTCTTGTTCATCCATGGAATTGAGTACATGGTACCCCATTCTATCTTGAAGTATTTTATCGGTAGCCTGAAACAAATGTTCAGGTGTCCTCGGATTTGACATGGCTGCTTGAAAAAGTCTCTTGCTTTCTGGACGTACCGGACGTAATGTATTATTAAAGGGTCTTCCCTTACCTACATATGCTATCATTTCTCTAGTTGGTAATTGCAATGCTTCTGCTGTGGTCTCTGGTTGTTCCTCCTCCTCCGAGGATTCATTCTTGTCTGTATCTATTTCTCTTTCAGGCTGTCTTCTTTCGTGTATTTTTACTACCGCTTTTCGGATCCTTCTGTACATGTTTTTTATACAACTCTGTTTATCATGCTTTCCGTCTGCTATATTCTGACCCCATTTGTTAAGTGCGTTCATTTCTTCCTTGTCTACACCAGGCCTATCTTGATCTCTTATCAAGCAGTTTATGAAGAAGCGTAATATCATACTTTGAGTGTCAACTTTCTGGTATGCCATGGCCTCGCCAATACTTTCAGGACCTTCCCCCGTTTGGACAAAATGATATATTCTGTCTAGATGATCAATCATTCCTGGTAGTAACATTAAATAGTTTGCAACTCGTCGTAGACGTACTGATGCTAGCATCATTCTGTCGTCTTTACCGGGTACTGGATCATATCTACAGTCTGTGAGAGGCTCTTTAAGTATGTTGTAACTCGCTGTTTGAGGTGTTCGTTGTTTTGCTAAATCCCTATAGGTCAGTCGATGTGTTTGTGGCGGTGTTTGAAAACCTCCTGTCGCACCTCCCGAGGTGCCAGGTCCGAAAGGATTTAGTGGATGAATGCCAGGAATAATAGGTGCAGGAAGGGCTGGGGGAATAGGCGCAGGATGTGGAACGGGAGGAGGAGTTTGTTGTTGCGGAAGTGGTTGATTATCTCGGGGCGGGGTGCCATCAGCAGGTGGTGCATGGACACGTGGATTTGTATATGCGGGAGCTACGTCGTCTAAATAGGAAGAAAGGAATATGTCCTTTGCGGTCTTGTGGCGTAATTTAGTCGGAACTAATGGAGGGGGCAGATCTTTTGGTACTTCCGGGGTGGCCTTAGGTAAACCCTCGGCCAAAAGAGGATACATACCATTTGCAAGAGTATTTCGCTGTCGGTCTACTTGTTCTGCTTTGACTCGTATACCTTCCTCAACTAATTCATTTTCTCTGGCTTTTTCTGAATCTTCCCTATGTTTTTCTGCTTTTCTGAATTCTTTTTCTGTTCGTTTATGCGATTCTTTACGCCACAATTCTATGGCATCTTTCTGAGATTGTCTGGCTTTCTTTTTCCACAGTGCTTCTTCTACTCTCATGATGCAATCTGCATCCCATGTCCCTGTAACGGGCCATCTATATTTCTCTTCTAGGTTCTTAGTATAATCGGCCCATAAATCTAGGTACAGTATGGCATCTAAGCCATGCTTATGGTACATAAAATTTCCAGGAGTGTCCCTAGGTGGGACAGCAATTGCTTCCTCTAGTATCCCTTTCCTAGTTCCTATCTGTTTTAATTTGCTGAATAATGGCATCTTGATATTCGGTACTTGATACTTACTTGAACCTGAACACACTTTTGACACAGAAGCACGATAATGTACATCAAACAGTCACTCATACCACGACATTAATCACATAAAAACATTTTGAACACATATTGACTACCCTTGAACTCTAAAACGAGAACAAAATCGAACCCTTGAATGTCTGAATTTCTTGATATACTGCTAAACAGTACAGATACACTGCTAAAACAGTGCAGACCGGGTCTGTGTACCCAAACCCGTCTTTACCGGATACATAGTAATGCACCCGTCTAGATGCGTCCCCAGCAACGGTACTCACCGGGAAGCACGGAACGGAAGGCCTCGGAAACTCGACTGGACTGGACCGGACTGGACTCGACTCGTGACGTAGATACTGCGGAACTGGTGGGCCTCTAGATACCTCGGACCTTGTTCTCTTTGGCTGGGCTCTGGTCGGGATCCTCCGCACTCCTCACCGCCTCGTCTGGGTGCTGATCGCAGTCTCCGTCACCTCCGTAGGCCTGAGGGAGATACAGGAAATCCTGCGGGTACGCGTAATTATCTGTCTTGGCTGGGCAGGGGGCAAAGCCTGCAACGCACCTACCGGCGCGTGGGGTGGGGGAGGGGTCCCTGTTCGGGCGCCAAATTAATGTGGTAAATAGTAATTTACCGTCGGAATTTCTATGCGGTAAAGTTCAATAAAAATAACTCAATCGAAAATAAAGAGACAAAGTCTGTGGCAGCTGAGTTTCAAAATGGGTTTTATTCCATAATATGGAATGGTTCGAACCAGGGTATCATGTTCCTTTCACCATAAAGGATCAGGAAGGGATAGAGCATACTTTATTGACAGAGTACAACTTTTATAGTTAATGCACAGAATGGTGATCAATACAGAAGGCGTAACAGCTGAGAGAAACGAGATAAGAACACATGTGCGTACCAATACGTAATCAGAAGGCGTGCACTAGGGCGTACACAGAGGTGTGTGCTAGAAACGTCACATGAAGTGTCACAGGTGGGTGGATACATAATGGAATCTTGCAGTGTCAGCAGAAATCTGTGGCAAGGATGCGCGCGCAGCAGCATGACGTGTGACTGACGTGAGGCTGGAGGGTGCAGGGGTCTTGACATTTAGCACTAGAGGAAAGAGACAGAAGTCTGGCATGTCAGATCAACTCGTTCCTAAATCATATCTAATATCTTGTGTTTGGGGAACTATGTTATCTAGAAGGAAAGGTCTCTTGGGCAGAGGCTACTCTATACTGGCTATTAATGCGTGCATATGTGACTACGTGTCTGCGTGTAATGCGAGGGGCCATGGGCCTACCATGGTAACAGGAGCAATGAATTACTTGCATGGAGACAGAGAGGCCGGGCCCTTTGTTCTGCAGCCGGGGAAATGTTTATCTATTCTGCTAGACTGGAATGTGTTTTCGAGGAGCTGAACTCGGCTATACTGATAACTTGAAGGTAAAATACTGTCTTTGGCAGGCAAGCAGGCCGAGCCGGGCACCGCTCGCCGCGCAGGGAGTAGGACAGAGGTCAGGGAGGCATCCCACGTTGCAGCTTTCAGGAGGCAGAGAACAGAAAGGGCTCGATGGCAGAAATCAGGGCCTAGCTCTGCAGGACTAGGGAAAACGTGAGAGTGCACCATGAAAAGACGTTGGCAAGGCATACTTAGGAACTGAATTATCGATCCATTCATGGTGGATCTGAAATAGGACATGTTAACGTTGGACGCAAATGTATTTGCGTCTTCATAGCAGGTCGAGGAGGGAAGTTACATGCACTTTAAGCTCGTACATGGAGACGGTGGGGTTCACGTTAGGGGACACAATTGACTATAAAAATGTATATTACCTCAGATCGGTGAAGTCTCCTTCAGCTTGTCTCGATGCTACGCCAATCGACACCGCTGACGTCCTTTGATGCTCCTTTTGCTTGTGGCGAATGAGGCACCTCTGGGTTCACCGCTCCCCCCCCCCCCTTCCACGATTGTTTACATGTTCCTCAGCCGTGTGCCTGTGGAGCGCTGGCAGGCCTTCGGCTCTGCTCAGGCTACAGAGTCTCTGCCGTTTAGGAGGCGTGTTAGCCTGCAGCCGTCCCCTACTGATGACCTACTGTTGCCACCTAGAATGGCCACGGAGGCTAGTGCGGCATTTGCAAGAGCGGTTTGTACATCTGCGGACATCTTACTGGTCCAGCCTCCATCAATCTCTCTGCCTTCTGATTCCTTGTTGGATCTGCTCCTCTGGGGCAACGTGAATGTGGAGCCCTTGCTACCTTTTGGTGAGTCATTGTACGACATCCTTCTTGGGTCTTGGGCGAGGCCCTCATCAGGAGACCCTGTGGATCGTGCAATAGGCTATCGCCCGGCTCTGGATGACCCGGTCTGTTTTTCCCTCCACCCTAGGGCTCAAGGGCTGATCGTCCAGGCAGCCTCAGCCTCGCTGTCCTCGTCCTCCTCCTCTCCTCCATTACTTTCACTCACTAGGGAGTCTCGATGGTTGGAGACATCCAGCTGACATGTATTTGCGTCCACGAGCTCAGGCCTTTGAACACGTTGTGCTTGTTTGCAGAAGCTACTTTCGCCCTCTGGGACTCGGTTGCGCGCCTCCTTCCGTCTCTTCCAGAAGGCCCTCGGGCTGACCTGGTTCGAATACTCCACAATGGTCTTGAACTGGCACAGTTTACCATCTGATCAGCCAAGGACACCACTGACTCTGTGGGTCGTACTATGGCCAGATCAATGACTCTGCGTCGTCACGCTTGGCTGCGCGATGGCAGTTTTCCTGAGAATGATCAGGAGCGCCTTCGAGATTTGCCCTTTGATGGGGTGCACCTTTTTGACAGTCATGCAGACTCTGCGGTCCAGCGTCTCATGTCTGGTTTTCCGTGATTACTTATATCTAGTCCTTTTTGCGGACTTCTGTCTTGTTGCATTGATTACAGCACAGCTTTCCAAACTTTTCATGTTGGCGACACACTTTTTAGAGATGCATCTTTTTGGAACACAGGAAGGCAGTGTAGCGAGCCCGAACCACCTAAGGGAGGTTTGGGGGGGGTTCTCACTCTCTCTCTCTGTCTCTGTCTCTGTCTCTCTCTGTCTCTCGCCCTCTGTCTGTCGCCCGCCCTCTGTATGTCGCCCGCCCTCTGTCTGTCGCCCGCCCTCTGTCTGTCGCCCGCCCTCTGTCTGTCGCCCGCCCTCTGTCTGTCGCCCGCCCCCTGTCTGTCGCCCGCCCCCTGTCTGTCGCCCGCCCCCTGTCTGTCGCCCGCCCCCTGTCTGTCGCCCGCCCCCTGTCTGTCGCCCACCCCCTGTCTGTCGCCCGCCCCCTGTCTGTCGCCCGCCCTCTGTCTGTCGTCTGCCTCCCTCCCTCTTTCGCTGTCTGTCTCCCTCCCTCTTTCGCTGTCTGTCTCCCTCCCTCTCTCGCTGTCTGTCTCCCTCCCTCCCTCGCGGTCTGTCTCCCTCTGCCTGTTACCCTCAGTCACCTCACCCTAGCTTACAGGGCACACACACAGCCACATCCGAGTAGTTTGCAGGTCTTTAAAAGACCATTTACTTGTTAATGGGGCTTTGTTGTGAATCGCCCGACCCCCATAGAGCAGTGTCTCGGAGTCCGCGCTGCTGCGGCAGACTCCGAGACACTCTTTTAAAGAAATGCCTCTTAATTAGCAGCAGTTATGTGCTGAGTACCCTTAATACCGGTGTCATCCCGCGACACACCCACCATTTGCAGGCGACACAGTACTGTGTCTGGACATACAGTTTGGAAAGCTCTGGATTACAGTATTGTCACTGTTTTCCCCTGGTTTCGTCTCTGGGTTCAAGCAGTTATTCCCTAAACGGACTGTACTGCTGACCTGCTGCTTCTGCTCTTATTTTACGACTCCCCTGTCTAAGAGCTAGTCTCAAGAGGCATCCCTTGCTTTTTGTAGGGATGTGACATACACTATGTGGGGTATTTGTTAATTATTGAATAACCATTCTGCCTAGCCACAGGAAGTGTTCTTCCTAAGTGGTGTGTGTTCATGCTCCAGGGTCTCTTCTTCCTGGATGGGGTAGGCCCTTCCTGCGGATCCCACGAGGTCCTCTTGGGGTTATTCTCCTCTTTCCCTATGGGGAATTTTCTTATTGTCACGCTATAGGCTTCTCGTGTATGGGTGTCTGCTGTTGTGGGACTTCTCCTTTGGTATGACCCACAAGGGTGACGTAGCTCTTTCTGCAGCTTCAAAGTTTGTATTTTATGGCTGGTCCATAGTTCTTTCCTGCTTCTGCGATGCAGATTCCTCCAGTGTATTGTTTGTTTACACTTCGACTGGCGCATACCGGCCTGTTCCAGTCTTCATTTTCTTGCCTTTGGCCATTCTACCTATGTTGGCTGTCTTGGCCGTCAGCCAGTGTCTCTTGTGAGCATGTTGTTCTATTCCACTCCTGAACAGTTTCTATTCCAAATTCAGTTCTGGTATGGTATGTGGGTACACATACATTCACGGGTACGGATGCCTGCTGGTCCGAACTGAGCCACAGTGTTGTCGGCGGTCTATTCCTTGTGGTTCTGTCTACTCTTTCACCTCTGGTGGTGAGACGTGTTTCTGCCGTGGTCTTCCCTCATGGCTCAGACTATCTCTGGGTTTTCAGTGTTGGCAGTTGGTCCTACGCCAGACGTGTTGCTTTTGCACATTGTCTTGCACCCGTTCCCCCCCCCCCCCCCTTTTTTTATACGCATTTCCCAGGCAGAGACTCTGGTTCCTCTGCTCCTTCCCAGACAGGGACTCTGTCCCTCTGCTCCTTACCCAGCAGGGGCTCAGGTCCCTCTGCTCCTGGCCTCTGCCGATATCTATGCTATATATGCTTGTTTCCAGTCCAGGGAGGACTTGGCCTGGCAGTTCGGGCTGGACTATTCCCATTGGGCGCAGGGTCAAGACTAATTTGCATATGGCTGAGTCCAAACTGAAATGGCATATTGAGCAAAAAAACGATGGATTTAGGCCTAGATCGCTGTACTAGGGTGAATATGACATTGTTCTGCATTCTGTCCATCAATTGTTCTTTTAGCCTCTGCCGATATCATCCTTAGCGGTTTCCCTGTTCAAAGATGCTCCTGGTCATTTATGAAGTGTCTGTATAGATATATATAGATATATTTCCAACTGTATATGTCTCTGATTTACTGAGTTTTGCCGTGTTCTGTCCCGCTATGATTCACATCGGTGCTATTGGTACCCATTGTGCGGGCTTCTGTATTTGCCTTGGGCATGCGCTTCGACTATCTTTTGTTTAAAAGAAACCACACAACGTATGTGTACATATCTATGTAGATGTGGTTTTATAATAGATATATATTTATATCATACTATATGCATACTGCAAGACGGCACACATACTTTTTCTTCCAGGTTGCAGTATCTATCTCTCTTTCCGTCTTATGAGTGCGTGCCTCAAGTGTGTGCCCGGCTTCTACCAGTATCCCTTACACACTGTACCTCCGGGTGTAGTTGGTCAGTACGACTACCAGGTGATCAGTCGGCGAACAGCCTCCGATTGTGCGTGTTCTGTTGATTCTAATTTTTATGGTCTTAGCATATGTGTGGTCTGGTGCCCACGGTCCACACTGTCTGCTTATGTGTATTCCTGTTCTCCACGTACATGTATCTCCTTGTAATCATGGGTTTTTGTACATCTCTGCAGGGGTGTCATCTGTCTCTACACCTCTCATTCCTAGGTTTCACTGTGTTGCATGCTCATTTTGTGCAATTTGGTTCTGTTGCTGTTTTGTCCTTTTCTGGGACTTACTTTATTTTTTCAGATCCATGGGATTCTGCCTACAGTTTGGCTGTAATTCTGATTCCAGCTTATGGATTTTCTTCCATTGTGCTCTGCACTTTCTGATTTCTGTGATTTCCCTTTGTCTCTTCCTGGACGAGGGACGTCTCGTCCTGTCCTCTGACGGACTGTAGTACCATTGCCTTTCCTTATTACTGCTCCTTGCAGAGCTTCCTGGTTCTAGTGCCAGCCATGCTTGCACTGGCTGTTCCCACCTGTTTTAGTCAATCTTTTGATGGATTCGTTTTCTTTGGAACTTGGTGGGTTCAGTCGCAGACTCCCCTCCAAGGGGGTATAGATTTGGCATCCATTCTAAGTGAAGGAATCTGCGGCTAGATGTCTGTCAGATGAACAAAGTACTTACAAGTTCAAGTTCAAGTTCAGGCATTTGTAAAGCGCACTACTCACCCAGAGGGTCTCAAGGCGCTATGGGAAGGGGTTCATTATTTGTCGAAGAGCCAGGTTTTGAGTTCTTTTCCAAAAGAGATGTGGTTCTTCTGTAACAATGTATCTGGTAGAGACACAGTATAGCTGCAGATTCCTTAACGCCCACACATCCTCCCCACTCGGTGAGGACCTGTTAAGGTTGGGTTCTTACCTACTGGTCTTTCTGCCTGTGATCTGTCTCCCTGTGTGTTGGTATGCTTCACTTCCTTTCCAGGTCGGGATGTCTTTATTCTGTTATACCTGTTGCTTCCCCACCTATTCTCGCAATTGGGTTGTGTGCCTCTTTATCCATCCAAGCTCTTATATTCTGGTTTTTTTCCAGTGTGGAGATTGGTCATTCCTGCTCCCTCCTCCGCTCCCTGATACTTTTCAGGTCTCGTGCGCGCGTTGCTCTGCGCAGCAGTGCTCGCGCGGAGCGAGACCTTTAGTGAGTGAAAAACAGGGTTTTAGCACTGACCTAGGAATCGCACACGCTCGTGCATGTGCGATTCCTTTTGTGCTACCCCATTGGCCTTTGCGTGCGTCTTTTTATAAAAGACTGCACGCAATTGGCCAAAGGCGGGCACGTTGCTCCGCCCACGGCCTATTGGTGTCTATTACACGCTTGGTGCTCGTAATAAATGATTCAGAAAAGGGGGTGGTTATGGACAGAGTTTCTGAATTAAGCAGAATACTCTTACCCAGTCAACAGATCAGGGCTTGATCCATCACCATTTTTTAGCTCACTGCACCATCCCAGCTCAGAACCTGGCTACATGCAAATTAGTCTGTCCCTGTCCCAGTGCATCATGGGAACAGGGCAAACCAAACTACCAAGCCAATTCTTTCACTGGGAAGGAAACAAGCTTCCGGGGACCGGTTTCTGGCATTACAGCTGGGATGGTGCAGTGAGCTAGGGAACGGTGATGGATCAAGCCCTGATCTGTTGACTGGGTAAGAGTATTCTGCTTTATTCAGAAACTCTGTCCATCACCACCCCCTTTTCTGAAGTGGTGCTCGTAATAGACACCAATAGGCCGTGTGGTTTCAATTATCGTGCCCAGACATGGGTGCAATAATTGAAACCACATGGCTTGCAGTGGCACACGCGCGCTCGCACCACTCGCAGGCTTCTTCTTTACTTTTGGATCCATTTCACACAGAAGCAACAAAAGCCAAAAGGCTAGGCGTAAACACCGAAGCTATTTTCTTTTTTATAATATTTTTTTATTGCAGTCCATGCTACTTTCTAACCTGATTATTTAAATTTGTAAAAGGTAATTAAAAACAAAGTGCACTGCAGTTGCTGTGTAACCTGACAAAGTTAAAAAGCTTAAATGTGCAATTTAAAAAATGCTACGTTTTCTTCACTTTGAAAAACTTTCTCTTACAAAAAAAAAGCCTTTGACACTGGGTGTTCTTGCGTATGATGGCAGGAAACCAGAGTAAACACAGCATAAAGTAACAACACTGAAAACACCTCACTGAAATATTCTGTGCATATGGTGTGTCTGTAATCAACCCTCACGTTCCTACTGCTCTCTAAAGCGGAAAAAAGCAAGCTTTCACCAGGGCAAATATTTCTCCATGAAATAGCTTAGTAAACTCGTCATCACTTGTCTGTTCTGTGAAGCACTCGTGTGTCAGAGGCTCAGAGGACAGAAGTTAAAATAGAAATTATAACCGCATGTTCTCTAATCACCGCCATCACAAACTGTTGGGCACAGAGGGCAGAAGGAGAGGGCATCGGTGGTGGTGAGAAAGGATGGGGCCCCGGTGTGCTGCGAAATGAATATGGACATAGTCTGTTTATGTAATCAATGTTCATGTTTCTGCTGCGTTTCCAAGGAGGAAACCAAGCTATCCTTAGAAGTAGCTAAGGCACCTTTAAATCATTAAAAATGAACAAAGTTACTGATTTCTGTGCATGTGGACATCCACTTGTTAAACCCCCCCCTGTTTTCTGTGACCTTTTCGCCCTTCTTGTGACCTTTTTGCCTTCTATGTGACCTTCTGCCCTCTGTGCCACTCGTTTCCCCCCTCAATTGTTGTGCCCTTTTGCCTTCTGTTTCCTTTGTTGCCCCTCACCGCCCCCGCGGCTCCGCCCCCTGACTGCCCTTTCGCTGCCCCCGCCTCCCAGCTGCTCCTCACTCCCACCTCCCCATACATGCCGGCCTCTGCGCGGTCGCGCTGCTGGCACGCGGCAAGCCCGTCTGCGCCTGCCTGCGCTTGGACCGCGCCCAGCGCCAGAGCCCCTGGCCCCCGCACCCTCCACGACGACGGCCGCCACTACGATGCCAGCACTCTGCACGCTCTCAACCCCGGATGGACCCACAACTGTTCAAGGCCGCCCCGAAACGCACACACGGTCCCTTCACCTGCCGGAACTGCAGCTACACCAGCCACAGAGCCGACGAACCACCCACCAAGAAAGACCTCAACCACCTCCAATGCATACTACTGAACACCCGCTCCGCACGCAAACATGCCGTCGAGCTTTGGGGCCTGCTCAATACAACCTCCCTAGACATCACCTTCCTGACAGAGACCTGGTCGAACAACTCCTCCGCACCTGACATCGCCATAGCCATCCCAGACGGCTACAAGATCACCCGCAGAGACCGCACCAACGGAGTCGGAGGAGGAATCGCCATCGTCCACAAGAACAGTATCAGGGTCTCGACTCGCACCGACGATGCCCTCGGCACCGCCGAACACATGCATTTCCAGATCCACACAGACCCAAACTCCACCCTCAGAGGCACCCTCGTCTACCGACCCCCCGGACCCCACCTCCAGTTCAGGGACTCCATCGCCGACTTCATACGCACGCCCTGACCTCCACCAACTACATCCTCCTCGGAGACCTGAACTTTCACCTTGTGAACAACAACAACAACTCCACAACCCTGATCGATAACCTCACCAACTTCGGACTGAGATAACTCGTCACAATGCCCACCCACTCCGCTGGCCACACGCTCGACCAAGTCTTCTCCTCAAGCCTGCACGTCTCAGTCAGCCACACCACCGAACTCCTCTGGACCGACCACCGCTGCATCCACTTCCCCTTCCAGAAACCCACCACACACCACTGCACCCAATTGATCCCCCGCCGCCGCTGGAGCAAAATCACCGAAGACCAACTACACGCAAACCTCGCTCTCAGCCCACCTACCCAACACCAACGTCGCTGCCCACAACCTCAGATGCTGGATCAAGGACTGCGCCAACACCCTCGCCCCACTGAAGAAACCCCCCACAGAGAGGCCAGCAAGAGGGCCAGTTGGTTTACCCCAGAACTCCTAGATTCCAAGAAAGCCTGCTGGAAACTAGAGAAGAAATGGCACAGTGAACAAACTCCGGACAGCCACGCAGCACACAAGGACGCCGTCTGCAACCACCACCACCACCTCATCAGAGCTGCCAAGAAGAACTCCTTCAAAGACCGCCTCGACAACAACGCACATGACAGCAAGGAGCTCTTCAACATTGTGAAGGAACTCTCCAACCCCAGCTCCAACACCAACGACATCCTGCCATCGCAAGCCCTGTGCGACTCCCTCGCCACCTTCTTCCACCGCAAGATAGCACACATCCACGACAGCTTCAACACCCAGACAGCCCCAACAGACCGCAACACAAAAGACCCTCCGCACACCATCGACCACGTCCCCTTGCTAGCCTGGACCAGCATGAGCATCGATGACACCATCAAGACCATGAGCACAATCCACTCCGGCTTTCTGTCGGACCCATTCCCGCACCACGTCTTCAACAAAGCAAGCAGCTCCATTGCACCCCACCTACGCAACGCCATCAATCTCTCCCTTGAGACCGCGACCTTCCCAGAGAGCTGGAAACACGCCGAGATCACGCCCTACTAAAAAAACCCAATGCAGACCCACAAGACCTCAAGAACTTCCGACCCATCTCTCTGCTCCCCTTCCCGGCCAAGGTCATCGAGGAAATCGTTAACAGACAGCTAACCCGATACCTCGAAGAGAACAGAATCCTGGACCCTTCCTAGTCAGGGTTCCGTAGCAACCACAGCACTGAGACCGCCCTCATCGCCGCCACGACGACATCAGGACCCTGCTAGACAACGGGGAGACTGCAGCACTCCTCCTTCTAGACCTCTCCGCCGCCTTTGACACCCTCTGCCACAGCACACTACGCGCACACCTCCATGCCGCAGGGATCCGAGACAAGGCTCTGGAATGGACCACCTCCTTCCTCTCTGGCTGAACCCAGAGCGTCCGCCTCCCCCCGTTCCGAAGCCTCCAAGATCATCTGCAGCGTACCCCAAGGATCCTCCCTCAGCCCGACACTGTTCAACATTTACATGGCCCCGCTCGCACACGTCGCCTGACAGCACAACCTCAACATAATCTCCTACGCCGACGACACTCAACTGATCCCTCACCAATGACCCCATAACCGCCAAAGCCAACCTCCATGAAGGAATGAAGGCCATCGGCGACTGGATGAAGATCAGCCGTCTGAAGCTGAACTCTGACAAGACGGAGGTCCTCATCCTCTGCTCCAACCCGTCAGCCTGGGACGACTCCTGGTGGCCAACGGCAGTGGGGCCAGCCCCGACCCCCACCGACCACACACGCAGCCTGGGAATCATCCTCAACTCAACGCTCTCAATGACCAAGCAAGTCAACGCTGTCTCCTCCTCCTGCTTCAACACCCTCCACATGCTCTGCAAGATCTACAGATGGATCCTAACAGATACAAGAAAGACAGTCACCCAGGCCCTCGTCAGCAGCAGACTCGACTACGGAAACGCCCTCTACGCGGGAGCCCCGACAAAGCTCATCAATCAACTACAAAGCATCCAAAACGCCTCAGCACGACTGATCCTTGATGTTCCACGACATGGCCACATCACCCCCACCAGAAAAACCTGCACTGCCCCCCGTCAACTAGAGGATATCCTTCAAGCTCCTCATCCAGGCACACAAGGCACTCCACAAGATCGGCCCAGCCTACCTCAACAGACGGCTCTCCTTCTACACCCCCAACTGCCAGCTACGCTTCGCGGACCTCTCACTCGCCAGCGTTCCGCGCATCCGAAGAACACCCACCGGTGGGAGATCCTTTCCCCCCCCCCCTCGCCGCCAAGACATGGAACAGCCTCCCACCGAGCCTAGGACAGACCCAAGACCTGCTGACCTTCAGGAGGATACTGAAGACCTGGCTGTTCAATCAGTAGCGCCCCCCCCTCCCCAGCGCCTTGAGACCCTTGCGCGTATGTAGTGCGCTTAACAAATGACTGATTGATAGATGCGGCCCGAGGCCATTTTAGTACGCCTTGTCAGGGGTAATTGTAAGCGCTACAAAGGACATTTTCACTCCGCATTGTTTTTATCAAATGAATGTTATGGCATGATTTGATAAGGGGGAAGAGACTAACTAAACGTGAAAGTGCCACCAGCGTTGTCGAGTAACAGAGGGCTTCAAAAGGCTGCAGGGGCTGGGGCGGCGCTCACGGTCTCGGTGATTAACGCTCGAGTAGTAGCTTCAGCTCCCAAAGATATCTGCATTCGGGCTGCACCACAAAGACAAGCATTTGCAATGCAATAGGCTCGCCTTTACTACACTCTCGAAAATGCGAGACCTATCGCATTACAAATGGTTGTTTGCAAAAGCTCCCGGTGCAGCGCTTTAACTTTAAAGGTACATGCCCAATTGTCACTATTGCCTCATGTAACGTAACGTTTGCTTTTGTAACATGCCCTCATGTTTCACTACTGTTCCTATTGTGAAGCGCTCTGACGCCTTCGGGTAAAGTCAGTGCTATATAAAAACGCATCAAATAAATACAAATAAATAAAAAATGTGCGGCTTTCCTTAGACGCAGCTCGTCTGAAGGAAGAGGTTTTCACGTGAATGCGCTGTTTGGGGCCTTTTACAACCAAAAGAGTGTTGTCCTGCCCGTTTACAGGGAGATGAAAAACATTTAACAAAAAAGTGCTTGTTTCCTTTGCAAACCCTTACCTAGTCATCATGAAAAGTTGCATCATTAGTCAACGTAGGAAAAATAGAATAGATTTGCAAAGTTCCCTGGAGATTCATCAAACGGTGAGAAAGGATTAGGAAGCCCCAATGGGCACTGCCACTCCGAGTGATATCAATGCACTGCTTTCAAGCTTACGCGTGATGTAATGGATGACGTCACGAATAGCACTGGTGACGTTGCATATCACATTACCATTCATATAAAGGTCAATCTGGATACAGTATCATGACTGTCTGGAGATGTCTGTATCCGTTATTGATTTGTATAAATATGGTGTGCTTGTAAGTAGTGCTTACTGTTTGCATGGCAGGGACGATCCTTATGATTTGTATACCCATAACTGGCCGAGATCACAGATTATTCTTAATATTTCAAAACTAAACTTGAAGTATGGTTTATTTAGCCCTAGCTTCCAATCCACAAAGATTTTCATTGTATTTCAGGCTTTTTGGGAGGGAGATGCTATGCTGCATGCATCGTCTATAAAAGAAGTCGCACTCCCTATGGAAGAAGGCTGCTCAATGCTTGACCCAGGGGGTGTCAGTCAAAGTCACTAAGGTTTGGCAAAGAACCTCTGGGATGTGCAACGCAGACTGTGTGGGCACAGGAGGGGTCTGGAATCTTTGCAGAATAAACCAGGACACACTGTCAAGCATCAAAGTGCCCCCCACACCCCCGCAGAAGGAGTGAATGTTAGGGCAGTTTCAAAGAGGTCTGTTATCGTGTGTAATTTGTTTTACCAGTGTTCACGTGTGAGCTGTGCGTTTACTCGTGGGAGACGTTAAACTAATAATGTGTTTTATTGGACGATACTTGTTAATTTGTACTGTTCTAGCTTCGTACTGCCTCAGATTCGACGTTTCCTGCTATCCGTTCAATGGTGAAGTTCGAGTGTTGAACAGTACGAGTTGCAACTGCTGTGGGACGCTGTATGATTGCAGTCTATTGTCTCTGAGGACGTGTTCATGGGTCTCATTATAGGGCTGAAGGCTGTATGATTGCAGTCTATTGTCTCTGAGGACGTGTTCATGGGTCCCTTATAGGGCTGAAGACTGTATGATTGCAGTCTATTGTCTCTGAGGACGTGTTCATGGGTCTCATAGGGCTGAAGGCTGTATGATTGCAGTCTAGTGTCTCTGGTACATGTTCATGGGTCCCTTATAGGGCTGAAGGCTGTATGATTGCAGTCTAATGTCTCTGGGGACGTGTTCATGGGTCTCATAGGGCTGAAGGCTGTATGATTGCAGCCTAGTGTCTCTGGGGACGTGTTCATGGGTCTCATTATAGGGCTGAAGGCTGTATGATTGCAGTCTAATGTCCCTGGGGACGTGTTCATGGGTCTCATAGGGCTGAAGGCTGTATGATTGCAGCCTAGTGTCTCTGGGGACGTGTTCATGGGTCTCATTATAGGGCTGAAGGCTGTATGATTGCAGTCTAGTGTCTCTGGGGACGTGTTCATGGGTCTCATTATAGGGCTGAAGGCTGTATGATTGCAGTCTAATGTCTCTGGGGACGTGTTTATGGCGCTCATTATAGGGCTGAAGGCTGTATGATTGCAGTCTATTGTCTCTGGGGACGTGTTCATGGGTCTCATTATAGGGCTGAAGGCTGTATGATTGCAGCCTATTGTCTCTGGGGACGTGTTCATGGGTCTCATTATAGGGCTGAAGGCTGTATGATTGCAGTCTATTGTCTCTGGGGACGTGTTCATGGGTCTCATTATAGGGCTGAAGGCTGTATGATTGCAGTCTATTGTCTCTGGGGACGTGTTCATGGGTCTCATTATAGGGCTGAAGGCTGTATGATTGCAGTCTAATGTCTCTGGGGACGTGTTCATGGGTCTCATTATCGGGCTGAAGGCTGTTTGATTGCAGCCTATTGTCTCTGGGGACGTGTTCATGGGTCTCGTTATAGGGCTGAAGGCTGTATGATTGCAGCCTATTGTCTCTGGGGACGTGTTCATGGGTCTCATTATAGGGCTGAAGGCTGTATGATTGCAGTCTAATGTCTCTGGGGACGTGTTCATGGGTCTCATTATCGGGCTGAAGGCTGTTTGATTGCAGCCTATTGTCTCTGGGGACGTGTTCATGGGTCTCATTATAGGGCTGAAGGCTGTATGATTGCAGTCTAATGTCTCTGGGGACGTGTTCATGGGTCTCATTATCGGGCTGAAGGCTGTTTGATTGCAGCCTATTGTCTCTGGGGACGTGTTCATGGGTCTCATTATAGGGCTGAAGACTGTATGATTGCAGCCTATTGTCTCTGGGGACGTGTTCATGGGTCTCGTTATAGGGCTGAAGGCTGTATGATTGCAGCCTAGTGTCTCTGGGGACGTGTTCATGGGTCTCATTATAGGGCTGAAGGCTGTATGATTGCAGCCTATTGTCTCTGGGGACGTGTTCATGGGTCTCATTATAGGGCTGAAGGCTGTATGATTGCAGCCTATTGTCTCTGGGGACGTGTTCATGGGTCTCATTATAGGGCTGAAGGCTGTATGATTGCAGTCTAATGTCTCTGGGGACGTGTTCATGGGTCTCATTATAGGGCTGAAGGCTGTATGATTGCAGTCTATTGTCTCTGGGGACGTGTTCATGGGTCTCATAGGGCTGAAGGCTGTATGATTGCAGTCTAATGTCTCTGGGGACGTGTTCATGGGTCTCATTATAGGGCTGAAGGCTGTATGATTGCAGCCTAGTGTCTCTGGGGACGTGTTCATGGGTCTCATTATAGGGCTGAAGGCTGTATGATTGCAGTCTAATGTCCCTGGGGACGTGTTCATGGGTCTCATAGGGCTGAAGGCTGTATGATTGCAGCCTAGTGTCTCTGGGGACGTGTTCATGGGTCTCATTATAGGGCTGAAGGCTGTATGATTGCAGCCTAGTGTCTCTGGGGACGTGTTCATGGGTCTCATTATAGGGCTGAAGGCTGTATGATTGCAGTCTATTGTCTCTGGGGACGTGTTCATGGGTCTCATTATAGGGCTGAAGGCTGTATGATTGCAGCCTATTGTCTCTGGGGACGTGTTCATGGGTCTCATTATAGGGCTCAAGGCTGTATGATTGCAGCCTATTGTCTCTGGGGACGTGTTCATGGGTCTCATTATAGGGCTGAAGGCTGTATGATTGCAGTCTAATGTCTCTGGGGACGTGTTCATGGGTCTCATTATAGGGCTGAAGGCTGTATGATTGCAGTCTATTGTCTCTGGGGACGTGTTCATGGGTCTCATTATAGGGCTGAAGGCTGTATGATTGCAGTCTATTGTCTCTGAGGACGTGTTCATGGGTCCCTTATAGGGCTGAAGACTGCATGATTGCAGTCTAATGTCTCTGGGGACGTGTTCATGGGTCTCATAGGGCTGAAGGCTGTATGATTGCAGTCTAGTGTCTCTGGGGACGTGTTCATGGGTCTCATTATAGGGCTGAAGACTGTATGATTGCAGTCTAATGTCTCTGGGGACGTGTTTATGGCTCTCGTTATAGGGCTGAAGACTGTATGATTGCAGTCTAGTGTCTCTGGGGACGTGTTCATGGGTCTCATAGGGCTGAAGGCTGTATGATTGCAGTCTAATGTCTCTGGGGACGTGTTCATGGGTCTCATTATAGTGCTGAAGGCTGTATGATTGCAGTCTAATGTCTCTGGGGACGTGTTCATGGCTCTCATTATAGGGCTGAAGGCTGTATGATTGCAGTCTAATGTCCCTGGGGACGTGTTCATGGGTCTCATAGGGCTGAAGGCTGTATGATTGCAGCCTAGTGTCTCTGGGGACGTGTTCATGGGTCTCATTATAGGGCTGAAGGCTGTATGATTGCAGTCTAATGTCTCTGGGGACGTGTTTATGGCGCTCATTATAGGGCTGAAGGCTGTATGATTGCAGTCTATTGTCTCTGGGGACGTGTTCATGGGTCTCATTATAGGGCTGAAGGCTGTATGATTGCAGTCTAATGTCTCTGGGGACGTGTTTATGGCGCTCATTATAGGGCTGAAGGCTGTATGATTGCAGTCTATTGTCTCTGGGGACGTGTTCATGGGTCTCATTATAGGGCTGAAGGCTGTATGATTGCAGCCTATTGTCTCTGGGGACGTGTTCATGGGTCTCATTATAGGGCTGAAGGCTGTATGATTGCAGCCTATTGTCTCTGGGGACGTGTTCATGGGTCTCATTATAGGGCTGAAGGCTGTATGATTGCAGTCTATTGTCTCTGGGGACGTGTTCATGGGTCTCATTATAGGGCTGAAGGCTGTATGATTGCAGTCTAATGTCTCTGGGGACGTGTTCATGGGTCTCATTATAGGGCTGAAGGCTGTATGATTGCAGTCTATTGTCTCTGGGGACGTGTTCATGGGTCTCATTATAGGGCTGAAGGCTGTATGATTGCAGTCTATTGTCTCTGAGGACGTGTTCATGGGTCCCTTATAGGGCTGAAGACTGCATGATTGCAGTCTAATGTCTCTGGGGACGTGTTCATGGGTCTCATAGGGCTGAAGGCTGTTTGATTGCAGTCTAATGTCTCTGAGGACGTGTTCATGGGTCTCAATATAGGGTTGAAGGCTGTATGATTGCAGTCTAATGTCTCTGGGGACGTGTTTATGGCGCTCATTATAGGGCTGAAGGCTGTATGATTGCAGCCTATTGTCTCTGGGGACGAGTTCATGGGTCTCATTATAGGGCTGAAGGCTGTATGATTGCAGTCTATTGTCTCTGGGGACGTGTTCATGGGTCTCATTATAGGGCTGAAGGCTGTATGATTGCAGTCTAATGTCTCTGGGGACGTGTTCATGGGTCTCATTATAGGGCTGAAGGCTGTATGATTGCAGTCTATTGTCTCTGGGGACGTGTTCATGGGTCTCATTATAGGGCTGAAGGCTGTATGATTGCAGTCTATTGTTTCTGAGGACGTGTTCATGGGTCCCTTATAGGGCTGAAGACTGCATGATTGCAGTCTAATGTCTCTGGGGACGTGTTCATGGGTCTCATAGGGCTGAAGGCTGTTTGATTGCAGTCTAATGTCTCTGAGGACGTGTTCATGGGTCTCAATATAGGGTTGAAGGCTGTATGATTGCAGTCTAGTGTCTCTGGGGACGTGCTCATGGGTCCCATAGTGCTGAAGACTGTATGATTGCAGTCTAATGTCTCTGGGGACGTGTTCATGGGTCTCATAGGGTTGAAGGCTGTATGATTGCAGTCTAGTGTCTCTGGGGACGTGCTCATGGGTCCCATAGTGCTGAAGACTGTATGGTTGCAGTCTAATGTCTCTGGGGTCGTGTTCATGGGTCTCGGGATGAAGGCTGTATGATTGCAGTCTAGTGTCTCTGAGGACGTGTTCATGGGTCCCTTATAGGGCTGAAGGCTGTTTGATTGCAGTCTAATGTCTCTGGGGTCGTGTTCATGGGTCTCGGGATGAAGGCTGTTTGATTGCAGTCTAGTGTCTCTGAGGACGTGTTCATGGGTCTCATTATAGGGCTGAAGGCTGTATGATTGCAGTCTATTGTCTCTGAGGACGTGTTCATGGGTCTCATTATAGGGCTGAAGGCTGTATGATTGCAGTCTATTGTCTCTGAGGACGTGTTCATGGGTCCCTTATAGGGCTGAAGACTGTATGATTGCAGTCTATTGTCTCTGAGGACGTGTTCATGGGTCTCATAGGGCTGAAGGCTGTATGATTGCAGTCTAGTGTCTCTGGTACATGTTCATGGGTCCCTTATAGGGCTGAAGGCTGTATGATTGCAGTCTATTGTCTCTGAGGACGTGTTCATGGGTCTCATAGGGCTGAAGGCTGTATGATTGCAGTCTAATGTCTCTGGGGACGTGTTCATGGGTCTCATAGGGCTGAAGACTGTATGATTGCAGCCTAGTGTCTCTGGGGACGTGTTCATGGGTCTCATTATAGGGCTGAAGGCTGTATGATTGCAGTCTAATGTCCCTGGGGACGTGTTCATGGGTGTCATAGGGCTGAAGGCTGTATGATTGCAGCCTAGTGTCTCTGGGGACGTGTTCATGGGTCTCATTATAGGGCTGAAGGCTGTATGATTGCAGTCTAGTGTCTCTGGGGACGTGTTCATGGGTCTCATTATAGGGCTGAAGGCTGTATGATTGCAGTCTAATGTCTCTGGGGACGTGTTTATGGCGCTCATTATAGGGCTGAAGGCTGTATGATTGCAGTCTATTGTCTCTGGGGACGTGTTCATGGGTCTCATTATAGGGCTGAAGGCTGTATGATTGCAGCCTATTGTCTCTGGGGACGTGTTCATGGGTCTCATTATAGGGCTGAAGGCTGTATGATTGCAGTCTAATGTCTCTGGGGACGTGTTCATGGGTCTCATTATAGGGCTGAAGGCTGTATGATTGCAGTCTATTGTCTCTGGGGACGTGTTCATGGGTCTCATAGGGCTGAAGGCTGTATGATTGCAGTCTAATGTCTCTGGGGACGTGTTCATGGGTCTCATTATAGGGCTGAAGGCTGTATGATTGCAGCCTAGTGTCTCTGGGGACGTGTTCATGGGTCTCATTATAGGGCTGAAGGCTGTATGATTGCAGTCTAATGTCCCTGGGGACGTGTTCATGGGTCTCATAGGGCTGAAGGCTGTATGATTGCAGCCTAGTGTCTCTGGGGACGTGTTCATGGGTCTCATTATAGGGCTGAAGGCTGTATGATTGCAGTCTAATGTCTCTGGGGACGTGTTTATGGCGCTCATTATAGGGCTGAAGGCTGTATGATTGCAGTCTATTGTCTCTGGGGACGTGTTCATGGGTCTCATTATAGGGCTGAAGACTGTATGATTGCAGCCTATTGTCTCTGGGGACGTGTTCATGGGTCTCATTATAGGGCTGAAGGCTGTATGATTGCAGCCTATTGTCTCTGGGGACGTGTTCATGGGTCTCATTATAGGGCTGAAGGCTGTATGATTGCAGTCTATTGTCTCTGGGGACGTGTTCATGGGTCTCGTTATAGGGCTGAAGGCTGTATGATTGCAGTCTAATGTCTCTGGGGACGTGTTCATGGCTCTCATTATAGGGCTGAAGGCTGTATGATTGCAGTCTAATGTCTCTGGGGACGTGTTCTTGGGTCTCATAGGGCTGAAGGCTGTATGATTGCAGTCTAATGTCTCTGGGGACGTGTTCATGGGTCTCGTTATAGGGCTGAAGGCTGTATGATTGCAGTCTAATGTCTCTGGGGACGTGTTCATGGGTCTCATTATAGGGCTGAAGGCTGTATGATTGCAGTCTATTGTCTCTGGGGACGTGTTCATGGGTCTCATTATAGGGCTGAAGGCTGTATGATTGCAGTCTATTGTCTCTGAGGACGTGTTCATGGGTCCCTTATAGGGCTGAAGACTGCATGATTGCAGTCTAATGTCTCTGGGGACGTGTTCATGGGTCTCATAGGGCTGAAGGCTGTATGATTGCAGTCTAATGTCTCTGGGGACGTGTTTATGGCTCTCGTTATAGGGCTGAAGACTGTATGATTGCAGTCTAGTGTCTCTGGGGACGTGTTCATGGGTCTCATAGGGCTGAAGGCTGTATGATTGCAGTCTAATGTCTCTGGGGACGTGTTCATGGGTCTCATTATAGTGCTGAAGGCTGTATGATTGCAGTCTAATGTCTCTGGGGACGTGTTCATGGCTCTCATTATAGGGCTGAAGGCTGTATGATTGCAGTCTAATGTCCCTGGGGACGTGTTCATGGGTCTCATAGGGCTGAAGGCTGTATGATTGCAGCCTAGTGTCTCTGGGGACGTGTTCATGGGTCTCATTATAGGGCTGAAGGCTGTATGATTGCAGTCTAATGTCTCTGGGGACGTGTTTATGGCGCTCATTATAGGGCTGAAGGCTGTATGATTGCAGTCTATTGTCTCTGGGGACGTGTTCATGGGTCTCATTATAGGGCTGAAGGCTGTATGATTGCAGTCTAATGTCTCTGGGGACGTGTTTATGGCGCTCATTATAGGGCTGAAGGCTGTATGATTGCAGTCTATTGTCTCTGGGGACGTGTTCATGGGTCTCATTATAGGGCTGAAGGCTGTATGATTGCAGCCTATTGTCTCTGGGGACGTGTTCATGGGTCTCATTATAGGGCTGAAGGCTGTATGATTGCAGCCTATTGTCTCTGGGGACGTGTTCATGGGTCTCATTATAGGGCTGAAGGCTGTATGATTGCAGTCTATTGTCTCTGGGGACGTGTTCATGGGTCTCATTATAGGGCTGAAGGCTGTATGATTGCAGTCTAATGTCTCTGGGGACGTGTTCATGGGTCTCATTATAGGGCTGAAGGCTGTATGATTGCAGTCTATTGTCTCTGGGGACGTGTTCATGGGTCTCATTATAGGGCTGAAGGCTGTATGATTGCAGTCTATTGTCTCTGAGGACGTGTTCATGGGTCCCTTATAGGGCTGAAGACTGCATGATTGCAGTCTAATGTCTCTGGGGACGTGTTCATGGGTCTCATAGGGCTGAAGGCTGTTTGATTGCAGTCTAATGTCTCTGAGGACGTGTTCATGGGTCTCAATATAGGGTTGAAGGCTGTATGATTGCAGTCTAATGTCTCTGGGGACGTGTTTATGGCGCTCATTATAGGGCTGAAGGCTGTATGATTGCAGCCTATTGTCTCTGGGGACGTGTTCATGGGTCTCATTATAGGGCTGAAGGCTGTATGATTGCAGTCTATTGTCTCTGGGGACGTGTTCATGGGTCTCATTATAGGGCTGAAGGCTGTATGATTGCAGTCTAATGTCTCTGGGGACGTGTTCATGGGTCTCATTATAGGGCTGAAGGCTGTATGATTGCAGTCTATTGTCTCTGGGGACGTGTTCATGGGTCTCATTATAGGGCTGAAGGCTGTATGATTGCAGTCTATTGTTTCTGAGGACGTGTTCATGGGTCCCTTATAGGGCTGAAGACTGCATGATTGCAGTCTAATGTCTCTGGGGACGTGTTCATGGGTCTCATAGGGCTGAAGGCTGTTTGATTGCAGTCTAATGTCTCTGAGGACGTGTTCATGGGTCTCAATATAGGGTTGAAGGCTGTATGATTGCAGTCTAGTGTCTCTGGGGACGTGCTCATGGGTCCCATAGTGCTGAAGACTGTATGATTGCAGTCTAATGTCTCTGGGGACGTGTTCATGGGTCTCATAGGGTTGAAGGCTGTATGATTGCAGTCTAGTGTCTCTGGGGACGTGCTCATGGGTCCCATAGTGCTGAAGACTGTATGATTGCAGTCTAATGTCTCTGGGGTCGTGTTCATGGGTCTCGGGATGAAGGCTGTATGATTGCAGTCTAGTGTCTCTGGGGACGTGTTCATGGGTCTCATAGGGCTGAAGGCTGTTTGATTGCAGTCTAATGTCTCTGGGGTCGTGTTCATGGGTCTCGGGATGAAGGCTGTTTGATTGCAGTCTAGTGTCTCTGGTACATGTTCATGGGTCCCTTATAGGGCTGAAGACTGTATGATTGCAGTCTAATGTCTCTGGGAACGTGTTCATGGGTCTCAATATAGGGCTGAAGGCTGTATGATTGCAGTCTAATGTCTCTGGGAACGTGTTCATGGGTCTCAATATAGGGCTGAAGGCTGTATGATTGCAGTCTAATGTCTCTGGGAACGTGTTCATGGGTCTCAATATAGGGCTGAAGGCTGTATGATTGCACTCTAGTGTCTCTGGGGTCGTGTTCATGGGTCTCATAGGGCTGAAGGCTGTATGATTGCAGTCTAGTGTCTCTGGGAACGTGTTCATGGGTCTCAATATAGGGCTGAAGGCTGTATGATTGCAGTCTAATGTCTCTGGGAACGTGTTCATGGGTCTCAATATAGGGCTGAAGGCTGTATGATTGCACTCTAGTGTCTCTGGGGTCGTGTTCATGGGTCTCATAGGGCTGAAGGCTGTATGATTGCAGTCTAGTGTCTCTGGGGTCGTGTTCATGGGTCTCATAGGGCTGAAGGCTGTATGATTGCAGTCTAGTGTCTCTGGGGACGTGTTCATGGGTCTCATTATCGGGCTGAAGGCTGTTTGATTGCAGTCTAATGTCTCTGGGGACGTGTTCATGGGTCGCATTATAGGGCTGAAGGCTGTATGATTGCAGTCTAATGTCTCTGGGGACGTGTTTATGGCGCTCATTATAGGGCTGAAGGCTGTATGATTGCAGTCTAATGTCTCTGGGGACGTGTTCATGGGTCTCATTATCGGGCTGAAGGCTGTATGATTGCAGTCTAGTGTCTCTGGGGACGTGTTCATGGGTCTCATAGGGCTGAAGGCTGTATGATTGCAGTCTAATGTCTCTGGGGACGTGTTCATGGCTCTCATTATAGGGCTGAAGGCTGTATGATTGCAGTCTAATGTCTCTGGGGACGTGTTCTTGGGTCTCATAGGGCTGAAGGCTGTATGATTGCAGTCTAATGTCTCTGGTGACGTGTTCATGGGTCTCATTATAGGGCTGAAGGCTGTATGATTGCAGTCTAGTGTCTCTGGGGACGTGTTCATGGGTCTCATTATAGGGCTGAAGGCTGTATGATTGCAGTCTAATGTCTCTGGGGACGTGTTTATGGCGCTCATTATAGGGCTGAAGGCTGTATGATTGCAGTCTAGTGTCTCTGGGGACGTGTTCATGGGTCTCATTATCGGGCTGAAGGCTGTTTGATTGCAGTCTAGTGTCTCTGGGGACGTGTTCATGGGTCTCATAGGGCTGAAGGCTGTATGATTGCAGTCTATTGTCTCTGGGGACGTGTTCATGGGTCTCATTATAGGGCTGAAGGCTGTATGATTGCAGTCTATTGTCTCTGGGGACGTGTTTATGGCTCTCGTTATAGGGCTGAAGACTGTATGATTGCAGTCTAGTGTCTCTGGGGACGTGTTCATGGGTCTCATAGGGCTGAAGGCTGTATGATTGCAGTCTAATGTCTCTGGGGACGTGTTCATGGGTCTCATTATAGGGCTGAAGGCTGTATGATTGCAGTCTAATGTCTCTGGGGACGTGTTCATGGGTCTCATAGGGCTGAAGGCTGTATGATTGCAGTCTAGTGTCTCTGGTACATGTTCATGGGTCCCTTATAGGGCTGAAGGATGTATGATTGCAGTCTAATGTCTCTGGGGACGTGTTCATGGGTCTCATTATAGGGCTGAAGGCTGTATGATTGCAGTCTATTGTCTCTGGGGACGTGTTTATGGCTCTCGTTATAGGGCTGAAGACTGTATGATTGCAGTCTAGTGTCTCTGGGGACGTGTTCATGGGTCTCATAGGGCTGAAGGCTGTATGATTGCAGTCTAATGTCTCTGGGGACGTGTTCATGGGTCTCATTATAGGGCTGAAGGCTGTATGATTGCAGTCTAATGTCTCTGGGGACGTGTTTATGGCGCTCATTATAGGGCTGAAGGCTGTATGATTGCAGTCTAATGTCTCTGGGGACGTGTTCATGGGTCTCATTATAGGGCTGAAGGCTGTATGATTGCAGTCTAGTGTCTCTGGTACATGTTCATGGGTCCCTTATAGGGCTGAAGGCTGTATGATTGCAGTCTAATGTCTCTGGGGACGTGTTCATGGGTCTCATTATAGGGCTGAAGGCTGTATGATTGCAGTCTAATGTCTCTGGGGACGTGTTCATGGGTCTCATTATAGGGCTGAAGGCTGTATGATTGCAGTTTAATGTCTCTGGGGACGTGTCATGGGTCTCATTATAGGGCTGAAGGCTGTATGATTGCAGTCTAATGTCTCTGGGGACGTGTTTATGGCTCTCGTTATAGGGCTGAAGACTGTATGATTGCAGTCTAGTGTCTCTGGGGACGTGTTCATGGGTCTCATAGGGCTGAAGGCTGTATGATTGCAGTCTAATGTCTCTGGGGACGTGTTCATGGGTCTCATTATAGTGCTGAAGGCTGTATGATTGCAGTCTAATGTCTCTGGGGACGTGTTCATGGCTCTCATTATAGGGCTGAAGGCTGTATGATTGCAGTCTAATGTCTCTGGGGACGTGTTCATGGGTCTCATTATAGGGCTGAAGGCTGTATGATTGCAGTCTAATGTCTCTGGGGACGTGTTCATGGGTCTCATTATAGGGCTGAAGGCTGTATGATTGCAGTTTAATGTCTCTGGGGACGTGTTCATGGGTCTCATTATAGGGCTGAAGGCTGTATGATTGCAGTCTAGTGTCTCTGGGGACGTGTTCATGGGTCTCCTTATAGGGCTGAAGGCTGTATGATTGCAGTCTAGTGTCTCTGGGGACGTGTTCATGGGTCTCCTTATAGGGCTAAAGGCTGTATGATTGCAGTCTAGTGTCTCTGGTACATGTTCATGGGTCCCTTATAGGGCTGAAGGCTGTATGATTGCAGTCTAATGTCTCTGGGGACGTGTTCATGGGTCTCATTATAGGGCTGAAGGCTGTATGATTGCAGTCTAATGTCTCTGGGGACGTGTTCATGGGTCTCATTATAGGGCTGAAGGCTGTATGATTGCAGTCTAATGTCTCTGGGGACGTGTTCATGGGTCTCATTATAGGGCTGAAGGCTGTATGATTGCAGTCTAATGTCTCTGGGGACGTGTTCATGGCTCTCATTATAGGGCTGAAGGCTGTATGATTGCAGTCTAATGTCTCTGGGGACGTGTTTATGGCGCTCATTATAGGGCTGAAGGCTGTATGATTGCAGTCTAGTGTCTCTGGGAACGTGTTCATGGGTCTCATTATAGGGCTGAAGGCTGTATGATTGCAGTCTAGTGTCTCTGGGGACGTGTTCATGGGTCTCATAGGGCTGAAGGCTGTATGATTGCAGTCTATTGTCTCTGGGGACGTGTTCATGGGTCTCATAGGGCTGAAGGCTGTATGATTGCAGTCTATTGTCTCTGAGGACGTGCTCATGGGTCCCTTATAGGGCTGAAGGCTGTATGATTGCAGTCTAGTGTCTCTGGTACATGTTCATGGGTCCCTTATAGGGCTGAAGGCTGTATGATTGCAGTCTAATGTCTCTGGGGACGTGTTCATGGGTCTCATTATAGGGCTGAAGGCTGTATGATTGCAGTCTAATGTCTCTGGGGACGTGTTTATGGCGCTCATTATAGGGCTGAAGGCTGTATGATTGCAGTCTAATGTCTCTGGGGACGTGTTCATGGGTCTCATTATAGGGCTGAAGGCTGTATGATTGCAGTCTAATGTCTCTGGGGACGTGTTCATGGGTCTCATTATAGGGCTGAAGGCTGTATGATTGCAGTCTAATGTCTCTGGGGACGTGTTTATGGCGCTCATAATAGGGCTGAAGGCTGTATGATTGCAGTCTAGTGTCTCTGGGGACGTGTTCATGGGTCTCATTATAGGGCTGAAGGCTGTATGATTGCAGTCTAATGTCTCTGGGGACGTGTTTATGGCGCTCATTATAGGGCTGAAGGCTGTATGATTGCAGTCTATTGTCTCTGGGGACGTGTTCATGGGTCTCATTATAGGGCTGAAGGCTGTATGATTGCAGCCTATTGTCTCTGGGGACGTGTTCATGGGTCTCATTATAGGGCTGAAGGCTGTATGATTGCAGTCTATTGTCTCTGGGGACGTGTTCATGGGTCTCATTATAGGGCTGAAGGCTGTATGATTGCAGTCTATTGTCTCTGGGGACGTGTTCATGGGTCTCATTATAGGGCTGAAGGCTGTATGATTGCAGTCTAATGTCTCTGGGGACGTGTTCATGGGTCTCATTATCGGGCTGAAGGCTGTTTGATTGCAGCCTATTGTCTCTGGGGACGTGTTCATGGGTCTCGTTATAGGGCTGAAGGCTGTATGATTGCAGCCTATTGTCTCTGGGGACGTGTTCATGGGTCTCATTATAGGGCTGAAGGCTGTATGATTGCAGTCTAATGTCTCTGGGGACGTGTTCATGGGTCTCATTATCGGGCTGAAGGCTGTTTGATTGCAGCCTATTGTCTCTGGGGACGTGTTCATGGGTCTCATTATAGGGCTGAAGGCTGTATGATTGCAGTCTAATGTCTCTGGGGACGTGTTCATGGGTCTCATTATCGGGCTGAAGGCTGTTTGATTGCAGCCTATTGTCTCTGGGGACGTGTTCATGGGTCTCATTATAGGGCTGAAGACTGTATGATTGCAGCCTATTGTCTCTGGGGACGTGTTCATGGGTCTCGTTATAGGGCTGAAGGCTGTATGATTGCAGCCTAGTGTCTCTGGGGACGTGTTCATGGGTCTCATTATAGGGCTGAAGGCTGTATGATTGCAGCCTATTGTCTCTGGGGACGTGTTCATGGGTCTCATTATAGGGCTGAAGGCTGTATGATTGCAGCCTATTGTCTCTGGGGACGTGTTCATGGGTCTCATTATAGGGCTGAAGGCTGTATGATTGCAGTCTAATGTCTCTGGGGACGTGTTCATGGGTCTCATTATAGGGCTGAAGGCTGTATGATTGCAGCCTAGTGTCTCTGGGGACGTGTTCATGGGTCTCATTATAGGGCTGAAGGCTGTATGATTGCAGTCTAATGTCCCTGGGGACGTGTTCATGGGTCTCATAGGGCTGAAGGCTGTATGATTGCAGCCTAGTGTCTCTGGGGACGTGTTCATGGGTCTCATTATAGGGCTGAAGGCTGTATGATTGCAGCCTAGTGTCTCTGGGGACGTGTTCATGGGTCTCATTATAGGGCTGAAGGCTGTATGATTGCAGTCTATTGTCTCTGGGGACGTGTTCATGGGTCTCATTATAGGGCTGAAGGCTGTATGATTGCAGCCTATTGTCTCTGGGGACGTGTTCATGGGTCTCATTATAGGGCTCAAGGCTGTATGATTGCAGCCTATTGTCTCTGGGGACGTGTTCATGGGTCTCATTATAGGGCTGAAGGCTGTATGATTGCAGTCTAATGTCTCTGGGGACGTGTTCATGGGTCTCATTATAGGGCTGAAGGCTGTATGATTGCAGTCTATTGTCTCTGGGGACGTGTTCATGGGTCTCATTATAGGGCTGAAGGCTGTATGATTGCAGTCTATTGTCTCTGAGGACGTGTTCATGGGTCCCTTATAGGGCTGAAGACTGCATGATTGCAGTCTAATGTCTCTGGGGACGTGTTCATGGGTCTCATAGGGCTGAAGGCTGTATGATTGCAGTCTAATGTCTCTGGGGACGTGTTTATGGCTCTCGTTATAGGGCTGAAGACTGTATGATTGCAGTCTAGTGTCTCTGGGGACGTGTTCATGGGTCTCATTATAGGGCTGAAGACTGTATGATTGCAGTCTAATGTCTCTGGGGACGTGTTTATGGCTCTCGTTATAGGGCTGAAGACTGTATGATTGCAGTCTAGTGTCTCTGGGGACGTGTTCATGGGTCTCATAGGGCTGAAGGCTGTATGATTGCAGTCTAATGTCTCTGGGGACGTGTTCATGGGTCTCATTATAGTGCTGAAGGCTGTATGATTGCAGTCTAATGTCTCTGGGGACGTGTTCATGGCTCTCATTATAGGGCTGAAGGCTGTATGATTGCAGTCTAATGTCCCTGGGGACGTGTTCATGGGTCTCATAGGGCTGAAGGCTGTATGATTGCAGCCTAGTGTCTCTGGGGACGTGTTCATGGGTCTCATTATAGGGCTGAAGGCTGTATGATTGCAGTCTAATGTCTCTGGGGACGTGTTTATGGCGCTCATTATAGGGCTGAAGGCTGTATGATTGCAGTCTATTGTCTCTGGGGACGTGTTCATGGGTCTCATTATAGGGCTGAAGGCTGTATGATTGCAGTCTAATGTCTCTGGGGACGTGTTTATGGCGCTCATTATAGGGCTGAAGGCTGTATGATTGCAGTCTATTGTCTCTGGGGACGTGTTCATGGGTCTCATTATAGGGCTGAAGGCTGTATGATTGCAGCCTATTGTCTCTGGGGACGTGTTCATGGGTCTCATTATAGGGCTGAAGGCTGTATGATTGCAGCCTATTGTCTCTGGGGACGTGTTCATGGGTCTCATTATAGGGCTGAAGGCTGTATGATTGCAGTCTATTGTCTCTGGGGACGTGTTCATGGGTCTCATTATAGGGCTGAAGGCTGTATGATTGCAGTCTAATGTCTCTGGGGACGTGTTCATGGGTCTCATTATAGGGCTGAAGGCTGTATGATTGCAGTCTATTGTCTCTGGGGACGTGTTCATGGGTCTCATTATAGGGCTGAAGGCTGTATGATTGCAGTCTATTGTCTCTGAGGACGTGTTCATGGGTCCCTTATAGGGCTGAAGACTGCATGATTGCAGTCTAATGTCTCTGGGGACGTGTTCATGGGTCTCATAGGGCTGAAGGCTGTTTGATTGCAGTCTAATGTCTCTGAGGACGTGTTCATGGGTCTCAATATAGGGTTGAAGGCTGTATGATTGCAGTCTAATGTCTCTGGGGACGTGTTTATGGCGCTCATTATAGGGCTGAAGGCTGTATGATTGCAGCCTATTGTCTCTGGGGACGAGTTCATGGGTCTCATTATAGGGCTGAAGGCTGTATGATTGCAGTCTATTGTCTCTGGGGACGTGTTCATGGGTCTCATTATAGGGCTGAAGGCTGTATGATTGCAGTCTAATGTCTCTGGGGACGTGTTCATGGGTCTCATTATAGGGCTGAAGGCTGTATGATTGCAGTCTATTGTCTCTGGGGACGTGTTCATGGGTCTCATTATAGGGCTGAAGGCTGTATGATTGCAGTCTATTGTTTCTGAGGACGTGTTCATGGGTCCCTTATAGGGCTGAAGACTGCATGATTGCAGTCTAATGTCTCTGGGGACGTGTTCATGGGTCTCATAGGGCTGAAGGCTGTTTGATTGCAGTCTAATGTCTCTGAGGACGTGTTCATGGGTCTCAATATAGGGTTGAAGGCTGTATGATTGCAGTCTAGTGTCTCTGGGGACGTGCTCATGGGTCCCATAGTGCTGAAGACTGTATGATTGCAGTCTAATGTCTCTGGGGACGTGTTCATGGGTCTCATAGGGTTGAAGGCTGTATGATTGCAGTCTAGTGTCTCTGGGGACGTGCTCATGGGTCCCATAGTGCTGAAGACTGTATGATTGCAGTCTAATGTCTCTGGGGTCGTGTTCATGGGTCTCGGGATGAAGGCTGTATGATTGCAGTCTAGTGTCTCTGAGGACGTGTTCATGGGTCCCTTATAGGGCTGAAGGCTGTTTGATTGCAGTCTAATGTCTCTGGGGTCGTGTTCATGGGTCTCGGGATGAAGGCTGTTTGATTGCAGTCTAGTGTCTCTGAGGACGTGTTCATGGGTCTCATTATAGGGCTGAAGGCTGTATGATTGCAGTCTATTGTCTCTGAGGACGTGTTCATGGGTCTCATTATAGGGCTGAAGGCTGTATGATTGCAGTCTATTGTCTCTGAGGACGTGTTCATGGGTCCCTTATAGGGCTGAAGACTGTATGATTGCAGTCTATTGTCTCTGAGGACGTGTTCATGGGTCTCATAGGGCTGAAGGCTGTATGATTGCAGTCTAGTGTCTCTGGTACATGTTCATGGGTCCCTTATAGGGCTGAAGGCTGTATGATTGCAGTCTATTGTCTCTGAGGACGTGTTCATGGGTCTCATAGGGCTGAAGGCTGTATGATTGCAGTCTAATGTCTCTGGGGACGTGTTCATGGGTCTCATAGGGCTGAAGACTGTATGATTGCAGCCTAGTGTCTCTGGGGACGTGTTCATGGGTCTCATTATAGGGCTGAAGGCTGTATGATTGCAGTCTAATGTCCCTGGGGACGTGTTCATGGGTCTCATAGGGCTGAAGGCTGTATGATTGCAGCCTAGTGTCTCTGGGGACGTGTTCATGGGTCTCATTATAGGGCTGAAGGCTGTATGATTGCAGTCTAGTGTCTCTGGGGACGTGTTCATGGGTCTCATTATAGGGCTGAAGGCTGTATGATTGCAGTCTAATGTCTCTGGGGACGTGTTTATGGCGCTCATTATAGGGCTGAAGGCTGTATGATTGCAGTCTATTGTCTCTGGGGACGTGTTCATGGGTCTCATTATAGGGCTGAAGGCTGTATGATTGCAGCCTATTGTCTCTGGGGACGTGTTCATGGGTCTCAATATAGGGCTGAAGGCTGTATGATTGCAGTCTAATGTCTCTGGGGACGTGTTCATGGGTCTCATTATAGGGCTGAAGGCTGTATGATTGCAGTCTATTGTCTCTGGGGACGTGTTCATGGGTCTCATAGGGCTGAAGGCTGTATGATTGCAGTCTAATGTCTCTGGGGACGTGTTCATGGGTCTCATTATAGGGCTGAAGGCTGTATGATTGCAGCCTAGTGTCTCTGGGGACGTGTTCATGGGTCTCATTATAGGGCTGAAGGCTGTATGATTGCAGTCTAATGTCCCTGGGGACGTGTTCATGGGTCTCATAGGGCTGAAGGCTGTATGATTGCAGCCTAGTGTCTCTGGGGACGTGTTCATGGGTCTCATTATAGGGCTGAAGGCTGTATGATTGCAGTCTAATGTCTCTGGGGACGTGTTTATGGCGCTCATTATAGGGCTGAAGGCTGTATGATTGCAGTCTATTGTCTCTGGGGACGTGTTCATGGGTCTCATTATAGGGCTGAAGACTGTATGATTGCAGCCTATTGTCTCTGGGGACGTGTTCATGGGTCTCATTATAGGGCTGAAGGCTGTATGATTGCAGCCTATTGTCTCTGGGGACGTGTTCATGGGTCTCATTATAGGGCTGAAGGCTGTATGATTGCAGTCTATTGTCTCTGGGGACGTGTTCATGGGTCTCGTTATAGGGCTGAAGGCTGTATGATTGCAGTCTAATGTCTCTGGGGACGTGTTCATGGCTCTCATTATAGGGCTGAAGGCTGTATGATTGCAGTCTAATGTCTCTGGGGACGTGTTCTTGGGTCTCATAGGGCTGAAGGCTGTATGATTGCAGTCTAATGTCTCTGGGGACGTGTTCATGGGTCTCGTTATAGGGCTGAAGGCTGTATGATTGCAGTCTAATGTCTCTGGGGACGTGTTCATGGGTCTCATTATAGGGCTGAAGGCTGTATGATTGCAGTCTATTGTCTCTGGGGACGTGTTCATGGGTCTCATTATAGGGCTGAAGGCTGTATGATTGCAGTCTATTGTCTCTGAGGACGTGTTCATGGGTCCCTTATAGGGCTGAAGACTGCATGATTGCAGTCTAATGTCTCTGGGGACGTGTTCATGGGTCTCATAGGGCTGAAGGCTGTATGATTGCAGTCTAATGTCTCTGGGGACGTGTTTATGGCTCTCGTTATAGGGCTGAAGACTGTATGATTGCAGTCTAGTGTCTCTGGGGACGTGTTCATGGGTCTCATTATAGGGCTGAAGACTGTATGATTGCAGTCTAATGTCTCTGGGGACGTGTTTATGGCTCTCGTTATAGGGCTGAAGACTGTATGATTGCAGTCTAGTGTCTCTGGGGACGTGTTCATGGGTCTCATAGGGCTGAAGGCTGTATGATTGCAGTCTAATGTCTCTGGGGACGTGTTCATGGGTCTCATTATAGTGCTGAAGGCTGTATGATTGCAGTCTAATGTCTCTGGGGACGTGTTCATGGCTCTCATTATAGGGCTGAAGGCTGTATGATTGCAGTCTAATGTCCCTGGGGACGTGTTCATGGGTCTCATAGGGCTGAAGGCTGTATGATTGCAGCCTAGTGTCTCTGGGGACGTGTTCATGGGTCTCATTATAGGGCTGAAGGCTGTATGATTGCAGTCTAATGTCTCTGGGGACGTGTTTATGGCGCTCATTATAGGGCTGAAGGCTGTATGATTGCAGTCTATTGTCTCTGGGGACGTGTTCATGGGTCTCATTATAGGGCTGAAGGCTGTATGATTGCAGTCTAATGTCTCTGGGGACGTGTTTATGGCGCTCATTATAGGGCTGAAGGCTGTATGATTGCAGTCTATTGTCTCTGGGGACGTGTTCATGGGTCTCATTATAGGGCTGAAGGCTGTATGATTGCAGCCTATTGTCTCTGGGGACGTGTTCATGGGTCTCATTATAGGGCTGAAGGCTGTATGATTGCAGCCTATTGTCTCTGGGGACGTGTTCATGGGTCTCATTATAGGGCTGAAGGCTGTATGATTGCAGTCTATTGTCTCTGGGGACGTGTTCATGGGTCTCATTATAGGGCTGAAGGCTGTATGATTGCAGTCTAATGTCTCTGGGGACGTGTTCATGGGTCTCATTATAGGGCTGAAGGCTGTATGATTGCAGTCTATTGTCTCTGGGGACGTGTTCATGGGTCTCATTATAGGGCTGAAGGCTGTATGATTGCAGTCTATTGTCTCTTTAGGACGTGTTCATGGGTCCCTTATAGGGCTGAAGACTGCATGATTGCAGTCTAATGTCTCTGGGGACGTGTTCATGGGTCTCATAGGGCTGAAGGCTGTTTGATTGCAGTCTAATGTCTCTGAGGACGTGTTCATGGGTCTCAATATAGGGTTGAAGGCTGTATGATTGCAGTCTAATGTCTCTGGGGACGTGTTTATGGCGCTCATTATAGGGCTGAAGGCTGTATGATTGCAGCCTATTGTCTCTGGGGACGTGTTCATGGGTCTCATTATAGGGCTGAAGGCTGTATGATTGCAGTCTATTGTCTCTGGGGACGTGTTCATGGGTCTCATTATAGGGCTGAAGGCTGTATGATTGCAGTCTAATGTCTCTGGGGACGTGTTCATGGGTCTCATTATAGGGCTGAAGGCTGTATGATTGCAGTCTATTGTCTCTGGGGACGTGTTCATGGGTCTCATTATAGGGCTGAAGGCTGTATGATTGCAGTCTATTGTTTCTGAGGACGTGTTCATGGGTCCCTTATAGGGCTGAAGACTGCATGATTGCAGTCTAATGTCTCTGGGGACGTGTTCATGGGTCTCATAGGGCTGAAGGCTGTTTGATTGCAGTCTAATGTCTCTGAGGACGTGTTCATGGGTCTCAATATAGGGTTGAAGGCTGTATGATTGCAGTCTAGTGTCTCTGGGGACGTGCTCATGGGTCCCATAGTGCTGAAGACTGTATGATTGCAGTCTAATGTCTCTGGGGACGTGTTCATGGGTCTCATAGGGTTGAAGGCTGTATGATTGCAGTCTAGTGTCTCTGGGGACGTGCTCATGGGTCCCATAGTGCTGAAGACTGTATGATTGCAGTCTAATGTCTCTGGGGTCGTGTTCATGGGTCTCGGGATGAAGGCTGTATGATTGCAGTCTAGTGTCTCTGGGGACGTGTTCATGGGTCTCATAGGGCTGAAGGCTGTTTGATTGCAGTCTAATGTCTCTGGGGTCGTGTTCATGGGTCTCGGGATGAAGGCTGTTTGATTGCAGTCTAGTGTCTCTGGTACATGTTCATGGGTCCCTTATAGGGCTGAAGACTGTATGATTGCAGTCTAATGTCTCTGGGAACGTGTTCATGGGTCTCAATATAGGGCTGAAGGCTGTATGATTGCAGTCTAATGTCTCTGGGAACGTGTTCATGGGTCTCAATATAGGGCTGAAGGCTGTATGATTGCAGTCTAATGTCTCTGGGAACGTGTTCATGGGTCTCAATATAGGGCTGAAGGCTGTATGATTGCACTCTAGTGTCTCTGGGGTCGTGTTCATGGGTCTCATAGGGCTGAAGGCTGTATGATTGCAGTCTAGTGTCTCTGGGAACGTGTTCATGGGTCTCAATATAGGGCTGAAGGCTGTATGATTGCAGTCTAATGTCTCTGGGAACGTGTTCATGGGTCTCAATATAGGGCTGAAGGCTGTATGATTGCACTCTAGTGTCTCTGGGGTCGTGTTCATGGGTCTCATAGGGCTGAAGGCTGTATGATTGCAGTCTAGTGTCTCTGGGGTCGTGTTCATGGGTCTCATAGGGCTGAAGGCTGTATGATTGCAGTCTAGTGTCTCTGGGGACGTGTTCATGGGTCTCATTATCGGGCTGAAGGCTGTTTGATTGCAGTCTAATGTCTCTGGGGACGTGTTCATGGGTCGCATTATAGGGCTGAAGGCTGTATGATTGCAGTCTAATGTCTCTGGGGACGTGTTTATGGCGCTCATTATAGGGCTGAAGGCTGTATGATTGCAGTCTAATGTCTCTGGGGACGTGTTCATGGGTCTCATTATCGGGCTGAAGGCTGTATGATTGCAGTCTAGTGTCTCTGGGGACGTGTTCATGGGTCTCATAGGGCTGAAGGCTGTATGATTGCAGTCTAATGTCTCTGGGGACGTGTTCATGGCTCTCATTATAGGGCTGAAGGCTGTATGATTGCAGTCTAATGTCTCTGGGGACGTGTTCTTGGGTCTCATAGGGCTGAAGGCTGTATGATTGCAGTCTAATGTCTCTGGTGACGTGTTCATGGGTCTCATTATAGGGCTGAAGGCTGTATGATTGCAGTCTAGTGTCTCTGGGGACGTGTTCATGGGTCTCATTATAGGGCTGAAGGCTGTATGATTGCAGTCTAATGTCTCTGGGGACGTGTTTATGGCGCTCATTATAGGGCTGAAGGCTGTATGATTGCAGTCTAGTGTCTCTGGGGACGTGTTCATGGGTCTCATTATCGGGCTGAAGGCTGTTTGATTGCAGTCTAGTGTCTCTGGGGACGTGTTCATGGGTCTCATAGGGCTGAAGGCTGTATGATTGCAGTCTATTGTCTCTGGGGACGTGTTCATGGGTCTCATTATAGGGCTGAAGGCTGTATGATTGCAGTCTATTGTCTCTGGGGACGTGTTTATGGCTCTCGTTATAGGGCTGAAGACTGTATGATTGCAGTCTAGTGTCTCTGGGGACGTGTTCATGGGTCTCATAGGGCTGAAGGCTGTATGATTGCAGTCTAATGTCTCTGGGGACGTGTTCATGGGTCTCATTATAGGGCTGAAGGCTGTATGATTGCAGTCTAATGTCTCTGGGGACGTGTTCATGGGTCTCATAGGGCTGAAGGCTGTATGATTGCAGTCTAGTGTCTCTGGTACATGTTCATGGGTCCCTTATAGGGCTGAAGGCTGTATGATTGCAGTCTAATGTCTCTGGGGACGTGTTCATGGGTCTCATTATAGGGCTGAAGGCTGTATGATTGCAGTCTATTGTCTCTGGGGACGTGTTTATGGCTCTCGTTATAGGGCTGAAGACTGTATGATTGCAGTCTAGTGTCTCTGGGGACGTGTTCATGGGTCTCATAGGGCTGAAGGCTGTATGATTGCAGTCTAATGTCTCTGGGGACGTGTTCATGGGTCTCATTATAGGGCTGAAGGCTGTATGATTGCAGTCTAATGTCTCTGGGGACGTGTTTATGGCGCTCATTATAGGGCTGAAGGCTGTATGATTGCAGTCTAATGTCTCTGGGGACGTGTTCATGGGTCTCATTATAGGGCTGAAGGCTGTATGATTGCAGTCTAGTGTCTCTGGTACATGTTCATGGGTCCCTTATAGGGCTGAAGGCTGTATGATTGCAGTCTAATGTCTCTGGGGACGTGTTCATGGGTCTCATTATAGGGCTGAAGGCTGTATGATTGCAGTCTAATGTCTCTGGGGACGTGTTCATGGGTCTCATTATAGGGCTGAAGGCTGTATGATTGCAGTTTAATGTCTCTGGGGACGTGTCATGGGTCTCATTATAGGGCTGAAGGCTGTATGATTGCAGTCTAATGTCTCTGGGGACGTGTTTATGGCTCTCGTTATAGGGCTGAAGACTGTATGATTGCAGTCTAGTGTCTCTGGGGACGTGTTCATGGGTCTCATAGGGCTGAAGGCTGTATGATTGCAGTCTAATGTCTCTGGGGACGTGTTCATGGGTCTCATTATAGTGCTGAAGGCTGTATGATTGCAGTCTAATGTCTCTGGGGACGTGTTCATGGCTCTCATTATAGGGCTGAAGGCTGTATGATTGCAGTCTAATGTCTCTGGGGACGTGTTCATGGGTCTCATTATAGGGCTGAAGGCTGTATGATTGCAGTCTAATGTCTCTGGGGACGTGTTCATGGGTCTCATTATAGGGCTGAAGGCTGTATGATTGCAGTTTAATGTCTCTGGGGACGTGTTCATGGGTCTCATTATAGGGCTGAAGGCTGTATGATTGCAGTCTAGTGTCTCTGGGGACGTGTTCATGGGTCTCCTTATAGGGCTGAAGGCTGTATGATTGCAGTCTAGTGTCTCTGGGGACGTGTTCATGGGTCTCCTTATAGGGCTAAAGGCTGTATGATTGCAGTCTAGTGTCTCTGGTACATGTTCATGGGTCCCTTATAGGGCTGAAGGCTGTATGATTGCAGTCTAATGTCTCTGGGGACGTGTTCATGGGTCTCATTATAGGGCTGAAGGCTGTATGATTGCAGTCTAATGTCTCTGGGGACGTGTTCATGGGTCTCATTATAGGGCTGAAGGCTGTATGATTGCAGTCTAATGTCTCTGGGGACGTGTTCATGGGTCTCATTATAGGGCTGAAGGCTGTATGATTGCAGTCTAATGTCTCTGGGGACGTGTTCATGGCTCTCATTATAGGGCTGAAGGCTGTATGATTGCAGTCTAATGTCTCTGGGGACGTGTTTATGGCGCTCATTATAGGGCTGAAGGCTGTATGATTGCAGTCTAGTGTCTCTGGGAACGTGTTCATGGGTCTCATTATAGGGCTGAAGGCTGTATGATTGCAGTCTAGTGTCTCTGGGGACGTGTTCATGGGTCTCATAGGGCTGAAGGCTGTATGATTGCAGTCTATTGTCTCTGGGGACGTGTTCATGGGTCTCATAGGGCTGAAGGCTGTATGATTGCAGTCTATTGTCTCTGAGGACGTGTTCATGGGTCCCTTATAGGGCTGAAGGCTGTATGATTGCAGTCTAGTGTCTCTGGTACATGTTCATGGGTCCCTTATAGGGCTGAAGGCTGTATGATTGCAGTCTAATGTCTCTGGGGACGTGTTCATGGGTCTCATTATAGGGCTGAAGGCTGTATGATTGCAGTCTAATGTCTCTGGGGACGTGTTTATGGCGCTCATTATAGGGCTGAAGGCTGTATGATTGCAGTCTAATGTCTCTGGGGACGTGTTCATGGGTCTCATTATAGGGCTGAAGGCTGTATGATTGCAGTCTAATGTCTCTGGGGACGTGTTCATGGGTCTCATTATAGGGCTGAAGGCTGTATGATTGCAGTCTAATGTCTCTGGGGACGTGTTTATGGCGCTCATTATAGGGCTGAAGGCTGTATGATTGCAGTCTAGTGTCTCTGGGAACGTGTTCATGGGTCTCATTATAGGGCTGAAGGCTGTATGATTGCAGTCTAGTGTCTCTGGGGACGTGTTCATGGGTCTCATAGGGCTGAAGGCTGTATGATTGCAGTCTATTGTCTCTGGGGACGTGTTCATGGGTCTCATTATAGGGCTGAAGGCTGTATGATTGCAGTCTATTGTCTCTGGGGACGTGTTTATGGCTCTCGTTATAGGGCTGAAGACTGTATGATTGCAGTCTAGTGTCTCTGGGGACGTGTTCATGGGTCTCATAGGGCTGAAGGCTGTATGATTGCACTCTAGTGTCTCTGGGGTCGTGTTCATGGGTCTCATAGGGCTGAAGGCTGTATGATTGCAGTCTAGTGTCTCTGGGGACGTGTTCATGGGTCTCATTATCGGGCTGAAGGCTGTATGATTGCAGTCTATTGTCTCTGGGGACGTGTTCATGGGTCTCATTATAGGGCTGAAGGCTGTATGATTGCAGTCTAATGTCTCTGGGGACGTGTTCATGGGTCTCATTATAGGGCTGAAGGCTGTATGATTGCAGCCTATTGTCTCTGGGGACGTGTTCATGGGTCTCATTATAGGGCTGAAGGCTGTATGATTGCAGTCTAGTGTCTCTGGGGACGTGTTCATGGGTCTCATTATAGGGCTGAAGGCTGTATGATTGCAGTCTAATGTCTCTGGGGACGTGTTTATGGCGCTCATTATAGGGCTGAAGGCTGTATGATTGCAGTCTAGTGTCTCTGGGGACGTGTTCATGGGTCTCATTATCGGGCTGAAGGCTGTTTGATTGCAGTCTAGTGTCTCTGGGGACGTGTTCATGGGTCTCATAGGGCTGAAGGCTGTATGATTGCAGTCTATTGTCTCTGGGGACGTGTTCATGGGTCTCATAGGGCTGAAGGCTGTATGATTGCAGTCTATTGTCTCTGAGGACGTGTTCATGGGTCCCTTATAGGGCTGAAGGCTGTATGATTGCAGTCTAGTGTCTCTGGTACATGTTCATGGGTCCCTTATAGGGCTGAAGGCTGTATGATTGCAGTCTAATGTCTCTGGGGACGTGTTCATGGGTCTCATTATAGGGCTGAAGGCTGTATGATTGCAGTCTAATGTCTCTGGGGACGTGTTTATGGCGCTCATTATAGGGCTGAAGGCTGTATGATTGCAGTCTAATGTCTCTGGGGACGTGTTCATGGGTCTCATTATAGGGCTGAAGGCTGTATGATTGCAGTCTAATGTCTCTGGGGACGTGTTCATGGGTCTCATTATAGGGCTGAAGGCTGTATGATTGCAGTCTAATGTCTCTGGGGACGTGTTTATGGCGCTCATTATAGGGCTGAAGGCTGTATGATTGCAGTCTAGTGTCTCTGGGAACGTGTTCATGGGTCTCATTATAGGGCTGAAGGCTGTATGATTGCAGTCTCGTGTCTCTGGGGACGTGTTCATGGGTCTCATAGGGCTGAAGGCTGTATGATTGCAGTCTATTGTCTCTGGGGACGTGTTCATGGGTCTCATTATAGGGCTGAAGGCTGTATGATTGCAGTCTATTGTCTCTGGGGACGTGTTTATGGCTCTCGTTATAGGGCTGAAGACTGTATGATTGCAGTCTAGTGTCTCTGGGGACGTGTTCATGGGTCTCATAGGGCTGAAGGCTGTATGATTGCAGTCTAATGTCTCTGGGGACGTGTTCATGGGTCTCATCATAGGGCTGAAGGCTGTATGATTGCAGTCTAATGTCTCTGGGGACGTGTTCATGGCTCTCATTATAGGGCTGAAGACTGTATGATTGCAGTCTAATGTCTCTGGGGACGTGTCATGGGTCTCATTATAGGGCTGAAGACTGTATGATTGCAGTCTAATGTCTCTGGGGACGTGTTCATGGGTCTCATTATAGGGCTGAAGGCTGTTTGATTGCAGTTTAATGTCTCTGGGGACGTGTTCATGGGTCTCATTATAGGGCTGAAGGCTGTATGATTGCAGTCTAGTGTCTCTGGTACATGTTCATGGGTCCCTTATAGGGCTGAAGGCTGTATGATTGCAGTCTAGTGTCTCTGGTACATGTTCATGGGTCCCTTATAGGGCTGAAGACTGTATGATTGCAGTTTAATGTCCCTGGGAACGTGTTCATGGGTCTCATTATAGGGCTGAAGGCTGTATGATTGCAGTCTAGTGTCTCTGGGGACGTGTTCATGGGTCTCTGGGCTGAAGGCTGTATGATTGCAGTCTAGTGTCTCTGGGGACGTGTTCATGGGTCTCATTATAGGGCTGAAGGCTGTATGATTGCAGTCTAATGTCTCTGGGGACGTGTTCATGGGTCTCATTATAGGGCTGAAGGCTGTTTGATTGCAGTTTAATGTCTCTGGGGACGTGTTCATGGGTCTCATTATAGGGCTGAAGGCTGTATGATTGCAGTCTAGTGTCTCTGGTACATGTTCATGGGTCCCTTATAGGGCTGAAGGCTGTATGATTGCAGTCTAGTGTCTCTGGTACATGTTCATGGGTCCCTTATAGGGCTGAAGACTGTATGATTGCAGTTTAATGTCCCTGGGAACGTGTTCATGGGTCTCATTATAGGGCTGAAGGCTGTATGATTGCAGTCTAGTGTCTCTGGGGACGTGTTCATGGGTCTCTGGGCTGAAGGCTGTATGATTGCAGTCTAGTGTCTCTGGGGACGTGTTCATGGGTCTCATTATAGGGCTGAAGGCTGTATGATTGCAGTCTAATGTCTCTGGGGACGTGTTCATGGGTCTCATTATAGGGCTGAAGGCTGTATGATTGCAGTCTAGTGTCTCTGGGGACGTGTTCATGGGTCTCGGGGCTGAAGGCTGTATGATTGCAGTCTAGTGTCTCTGGGGACGTGTTCATGGGTCTCATTGTAGGGCTGAAGGCTGTATGATGGCAGTCTAATGTCCCTGGGGACGTGTTCATGGGTCTCATAGGGCTGAAGGCTGTATGATTGCAGTCTAATGTCTCTGGGGACGTGTTCATGGGTCTCATAGGGCTGAAGGCTGTATGATTGCAGTCTAATGTCCCTGGGGACGTGTTCATGGGTCTCATTGTAGGGCTGAAGGCTGTATGATTGCAGTCTAATGTCTCTGGGGACGTGTTCATGGGTCTCATTGTAGGGCTGAAGGCTGTATGATTGCTGTCTAATGTCTCTGGGGACGTGTTCATGGGTCTCATTATAGGGCTGAAGGCTGTATGATGGCAGTCTATTGTCTCTGGGGACGTGTTCATGGGTCTCATTATAGGGCTGAAGGCTGTATGATTGCAGTCTAGTGTCTCTGGGGACGTGTTCATGGGTCTCATAGGGCTAAAGGCTGTATGATTGCAGTCTAATGTCTCTGGGGACGTGTTCATGGGTCTCAATATAGGGCTGAAGGCTGTATGATGGCAGTCTAATGTCCCTGGGGACGTGTTCATGGGTCTCATTATCGGGCTGAAGGCTGTTTGATTGCAGTCTAATGTCCCTGGGGACGTGTTCATGGGTCTCAATATAGGGCTGAAGGCTGTATGATGGCAGTCTAATGTCCCTGGGGACGTGTTCATGGGTCTCATTATCGGGCTGAAGGCTGTTTGATTGCAGTCTAGTGGTTCTGGGGACGTGTTCATGGGTCTCATAGGGCTGAAGGCTGTATGATTGCAGTCTAATGTCTCTGGGGACGTGTTCATGGGTCTCATTATAGGGCTGAAGGCTGTATGATTGCAGTCTAGTGTCTCTGGGGACGTGTTCATGGGTCTCATAGGGCTGAAGGCTGTATGATTGCAGTCTAATGTCTCTGGGGACGTGTTCATGGGTCTCATTATAGGGCTGAAGGCTGTATGATTGCAGTCTAATGTCTCTGGGGACGTGTTTATGGCGCTCATTATAGGGCTGAAGGCTGTATGATTGCAGTCTAATGTCTCTGGGGACGTGTTCATGGGTCTCATTATCGGGCTGCAGGCTGTTTGATTGCAGTCTAGTGTCTCTGGGGACGTGTTCATGGGTCTCATAGGGCTGAAGGCTGTATGATTGCAGTCTAATGTCTCTGGGGACGTGTTCATGGGTCTCATTGGGCTGAAGGCTGTATGATTGCAGTCTAATGTCTCTGGGGACGTGTTCATGGGTCTCATTGTAGGGCTGAAGGCTGTATGATTGCAGTCTAATGTCTCTGGGGACGTGTTCATGGGTCTCCTTATAGGGCTGAAGGCTGTATGATTGCAGTCTAATGTCTCTGGTACGTGTTCATGGGTCTCATAGGGCTGAAGGCTGTATGATTGCAGTCTAATGTCTCTGGGGACGTGTTCATGGGTCTCATTATAGGGCTGAAGGCTGTATGATTGCAGTCTAGTGTCTCTGGGGACGTGTTCATGGGTCTCATAGGGCTGAAGGCTGTATGATTGCAGTCTAATGTCTCTGGGGACGTGTTCATGGGTCTCATTATAGGGCTGAAGGCTGTATGATTGCAGTCTAATGTCTCTGGGGACGTGTTCTTGGGTCTCATTATAGGGTTGAAGGCTGTAAGATTGCAGTCTAATGTCTCTGGGGACATGTTCATGGGTCTCATTATAGGTCTGAAGGCTGTATGATTGCAGTCTAGTGTCTCTGGGGACGTGTTCATGGGTCTCCTTATAGGGCTGAAGGCTGTATGATTGCAGTCTAATGTCTCTGGGGACGTGTTCATGGGTCTCATTATAGGGCTGAAGGCTGTATGATTGCAGTCTAATGTCCCTGGGGACGTGTTCATGGGTCTCATAGGGCTGAAGGCTGTATGATTGCAGTCTAATGTCTCTGGGGACGTGTTCATGGGTCTCGTTATAGGGCTGAAGGCTGTATGATTGCAGCCTATTGTCTCTGGGGACGTGTTCATGGGTCTCATAGGGCTGAAGGCTGTATGATTGCAGTCTAATGTCCCTGGGGACGTGTTCATGGGTCTCATAGGGCTGAAGGCTGTATGATTGCAGTCTAATGTCTCTGGGGACGTGTTCATGGGTCTCGTTATAGGGCTGAAGGCTGTATGATTGCAGCCTATTGTCTCTGGGGACGTGTTCATGGGTCTCATTATAGGGCTGAAGGCTGTATGATTGCAGTCTAATGTCTCTGGGGACGTGTTCATGGGTCTCATTATAGGGCTGAAGGCTGTATGATTGCAGTCTAATGTCTCTGGGGACGTGTTCATGGGTCTCATTATAGGGCTGAAGGCTGTATGATTGCAGTCTAATGTCTCTGGGGACGTGTTTATGGCGCTCATTATAGGGCTGAAGGCTGTATGATTGCAGTCTATTGTCTCTGGGGACGTGTTTATGGCTCTCGTTATAGGGCTGAAGACTGTATGATTGCAGTCTAGTGTCTCTGGGGACGTGTTCATGGGTCTCATAGGGCTGAAGGCTGTCTGATTGCAGTCTAGTGTCTCTGGGGACGTGTTCATGGGTCTCATAGGGCTGAAGGCTGTATGATTGCAGTCTAGTGTCTCTGGGGACGTGTTCATGGGTCTCATAGGGCTGAAGGGTGTATGATTGCAGTCTAATGTCTCTGGGGACGTGTTCATGGGTCTCATTATAGGGCTGAAGGCTGTATGATTGCAGTCTAGTGTCTCTGGGGACGTGTTCATGGGTCTCATAGGGCTGAAGGCTGTATGATTGCAGTCTAGCGTCTCTGGGGACGTGTTCATGGGTCTCATTATAGGGCTGAAGGCTGTATGATTGCAGTCTAATGTCTCTGGGGACGTGTTCATGGGTCTCATTATAGGGCTGAAGGCTGTATGATTGCAGTCTAGTGTCTCTGGGGACGTGTTCATGGGTCTCATAGGGCTGAAGGCTGTATGATTGCAGTCTAATGTCTCTGGGGACGTGTTCATGGGTCTCATAGGGCTGAAGGCTGTTTGATTGCAGTCTAGTGTCTCTGGGGACGTGTTCATGGGTCTCATAGGGCTGAAGGCTGTATGATTGCAGTCTAGTGTCTCTGGGGACGTGTTCATGGGTCTCATTATCGGGCTGAAGGCTGTTTGATTGCAGTCTAATGTCTGGGGACGTGTTCATGGGTCTCATTATAGGGCTGAAGGCTGTTTGATTGCAGTCTAATGTCTCTGGGGACGTGTTCATGGGTCTCATAGTTCGCGCCGCTTCGGCAAGAAGAGAGTGTGTGTCTGCATATTATCTGATACAAGACGTTTGAGCCCCAGAGCAAGGGAGGGTTGATCTGAAAGTGGCCCCTTTGCGTCTCCTGTGGTTACCCTGGCAGCCTCTCTCTGTAGCTGCCAACTAACTCGACCCAGGAGTCCTAAAGCAGGCTGGGCCTCTCCTAGGCATGATGGCGTCAGGAAATCTCAGACTTTACATGCAAAGGGACGAATGACAGGCCTGGCGCCCCGCTCAGCTGTGGGAGGGGTAGCGTCTCTCTGACGTGTAGGACTCCGCATTAGTGGGGGAATCACCCTTTGAGCCTGCTCGACATGCGATGGGCGAGCTGCCCTGCCCCGTTACAGTGTTCACATGGCGTGCCCTGGAGGCGGGCTTCATGCCAGCACCGGCCCGGGCGGGGCTGTCCCTAGGAACGCTGTCCAATGGTGTCTGGAGTGTCTTCTACCCCCTTCAGTTCTGTAACTTTTAATTGGCATATAACCTATAGCTAACTGTACAGGCACTCATGGGTGCTTTGTATACACACACATGTGCGCATGGATGCAGGCCCCTGCATGTACTCGGCCTTTCATCCTTCTGAGGTCGATGAAATGAGTACCATTGACTTGGGTAACAATAGGCATGTTGTTCAACGGCAAGATACCCCTGGGTGAAAGTGTGCTTTACAAATGCACATGTTCGGTTATATGTGTATGTGTGTGCGGGCGGGAAGGTGTTTATGAAGCTGTTGCCATTGCTCAGTGTGGACATAGCCAGAAGCCCCTCGGCTCTCCAAACACCGCTCTATGCTGTGACTCTTCTGTCACACTGTCTGTTCGTATTTAGCTGTTGTAAACGAAGGTATTTGTCTCCCTGGACACAAGGAGCTACAATCCGGCTCAAGCGTCCTTCTGAAGGTGTGGCGCGTTGGTTTACTCTGCAGTCATCGTGACATGCAGTGTATGGGCGAGGAAGCACGCAGCGTTTCCATACATGGACGTAGCCGTCCTATGGCAGTCACTTCGGATTGGACATTCCCTTGCAGTAATAAGAGGATGCAGCAGGTGTCTTTGTACACTTGTTCCAAAGAACAAGTGAAGGAGACGGTGGCAGTGTCTCCAACCCGCTTGCCGGTTGCCTCGAATAAGGAGAGCGTGAAAGTAATGGTACTACTTTTAAATCGAATTGTAGCATCATTTTAATTGGAATTAACATTGCATTTTAAATTGTGTAATTTTTTTAAATTGGAGCGCATTACTCGCACTACACGCACTCACTCAGAAGCAGCACTGCTTCCAGCCATCCTCGTGTGTTCCACGGTTGGTCACAGCGCTAGGCTGCCGCCTCCCACGGTAACAAGGGGGTGGCAGGCATTTGACTCACTTCCTGTTCCACTGGGAGCGGTTAGCGCTCTAGTGGATCCACACAGCGCTATATAGGCGAAGCGCCGGGGGAGCTCGCTGCGGGAAGGAGACGGTGGCAGTGTCTCCAACCCGCTTGCCGGTTGCCTCGAATAAGGAGAGCGTGAAAGTAATGGTACTACTTTTAAATCGAATTGTGGCATCATTTTAATTGGAATTAACATTGCATTTTAAATTGTGTAATTTTTTTAAATTGGAGCGCATTACTCGCACTACACGCACTCACTTGAAGCAGCACTGCTTCCAGCCATCCTCGTGTGTTCCACGGTTGGTCACAGCGGTAGGCTGCCGCCTCCCACGGTAACAAGGGGGTGGCAGGCATTTGACTCACTTCCTGTTCCACTGGGAGCGGTTAGCGCTCTAGTGGATCCACTCAGCACTATATAGCCCTCGCGCCTTCTCGAGCGCGCAGCGATCGCGCGCAGCCCCGCCGAAGACCCGCCAAAGAGCTGCCCGTCCGCGCCAGGACGGGGCACAGGGGCCATGGACAGTGCTCCCTCTCTTACAACTCGATTAGGTACGAGGCCACATCTAATCACCTATACTGCTAATTCCCTACTAGACTTTAAACCGCTGTCCGCATGCTGTACTAAAATACCGTGGCATACTGTTGAGGGAGCCTTCTCATGTTTACAGTGTCACCGCCGAACGCTTAGCAATAACATTCCGTCTGAAGCAGAAGCTCCTGTAGTAGGGCAGAAGTCTTTCCTTCTAAACGTGCGATCCCTGCCTAAACATCAGCATGAGGTATGGGATCTGGTAAATTCTATCCAGCCGGACATATGTTTTGTCACTGAAACCTGGATGAAGCCCCACACTATTACAGCTGTAACAATGGGGATCCCAATCGGATATAAGCGTAAACATCTAGACAGAGAAGGGAAGACAGGCGGTGGCCTAGCAATAATACATAAGGACGACTTAAAGGTCACTATACTTGCACAACATCAAAGTTTACAATTAGAAATCATGTTTTTTAAAATTAACCTAACCAGCCACACCTTCTGGAAAGGAGCTCTGGTTTACTGTCCCCCAGGACCAAACCCAGAATTCCCACTCATTCTCCAAGAGCTGCTAGCCCCCCAACTAAAAACTAACGAAGACTTTATCCTCCTAGGGGATTTTAACATCCACGTAGACCAACCAACATTACCTGAATCCCACTCCCTTATCACGGACCTTTCAAACCTAGGTCTAGAGTTAAAAATAATGGACCCACGCACAGGGGTGGCCACACGCTGGACCTAGTCCTTTCCAACTGTTCCAAGCTCACCTGCTTCCCAGCAAGAGAGATTCTATGGACTGACCACTTCCTTTTAGAAATCCAACTCTCGACTCTCAAAAGACCTACTAATAAAGCACCTTCCCCTCCCACCTGGCGCCGCCAATGGCATAAAATTTCCTTACGCAATCTACAGGAAATTTGGGTAAAACCCACCATACTAGTAGAAGACACAGTAGACACAGCATTGGCAAAATTCACTGGCTCAATTAAGCGAGCCATTGATATCCTGGCCCCTCTAAAGCTATACAAAGAGTATCCCTCCTCTAAACAAGAAAGTTGGTATACTCAGGAGTTAAGGGAGGAAAAACAGAAATGTAGGCGAGCAGAGAAAAAATCGAGGAAACATAAGACCGAGGAGACTCGAGCGGTTTTTCTTCATGCTCAATCAAAATATTATAAAAACATCAAGCAGGCTAGGAAAAATCGCCTTATGCGACAGCTAGTAGAAGCTGGTAACTGTCCCAAGGAGCTTTTTAAAATCCTTCAAAACTTTGTCAAACCCGCCGCATGTGAGAGCTCTGATGAGTTCTCACAGACCTTATGCGACGAGATATCGTCCTTTTTTGAGAGTAAAATAAACACTATATATGAAAAAATAGTGGCTGCCAATAACAGCAAGAGTGACATCAATAAGATCACATCTCCAACCCCGCTTAAAGATAACGTACATCCACTATCATCCTTCCCTCTAATTGAAAGTACAGAGCTCCCTCATCTCATCACTCATATCAAATCAGGATCTCCAAATGACCTCCTCCCTGCCAAGATGGTTCCTCCTCTGATCCCTCTCCTGGGGCCTTCCATACAGAATGTCATTAACATCTCCCTCACTAAAGGACAAGTCACAGCAGATTGGAAAAGGGCGGTGGTAAACCCAATACGTAAGAAAGCGGCATCCCCATGGACCGACCTTTCCAACCTGCGTCCCATCTCACTCCTGCCATACATCAGCAAGATAGCTGAGAAGCATGTGAACACCTATCTGTCACAACATCTAGAAGCGACGGAGGGCCTGGACTACTCTCAATCTGGTTTCAGGCCGAACCACAGCACCGAATCAGCCCTTCAAACAGTGACCAATAACATCAGAATGGCACTGGATGAAGGCAGCTCTATGATTCTGGTGCTGTTGGATTTCTCTGCCGCTTTTGATACGGTGTCTCACAAAGTGCTTCTTGAGCGATTAAAGGACGTAGGACTGGAAGGTGTGGCTCTGGCATGGATGGAAAGCTTTCTGTCAGGCCGCTCTCAAGAGGTTAGTCTGGGCTCCCACAAATCCATCTATAGGGAGCTCAATAAGGGAGTGCCACAGGGTTCTTGCTTAAGCCCGACACTTTTCAACGTGTATGTGGCTCCCTTGGCCAACCTAGCAAGATCATTTGGGTTTACTCCGGTGTCGTACGCCGACGACACCCAACTCCTCTTTCCCTTTAAAGACCTGACACCTGCAATAAAAAGATCTTTTGCAGAGGGAATGAGAGCAATATCTTTATGGATGTCATCAAACTGTCTTCAATGCAACATAGGAAAAACGGAGGTCATGTTGTTTGGACAAGCAGCAGCACACTGGACACCTGAATGGTGGCCCCTGGAATTAGGTCCTGTTCCTAGCCCTAAAAACACAGTGAAAAACCTTGGAGTGCTATTAGATCAGACACTCACTTTCAAGGACCACGTAAATCAGGTGGCTAGTACCTGTTTTCGAGCCATCGGAACGCTAAGAAGAGTGTTTCCCTATCTGCCAGACTGCCACAGGAAAACACTTGTGCAGGCGTTAGTCATCAGCAGAGTGGATTACTGTAACGGCCTTCTATTAGGAGCAAATGAAGGGCAGTTTAAAAAGTTACAGGTGATCCAAAACACGGCAGCAAGGGTAGTCCTCAATGCTCCCCCCAGGACTCCCTCCCTCCCGCTGCTGATTAGGCTCCACTGGTTACCAGTGAGGAAGCGAGTGCAGTTTAAGACCTTGTGCACTATTCACAAAAGTGTGATAGGCAAAGGTCCAAAATATCTAGCCAAAATCTTCCAGCCATATGCCCCTGGACGAACCCTGCGCTCAGGCAACCAGCAGCTTCTGCAGGTGCCTAGAATAAAAAAGTCCAGACAAGGAGGGCGAGCACTAGCCCATCTAGGACCAAAGCTTTGGAATTCCTTACCTCTCGAGATGAGATCACTCACCAGTCATCTGACCTTCCGAAAGGTCTTAAAAACACACCTATTCCCCAGTAACTGACCCCCCTCTGTTAATATGTACCATTTCACCTATCTATAATCATCTGAGGATATTCTTACTGGCAAAGCGCGGAGATACCCCTTCGGGGGTCTATTCAGGCGCTATAGAAGAATATAAAATAAAATAAAATAGAAATAAAGAAGATGTTTGATTGGCCGCCGTGTATTCTCCCTATCGTGACAGAGATCTGTCTGTATGAACCTTGCACAGACCTCTGTAAACTCATCATAGGCACTAGGGATCAGGACCACACCTCTGAGGCAGCCAATCACAGGACACTGGTCCTATGCCTGCCATCTATTATATATTATGTAGTCTGGAGGGGTCACCTCTGCTACCAGAATGAACCGGTGAGCCTCCTGAGTCCTGACACTTGATATAACCATCTTTTACGGGGTCTTGCTAGATTTCTCATATTTCCTTTTCTGCAGTTTTGACCTTTTTAATCATTTCGTTCTTTTTTATTTTCTTGTTCATGGATTTGTATTTCAATAAATGACTGTGAATTCCATGAAGGGAAAGAAAACAAGTCGACCTGAAATGAATCCACTGCAGGTCGCTTGGTCGGGAGGCTGCTGTAGACCTGTTGTCTCTTATATTAGGGCTTCGGGTCTGTCTGGCCCGTGATCTGACACCTCTCTTACCTATCCCACGTCCTTCTCGGTGGATTCCCTCCCTAGTTTGTGTTCGTCCGGCCTCTGGCGCATTTCTGGTTTCCCGTGTGCTCATTGGATGCTCTGTGTCCTTGCATGGAAGGAAGTGCTGTCTTCATGTGCTTTCTTGTTCGCTCCTGTCTGCTGCCTCCCTCCTCACAGCCCTCAGCCTCCGGCTTCTCCCCTCCACTCATGCACACAGTACACTCAAAAGATCTGTACCTGGATCAAACGAACCCACTCACACCGATCCGAAGGTAATCATTGAACAAAGTGCCTTTACTCCACAAACACCAGGAAACAACCTGCGTGAATGATGGCACTCCCAGAAATACACCGAACGAGCAGCAGGGCCATCAAATCACAGAAGGCTCTATCATCAGTATACAAGGTATGGTGTTGACTCTGGTTTGAACATTGTTAGACAGGACCTGGAGGGTCGGCCGAGGACAAGGGGAGAGGTCTCCGGGGAGAGCCGTCTCCAGCGATCGTACAGACAAGTAACTTCCCCCCCACAGAATAGGCACCACACAAGGATAAGATTTAACGTTCTTTATAAGCAATCTTGAAGTACGGTAGAATGGTACAAGGAGGTCTGGACTCAGGGGTCCCCTCGATTCTAGTCTCTTGGATGGGAAAGGGGTAGCGGGACAGTCTTATTACCAATCTGGTGGTTACGATGAGATGATGGGTAGCTCACAATCCTCGAGCTCGGCGTTCTTGAAGGACGGGTTGCGGCAGCGCCAGCAGATCCCGGAGTGGTCGAAGGTGGCAATGATCCGCGGCAGCGCCAGCAGGTCCCGACGAAGATGGTAGTTACAACGGGTCGCGGCAGCGCCGGCAGGTCCCAACGAAGATGGTAGTTACAACGGGTCGCGGCAGCGCCGGCAGGTCCCAACGAAGATGGTAGTTACAACGGGTCGCGGCAGCGCCAGCAGGTCCCAACGAAGATGGTGGATTGCAGAGGGCCGCGGCAGCGCCAGCGGCAGGACGACAGTTCACAAGGCAGGGCTGCGACAGCGCCAGCAGTCCGTCAAGGATGAGTTCTTCTCGGTGTCTCTCGACTCCAGGATACAACTCCTTCCTGCTCTGGAGCTGCCCCAGTTATAGGTCTGGCGCCCTTTGATGTCCGGACCCTCGCACTTGGAGGTCGGGAGGTCCGGGATGAGGGAGTCCAGACACCCAGCAGGGGGGTGGAGCCAGTGCCCGGGGAGGCTGGGGGCGATCGGCACCTGGCGGGGGAGAGCCATCGACACTTCTTCCTCCCATTGACCTGCCAAGTGGTCCGTTCACCTCCTGGTGGATGGTGGTGCCGGGCTGTCGGGGCCTGGCCAGGCCCAGGGTTGGGGTCGAGTTGAGGCCACGCGGCCTCGTGGTGCAGTGTCCAAGATGGCGGCCGGGCCGGGCAATGGTGCTGACGGTGGCCCGGGCCAGTAATACAGAGATGTCCGGGAGCAGGAGTCCCGTAGGGGACGGTTTGCGAGTTGCTTCTGTGGGTAGCACCTGGAGAGCCGGTGCCCGGGCCCTGTCGGGCGGGGAGGGAGCGAGCCCTTCATGTGGCCTGTCCAACATGCGTCCCCCCCAGCTGAAGGCGGGGAGAGTCACCCATCTTCTTGGGGACTTTCCACGTCGAGGCGGAAAAAGCGTGACAGGCCATCCGCGTTGGCGTGATCCTGGCGAGGGCGGTGCTCCACAGTGAAGTCCATCCCCTGCAGGGAGATGGACCATCGCAATAGCTTGGGATTCTCCCCCGCATCTGCATTAACCATTGCAGGGGGCGATGATCTGTTTGCACCCGAAAGTGGGTACCGAAGAGGTAGGGCCGGAGCTTCTTGAGGGCCCACACTACTGCGAAGGCCTCCCTCTCGATGGTGCTCCAGCGCTGTTCCCGGTCCAGTAGGCGTCTGCTGATGAAAGCCACTGGTTGGTCGACTCCCTCGGGGTTCAGTTGGGAGAGGACGGCCCCAATGCCATGGACGGAGGCATCAGTCTGGACGATGAACTCTCGGCTGTAGTCGGGAGCCTGGAGCACAGGGGCAGTGCACATGGCGGCCTTCAGCTTCTCGAAGGCCGCTTGACAGTCAGGAGTCCAGTTGACTCTTTTTGGTTGGTTCTTGGATGTCAGTGCCGCGAGGGGCCCCACAATGCTGCCGTAGTCCTTCACAAACCGCCGGTAGTACCCGGTGAGCCCCAAGAAGGCTCGGACCTCGGTTTGGGTGATGGGTGGCTGCCAGGACTGGATGGCAGCGATCTTGAGCTGGAGGGGGGCCACCAGACCGCTCCCCACTTGGTGTCCGAGGTAGGTCACGGACCCCTGGCCGATCTGGCATTTGCTGGACTTGATTGTGAGGCCGGCCTGTTGGAGGGCCTGCAGGACCTCTCGGAGGTGGTTGAGGTGGTCTGACCAGTGGCGGCTGTACACTGCGACATCGTCCAGGTAGGCGGCGCTGAAATCTTCGAGGCCCGCCAATACCTGGTTCACCAGTTGCTGGAAAGTTGCTGGAGCATTTTTCATGCCAAATGGCATCACTTTGAATTGGTTATGGCCATCCGGGGTGGAGAAAGCGGATCGTTCTTGAGCCCTGGGGGTGAGGCCAATCTGCCAGTAACCTGCTGTCAGGTCGAAGATGCTGAGGTAGCGGGCAGCCCCCATGCGGTCGATCAGCTCATCTGCTCGGGGAATGGGGTGAGCGTCGGTTCGGGTGACAGCGTTCAGACCCCGATAGTCAACACAGAATCAGAGCTCAGGGGTGGTGCCGGGGGCAGCAGCTTTGGGGACCAGTACGACTGGGCTGGTCCAGGGGCTGTCCGAGGGTTCGATGACTCCGAGGGTGAGCATCTTGGAGACTTCGTCTTGGATGCAGGCACGTACCCGATCTGGCACGCGGTACGCCCGATGTCTGATGGGGGGGACTGTCCCCCGTGTCCACGTCGTGCAGGCACCAGGGGGTGACCCCTGGGGTGAGGGAAAAGAGGGCTGCGAACTGGAGCAGGAGAGCCCGACAGTCTTGGCGCTGCTCTGAGGTCAGGGCATCAGACAGCCGGACCCCGTCTACCGAACCATCTTTTTCACGTGCCCTCAGGAGGTCAGGGAGGGGCTCGGAGTCTTCTTCCGCTCCACTGTCTGTAGCCATCAATAGGCTGAGCTCCGAGCGTACAAAGTGAGGCTTGAGTCTGTTGGCGTGGAGGACCCGGAGGGGGTTCCGGGAAGATTCCATGTCGATGAGATAGGTGACGGGGCTCTTGCGCTCGACCACCTTGAAGGGCCCCGTCCACTTATCTTGCAGGGCACAAGGTTCAGTGGGGGACATCACCCATACTTGCTGGCCAGGTACGAACTCTAGGGAGGAGGCGTTCTGATCGTACCATTTCTTCATGTCCTCCTGACTGGCTTCAAGATTGGCTTTGGCGATTTCTCGGAACCGCCTGGTCTGATTGCGGAGGGTCAGGAGGTACTTGTAGACGTCTGGAGGGGTTTTCAGGGGGGCCATCTCCCAACCTTCCTTGACTAGGCTGAGGGGCCCTCGAACAGGGTGCCCGTACAAGAGTTCGAAGGGGCTGAAGCCGAGGGACTTCTGAGGGACTTCTCGGTAGACGAAGAGGAGGCACGGGAGGAGCACATCCCACTGGCGGCGGAGGGGCTCTTCTAACCCCATAATCATTCCTTTGAGTGTACGGTTGAACCGCTCAACCAGTCCGTTCCCCTGGGGGTGATAGGGGGTTGTGAATCGGTAGGTGACCCCGCACTGCTGCCAGAGGGATTTTATGTATTTCGAAATGAAGTTCGTGCCTCTGTCGCTGACGACTTCCCGGGGGAAGCCCACTCGGGAGAAGATCCCCATTAAGGCTCGGCCGACTACTGGTGCGGTTACAGTTCGAAGGGGGATGGCCTTGGGATAGCGGGTGGCATGGTCCACCAGTACCAGGATAAAACGATGTCCTTGTGCTGTTCGGGGGTCCAGGGGCCCCACAATGTCTATTCCCACTTTTTCGAACGGGGTGGTAACCACTGGAAAGGGCTGCAGGGGTGCCTTGAGTTTGCGGCCGCTCTTTCCGCTGGCCTGACAAGTGGGACAAGACCGGCAGTGGTTGAGTACGTCATTTCTCATTTTGGGCCAGTAAAAGTGGGTCACCAGGCAGTTGTAGGTTTTGTCCTGACCCAAGTGTCCGGCCAGGGGGACATCGTGGGCCAAGTTCAGCAGGAAGTCTCTAAAACGGAGGGGCACCACTAACACTCGACTGGCCCCCAACTCGGTGATTCTCTGTTCACTGTACAATAGATCATTGTCCCAATAGATCCAGTGGGCCCCGGCGGTATCTCCCGCGCTCTGGGCGAGGGCTTGTTGGCGTAGTCCCTCGAGGGAGGGACATGTCTTCTGTTCTTGACGGAATTGCTCCTGTGTCGGTCCCCCTTCTTGACGCCACTGAGCCAGGTCTGGGAGATCCTGGGGCTGAGCGAGTTCAACGGTGTCGGCGTCCTCCACTGGAGCGATCGGGGGGAGAGGTGCTGGCCATTCGGGTTCTTCTGGTTGGGGGATGGCGCGGGTCGCCATGGACCGGGTGGTTACGCACGCCCAGTCCGGAAGGCCAAACATCCCCAGGTGTTCTCTTCTTTCTACGGCGGCCCATGGGGAACTCTCGAGATCGTTCCCCAGGAGACAGTCCACGGGGGCATCATCGCGGACCGTCACCTTCAGCATGCCGGATACTCCTCCCCACTCGAAGGGGACGCAGGCCATCCGACACATGCTCACTGAATTGTCGGCTGACCGGACGGGGCAGAGAATGTTCGGTATTATTTGCTCGGGGGTCACCAGGTGACAGCGGACGGCCGTCACACTGGCCCCTGTGTCACGTAGGGCTTTGGCCTTGCGCCCATTGATGCTCACCCACTGACTATACTTTCTGGTGTTGGCGGGTAGGGGACCCCGCGGGACCATTTCTCTCCCTCCCAGGCACGCCAGGACCATGGCGGCCGGCTCCCACTCTTGTTGCTGGTGTCCGTACTCTTCTTGGTCCTCGGAGACTTGCTCTTCTCCGAGGGCGGCGGCTGCTACCTGGCGGGGCCTCGGAGTCTGGTTCTGTGGACAGTTCGGGTCATTGGCGTAGTGACCGACTCGCTGGCATCGGTGACACGTGACATTGGCTCTGAACCCCGGGCGCATCGGGGGGTTGCCCCTGTTGGCCGGGGGCGGGGTGCTGGTGGCGGGAGCGGCCAGGACGGTGTCTTTCCCCCGGCCCTGGCCTCCTCCTCCTCCTCGGGGGCAGTGATGGCCTTGGTTATTCCTGTTCTGCTAGTTCGGGCCACCCCGGCCCACTCGGGTGCTCTCCCATCGGTCAGCCTCGGCGGCGAGCTGCCGTGGATCAGTCATTTTACTGTCGAGGAGGTGCTGCCTGAGCTCGACAAAGCAGTTATTGGAGAGGTGCTCCCACACAACAAGGTTAAAAAGCTGCTCGTAGGTCGTTACGTTGCTCCCCTTGATCCACCCCTCGAGGGCTTGGCTGAAATAGTTCACGTATTCCACCCAAGTTGTACCCGGGATTCGGGTGCAGTCGCGGAACCTCTGGCGGTACATTTCGGGTGTCAGCCCATATCGAGTGAGGAGGGCGGCCTTCATGTGATCATAGGACGTCATTTGGTGATCCGGGAGCTGTAACAGGGCATCACGGCCTTCATTGACGAACCTCCCCCATAGACCGGCTCCCCAGTCACTTCGATCGATCCGGTGAGAGGCCATGGCGATCTCATAGGCCTTGAACCACTGCTGTATGTCGTCGTTTCGGTAGAACTCTCGGACGACATCTTTGGGAATGTGGACCTTTGGTTCTGAAGTTCCTGGGGTGCGTGGTTGCTCGGGCACCCCCAGGTCCTTGCCTTGCTTACGTAGTTCTATTTCTGCTAGTTTGCGCTCGTGTTCATATGCCAGTCTTTTTTCTTCCAGCTCTCTTTGTCTCTGTTTTTCCTCCCGCTCTTCTCGGAGCCGTAAGTGTTCTAGGTTAAATTTTTGTTCCGCCAGTTTTAGTTCTCCATCCATTTTGAGCCGTGCCAACTCTAGTTCATGCAGTCTGTTTTTCTCTCGCTCTTGGATCTCTTCCCGGGAGAGACCCGTTCTCCTTTCCTCGGAAGGAGCGGGGTTGGTTTCCGGTGCTTCGACGCGTTGGTCCCGGGGACCAGCGGGGTTTGCCTCTGCCCATGATTCTAGGGCGTGTTTAAAGTCATCTTTTGTGCTCAGACCGGTGGTAGCAATGCCCAGTTCCATACAAAATTGTTTTAATTCTCGATGGTTGTACTCTTCCAGCTTGTCCATTTGGAATTTCTCTGTAGACCCGCTCTCTTGGGCCGGCATTGTGGTTTAGTCGTGGGGTGAGTTGCTTTCTGTACGATTACGCGTTGGTTCGGATCGCGCCGCTGGCCACCAATGTTAGACGGGACCTGGAGGGTCGGCCGAGGACAAGGGGAGAGGTCTCCGGGGAGAGCCGTCTCCAGCGATCGTACAGACAAGTAACTTCCCCCCCACAGAATAGGCACCACACAAGGATAAGATTTAACGTTCTTTATAAGCAATCTTGAAGTACGGTAGAATGGTACAAGGAGGTCTGGACTCAGGGGTCCCCTCGATTCTAGTCTCTTGGATGGGAAAGGGGTAGCGGGACAGTCTTATTACCAATCTGGTGGTTACGATGAGATGATGGGTAGCTCACAATCCTCGAGCTCGGCGTTCTTGAAGGACGGGTTGCGGCAGCGCCAGCAGATCCCGGAGTGGTCGAAGGTGGCAACGGTCCGCGGCAGCGCCAGCAGGTCCCGACGAAGATGGTAGTTAAAACGGGTCGCGGCAGCGCCGGCAGGTCCCAACGAAGATGGTAGTTACAACGGGTCGCGGCAGCGCCGGCAGGTCCCAACGACGATGGTAGTTACAACGGGTCGCAGCAGCGCCAGCAGGTCCCAACGAAGATGGTGGATTGCAGAGGGCCGCGGCAGCGCCAGCGGCAGGACGACAGTTCACAAGGCAGGGCTGCGGCAGCGCCAGCAGTCCGTCAAGGATGAGTTCTTCTCGGTGTCTCTCGACTCCAGGATACAACTCCTTCCTGCTCTGGAGCTGCCCCAGTTATAGGTCTGGCGCCCTTTGATGTCCGGACCCTCGCACTTGGAGGTCGGGAGGTCCGGGATGAGGGAGTCCAGACACCCAGCAGGGGGGTGGAGCCAGTGCCCGGGGAGGCTGGGGCGATCGGCACCTGGCGGGGGAGAGCCATCGACACTTCTTCCTCCCATTGACCTGCCAAGTGGTCCGTTCACCTCCTGGTGGATGGTGGTGCCGGGCTGTCGGGCCTGTCCAGGCCCAGGGTTGGGGTCGAGTTGAGGCCACGCGGCCTCGTGGTGCAGTGTCCAAGATGGCGGCCGGGCCGGGCAATGGTGCTGACGGTGGCCCGGGCCAGTAATACAGAGATGTCCGGGAGCAGGAGTCCCGTAGGGGACGGTTTGCGAGTTGCTTCTGTGGGTAGCACCTGGAGAGCCGGTGCCCGGGCCCTGTCGGGCGGGGAGGGAGCGAGCCCTTCATGTGGCCTGTCCAACAAACATTTTTGGACTAATCCGTGGTAGTCCTTCCCTTTTTTTGTAATAATTCATAAAAGCAGAAAGAAGTTGCCAGCATTGCAAGGATAAAAAACTAGAAGACATTTTTTATGTTCATTCTTTTTTTAATAGGGTTGTTCAGTTGTGCATAATGTCTTCTTGTTATACTTTTTCCTTCGCTCTGGCTCTCCGGCCTCCCCGCCCCCACAGTATGCGAGATCTACGGTCTTTGATTTAACAAGGTGTCCCTTCTCGGAGGGATTACATACAGAATGGAGGAAGATTAGGGCTTTGAGAGATGTAAAGCCACCTTTAAAATTCCCTAGGAATAGATCCCAGCCGCTGGATTGCACAGTTCAGAGGAGTAATGTTTCATGGCCTGCTCATTCTAGCCTCATCTGCTCTCTGGGGCAGGGTGGTGAGCATGGCACCCACCTCAGCCATGTCTGATCCTTCTCTTAATCCACACCTATAACCCTCACGTCTGAGGGCAGCTGCTCTCAAGTGAACTCTAGATCCACGGCTGCTGAAATAGAGTTCTTCGCTCTGCTTCAATGCCTGAGTGTATTTTTTATTTTTTTAGTCTGGAGTCGAAATAGAAGGGCACCTGGTGGATAGAAGCTGTGAAATTGAGTCTTTGTCACACAAGCATTTTGGAGATGGTTTTGGGCCCACACAACCGCCTTTTCCTGTATTACAAGGAGCTCACTTTTTCTGCACAGCACTAGCATAAAATAAATTCCAACCTCCGCGGAATGAGGTAGGCACAGCAGCTTTTAAAACAAGCATTTGCAATGCAATAGGTTTCGCATTATTAAAGTTTGAGCTATCGGCATTGCTAAATAATGCAACACCAATAGTTCAAACTTTAATAATGCGAGAACTAGTGCATTGGAAATGCTTGTTCTCTAGTAGTTTGGGGTCTATTGACTCTGCTACAGTAAATTGCTCACATATAGGGCATATGGGTGCACATTCTCTGTTCTTGCAGAACTGTTGTCAGTTGCCCTGATAGTCCTGTTGTTACAGTCCTGTTGCCCTTTACCATAACACTCATGTGGTTACAGACTGCTGTTGCTTACCATAACATTCATCTCCATTAATGTTTTGCCGCATAGGATGGTATGGTTCTTCGATCCTACGATACTGTTCCTGGGGGTGAGTAATTTGCTCTCTCCCTTCAGTCCCAGGAGGGTCTTTCTTTAACTTGCATTGTGATGTCTCTCAATTTCTATTTCTTGTCATTGCTTTTTCAAAGATTTTTAACCCTTTTTGGCACACTGTTCCCATTCTCTCATAGTTTTCGATTGGCTCCATGTTGTGGAAAACACGTCAGCGCGCCGGGAGGGGCTTATATTGCTCCACTGATGTCATATCTGTGGATGACGTCAGGGTGGAGCCATGCAACGCCGTCCCCCGGCCCACAGAGGTACTGCTAAAGAATCTCTGGATACAGACTGGCACCTGGGAGATATTCTACGTTAAGTAATCTGCAGCTAGGCTGTGTCGCTACCAGCTACATAGTTACCGGAGGTAAGTAACTTGTTCAATAGTTCCCCATCAAAAACTGCACCTTACCTTCAGTCTCCTCACACAAAACCATGGAGAAGTAAGTCATTAAAATCCCCAAAAAACAAATTAGCTATCTGGCTCCGAAAGTCATAGTTTGGTTATTTCAATTTACCACCAGACTGTATGAATATCCTAAAAAAAGCAAGCAAACCTACCACCAGAGCTTGCTGTGCAGCACAATGGAAAAGATTTGTTGTTATCTGCAATAACAACAAAATCAATCCTTTAGATGCTTCCATACAAAACATTATCTGTTACCGGTTACATTTACAGTGAACAGGACTGGCTTATATGTCCATTAGTTTGCACCTTGCAGCAGTATCTGCGTACTTACAAAATAGACAACATTTGTCACTATTCAAAGTCCCAGTAATCCAGGCCTTCATGGAAGGCTTAAAAAGGACAATACCACTTAGGATTCCCCCTGCCCCAGTGTGGAATCTCAACATTGTTCTCACAAGGTTCATAGGGCCACCTTTTGAACTATTGCACACATGCCCTTTGCAATTCCTCTCATGGAAAGTTGCTTTCCTCATTCCCATCACATCACTGAGAAGAGTTGGTGAGCTGCAGTCATTAACATTAGAAGAAGACTTCGTTCAGCTATACAAAGACGGGATAGTTCTCTGCCACAACGCTAAATTCTTTCCCAAAGTAGTTTCTGCTTTTCATATAAACCAATCGGTTGAGTTACCAGTTTTCTTTCTTCAACCTGACTCTGTAGCAGAACACGCTCTTCACAATCTTGACGTTAAAAGTGCTTTACTTTACCACATAGATAGGACAAAATACTTTTGCCAAATGGAACAACTCCACCTTACAAAGGCAATCCTATCTCTAAATCTGGTTTTGCCAGTTGGATTGTTAAATGCATTCAAACATGCTATGCTAAAGCTAAAAGAACTTTAACCATACCCACTTCAGCGCATTCCACTCATAAAGTAGGGGCTCTGTGGCCTTTTTAGGTAACATTCCACTAGCTGACATATGTAAGCAGCTACATGGTCTACACCACACACATTAAGCTTCTTAATTGTGGTCCCACTCATAAAGCAGGACATTTACTAGACCCTATTTTTTCGAGTCTATCAGAGTTGGTGAGTTATCCTGCAATCCCTATTTGCTGGTCAGACCATTTTTTTTAGCTAAATTCACTCTTGAACTACCAGTTCGATTTGCTCTTCCTCCCTCCCCCCAGATTACATCCAGGAAGAACTAAAAAAAAAACTGGACCTTTCGGCTTTTAATAAAGCTCTGTGGCAATTCCCCACCAAATAGCCTCGAAATGGAAAGTGCAGCTAAGGCCACTCAAACCTGGCTTTCTGAAGCCGTTAACTCATGTCTGCCCACACCACACATAAAATTCAATAATCCTCGTCCCCCAGACCCTTGGTATAATGACTCACTTAAAACTGAAAAGACAAAATGCAAAGCACTAGAGAGACATTGGCGTAAACATTACTCACCGGAGAAAAAAATTATATATACTAAAGGGAGAAATAATTATCACACTTCCTGTATAAAAACGAAAGCCTTTTATGTTTCCAAAACTATCACAGGAGCTACCAACCGTTCAAAAACTCTGTTCAATATGGTCAAAGAATTGGCAGGCTCACAAACAGTTGCAACTCCTCGGCCTCCTAATCAGCTACAATGCGACAATCTCGCTCAATTTTTCATAGGGAAAATTGATAACTTAATTCTGGAAATGAATAGCTTAAATCCTGACATCACCACATCCTTGAGTCAAGAAGCAACTGTAACTGTCCCCGCCCCTATGGGCACCGTAGTTTGTTGGCCTCCCATTACTATGGATGACTTTAAGACTATTCTTAATCGTATTAAATCGGGATCACCAATGGATCCAGTTCCCATTAATATCCTGAAACAACTGGAATCTTCTCATCTGGAGGTGATTCTCAATAACCTTAATACCTCTTTCTTACAATCTACTGTACCTGCCCTCTGGAAACATGCGATGGTGACTCCCTTATTGAAAAATACAATGGCTGATCCTGAGGTACCATCCAATTATAGACCCATCTCTCTCTTACCAGTTATTTCGAAAATTCTAGAAAGACATGTCCGCTCACTCTCAACACATTTTACTGAAACCAATAATGCTACTCCACGGAAACAGCACTACTGGGAGTTACCAAAATGATCCGTAAGCTCCTTGACGAAGGTCAAACAGTTGCCCTCATTTTATTAGACCTTAGTGCGGCCTTTGATACCATCTTGCACAAAAGGCTGATAAATACACTGGAAAACACTGTTATATGTGGTGCAGCACTTAAATGGATTTGTTCTTTTCTAGAAAATCGCACTTTTCAAATCATGTCAGCTTCTGCTTGCTCTAAAAATTTTACCTCACTCCATGGAGTACCCCAAGTTTAAATTCTTAGCCCGCTGCTATTTGACTGACTGAATTATTTTTAGAGTGCTCTAATGCCGAGGCGTCTTGGCGCTGTAGGACAAAGGAAAGAAGAGATAGGTTAGGGCATCACAAAAAGCCAGGTCTTCAAGGCCTTTCTGAACTTAGCTATGCTCTTTTCTGAGTGGAGTGGGGTTGGCAAACTGTTCCATAGCTTGGGGGCTTGATGGCAAAAGGATCTGCCGCCCCATCAAGCTCTCTTTATTCTAGGGTTTTGGATTAGATCATGAGAGCTAGATCTGAGTGTATGCTCCGGCACATATCGGGGGAGAAGGTTGGAGAGCTGCTTGGAAGTGTTTCCGTAAAGAGATTTATGCACCAAGCACATGGCCTTGAACTGGATTCTGCGCCTAACCGGGAGCCAATGGAGTTCCAGAATAGCTTTAGAGGTGGGATGTCGTTTGGGGAGGTCGAGCAGGACCCTGGCCGCTGCATTCTGGATTGACTGGAGCCTGGCGAGCTGTCTTTCGCCGGCTCCTATGTACAGGGCGTTACAATAGTCCACCCTGGACATAATCAGCGCTCCCACCACAGTTTTCCTCAGGGAGAATGGTATGTAGGGCAGAATTTTCCTGAGGATCTTCAGTGTGAAAAAGCAAGCCGCAGTGACCTGGCTGATTTGTGCTGTGCAGGTGAGGTCCTTGTCCATTATAAAGCCTAGATTTATGACCTTATTAGCTGGAGCTGGGCAGGTGCCAGCCTCTGGAGGCCACCATAGATGACTCCAGATGGACGATTTTTGGCCAAACTCAATCACCTCCGTCTTTTTGGTGTTGAGCTTAAGGAAGTGAATGTTCATCCACTTCTTTACGTCAGACAGACAGTTCCTAAAACTGGTGGCGGTGGCTTCCACCGTCTGCGCAAGTGAGACAACCAGTTGGGTGTCATCAGCATATGACACTAGGTGCAGGCCGTGGGATTTTATCAGTGCAGCAAGGGGGGGTGACATAGAGGTTAAAAAGAGTGGGTGAAAGGGCCGAACCCTAGGGGACGCCACATGGGAGATGGAACTCATCGGATTGAAGGCCGCCCCAGTGGATTTGGTGGATGCGGGCCTCTAGGAAGGACTTAAGCAGGGCTAGGGCGGTTTCCATGATGCCCAGCATCCTCAATCTATTTGTTAGGACCCCATGGTTAACGGTGTCAAACGCCGCTGTTAGATCCAAAAGGATCAAAGCGGCTCTTCCCCCTTCATCCATGGTCCTTCGGATGTCTTCAGTAGCTATGATCAGAGCGGATTCGATGGAATGATTTGCCCTAAAGCCGTGTTGTGTGGGGTCCAGGAGATGATTATTCTCTAGATGTTTAGTGATCTCCTGATTCATAGCACTCTCCAGTATTTTGGCTGGGAGGGGCAGGCAGGATATTGGGTGGTAGTGTTTAGTTTCCATGGGATCTAAAGTCTCCTTTTTGAGAATGGGCCTAATACATGCCTTCCTCCAGCTGCTGGGGAATAGTCCAGACCTTATGACAATGTTAAGGAGCGGGGTAAGGGCCAAACTGATTGTTTCCAGGACCAGGTGTAATATGTAGGGGGGGGCAGGGATCCAGTGGAGATCCCGATTTAGTCTGTAAAAGCAGGGTGGCAACCTGGGTGTCACTCATCGGCGAGAATTGAGAAAGTTCGGGGACATAGGAAGGCTGGTCTGTTGTGTGAGGGATGTGAGGTATCTCCTCGCTGACAGGTGAAGAACGGAGGTCGTCATAAACTGCCTGGACTTTATGCTGAAAGAATTGCGCTATATTTTCCACAAAGTCCTGATCAGGCGTAAAGATTGTATCCCTGGGGCTTTTGGCTAAGTGGGTAATTGTCTTGAACAGTTCTTTAGAAGAGTTTGTGGATTCTTGGATTTTCTTTGTGTAGAAGGTCGCCTTAGCTTGTTTTATCGTAAGCTTGTATTAATGTAAAACTGCTGAGTACTCCTTTCTGGTCTGAGGACTTTAGTCGGCGCGCCTTAGTCTTTCATATGTCTGGCATTTCAGTTTAATCAGTTTGACCTCCGGGGTATACCACTGTGCAGTGGCTGAGCGTATCCTAGGTTTTTTTATTTCTTCTGGAGCGAGCTCATCCTTCGCCTGGATAAGCCAGATGTGATATTTATGAGCTCCGCTATTGCTATCGCAGCTTTCGAAGGATGGCAGTTCTCTTATGAGTGCGCTCGTCAGCGGAGCGGCATCAAGTTTCTTCCACAGGCAGGTTTTATTAGGGAGTGAGAGATCTTTCCTCCTGATGTTCATCAGGGTTATCTTGAGGTTGAAGTAGATAACAGCATGGGCTGACCAAGGGACCGGGGCGATAGAGGTGATCTTTATGTGATTATTGTTAGTGAAAATTGCGTCCAGGGTATGACCTGCTGTATGGGTAGGTCGTGCCACTAGTTGGTTCAGCCCATAACTGCGGAAGTTCTCTATTAGAATGGAGTTTTCAGCCGAGTTATTTTGCTCTAAATGGAAATTAAAATCTCCTAAGGCCGTGAATGTTGGTTGGTCTAACGTGGATTCCAAAAAAGTTAGTAGGGCGTTAGTGAAAGGACCTCTAGGCCCCGGGGGTCTGTAGAGCAGGAGACCAGTGAATATTATTTGATTATTTCGTTTGATCGTAAAGGATATGGCCTCCGCTTCCAGGGCTGGTTGAGGGAGAATATTTATTTTAAAAAGTGAGCGGTGGATAATTGCTATCCCTCCGCCTATAGTTCCCTGCCTGTCAGCATGTTCTACAGAGTAGTCTGTAGGTACTGCTGTATTCCAGTCCGGCCCTGATGTGTCTGTGGCCCATGTTTCCGTAAAGAAAGCTAGGTCTACCTCATTGTCTGTGATGAGAGCTTCTATTTCATGTTTGTGTTTTGGCATCGACCTAACGTTTAGGAGAATGTTTTTTAAGGTCGTAGTGTTGTGTTTGCGTGGGTTGTTCACAGCCGAACATTGGGTAAGGGGCCGACTTGCGGTAGTCCCCGGATTCAACTTGTTGAGAAAAGTGCCTGATAGCCTTCCATGCAGCAGGACATCACATCCCGAGCATTTGCAGGATTCCAGCCTGCCGTTGTCGCGGAATAGTACCGTGTGTGGGCAAGCGCTATTTAATCTGTATGTTAAACCTTTAGCAGATATAGCAGGCCAAGCTGGACTCACTCTTATGACCTATGCAGATGATTCCCAAATCATCTTCTCCCTCTCTGACACCAGTCCATTAGCTCCTTCCCATCTCAAACAGGGTCTTACCGATATTTCTAACTGGATGACCAAAAACCAGTTAAAACTAAATGGCGATAAGACAGAGGTTCTCGTCTTAGGACAACATAAAGATCTTTGGAAGTCCTCCCACTGGCCTACTCAAATGGGCAATCTCCCTGTTCCGACCAGCCATGTCCGTAACCTGGGTGTCATTGTAGACAGTACATTGTCTATGAACCAACAAACTGGTAAAGTAGCTGCTCTATGTTTCACCATTTTAAAATGCCTCAAGAAAATCTTATGGATACTGCCTGTTTCCACCCAAAAGACCGTAGTCAATGCTCTTATCACATCACGACTTGACTACGGCAACATTATTTATCTTGGGTCAAATAAGGCTGTGGTACGTAGATTGCAGCTAATCCAGAACTCTGCCGCCAGGTTGCTTTGTAGGGTTCCAAAAACTTCCAGCATCTCTGGTTACCTACGTGACCTACATTGGCTCAGGGTTGAGAATCGCATTAAATTCAAAGCCCCGAGCTATATGTTTAAGATAAAAGCTGGCACTGCTCCTAAATATCTGCAAGCGCTAGTGCGTCCCTATGTACCTGCTCGTCACCTATGATCTCAAACCGCGGAAAACTTCTGTGTGCCTAGGTTTAAACTTTCAAGAGTGGGTGGAAGGTCATTTTCCTATCTTGGCCCATCTATTTGGAATACTCTTCCCACCTCCATCCGAAAAGAAACTAACTATACGCGTTTCCGAAAAAACCTCAAAGCCTGATCAGTAACACCTATGGAAGGTCCTGCTCTGCTATATGCTCCGTCTTGGCACCGGGAAACCCTTTTTGGGTAGCTGTGCGCCTTATAAGCTTAACAAATAAATGAAATAAATTTACCAAACAATATTGTGTAGATGTGTTAGCACGTCAACAGGCTAATGTAGGCCAAGCAGTATTTAAGATACTGTTCCAAACAACTGCAACATCTACAGGTTAGCCACCGCTTTGGGACTATACTGCTTTTTAGTCTACGCACAGCATCTGTATCTACAGCCCACATGCCTCGAACGCATAATGTTACTTACCCAGTAAGCATCTGTTCTTGGCATATAGAGCTGTAGATTCACATGCGCCCACCCGGGTACCTGTAGTTGTTGCAGTTCTTCACTATACATTTATACGCAAAGACATCTATATACTTCACTTACTTGCTCCATTCTCACCCTCCTTCGGGAAAACAGTCTAACAATGGAGTCGATGCCCATGCGCACTATCACCGAAAGGAGGAGTCACCTTACTTTGTGACGAGGAAAAACCTCTTTGAAGAAAAACAACTTGCAAACATCGGGACCCAACACTAGATGGCAGGAGTATGCAAAGCATGTGAATCTACAGTTCTGCATGCCAAGAACAGATGCTTACTCGGTAAGTAACATTATTTCTTGTGCGCACTTGTAGGTGGCATTGTGAGCCTCCGTGCCGATAGTCAGCTGCAGAAGAGATGAGCAAAGCGCCACAGAAGTGCCACCCATGCTCACTAGTGTCCGTTCTTTTTTTTTTCCCTCCTTCCAACATGGATCCTGAGCTTCTCTTTGGTCCAGAGGGGCCATGCTGGATCTCATAATATCCAAGAAAGTGATTCTGAACATTGAATCCACCATCTTGATAGAATGGTTGGACTACCACCAGATTATATCTAACCTCACTGCACAAACTCTTAAGCTGAATGGTCAACAAATCAAACTCGAACACTGGATAAGAGACACAAAAAATGTAAACCGAGGTGATCTAGCCTCCTTTTGCCAGAAGAACCTCATTCCTTCACACAAAGTGCTTGATGTGAAAGATCTCACTTATCACTATAACCGGACAGTGTAAAACACGATGTAGTAGCCCCACGCCACCTAATAAGACACAAAAGCAAACTGCCCCACCCCTGGTACAACTAAGCACAAATTGCTGAAATATTGAGACTTGGTTTAGCAGAGCGGTGATTGAGACAAGAACCTACATTAATGCATCTAAGAGCTACAACAAAGAAGAAACAAATACAAGAAGAAAACATGGAGCACAAAGGTATCTCGCTATAGATTTCAACTGGATAACTCAAAAGAAAATGCCCAGGCCAACTCTTTGAAACCGTCCTGCTTCAAGGACTTCGCAACTAGCAGCAACTCCTTGGCAAAGGTCTGCGAAGCATTCTGAACCTTCTTTAAGAGAAAATAAAAATTGAGAAGAGAAATCAATCACTGTTGACTCAACATTGATGGAAAGTGGCTCAGACTTGTTCTAGCCCCCCTCAACGAAAACGTATGATTATGAACAGTGCTCAAATGAATCTTTTCCCCAAGAAGACCAGAAATGAAGGCACCAGGTGTGAATTCAAAATCTTTAGTGAGCATGAGGTTCTACAGATTAAAACTAGATAAAACCAAACTCACATTTCTGCGACCCCATACCGTCGATGTTCACAAAGGATCTCAGCTGTTTTTTCGCCCCTTTATTGACAAGAAACATAAATTAATCTCGAACACAAAGAACCATCCTAGACTGCCTGAAGATCGGTCAGGTGACACCCATACTGAGAAAAAAACTGGTGCGGATCCATCTGGTCTGAAAAAGTTTGGTCACCAACATCCCTTTTTTAGTAAAGTTACGGGAGAAATGTGTACATAACCAACTATGCCATAACGTTAGTAACTTCAACTTATTCAACACTTTTCAATCGGGTTTTAGGCCAGGACACCGCGCAGACTGCCATCACATATATCATGGATGATGCACTCAAAAACCTGGACAAAAACAACTCTTGTCTGCTCATACGCCTTGATCTTTCCTTAGCAATCTTTCCACAGAAACCTCCCATCTATTCTTGAATGATGATTGGGGCGTCTGGAATGTCCTAAAATGGTTCACCTCCAATCTACAAAACTGTTCCCAACCTATCAAATTGGGTAGCTCTCTCTCGAACCTGTCTCCAGACCGACCGGGGGTTCCGCAAGGCTCCACTATCTCCCCACACCTTTGAACCTCTAAGTGGAACCGCTGACTAAGATTCTAAAACCAGCTCACCGGTCCTACCACATATATGCAGACTAGGCTCTGATTTACCTGAAGATATCCTCACTAGAAGACCTCGCATGTCTCAACGATACATTGTGGCTCACCCAAACCTAGCTAGCTCATCATCACTTGAAGACCGAATTCCTGCTCATTTCTCTGCCTCGCAGGTCCCCTCCCCTCTGGGAATGTCTCATTCACCTGGATGGTCTTAACTGCAAACCCATAATCGTCAAATCAACAAAATCTCTTGGTATAACACTCAACAGAAATCTCAGCATGTAAGCTTGCATGTGTGCAGTTCGCGTGGTGCACTCCTTCATTTCAGACTCCTAAAGAAGTTGAAACAATTCATCCCAACAACCAACCTCCAAATAGCAGTATAATCCCTAGTCTTATCTAGGCCTGACTATTACATTGCTACCTTATTGGGAATACCTAAAACACGTCTGGCACTGCTAAAGGCAACCCTGAACACTGCAGCAAGACTCACAACAGGCTCGAGAAGCTTTGCCCACATCACTCCCTCACTCAGGTCCCTACAATGGCTTCCAGTCGAAGCTAGGCTCATCTTCAAGACAACATACCTGCTACTCAGAGCCCTGCTCTATAGTACACCTGAGTTCCTAGCCCACAATCTAACTTTATCAGGTGGTACTCGCTCCCACTAGAGCCAGCGAGATTCCAATATCATTGACCCAAGCTTGTACTTTCTTTGGCTCAGCCTCCAAAATATGGAGCTTTCTCCCGTCAGAGACCCGCATGAGCCCATGTTTTCAAAAGGGTAGTGAATGAATGAATGAATACCCTCTTCTATAGTGCATGGCTACTCTTGAGCATCCCAGCGCTGTAGTCAAAAGGATGTTGTTTAACAGATTCGTCCCTGACTGAGCAGGCCCTTTGCCAGCATTGTAAGCCAAGCACACCACATGGTACTCTCTTCTGTCACTGCAATAAATCGGCTCATTGCAGTCGACCCATGATCAGAGTATGAGGACCATGACCTGAGAAATGTTGATATTTCCCGTACTGCGTGGTTGGACAACGTTATCTTATCATTAGTGCATTGTTCTCAAAGGAAATCTCTTTCTAGTAATGGCGATCATTTTTCCTTATGTATGAAACTGCAACCGCCTTCTCTCTGTACAGCACTCCGATACCTTTGGGTCATGTTCATGCTTCCAAAACTTCCAAAACAGATAATCGTAGGGACTGTAACAAACAGATGTCTTTGACAAACTCTCACAAAGTCTCTTGTGCCTGGCGTTGGTTAGAAAAAACTGACGCCAAAAGACACCCCTGCACCCAACGCCCACTGCCTTGGGTGGCTCAACTAACTGCGCCCAGACATCCCCCTATACTGCAACTTACCTCTCCATCCGGTGGTCGCCTCCAGAAAGTGTTCGTGTCCAACCCTGCAGTGGTTGCTCTGATCGGAGCTTCCCCATTGAAACTAACAGGGCACCCAACGTCGGTCCAGGACCCTGCACCCGGCCACCCCTGCGCTGCTGTGGGTGCACCTTGTGTGCTAACTTGAATCCATCTTTATCCTGAGCGTAACCCTAGGAGCCTTGATCCCTCAAGCTTGTGGCCTGCCCGAGAGCAGCCAATAACCGGCGGCCCCGAAGGCTAACTCTGGGACTCAGCACTCTGCGCCTGGCCGCCCTAGTGCCACTGAGGGTGCTTTTGGAATGCATACTTGAACCTTGAGGAACCCTTGTTCTGACCCCTTTTGTAACCTGGCTGTTTTCCTCTGAATAACTTCTAAGTGTTGAGGGTGTTTATATGGACACATAACCAATCAATCAAAGCATTTATAGAGCGCACTACTCACTCGTGACGGTCTCAAGGCGCTAGGGGGTGGGGGGGTGGGGGGGGGAGGGGTGCTGCTACTGCTCGAAGAGCCAGGTCTTGAGGTGCTTCCTGAAGCTGAGATGGTCCTGGGTCAGTCGTAGGTGAGTGGGCAGGGAGTTCCTGGTCTTCGCTGCCAGGTAGGAGAATGATCTTACTCCGGAGGTGGTTCTGCGAATTCGTGGGACGAGGGCGAGGCTGGTGGAGCGAAGCTGGCAGGTGGGGGTGTAGAACGAGAGTCGGCTGTTGAGGTAGTCGTGGCCCATGTTGTGGAGCGCTTTGTGTGCATGGGTGAGCATTCTGAACGTGATCCTTTTCTTGACGGGGAGCCAGAGGTTTCTCAGGTGGGTGGTTATGTGGCTGTGGCGAGGGATGTCGAGGATGAGTCGTGCGGTGGCGTTTTGTATGCGCTGGAGCCTCGTCTGTAGTTTGGCGGTGGTTCCTACGTATAGGGCGTTCCCTTAGTCCAGTCGGCTGATGACGAGGGCCTGGGTGACTGTTCTTCTGGTTTCTGTGGGGATCCACCGGAAGATCATTCGAAGCATTCTCAGGGTGTTGAAGCATGAGGATGAGACTGCGTTGACTTGTTTGGTCATCGTGAGGGAGGAGTCCAGGATAAAACCCAGGTTGCGTGCGCGGTCCGTTGGTGTCGGTGCGGTTTCCAGCGCCGAGGGCCACCAAGTGTTATCCCAGGCAGATGGGGATTGTCTGAGGATGAGGACTTCCGTCTTGTCCGAGTTGAGCTTGAGACGACTGTGCATCATCCAGTCTGCTACTTCTTTCATCCCTTCCTGGAAGTTGGTTTTGGCGGTGGCTGGGTCCTTGGTGAGGGATAGTATCAGCTGGGTGTCGTTGGTGTAGGAGATGATGTTGATGTTGTGTTTTCGTACAATGGTGGCGAGGGGGCTCATGTAGATATTGAAGAGTGTTGGGCTGAGTGAGGATCCTTGAGGAACGCCGCAGATCTCGGTGGCCGCGGATCGGAAGGGGGGGAGGCGGACTCTCTGGATTCTTCCGGAGAGGAACAAGATGATCCATTCCAGGGCCTTTCCTTGGATTCCAGTGTTGCTGAGGCGGTGTATTAGAGTGCGGTGGCATACGGTGTCAAAGGCTGCTGAGAGGTCCAGGAGGATGAGGGCAGCTGTTTCCCCGTTGTCTATCAGGGTTCTGATGTCGTCTGTGGCTGCGATGAGGGCAGTCTTGGTGCTGTGGTTCGCTCGGAATCCGGACTGGGGGGGGTCGAGCGAGTTGTTGCCCTCGAGGAAAGCAGTCAGCTGTTTGTTGACGGTCTTCTCGATGACTTTAGCCGGGAAGGGGAGGAGCGAGATGGGTCGGAAGTTCTTGAGGTCCTTGGGGTCTGCTGTGGGTTTCTTCAGGAGGGCGTTGATCTCTGCGTGTTTCCAGCTTTCAGGGAAGGTCGCTGACATGAAGGAGCTGTTTATGACGTTCCGCAGGTGGGGTGCGATTGTGGTCCCGGCTTTGTTGAAGATGTGGTGGGGGCATGGGTCAGAGGGGGAGCCGGAGTGGATGGTGCTCATGACGCGGGTGGTGTCTTCATTGCTGATGGGGGTCCAGGAGTTGATGGTGAACATGAGAAACTGTTTTGATAAAAACTGTTTTACTTACCTTTTATCTAGGAAATGTCCCAGTGTGATATCTAGGCATATCAATCACACTGAGTAGAAAAAGTAATCAAATGTAATTCAAAAGTAATTTCAACTGCATTTGACTATTTTACAAACCTGTAACAAAAGTCATTATTCATCTAGCTTGTTTGTTGATCAATCTGTCTTGAAAAGTACAATTCCACTTACCTGTACCAAGTTTTGCTTGGCTCTAAAAATAAGGTACAGCAAACAATCATTTTTGATACAAACAAATGAGTTCAGGATTTGTGTGTGTGACATCATTTCTTGCCTGAGTATGTACCATAAATGCTTAACACTACCCTCTGATAAAGCCTTACTGCTCGCCCACACTACCGCAAATAGGGAGTAAGGTATTATCTACGTTTACCTCTGTAAGCCTTTGGGGATCCACTGGACTCTGTGCACACTATACATTACTTTGCTATACTACATACAGAGCCAGCTTCCTACAGTTGTGTGAACTTGTCCAGACCTATCTGGAAATGCTTTAGAGTTGTGTCTGAGGATGAACTCTTTATTAACCAATCGTCTAGATAGGGATAGATAAATGTCTTTTGCGTTCTTAGATGTACAGCATCGACAGCCATGCATTTTGAAAATTTCCTCGGTGCTGACTTTAGCCCAAATGCAGGAAAGGTCAATTGAAGAGGTTTGGGGCCTACCACGAATCGTAGAAATTGTTGATGTTTGTGTGCGATCCGTATGTGGAAATATGTGTCTTGTAGGATTATAGAACACAGGTAGTCTCATTGTAGCTGGAGGTATATTTGGAGTAATGCTAGCCAGCATCCTGAACTTTTAGTTTTTAGGTCGGGCCTAGCGCAGTGCGCATGCGCTTCTCTGCGAGACTTTATGTAAGGGCTTTAAAAATCTCACCAGATACTCGCACACGTTCCGCACACTCGTGTGCGTGTGCTTAAGTGGTATTGGGGTTTGCGTGCGTCTTTTTTCCAAAGGCAGCGTGCCATTGGTTTAAGGCGAGTGCATGTCCCACCTTCCTTAACAAATATAACCGCCCATGGCCTATTGCTTGCGGTTACGCGCAGCAGTAGCATGGGTTTCGATTAGTGCTTTTGCTTTGCTGCCTTGTTCGCACGCTCACCCCTGCTCCTCTCTTGCATGTTTCAGCATTTTCGCTTCCCCTTTTTTCTTTCTGCACGAGTGTAGGGTGCACACCACTCGTTCTTCTAATGGCATAGAGTCACTTCCTCGCCCTGGCGTCGCCATCAGAAATCTTATTTCTTTTTCCGGTGGTATCTAGGACGATTTCCGGCGAGCTTCTCTTTTCCATCTACAATTCGGTGTTCGTCTGTGCTCCCTGCACACCCCGCGATGCAGAGCTTTTGTCTGCTCACTCCTCCCTGCCGGAGGAGGAGGGCCTGGTGGTCTCCGCAGTCCCCTTGTGCCCCCTCCCAGTGGTGGGCAACAGCAGAGTTACTCTGCCATTCCGCCCCTCTCTTGGGGCTTCGGAAGGCCCCCACACGCCACCTTACGGGCAGCGGCCTCGCATGTACGGGCGCGGGCACTCTCCTGGTCTCCGCAGTCCCCTTGTGCCCCCTCCCAGTCGTGGGCAAAAGCAGAGTTACTCTGCCATGCCACCCCTCTCTCGGGGCTTCGGAAGCCCCCCACACGCCACCTAATGGGCAGCGGCCTCGCATGTACCGGCGCGGGCACTCTCCTGGTCTCCGCAGTCTCCCTGTGCCCCCTCCTGGTGGTGGGGAACAGCTGAGCTACTCTGCCATGCTGCTCTGTGTCGGGGCTTCAGAAGCCCCCACACCACGCCTTACGGGCTGCTTCCTCGCGCGTACAGGGGCGGGCACTCTCCTCAAGCAGGAGGTGCGGGCGGTGGTTATGAAGGCTACACGGTGGCAGGTTTAGGAACCCGTCCCTGGGCCAGTGTCCTCCCAACAGGCCCAGCCCGCGTTACCACATGCCTACTTATGGCAAGTCTACAGGCGGTTCACAGCAGAATTACTACCGGCAGCAACACCGTAGCGGTGTGGGCTATTCCGCGGGCCAGCAGAGCAGCTTTCAGGTACGGAACATAAAGCTGTGCAGTGTCACAAAAGGATGGAGCATCAAAACCTGATTACCTATATTCACCTGGGTTCTGGTTTGGTCACACTTACTTAAGTGTTAAGCACTACTTAAGCGTGTTATTTGCAGTGTTTATTATATCTTGAATATGCATGGCTGCACGGGAAGGATTGTTTACATTCATAAGAAGGTGATGAGATGATGGGCATGGAACCGTGTGTATGCAGTAATGTAGGAGCCAAGCTTTCTGCTCCCCATTTTCTCGGGCCGCAGGGAAGTGACTTTACTGCTATAATGCATTGATTGCTTGATGAAAGCCCCAGATTGGAGCACTGTTCTCTTGAATTGCTATACCCTGTGTTGACCAGTTACAATTCTGTTCTATTGTATCCAGTTAACATTCACTGCATTTTTAAACTATAAATCCGGTTACCTAAAATCTCCCAAGTTAAGTACCATGAGGGACGTTTCAATATAGAGAATGGAAAATTGAGTAGGCAAACAAACGTATTCCACGGTAAAAAGGGGGTTCATTGTCGGGTTTTTGCATTTTTTTTGTTTATTTTAATGTTATTACACTTTCACTAACATAATCAACTAGCTACACAAATTCACTATAATATGCAATTGCTAAAATTCTGTTATTTAATCAACAAAGATTTACATTTTCTTTCCTGGTTCTTCAGGTTGGGGGTGTAGTGGGAATTTGATGTTTATGGCTACATTTCAGTTGTTGCTGGATTCGAAAAGATTGAAGTTGGGAAGGAGCGTAAATGTATAAACTTAATTTATTAGTGACCGGTTTGGATGTACTTTTTTTATATGTACTATTTTAAATCTCCATAGCGTTGTTTCTCTTAACTGGTGTGTTTGTTAAACTGTTTCCATTGTTTCTTCTCTCGTGGATCCTCCCTTCACTTCCCTCAGACCCTTCCAGTTAGCCCATGTCATATGGATGAGTGTCTCCTGCCAGGTAGCCATACTGTCTTTGTCTAAGACCTGTAGTCAGTTTACAGTGAGCATATAGACAGGCCATTGGTTGGCTTTATTGTCACTCATTTGCTTGCAATCCTTAGCTTCGGTTGGCTTTCCTTACTCGTGTCCATTTGTCTCCCTCTTGTAACCCCTTTGCTTCTCCTCTCCTCTCTCCATGTTGGCTCACTCTTGTGCGATTCCCCAGCCCAGCTTTGCTTTCATGTGCTTCACCCGCCCTGCTCTCTGCACTGCTTTTGCCACGTTGCTTCGCTCCTCTCGCCCTCCATGTTGCGTCTGCCCGCCCGCGCCCTCCCTGTTACACCATCCTCACCTGCCGTCTTGTCCCTACCTCCTCGTCCTCTTCGCTCCTTCCCTCACATAGGTCCACAAGGAAAGAAAGGTTATGGTCTTTTCTGCCACAAATGTCAGCTTTTGCTGCACTTAGTGAGAAAGAAACTAGGGCTGTGGCAAAGCAGCCCTACAGGATTGAATTAGGGGGGAATTAAGGCCAGGTCTTAAAAAAAACGGCCCAATATGACTAAATGGTTCTGGGAAGTGTGAACATGTAGTTTCTTTGTCTGTTGCTAGCCGCCCCCAGCCCCCCTCCGGGGGTGCCAAGTAAACGCCACTTCACCCCTTACAGGGCCGCCGAGTTCACGCCAGGTTCGCAGTTTGTTTTGTGTGACACTAGCTCCTGCCTTAAAACGTGACTGTGTGAAATGTTCCTACATGTGACATGCTGAGGGCCCGTTATGAATCGCTGGCATTTATACTGCTCTAACTGTTCATGGATATAAGTATATCCCACAATTGTGTGAATACAACAGCACATTCCAGTCTCCATAAACGCCCCTCTTAACATGGTGCGACTGCAGAACCGCTGCGCAGGGTTCACTGCAGGGCCTTTGCTTCCGGCCTACTCCAACATGGCCGACCCAGAGGCCTCTCTTTAGCGCAGCACAGACTGCCGTCCAGTGTCGTGTTTCCCCCTCAAACACTCCTCCCAGCCAGGGTCGGCCATTGACACGTGCGCACCTCAGTTGGGTTGTCTCCAGGGCGCTCTCTGCTCAAAGGCCAGGCCTTCAGTCAGCTTTATTTAGACCCAGCACTTTAAACGTCTCCCATGCAGAGTTCCAATGCCAGTACAGGACGGCCAATTCATATACTCCAAGACTAACATGAAAGGTGCCTCACATGTCCTGGAAGCGGCGCCCACTGTTCAGCAGCAACGTGCCCTCCCTGCATCCCCCACCCGGCCCTCCTCCCCATTCCTGCTTCCCGTCTTCCTGCACAAGCCACTGTGTGGGCATGACCAGCATTGCCAGATAAAGTCCATACAATGCATGGAATGTTAGTCTTTCCATCAATGGGTACATATGTACCCAAAATAATTACAACGATCTATCCCCCCCTCTCCCTTCTCAGGCCACTTGGACTGCTAATGATCGGCTTCGTCCTCTTTCTCTTGCTACTCTTCCCTCCATCCTTAACTCCAGCCTGGGCTCCCTTCTTCCACCTCTGCCTCCCACTCTGTAGCCCCCAGCCCCAACCACCCCTTTCATCCCACCCACCCAGTCAGCCTTTTTACCTCACAGCCTTTATATTACTGCACATAAACTATATGCTAGCTAACTACCCACTTACAAAATACCAAAAGCGAGACCTATTGGCTATGCCAATGCTTGTTAATAAATGTGTTTAGAGTTAGACGTTTACTATGGGCCTACATTCTTGTTTGGGCCCCTTCTTCCAAACCAGAAAGTATCTGCAGTAAACTCCCAGTCGTTTTTAATAGCGTGGAACCACCTCTACTGCATTTTTCAACAAAACCCATTTCTTGAAGCAACGCAAAAGTTCTGATCGGGCACCACTTCAGATGTTGGGTGCATCAGTCCATCTTTGCAATCTCTAAGTAAATAATCATCCTGATGCCCCCTATTCTCACATGTTCTACCTCTGAATGCAGACGTTCTGTGAAATATCACAAGAATGACAATGGCGGTCGGTCTCTGGTTCCGCGATGATATCCTGCCTGATATCCTGCTCGCTCCTGGCGGTGAAACGTGTGCGAAGATGAGCTGATTAATCCTGTGTAATCTTGAGATCCCAGCTTGCCCGGATACCGGTGATACTCGAGGAGGTGTTCCCCGCCCTGGACCCTCGCCCCTCGCCGGCCCCTGGAGACTCCGCAACTACCGGATCTGCCGACACCATTCCAGGCTGAGTGGTCCCGCCCGCACTGCATACCGAGGTCTGCCGCCAGCTGGGTCCCGCTGGTGGGGGCCGACAGACTGCTGTACCCAGCGCCTGGAACATGAGGGCTGTGAGGTAAGCCCCGGGGGAACGAGTCTCCTGCTTCGATCTGCTGGAGCGCGCTGGGGGAGGTTCGGCGATCCGGCTCGCCTTGGGCTGCCGGCTCCTTCTTCTGTTACCTAACCTGCAGCACAACAGCCTTACGGGACGGGCGCTTGGCTTTCCGCGATCTTTGTGGCGACATTGACTGGAAGGGAGCTTGTCTTTGCTGCAGACCCCCCTCCCCCCCCGCGGCCATTTTACCGTCCTGCGGCAATCATGACCTTACCGGATTGCCCGCGGCTGGAGGGAGAGGACCCGGTTCTGCCCGCAGATTGTTTGGATCTCCCAGCGTTGAGCGCCAGCTCTACAGTGCCGACTCGGCTCATTGTCAATGCGGGGACGCAGCCTCCACCATCCTTAGGCTCCGTTTTGGCCGCCCTACGAGATCTCCATTCGCAAATGCGTAGTGGCCTCCGGGCACTATGTGAGCAGTTCGACTCAATGTTATTTGCTGCGGGTCGGGAGCGCAACATTTGTGTCCAGCAAAGTGTGGATTTGTCTTTGCCGTCACGTGGAGATACAGTGGCTATAAGTGGATGTGATACATTGTTGTCTGCAACTGATTTCACCGGCGCCTATGGCCAGCTGCTCGCCCATTCTGCTGCCGATACTTTGTTTCCCTCTCCTTCGAAGCTTGAATCATTGTTGCCTGCACTATCGAGCCTGAAGAGGAATCCGGCTGCACAACTCGTGGCTCCCTCGAGGGCTCATTCACTGTGGTTTTCGCCTCATCCTCTGCTGAACTTTTGTGCTCTGGAAGCCCTGTTGGGACTATGTGAAGTGGACAAAGGGATTTCTACAGATGGTCGGCGGCCATTTTATTCTCCTGACTCATCTTCTTCTTCTGGGCGGCCATATTGTCTTTGTGTGCAAGGGATGCGGGGCCTTCATATGGGAGCTGGTTTTGTCTTACACCCACGATCGGGCCAGGGTTAGGCTGTTTAATAGTGCTACTGCTTCATGGGTTGGCGGGACTGGAACTGGATGGGGTCTGCATTAGGTTGGGTCAGGGCTGGGTTCTATTCACGCTGTTGGTTGCTTGACTGGTTGGACCGGGATTGAGAGTGGTACATACTTGTTTACGTCGCACACGATATATTGACTTTCCCCTAATTGTTTCTGTGCTAATGCCTGACTCTTAGTAGTCGTAAATAGAGTGGGGATAGTGTTCCTGACTGAAGAGCTGGGACGGTTTGGTTTGGCTCCTCCTCCCGCTTCCCTGGTAGTTTTTTGGGAGTCGCAGATTAGAAGGGTCTAGTCTCACTCTCTATATCTCAGAGTGTATATTCTTATTATTTTCTTCTTTTTCCTTCTTCCTTCCTTTTACTTTTACTGCATTTCGGGTTCTTTATGGGGCGACAGGCACATTGTCGGGGGGGGTAGGCCGTAGCCTCCGCATTGGTGTAGGGTGGGGGGGTAGATTTTATTTCTCTTATTTAGTTTCTATGGGCCTTTTTCTCACTTTTCTGCGCTTTCTTGTACTGTTTTCCTTTCTGGGCCTGTGATAGAGAATGGTTGGGAGTGGGTAGCACTGGGAGTGGCACGATTCTGGTTTCTGTCGTCTGCTTTGTCATTCTATTGTACTGCTACTCTGGTGCGATATTCATGCAATTGCTGCCATTATTACTGCTGCCTACTCATGTGGGAACTACTATACGGACTCGGATCTCTTTTGCCTTTATCCTTCATTGACTTTTGTTAATTCGGAAAAAAAAAAAAATTAAAATTAACCTTTATTTCTCCTTCCCCCTGACGACGTGATTTTCCAATATACATGTTGTTATGTGCTATTGTATCGCCTGACATCATTGGGGGACTGTATTGTTGACACCTGCGCTCAAAAGTCTTGTGGCCGGCCGGATGGTTGTAGGCCCGTATTTGTCTTTCTGCACCATGCGCAATAAAGGTTTTCAAAAATTAAAAAAAAAAAAAAAAGAATGACAATGGCACCAAAGCAGAGTTGCAAATGTGGATCCCTGTCTCCACCAACAAAACTGAAGAAGCTACCTATTAGAAGTCGGTACACTCAGGTAAGCTTTTTTTGGCCTAACCTGACTATCCAATCTCCTGAAGACTGGCATTTCTCAAAAGATGGATTCCCTCCTTCTGATGTAGCGATAAACAAGCCACTTGTTGAACTCCCTTAGATTCATAATAGGTCTGTACGCTTTGTCATGTTTCTCCACAAGGAATATATTGCTTAAGAAACCCCTGGGGTGAAGTGCATACCTGTCGATGGCTCCCTTGCTTTCCATTCCATCTGCCATTTACGTGTATATGGGAGTAGCTTTGATTCTGAAAACCTCAAGGGTTTGGACCATCCTGTCAGCTTAAAACTGTATGTGAAAACTCTGTACAGTTTGTAGCCTCCACTGATCCTGCGTAATCTCGATCCATTTTTCTCAGAAATTCCCGAACCTTTCCCCCCTAGTTTAAGAAGAGAAAACCCTATAATTCTTACTTGAGACACCTCCTGGGGAGTTTGTTCCTCCGCTGAAGTCTCCTTCCTTCTGCCATTTCCTCTAGATGGGAAGAAAGCATTAAACGGTCTTCCATGTTGCCAGCCGTTATTCCTTCCATCTTGCTTTCTCTGGGGATCTTGCTGGATGAAGCAGCTCCTTACCTCCTCCAGATCGAGAAATCCTTCTCCAAAAAAACCTTCTTGCTCAAGAATGTGCTTTATGCAGGGCGGAAAAGGTCACTACAAACTTCCTCAGATCCTTCACAGTTGAGTGTCTGGAGGCACCCCTGCTCGACAGCTCCATCTCTGAAATGGAAAATTCCCCCAATTCTGGGTCCACCGTCATTGAATAGGACACGCATCAATCTGTTAATAAGGCACGGTTGGCAGACAGTGCTTTGTGCCCATCGAGAAACTATCTCTGGGGACAAGACTTCCTGTGTGTCTTTGGCCTCTTCTGGTATGAGTGGTTACCCCACTGACCAAGAGACAGGGTTCCAAGGGTAATCAATACAAATGAAATTCTCTTGGACTCAAAAGGATTCTTTAAATTTCAATCAACCATGCATCAACTATCACCAAATCATCCGTCAAACCACTCAAGTGTCTATTAATAATCACAGATAGAGACCCACAAAGCAATTATAAGCACATACATGGAGACTAATCCTAATATCAAAAAGATCATTTTATTAAAAATGTCCCATTGTTCTTAAAGGATCATATATAAAGCTGAGACACAAAGACAATTGCTTGCAATACATCTTAACAAATCATTGTACTAAAATACATGAGTGACAAAAAACATGCGAAACATAAAAACATCATAAATTGGTTATTTCAAATGAATTAATCAATTCGGTTGGAGTCCATCGATACTTATTGGATTAGACGAAAGAAAGTTCCTTGAATATAACCCTAAAAACAAAGAGCGTGACTCGGTTGGTGGTTAGGAATTATTTGAAAACCACCTTCATCAGGACAATAGTGATAATTGCCTCTCCCATTAATGATACAAGTTCATGTGTGCCTTTGAGACAAATATAAAAAGTAGGGCCACACTTCTCGGTTTTGGGGCATCTACCCTCATCAGCCAGGCTAGCTTGAATCCAGTGGCACAGTGCACACAGGAACCACATCTGGTCATACCCTTCCCACTCAGTGTGACAAAAGCAAAATTAACTTCTCAGACTGGAAAGAATTCCCTCTCTCTGTTTTACTACTGCTCTCTCTGTCTGGTTATTGTTCCTTTTCCAGTCCTCTGTCTTTCAGAATCTGATTAGTTGTTCCCCCGCTCTGTCTGATTAGTGTACCCTTTATCTCTGATTAGTGCCCTGTCTGGTTATTGTGCTTTCTCTTTCCCAGCTGGTTACTATACCCTTTTAAAATCTGTTTATTTCCCCTCTGTCAGGTTACTGCTTCTGCGCTCTCTCCCTAAGTCTGGTTATTGCCTTACTCTCTTTCTCAGTCTGGATATTACACCCTTTGGGTTTGCCCAGGCGTGGGTCTCCTGCTCTCCATGCCACTGGAGTCTAGCTAACCTGGCTGATGATGGGTGAAACCCTGAAACCGGTCCCAGGATGCTTGTTTCTGGTCAAGGGAGGATCTGTAAGTCAAAAGGGGAATCCCTGGAGTCAACTTGTTTACCTCACCCCTGTCTCATCAGGGAGAAGGACCTGTAGTCCACTATATATCAGGGAATATATAAGGATTTCCACAAAGAAATAAAATCGTTCACAATCTAATTTTATTAAAAACCAATATCTGAGCAATAAAATACAAGACAAATTAATACAAAACAATTAAAATCCAAGGATTGTTCCTTGAGACGAACGTAAGCAATTGAAAACAATGAGCACAATTAAAAAATACACAGCTAATATAGACATATATGTAACATTTCAGCAGTTAATAGACATAAAACAAAACAATATACTTTGACAAACCCCTCGTATCGCTGTGGCTCCCGAATGTCTCTGCCACTTTGTATTACTAGATCCACAGGCCTAAGGCACTTTAACTTAAGTAAACACTAGTGATAATGTTGGGTATCCATCTAGAGTTTACCAGGCCCTGATTGGATTCTTTATGTCAGAAAAAATGCGTCGACGCGTTTCGGTGCAGTACATTTGATTCTGTGGCACCTTCTTCAGGACTTCTCTTGTTGGGGTTTCAAGAAGCGATTAATTACACCATATCTGTGGATGTATAGGAAGAAAGGTACGGAGTCATTTATCGTACAGGATACAAGCCTCTCTTCATTCAGTGTACTATGACTGTCTATATCATAAGTGGGTGCTTGTTGTTGACACACAATGGTTTAGATTACCGTCATCCCTGTAAATGCCTATTTCCTAGTTACTAGATGGTTGCTCAATGGTAGCATTTATTACTATAGGTAGTACCATATTCAGATAGACATCCTTCTTGGGGAACTTATTTTCGTTTACGCTATATATGCATTGCATACAGTACAACACCAGACTCCATTTACAGTGTTCTTGTTAGCAAAATCACATTACATTCCCTCCGAGTCTATTTCAGTGTGGAAACTGGTATAGGGAAGTGACCCACTTTGGTCTGGGGGGATTCTACTACAGGGATCATAGACATAATAGATAAAGTTCAATCTCACCCCCACTTTCTGTGGAAGACAATCCAACACGGGATCTGCGTTGTGTTGCAATTTGATTCTGCAAACTTTTATGTAGATATTTCCTAGTAGATAATATCAATGCGTTAGCGAAGATTATTGCATAATATATACTCACACCTAACTAGATAAATTGATATTTTATTCCAGTTACCTCTCTCCTAACATAGGAGCTCCTTCTCTTGGGGTGTCTTTCTTTCGTCCTGTCGAACTACTTCACAATGTTTTGTTGTATATCTATATGGGCGAAACACATAGTATTTGCTCTGTGTCTGTCACCTTTTCCTGTTTATAATCTAATAGTGGATTTGTGTTTTTCTTACCTCGTAGTGTATTAAAACTTTCCTTGAACGGGCATAGGGTATATCAATTCCTCCCCAGAACTGGATATGTTCTATTCAGACAGAATGGGTACAGAAGAACAATTAATGCTTGTCCTATGGTACTGTCAAGTTTATCATTAGAAAAAGTGTGCTTGGTTCACTACTAATGTGCTAATCTCCTAAATTTACTACTAATGTGCTACCCCCCTGTGTTTACACGTGGGTTTCAGTCTATGGAACCGGGACCTGCATTTTCATGGCCACCCTCTATTCCATGTGATGATCTGTCATTACAATGGTAGGGCACAAAGCTATTAAGCTACCCTACTAAGCTACCCTATGTGGTGATATGTCATTACATTGGTATAGTACTAAGCATCCTAAGTATATCACCACCCCCCTTAAGCTTGGTTTGGAGTTGTCATCCTGGTTACCTTCGCGCACGGGGAGCTCTAGTGTAAAGGCGGAACCTCCTCCCTGCTGAGTAGCGTTTTAATGTGGTTTGCTCGGGGCGTTAAAAACTACCCGCCCTAGGGGTACGCTTACATCCTTTCAAATGTTGCCCATAGTGCCAAGGATTACCCAAGATATACCCGCAGGAGTAGCTTGTCCCTTAACCTGACAGATGTGGCCTACGAAGTCTCTTACCTGAATCTCAATGGAGCCGCGTTTCTGCCTCGTTCCCTCACTCACTCGAGTGTTGGATGGAGGTGCCTGTATTTATATGAGTAGGTGGGTATATAATTGAATACACCTGGCTCTTCTTGCGGTGTTTAGGCGCCTCGATTCGCGGAGCGAACGTAGGCGCCATTTTGGAATGGTAATACTCTGCCGTGATTCACATGGTATTGCATCTAACCTGTTGCCCGATGCGATAAAATTATATATATCATATGGTTCCAATTAGTGTTGAGGTGCCTGTGTTTATACGTGTAGGTAGGTATGTAATTCAATGCACTTTGTTCATCGTGGGGGGTGTCGGCGCCTTAATTCACGGAGCGAACGTAGGCGCCATCTTGGAACGGTACTACTCAGCCGTAAATACCATTGGATTACATTTAGTCTACTTACTGATGCTATAGAACTCCCCGTTTCATATGGTTCCACTTTGTTGCATGGCTGGCGGCGCCCTAGCTGATATTAAGGTCTACCTAGGTATTCTTTTTAAAAAAGACAACAGATGTTACTATTCGAACGGACCGTGTTACATCGGACCGCAGTGACGTCCTCTTAGGTTAGTCTACGGGTAGGGGCGTGTCCGTTCTATGTTCTATTATCATAATTGGTGTGGTCACTTACTAGAGTTGTATATATGAGACATCAATTATATTATAAGTTTTATATTTAACCTCACTTACTTCTTATAGTGGTGACAATGTTATTATTTGTTCTATATATATTATTGATTATTAGGTTTCTCGATAGTAGTTGAAGTCATGTATTCACCAACTGTCTCTATTTTGAGCAAATGGTTATTTCGAATTACGTATGACACTCTAGTGCCATCTAACTTGGACCTTCCTATCCTGCTTATTGGGCATGTACCCTTGTCCATAATCGGAGCATGTTATCTGGAATCTTGTATATATGAGACTCTTAATGGTTGTTTAACGTCTATTGCCCAAGTTGTTTTAGGGATAGGGTCAAACAGACAGAGGGTTCCTATTGGGGGGACCCCAGTACACCCCCTACACTCTAGATCTCGCTGTGTCTTTGTTTGTATTTTCTACTTATTAGGGGTTGTCATTGCTTATACGGTGTACTATTGGCAGTTCGAGTTTATAGAGCCATAAAGTGCTTGTATTGGATATTATGTAGTTCCTAATTTATATGGCTAGATCAGAGCCTCCCACTCTTCCCTAGAGTTCAGGCCCTTCCTGATAGTGTTGAATTTAACCATGTACCATTGTTCTTGTTGTTTTCGTCTTGCTGTACTGTCGCCTGATCTAGTTAGTTCTTTTATTCTTTCTAGGATGACCCATCTGAGGTCTTTGACTGTATGCCCTTTTTCCATCCAATGGGACACTAGAGGGGCGTTTTCTTTGTTGTTCTTAACGGCAGATTTGTGTTCCCCTATCCTGAGCCTAACTTCTCGGCCAGTTTCTCCTATATATGCCTGGTCGCAAGGACACAGAATCATATATATAACATTCTTTGTTCTGCAGTTATTGAGGGTGGTGATTTCGTGTGTGGTTCCATTGTGCTCAACTTTCTTGGTTACTATACATAGTTCACAAATACAGCAATTTCCGCACTTGTTATTTCCAACTGCTTTGTGTCCACTCAGGGTGGTTTGAGTCTCTATCCTGTCCTCCCTGTATGTATATACCGGGTTGGATATCAGATTTTTATTCTTCCTATATGCGTACAGGGGACGCTCAAGGGGAGTTACATCTGGACCGTTATTCAGGATTTTCCAATTGTGATTGATAATGCTCTTAACCTGGTTGGCTATGACTGAGTGTTGGCTTACCATCACTATTTTGTCATGTGTTTTCTTTTTCCCAACTTTCTTGATCAGACAATCCCTGTCATAGTATTGTGCTCTTTTGAGCGAGTGGTCAATTAATTTTTTCGGGTAGCCTCGGTCTTTGAACTTCTTTTTCATGTCTCTGGCATGTTTGTGGAAATCTGCTAGATCAGTACAGTTCCTCCTCAACCGTAGGAACTCCCCAAAGGGTATCGAGTCTTTCTGGCTTTTGGGGTGATAACTGTTATAGTGTAGAATTGTATTCCGGTCCGACTCTTTCTTGTACAATTCTACTTTAAGTTGTTTATCTTGGCTCTTGATGTAGATATCCAAGAAAACCACAAATCCACTATTAGATTATAAACAGGAAAAGGTGACAGACACAGAATAAATACTATGTGTTTCGCCCCCATATAGATATACAACAAAACATTGTGAAGTAGTTCGACAGGACGAAAGAAAGACACCCCAAGAGAAGGAGCTCCTATGTTAGGAGAGAGGTAACTGGAATAAAATATCAATTTATCTAGTTAGGTGTGAGTATATATTATGCAATAATCTTCGCTAACGCATTGATATTATCTACTAGGAAATATCTACATAAAAGTTTGCAGAATCAAATTGCAACACAACGCAGATCCCATGTTGGATTGTCTTCCACAGAAAGTGGGGGTGAGATTGAACTTTATCTATTATGTCTATGATCCCTGTAGTAGAATCCCCCCAGACCAAAGTGGGTCACTTCCCGATACCAGTTTCCAGACTGAAATAGACTCGGAGGGAATGTAATGTGATTTTGCTAACAAGAACACTGTAAATGGAGTCTGGTGTTGTACTGTATGCAATGCATATATAGCGTAAACGAAAATAAGTTCCCCAAGAAGGATGTCTATCTGAATATGGTACTACCTATAGTAATAAATGCTACCATTGAGCAACCATCTAGTAACTAGGAAATAGGCATTTACAGGGATGACGGTAATCTAAACCATTGTGTGTCAACAACAAGCACCCACTTATGATATAGACAGTCATAGTACACTGAATGAAGAGAGGCTGGTATCCTGTACGATAAATGACTCCGTACCTTTCTTCCTATACATCCACAGATATGGTGTAATTAATCGCTTCTTGAAACCCCAACAAGAGAAGTCCTGAAGAAGGTGCCACAGAATCAAATGTACTGCACCGAAACGCGTCGACGCATTTTTTCTGACATAAAGAATCCAATCAGGGCCTGGTAAACTCTAGATGGATACCCAACATTATCACTAGTGTTTACTTAAGTTAAAGTGCCTTAGGCCTGTGGATCTAGTAATACAAAGTGGCAGAGACATTCGGGAGCCACAGCGATACGAGGGGTTTGTCAAAGTATATTGTTTTGTTTTATGTCTATTAACTGCTGAAATGTTACATATATGTCTATATTAGCTGTGTATTTTTTAATTGTGCTCATTGTTTTCAATTGCTTACGTTCGTCTCAAGGAACATTCCTTGGATTTTAATTGTTTTGTATTAATTTGTCTTGTATTTTATTGCTCAGATATTGGTTTTTAATAAAATTAGATTGTGAACGATTTTATTTCTTTGTGGAAATCCTTATATATTCCCTGATATATAGTGGACTACTGGTCCTTCTCCCTGATGAGACAGGGGTGAGGTAAACAAGTTGACTCCAGGGATTCCCCTTTTGACTTACTGTCTCTCTACCCTGTTCCCTGGTGAAAGTGGGGTACCCTCTCTTTTGAAACCGGTTAAGTACGGCCTTGTGCTGGAGAGTTTAGGTTTTTCGTGTTGACTATTACAGTTTTTCCTACCCTAATAAAACCCAATAGTCCCTTTCCAATCATAAAATGGATACACTGAAGACCTTTGGCTTTAGTGAAGAACAACTCAACAAAATATTGAGCTCCAATAGAGGGAGCAGTAACATCACAGTCATCCCAAATGGAGGGGAGAAGTGGAACCAACTCATTAACCTTAAAAAGAAAATCATTAGGACAGAACTGCACGCTGACTTTATGACACTGTATGTGAGGGCAGGTAAGATACCCATAGGTCTCCAAATTCGCAATGAACCAGGGCTCTTTGTGGAAAACCAAAAGTTCCTGGAAACATGGACTTTCATCTGTAATAGATGCAGCAGAGACCTTATGCTGCTTATTATTGAAACTGCCCAAACCACTGTCCTGATAGAAATAAAAGAGATGGAGGAATTAGAAAAGGTCCTACTAGACAGCAATGTAGTGGAAGACGCCAAAAAGAGACTAGAGGAGATAAATCAAGATATGAAGGGATATTGTGAATATTTAACCAACCGGAAAACCCAAAAATTAAGAAAGGACATAAATAAATTCAGTCAGGAAGTGGTATACCCATTCCTAAGAAAAGATTACTACACAGAGAAGGCAGAAAACAATAGGAATGAGGGCCCTAAACCTAGGTTTCAGACAAGGTTCCAGCCTAGAAGACCCAGACATGTACACTTCTCAGGGACATCAGAGAGCAGCATAGAGGAGGAAGAACAGTGCAGAGAAGATGTAGAATATACAGGACAGAATAGGGAATATGAAACCCCTTTTTTAGACCAACGCCCACAGAAGAGTCGAGGGAGTTTTCGGGGCAGGGGGAGAGGCCAATACCCGAGGAGGCCAGCCCAAAGAGAGCAGGATCAAGATTATCAACAGACCCCGGCCCCTCAGGAATACAAAAGAACCAGGAACAAAGTATATTGGCACTAGAAAAAACACCAATCATAAACCTGTCCAATAGAATACTAACATATACAGAAAAACAAGTCCTGGGGATGGGTTTTAACCTTGTTCCTACTACAGGCATTAATAAATTTCAACTGGAAAAGGATCTTAGATCCTTTTTTCGTAAAATCCGTTTACGCCGGTTCTTTGAGAATAGGCCAATCAGAGAACAACCTCAAGACTCTGGTCTGAGAACTAAGTCCACCTTCACCCCCAGCCTAGGCATGGTTGATAAAAACTTGGAGATCTTTTTTTTTTTATAAAACTTTATTGACAGGAAGGAATACTGTGCACATAGTAACATACATTCAAGTGGTCATGGTTACTTTTCGTACAGTTATCTCTTCATAGGTGGCAGTATTCATGTTAGGAGCTCAGATTGTGATGTATTAAACCTTTGAAGACTCTTAGATACATTTTCGTACGTTCTAGTCTTATGTACTATGTTGTAATATTGTTCCCCCCTTTGTGCTTTATTCAACATTAATATTGCTTTTATATTATAGAATAAACAAACAACCCCCCCCTCAAACCGGTGTCATCATTGCAAATGTGTTCCCACCCACCTCTGCAATCAGCCATTTCCATAGTGTTCTCACCGTTACATAGCCAGGTTAGCGCAAAAACCATTGTGTGTTCGTTTCGCCAGGGTTAGCACCCCCCTTCCACTCTTTCATTCCTCTTCCCCATCCGAGTCTAGGTCGTCCCCTTCTGGCAACGGGTCACAGATCTCACCCCTATATACATTCCATGCTACCCATACCTTGTTCCACTTTCGAGGCGCCGCACGTAGGGTGTACACTGCCCTTTCTGTGACCATCAGGATATCCATGTTTTTAGCCCATCTACTCGCGGTGGGTAGTTCTAGTGCGCCCCACTTCTGCGCTATATCCCGCTTGGCCACTGTCATGGCCAGTGTTGCCCAAATCAGTTCATATCTACCCAGGTCATTGGGGTCCCAGATGTTTAAGAGGCACTTGCGCGGTTCCGGCAACACAGAAATTTTAAGTGCTTGGGAGATCGTGCGCATTACCTGCCTCCAGAATTCTTGTATTTGTGGACATTCCCATAGTGTATGAAATAATGTCCCCTCCTCCCCGCAGCCTCTCAAGCAAAAGGGATGTGGTGCTCTCTGTATTTTATGAAGTAGCGTTCTGGTGTAGTAGATGCGGTGTAAAATTTTTAGTTGCACCAGTCTGAATTTACTCGAGATTCCCACCTCTCTTGGGGAGGCCCGCGCCTCATTCCACTCAGATTCATCCGCCTCGCCTATTTCTCCCTCCCACCTTTCTTTAAGTTTCAGTGTGGGGTCCTTCAAATTATTGATCAGTTTTTTATATGTGAGTGAGGTCGCGCTTTGGATCATGAATTCTGTTAGCAGCCTATCTTCTAACGGAGAGGAGTCCGGCAGAGTAGTATCCGCAGGAATCGCTCGAAGTAGTGCGTGTCTAATTTGTACATAACGGAATGTTTCCGTGGGCCCGAGGTTATATTGCTGCTGTAGGTGTGGAAACTGTATTACCGTGCCATTGTCCCAGAGGTCCCCCACTGTAGAAATGCCTATGGAGTCCCACCGTTCAAAACCCTTACAGCCCCTGAGATTTCCCAATGATTTTGTGTCCCATAATGGTGTCATTTTGGTGATTCTTCCTGCCCATCCCAGGCGAGCCTGCGCCATGTGCCATAGGGTCGCTGTGTGTCTGGTTGGACCGATTAGAATTTTAAGTTGCGGTTTATTGTATAGCACTGACAGCATGCAGTCCGTTCCAAGCTGCGACCAGTCCGCCCGATAGGCCGGGTCTTCTCTCGGGGTGTGTATCCAATAATTTATTACTTTAAGCTGGGCCGCCCAGTAATACAGCTGAATATTAGGGAGTGCTATTCCCCCCCCATACCAGCTTTTAACCAATTTGTCGTACGCTATACGTGTCGGGCCAGTATTCCAGAGCAGGGAAGAGACCAGCGCCACAATCTGCTTGAAGTATCGCTGTGGCACCAGATGTGGGGTGTTTTCTAAGACATAGAGGAGCCTTGGGAGTGCCATCATTTTGTATAATGCCGCCCTTCCCAGTAGAGTCAGGGGCAGGGCCGCCCAGTGTTTAACGTCCGCCCGTAGGCGATCTATAGGTGGCTTCAAGTTACTGGCAAAGAGGTCAGTTTCCCCGCTCGTGATGACAATACCCAGGTATTTGAAGGAGGTTGTTGACATAGTCAGGGGACAGTCATCCCGCAACCTCGGTGCCGGGCCTTTCAGCGGGTACACGACAGATTTCGACCAATTCAGGGTGTAGCCCGACGAGCGTCCGTGCGTGTTACAGAGTTCTAGCAGGGCTGGGATGCCGGCGTCTGGTGCCGTCATGTAGATGAGCATGTCGTCGGCGTATAGAGAGATTTTGTCCTCCCATCCCTCATCCCATTTAATGCCCGCAAATAAGGGTGTAGCTCTGATTTGAACTGCATGGGGCTCTAGCACCAGCGCAAAGAGCAAGGGCGACAAGGGGCAACCCTGTCTAGTTCTCCTGCCTAACTGGAACCTCGGCGATATGTGGCCATTAGCCACTACTTGTGCGACTGGCTTCGTATAAAGCAGTCGTATCCAGGCTATATATTTCGGTCCAAATCCCATATGCTCAAGGACCATGAAGAGATATTCCCATTCGACAAGGTCAAACGCCATTTTAGCGTCGAGGGAGAGAATCACAGCCCTCTCCGAGAGGAGGTGTGCACGGGCCATCACTCCATGAACTCTCCGGAGATTCAGCGCCGTGCTTCTGTGTGGCATAAAGCCTGATTGGTCAGGGTGGATCAGGGTACTTAGGTGCGGCTGCAAACGGGTGGCCAGAAGCTTAGCCAATATCTTGGCCTCAATATTAAGTAATGATATCGGTCGATATGAGGCACATTCAGTCGGGGGTTTCCCCGGCTTAGGTATTGGCACAATCGTGGCCGTGCGTTGGTCTATCGGCAGTTCTGCCTTGTCCCTGCTTTCTAAAAATATGGCCAGCAGCGGGGTACTGAGCTCCGGAGCCATGGACTTGTACCATTCCACGGGTATCCCATTCGGACCCAGCGCCTCACCAGACTGTAGTGCCTGAATTGCCAGTTGAATTTCCTTTTCCGTTGGGTCTACTTCCAGGGCTAGCATATCTTCCTGCGTAATGCTGGGGACGGCAATGTCCGCCAGTGTTGCTGCTGCCGTTTGCTTTGTGACTATGCGGTCTGGGGTATATATTTTTTGATAATGCTGAGCCAAGGCGCAAACTATTTCCTCTGGGTGTGTTAGTGTCCGTCCTTCCTCCGTGTGTATTCTTTGATTGCCTTTCGCTCCATTCTCCCTCTTATCCAACCATGCCAGCATTTTACCCGCTTTGTCACCCACGTCATATATTCTATGTTTAGTGTTCGCGATGTAACCCTTCTCTGTCGTCTTAAGGTGGGCCTGGTACTGCTGTTGCCGAATCATGAGTGTGTGTGTCGTGGCCGGGGAGGGGTTCTCCATGTGTGCAGTGTTAGCTGTATTGAGTGCTAGTTCCAGTTCCGCGAGCTCCTTCCGGGAGTCTCGTTTGTGTCCCGTTATGGCTGCTATGGCCACCCCCCTGAGGACTGTTTTGTATGCCTCCCACAGGATTGATGGTGATGTCACCGTCCCCGTATTTTCAGCAAAATATTGCGTTGTCGCTAGTTTAAGTTTCTTCCGAATCTTCGGGACTTTTAAGAAATTTGGGTAAATTGGGTAGAGCCTAGCGCATTTTCTTTCCCTGGTGGTAAGCGACAGCGCAATCGGGGAGTGGTCAGAGATGCCCCTGGGTAGAATGTCCACTTTGTCCACCATTCCCAGTCCCAACCCCAGGGCTAGAAAGTAATCTATACGGGATAGGCTATTATGTACGGCTGAGTAATAGGTGTACTGAGTGTCTTCGGTATGTAGATGCCGCCAGATGTCTATGATGCCCAGGGCCTCTACAAAATCCGAGAGTGAAGCCGTTCCTCGTGAGCGGGCCCTAGTGGGTAGGGTGTCCTTTAGTGGATCCATAATGGCATTGAAGTCTCCCCCAATAATCGTGTCCCCTTCAGGAAGGTTTAGGAGGAAGTTGCCTAGTGCAGGCAGGGCCACGGAGTGCAGTGCCGGGGGGATATATACCGATACTATATTAAGAGGTCTGCCTTCCCACTGGCCATGTAGCGCAGCAAAGCGACCCTGATCATCCGCCACGCGATGTGTTATGATAAAGGGTGATGACTTCTTTACCAGTATTCCCGTCCCCCTGGAGCCGGTAGTGAATTCAGCATGTATCGCCATTGAATAGCCGCGCCTATCAAGTGCTTTGCAAGTGGATCCCGCAAGGTGGGTTTCCTGTAGAAGGACCAAGTCCGGGCTTTGCCTCTTTATGGCCTGCAGTACCAAGCTTCTTTTTATTTTGTCTCCTAGGCCCCTGACATTCCATGTTAGCATGCGCAATGGGGGCACCCCCATAGCTACCGGGGAGCCCTCAGCGGGCGTGTTGTGAAGCGGCCTGGCCATTGAGTCGGTGTGAGAGCTTCGCATTAAGTGTGTCCCTAGGATAAATACATGTATTGCTTCGTGCTATACAGTGTAGGAGAATGGCGACATTCGAGGTGATGGTATCGTGTGAGTGTTGTGTGATGACTGTGAACGAAAACATGAACTCTAACAAGAAAACTTCATTCCCGTCCCCCCTCCCTGCTACCCTGCTCCTCGGACAAACCCCCGCCCGATTCCCCAACTTTGCAGAGTGCTTTAGTCCTTCCCCCGCCATCTTACTTGCTCGTGGGGTTGGTGAGTCCCTTACAGGCACTGACTGTGCCCACCCTACTCAGCTACGCCAGGTCCAGGGCCCGTCGTGCCATACTCAGCCCCGTATACCACAATCTGGTTTCAGATCGGAGCCAGTTGTCCAGAGTCAAGCGGGTCTCTTTCAAGATCTGATTCCGTTTCTTCAGCGCCCTCTTGACGGGGCGAGTGGGAGTCCTGACTGTTCATTGTCTTTTATTTGCGATGTATCGGGCGGTCCCGATGTGTGCGATGTCGCTGTCCCGCTGGTCTCCAGCCCTCTATCCATTCTTGTGCCACTTCCGGTGTATCGAAAAACCACGTCTTCCCCTCGGCCACAATACGCAACTTAGCCGGAAACAACATGGAGTATGGCAATTCTCTGTCCCGCAGTGCCTTTTTCACCTCCGTGAATGATTTGCGACGCCTGGCCACCTCTGCCGTGTAGTCTGGGAAGAAAGCCAAGGTTGCATTTTGGATCCTAACAGGTGGTGAGGTTCTCGCCGCTTGCAGGATCGCATCCCTGTCCCTAAAATTGAAGAGCCTGGCCAGCACAGGTCTCGGCGCTGCTCCTGTCTTGGGCGGACCTCCTGGAACTTTGTGCGCCCTTTCCACCGAAAAGAAGTGGGACAGGCCTTTAGGTTGCAGTTTGTTCTTTATGAGATCCTCCACGTAGAGGTCCATGGCCCCCTTCCCCTCCGTCTCTGGAAGTCCAAGGATGCGCACGTTGTTTCTTCGCGAACGCCCGTCCTGGTCGTCCAGCTTGTTGTGCAGGAGCTTGGTGACTTTTTGCATGCGTTCCATGGCCACTTGCAGGTCTGACGTGTCCTCCACCAGAGATTTCGTGACCACCTCCACCTGGGACACTCTTTCCGCCATTTTGTGAAAGTCCGCTCGTAGCAACGTGACTTCCGAGGAGATGGCGCCTACTGTCCTTTTAACCTCGGAGAGGGTTTTCATAATGTCTTCCAGCGTTATTCTTTTTTGGGGGGTACCTTCAGAGTCTTGGGTATTGCCCGTGGAGTTGCACCCTGTATTGTTCGACTGACCTTGCTGGCCGTAGGCAAATTTATCCAACTTGACCTGTGTGGAGCCACTTCTAAGTCCTTTGCCCGCCATGGTTCTGGGGCTCGTGGTAGTCGGAGTCTTCCCCTGCCGGGTCGTGATTCCGTCCTGTTCCGCGGCTCGCAGCAAGGAAACACGGGGGGGTAATAGGCTGGCACCAGTTCAGTGGAGTAATGTCTTCCCCCGTCTGTAGAGGCCGATTTAGTGGTGTAGGATGTTGCCGTTGGTCGCTGCGTGTGTTGCGACTTGCTTTGCTGCAGGCCGCGCCTCGTGGTCTGCTATCGCACCGTCCAACAATTTCTCCCCGAGCAGGGACGACCTCTGCAGCCTCTTTTTGGGGTCTTCAGGGCAGAGCCACCCCAGTCGCGTTCCTCAGACGGCGGATGGTCCGTTTCAGGCAGGTGCTTCCCACCTACAGGCCAGGCCGGCCGCAGGCTCTCCCGCCCGGTGTACAGGTTCCGCGTCTCCACCGTGCCAGGGCTGCTGATGCTTCCGGGTCAGTCTATGAACCCCAAGTCCTTTCGGTAGGTTCCAGCGTGGGTCCTCTGTGTGCCACTGTCCCCCGGGGGTACGTATTTTGTAGCCTCAGACCAGGGCTTGTACTTGTGCCCACTCCGTCCTCCGGGCATGCGGGGGCGCGGGGATTGCCGCAGCCGTCCCGGCCAGTGCGCTGGGCCTCTGGGGGGTGGGGGCGGGGTACTGCCGCTGCGTTGCGCGCCCCTGGCCGTAGCAGTCCGGACCTGTGCCCGCGTACCGCTCCCGTCCCGTGCAGGCAATGTGCAGATACCTGTATGCGTTCTGTAGGGCGGTCCCCCTATACGGAGTCCCAGGCGGCGAATGAGCTCAGTCGGGCGGATGCCGGGATGTGTCCGTTCGGTCAGGCCGGCTCGGCCTCACTTCCGCCGGGATCTGAGCTTCACGCGAGGTCGGGGCAGTCGTCTCGCTGGTAGGCCCAGATATGGTCGCTTGGAATCAGTCGGGCTCCGATCTTCGGATTCAGTCGAAAGTCGGACCGGTGACACCGCTTCGTGCCCGGACCCGATCGCCGCCGCTTCAGGTGTGCAGGGTAGCGGATTTATGTGCCGGATTTAAGATAAGGCCACAGTGCCCTCAGGAGCTCTCACGCTATGCTGCCGCCATGATCGGCCGCTAGCCACGCCCCCTTCAAAACTTGGAGATCTTTGAATCTATTGTAAAACTAGAGATAGGCCTTCTACTAGAGAAAAAACACTTCCAAGAACAAAATATCACCAAGGATCAGAGAGAGGCCATTAAATCTTTATCCAATGACAGTAGTATAACAATAAAGCCTGCTGACAAAGGGGGAGGAGTAGTAGTATTTGACACCAATGACTACGACCAAAGAGCACTGACCCTCCTAACCAATGAACAACATTATTTGAGAGTTCCACAATCGAGACTAAATAAACTAAAAAAAGATGTGGAAACGCTGCTCCTAAAAGCCCTAGAGGAGGGGGCAATAACTGAAGAAGAGTGGAAATTCCTAAACAATACTAACCCTAAAACCCCTGCTTTCTATGGACTACCTAAAGTCCACAAAAGCCTCAACGATCCCCCCTTAAGACCAATAGTGGCATCTATTGACTCACTGCTTGAACCTTTGAGTCAATATGCGGACAGATTTCTGAAGCCACTAGTAGCAGAACAAAAATCATATATCCGAGACACTGCGGATATGATAGCCAAAGTGGAAGGGACCCAATTTGATGAGGAAAAGGAACTGATGGTGACTCTCGATGTAGAGTCACTCTACACTAACATACCGCAGAAAGATACTATTGTGGCAGTCAGGAACCTTTTAGAAGAGACCGACATAGTAGGGGGAAACAAAGAGTTTATTGTTCAGTGTGTCTCCATGGTACTCCTCAATAATATCTTCCTTTTCAAAAGAGACCTTTACATTCAAAAGAAGGGGACCAGCATGGGCGCGACCTGTGCGCCCAGCCTAGCCTGTATATATGTGAGTCTATTTGAGAACAAGCATATCTACAATGAAGTGAGCCCATTCTTCGAAAACATCCGAAACTGGGCCCGTTTCATAGACGACATATTTTTTATCTGGCAAGGAAATGAAGAACAATTGGAAGAATTTTTGACCTGGCTCAACCTAGGGGATCCAAACCTCAGATTCACAGCAGCATACAGTAGGTCTAAGGTTAATTTCTTGGATATCTGCATCAAGAGCCAAGATAAACAACTTAAAGTAGAATTGTACAAGAAAGAGTCGGACCGGAATACAATTCTACACTATAACAGTTATATCCCCAAAAGCCAGAAAGACTCGATACCCTTTGGGGAGTTCCTACGGTTGAGGAGGAACTGTACTGATCTAGCAGATTTCCACAAACATGCCAGAGACATGAAAAAGAAGTTCAAAGACCGAGGCTACCCGAAAAAATTAATTGACCACTCGCTCAAAAGAGCACGATACTATGACAGGGATTGTCTGATCAAGAAAGTTGGGAAAAAGAAAACACAGGACAAAATAGTGATGGTAAGCCAACACTTAGTCATAGCCAACCAGGTTAAGAACATTATCAATCACAATTGGAAAATCCTGAATAACGGTCCAGATGTAACTCCCCTTGAGCGTCCCCTGTACGCATATAGGAAGAATAAAAATCTGAGATCCAACCTGGTATATACATACAGGGAGGACAGGATAGAGACTCAAACCACCCTGAGTGGACACAAAGCAGTTGGAAATAACAAGTGCGGAAATTGCTGTATCTGTGAACTATGTATAGTAACCAAGAAAGTTGAGCACAATGGAACCACACACGAAATCACCACTCTCAATAACTGCAGAACAAAGAATGTTATATATATGATCCTATGTCCTTGCGACCAGGCATATATAGGAGAAACTGGCCGAGAAGTTAGGCTCAGGATAGGGGAACACAAATCTACCGTTAAGAACAACAAAGAAAACGCCCCTCTAGTGTCCCATTGGATGGAAAAAGGGCATACAGTCAAAGACCTCAGATGGGTCATCCTAGAAAGAATAAAAGAACTAACTAGATCAGGCGACAGTACAGCAAGACGAAAACAACAAGAACAATAGTACATGGTTAAATTCAACACTATCAGGAAGGGCCTGAACTCTAGGGAAGAGTGGGAGGCTCTGATCTAGCCATATAAATTAGGAACTACATAATATCCAATACAAGCACTTTATGGCTCTATAAACTCGAACTGCCAATAGTACACCGTATAAGCAATGACACCCCCTAATAAGTAGAAAATACAAACAAAGACACAGCGAGATCTAGAGTGTAGGGGGTGTACTGGGGTCCCCCCAATAGGAACCCTCTGTCTGTTTGACCCTATCCCTAAAACAACTTGGGCAATAGACGTTAAACAACCATTAAGAGTCTCATATATACAAGATTCCAGATAACATGCTCCGATTATGGACAAAGGTACATGCCCAATAAGCAGGATAGGAAGGTCCAAGTTAGATGGCACTAGAGTGTCATACGTAATTCGAAATAACCATTTGCTCAAAATAGAGACAGTTGGTGAATACATGACTTCAACTACTATCGAGAAACCTAATAATCAATAATATATATAGAACCAATAATAACATATTGTCACCACTATAAGAAGTAAGTGAGGTTAAATATAAAACCTATAATATAATTGATGTCTCATATATACAACTCTAGTAAGTGACCACACCAATTATGATAATAGAACATAGAACGGACACGCCCCTACCCATAGACTAACCTAAGAGGACGTCACTGCGGTCCGATGTAACACGGTCCGTTCGAATAGTAACATCTGTTGTCTTTTTTAAAAAGAATACCTAGGTGGACCTTAATATCAGCTAGGGCGCCGCCAGCCATGCAACATAAAGTGGAACCATATGAAACGGGGAGTTCTATAGCATCAGTAAGTAGACTAAATGTAATCCAATGGTATTTACGGCTGAGTAGTACCGTTCCAAGATGGCGCCTACGTTCGCTCCGCGAATCAAGGCGCCAACACCCCCCACGATGAACAAAGTGCATTGAATTACATACCTACCTACACGTATAAACACAGGCACCTCAACACTAATTGGAACCATATGATATATATAATTTTATTGCATCGGGCAACAGGTTAGATGCAATACCATGTGAATCACGGCAGAGTATTACCATTCCAAAATGGCGCCTACGTTCGCTCCGCGAATCGAGGCGCCTAAACACCGCAAGAAGAGCCAGGTGTATTCAATTATATACCCACCTACTCATATAAATTCAGGCACCTCCATCCAACACTCGAGTGAGTGAGGGAACGAGGCAGAAACGCGGCTCCATTGAGATTCAGGTAAGAGACTTCGTAGGCCACATCTGTCAGGTTAAGGGACATGCTACTCCTGCGGGTATATCTTGGGTAATCCTTGGCACTATGGGCAACATTTGAAAGGATGTAAGCGTACCCCTAGGGCAGGTAGTTTTTAACGCCCCGAGCAAACCACATTAAAACACTACTCAGCAGGGAGGAGGTTCCGCCTTTACACTAGAGCTCCCCGTGCGCTAAGGTAACCAGGGTGACAACTCCAAACCAAGCTTAAGGGGGGTGGTGATATACTTAGGATGCTTAGTACTATACCAATGTAATGACATATCACCACATAGCGTAGCTTAGTAGGGTAGCTTAATAGCTTTGTGCCCTACCATTGTAATGACAGATCATCACATGGAATAGAGGGTGGCCATGAAAATGCAGGTCCCGGTTCCATAGACTGAAACCCACGTGTAAACACAGGGGGGTAGCACATTAGTAGTAAATTTAGGAGATTAGCACATTAGTAGTGAACCAAGCACACTTTTTTTAATGATAAACTTGACAGTACCATAGGACAAGCATTAATTGTTCTTCTGTACCCATTCTGTCTGAATAGAACATATCCAGTTCTGGGGAGGAATTGATATACCCTATGCCCGTTCAAGGAAAGTTTTAATACACTACGAGGTAAGAAAAACACAAATCCACTATTAGATTATAAACAGGAAAAGGTGACAGACACAGAACAAATACTATGTGTTTCGCCCATATAGATATGCAACAAAACATTGTGAAGTAGTTCGACAGGAGGAAAGAAAGACACTCCAAGAGAAGGAGCTCCTATGTTAGGAGAGAGGTAACTGGAATAAAATATCAATTTATCTAGTTAGGTGTGAGTATATATTATGCAATAATCTTCGCTAACGCATTGATATTATCTACTAGGAAATATCTACATAAAATTTTGCAGAATCAAATTGCAACACAACGCAGATCCCATGTTGGATTGTCTTCCACAGAAAGTGGGGGTGAGATTGAACTTTATCTATTATGTCTATGATCCCTGTAGTAGAATCCCCCCAGACCAAAGTGGGTCACTTCCCTATACCAGTTTCCACACTGAAATAGACTCGGAGGGAATGTAATGTGATTTTGCTAACAAGAACACTGTAAATGGAGTCTGGTGTTGTACTGTATGCAATGCATATATAGCGTAAACGAAAATAAGTTCCCCAAGAAGGATGTCTATCTGAATATGGTACTACCTATAGTAATAAATGCTACCATTGAGCAACCATCTAGTAACTAGGAAATAGGCATTTACAGGGATGACGGTAATCTAAACCCTTGTGTGTCAACAACAAGCACCCACTTATGATATAGACAGTCATAGTACACTGAATGAAGAGAGGCTGGTATCCTGTACGATAAATGACTCCGTACCTTTCTTCCTATACATCCACAGATATGGTGTAATTAATCGCTTCTTGAAACCCCAACAAGAGAAGTCCTGAAGAAGGTGCCACAGAATCAAATGTACTGCACCGAAACGCGTCGACGCATTTTTTCTGACATAAAGAATCCAATCAGGGCCTGGTAAACTCTAGATGGATACCCTACATTATCACTAGTGTTTACTTAAGTTAAAGTGCCTTAGGCCTGTGGATCTAGTAATACAAAGTGGCAGAGACATTCGGGAGCCACAGCAATACGAGGGGTTTGTCAAAGTATATTGTTTTGTTTTATGTCTATTAACTGCTGAAATGTTACATATATGTCTATATTAGCTGTGTATTTTTTAATTGTGCTCATTGTTTTCAAATGCTTACGTTCGTCTCAAGGAACATTCCTTGGATTTTAATTGTTTTGTATTAATTTGTCTTGTATTTTATTGCTCAGATATTGGTTTTTAATAAAATTAGATTGTGAACGATTTTATTTCTTTGTGGAAATCCTTATATATTCCCTGATATATAGTGGACTACAGGTCATTCTCCCTGATGAGACAGGGGTGAGGTAAACAAGTTGACTCCAGGGATTCCCCTTTTGACTTACTGTCTCTCTACCCTGTTCCCTGGTGAAAGTGGGGTACCCTCTCTTTTGAAACCAAGGGAGGATCTGGACTGGCTGTTCGGGTTGAACTGTTTCCATAGGAAGCAGGGTCAAGACTGATTTGCATATGGCTGTGTTTAAACTGAAATGCCATGAGGAGCAAAAAACGATGGATTTAGGCCCTGATCTCTGTACTGGGGTGAATGTTTGACATTGTTCAACATTGTGTCCATCAATTGTTCTTTTTGCGTTCGTCACCCTGAGTGAGACGGATATGCCCTGACATGGGTCCCGTGCTCACCATGCCACTTAAGCTAGCCTCGCTGATGAGCGGTGAAACCCCCGAAACCGGTCCCAGGATGCTTGTTTTCGGTTGAGGGAAGACCTGGCCTGGCAGTTCAGGCTGGACTGTTCCCATAGGGAGCAGGGTCAAGACTAATCTGCATATCGCTGTGTTTAAACTGGAATGGCATGGCGAGCAATAAACCAACAGATGTAGGTCCAGACCTCTGCACTGGGGTGAATGTTTGACAGTGTTCAACATTCTGTCTACCAATTGTTCTTTTTGCAGAATTTAATGGCAGTTATCAGTCTTTTCATGTTCAGCTAATGCGCACGGGCGGAGCGCGTAACGAGTTTACACGCCCCTTACGCCGTTGAGAAATTTCAAGAGTTGGAGTACATTAAAGTGCAATCTACCATTCCTGGTTTGCGTACAAATATTTTTCTGTCCACTGGTTAGATTGCACCAATCTCAAACAGTTAAACGCTTGAAAACAAGGAGGATGAAAATGTGTTAAAAATGTAAAGTCAAATTAAATATCAGTTCCCCGGTAGATGTATTCCGGTCAGGAGTTATAATTTGAGAGAGCACCATCATGGCAGCACAAAAGAATTTGCATGTTATATGACTCTATTTATGTTTTGGAATTCAATATGTTATTTTATATGCTCCGTTAATTGATATGACAATGTAAGAGTGTTATGCACATATGTTTTTTCATGTAGAAGCACTGTGTCTTTTTTATGATCCTCATCATGCAGTTATTTGCACAGCTGAGCGTGGGAACCACAAACACCGTGTGGGTTAGTAATCTTGGCATGCTGGGAGATGTAGTGTTATTGAGGAGGTTTTCTGTAGACAGCACGCCGTGCGCGGCAATGAAGTCCGCTGATTATTTTATTTTGGTAACAAAAGCGGTTGGGCATCTGGAGGTTATTAGTTGTAGGGGAGATAAACACTGATCGTTTTCACTATTGTCCAGTGGAACACAATTGGAAATGGGCTGATTCTCCAGCAGGGGACTGGAGAACGAAACGATAAATATTGATTTAAATATACCCCCACCGTTCACATAAGACTAGACTTTGTTGTATCGTCCAGTTTGAGTCACGAGTCTGGAGGTTATTAGTTGTAGGGGAGATAAACACTGATCGTTTTCACTATTGTCCAGTGGAACACAATTGGAAATGGCGCTGCCCGCGTCTCACGCAGGGGGACATCAGCAGGGCAGTCTCCCTAGTGGCCACTAGTCATAGCCACACCCCTTTTCTCCAAGGTTGGAGGGGAGGCTCTCGGAGCATACCAGCCCTTCCCCCGGGGGACACCAAGGACGCACTTCCGGGGAGGGCGCTCCCGTGGGGGTGGGCAGGCCGAGTACATATGCACCGGCCGCCACCTGATCAGCCTCTTTTGAAAAATGTTGCCCCGTGGAGGATCGCTGCCTGCCTGCCGCGCACACCTGAGGTGAGCCAGTGAAGCCACCCATGTGCTCGCTCCCCCCCTTCTGGGGGTTGCAGCTGGGGTAGGCGGCCCGCTTAGCACGGGCCGCTGAGGCTGGTGGCAGGCAGGTCTTATACTGGGCTGAGCCTCTCCCCCTACCGCTGCCAGTCTGTCGAGCTGTGGCGCCAGCCTGCCGACGTTTTGCCGGTAAATGCAACGTTCCCGCCCCCCCCCCCTTGCCCTGCCCCCGTTTTGAGGCCAGTTGGCACAGGGGTTTGTGGTCTAAGTACCATGGGGGGGATAGGTGTCACATTGCATGGTGGGCAGGCTTGGCTTGCGAAGGGAGAAGAGCGTGGGCGGGGCGGTCGCATGAAGGGAAGCAGGGCGGCACAGGGGTCGGGCGGACAATACCCTGCAGGCGGAATGTCAGCCTCCGTTGCGGCGCATTTTCCTTACAAATACCCCCCTTTGGCTCCTTCGGTACGGCGCATTCTAGCTGGGTGGGCCCTCGTTGGCCACACATCCCCCCCCCCCCTTCCCCGAGGTGCTAAGGCAGTATGCGGAGGGGGAAGGGGGAGCTTTAGGCCTGCGTTACATTAGGCATCTGGGCTACCGACTGGCAGGGGAGCACCGCAACAGTGGGGGTGCCTGGAGGCGGGGCGGGCTCCTGTCCTCCTTCGTGCACTGGGGCTCCCCCTGTACAGGGTACCACATCGATCGCGTGGAGGCCGGGTGGGCTCCCATCCCGCGTGACAAAGCCACTGGGGTTCCCTCGCTATATGGGAGCCAAGCAACATTTAGGCTGCGTTAGGCCTCCATTACAATAGGCTGGCGACATTGGGGCTGCCTCGCTTGGAAGGCCGCCCCACCCCCCATCCCATCGCTCATGTTGCATGGAGGCGATGTAGTCTTCCGTCTTCCATTATGAGGGCACCAGGGCTCCTCCCTTGTCATGACTGGTTAGCGCTGTGTGGTTAGATAGCGCGGAGCTCCGCATTTTATCTATGTTTTACTGCTGTATAGTTTCATTACTTTTCGGAAACTTTTTTACAACTACAGTACATTTGTAGGTGCAGTGTCTGCAGTGTCTCCAGTTCTTGGCCTCGACGACACACAAAGTCTGAAAAGAAAGTGCTAGAACGTAACACACTTAACCGCATAGGCCCCGAATACAAGTCAGGCTGAGAAATTGTTCATTTCCGGCTGTGGTGGCAGCCTAGTGGTTGCACGTCACGTCGGCGACGTAACGTGCCGGCAGCCATGTTGGGCTGCGCGCGCATCGCGCACAAATAGAAGCGCGAAGAGCCGGTACGAGCAGCATAGGCTCGGCGCTCTTTAGGGGCATACTTAATTAAATAAGAGTTACCTGCACAGTGGCTCCAGCGTCTTCCTTGGGGGTTGAGACACATTACAATGGCGACAAGGGTGGGATAGCAGACCCCCCCCCCCCACAGCAAGGAACAGCACCGAGGGAAACAGCAACCACACCGGTGGGCAGGATACACCAGTGCCAAGCAGGACCATGGAGCCAGGAGCCCAGAGGAACAGAGGGCCAGGAAGGACCAACGGCTACCACACAGGTACCCTAAAGAGTGTGGCAGAGCCCAAGAGCAACCAGAGGGATAAGATAACTAGCCACAGAAAGGGGACAGACCCAGGGACACAAGGCAAAGCGCGCCAGATCAAGCCACGACCCACTAGACGAGGGGAACCGCGCTGGATACCTCACAAAAGAGCGAGGGGACTGACGCTGGTAGTCCCCAAGCCCACGCAAGTAAGGAAGAACTAGACAACACACCGGGGAGTCCTAGAAGCCAAGGAAGCGTACAACCCACAGTCAAGAGTGAGAAGATGAGTGCGCAGGCTGGATATGCAATGGCGCCGGTGCAGTTCCTACCCAGGCCCGGAGAACCACTTATGAAGTGGGAGGACTGGAGAGAATACATTGATAATTTCATAGAAGTCTTGGAAGACGAAAATGAAGAGGAATTCAAACCCACGAGAAAGAAACGCATTTTGCTGTTAAACCTGGGCCCGGAAGGACTGATAATCTACAAAAGCCTAGTACCAAAACAGAGAGCAAGCACGGACGATGACATGTATGCCCATGCGATTGATGATCTTAATGAACATTTTAGGCCGGCGGTGTGTGTATCGGTGGACAGATACAACTTCCAGCAGAGAAAGCCACGCCCAGGAGAGACGGTGGAAGAATATGTGGCGGCACTGAAGCGGCTGGCGTCCACGTGCAAATACGACAACTGGGAAGAAGAATTCATTAAGGACCAGGTGGTGATGCACACCACGTGCACGGCAGTGCAGGACAAACTATGGGCCAGCGGTGACACCACCCTAAAGGAAGTGATGGTCATCGTCAAAAGGGCTGAACTGGCACGCAGATGTGCAGAAGTGACGAAGAAGGAAACCGCGCCTAGCACCATGGTGAACAGAGTGGACAATGAGGAGCCCCGCAGAGACTCCCAGAACAAGAAACCATCGGAGAAGGGACCCAGCAAATGGCAAGGAAATGCAGGCCCCCCGGGAAAGCAGGCGGGAAGCAACAGGAAGCCATGCTATAGGTGCGGGAGCTGGTCACACGAGGCGCACAACAGGAAGTGCCCAGCATTTCGCGCCAAATGCATGTATTGCGGAATAATCGGTCACTATGAGAAAGTATGTCGGAAGAAGGCCTCCAAGGGCACGGTGAGATATGTCGGTCAAGGCAGCGACGGACAAGAAGGCGGGACAGAGGAGGATGTCGTCACGGTACTCTGCATCTACGATCAGGTGTTGAGCGTGGATGGCCAGGTTCTGGGCGTCGATGGCAGAAGGACAATGAAACCAGTCCTGGAAATGTCAATAGGAGTCACGATCAGTGTGGTGGCCGACACAGGCTCACCCTACACCATCGTCCAGAGAGCGGTGTGGGAGGAGGAATTCGCACCGCGTCTAGGCCCAGAACTAGAAAAACTGGACATCCGCCCAGTCACGTACAATGGCGATCGCATACCAATGGCGAGATTCAGGCCATTGAACTTCGAATTCAGAGGCTGGTCCGCGTACTGCAAGCTCTACGTGTCGGAGGAGGGCCCCTCGGTCTTAGGATGGCTTGACCAAGGCGACCTAGGCATCAAGCTGGATCCGGGAGGCAAAGAGCAGATATTACTAACGGAACCAGAAGCATGGCCAGACCTCAACAGATGGAGGAGTGAATACCCCAAGGTGTTTGGTGGCACGGTCGATTGTTCCTGTATTTGTTCACTGTGTTATAATTGTTTTAAAATAATTTTGCCAATTACCTCTGCATCTCCCCCCAACCCGGTCTGCACTCGCGTTGCAGCCGCCATTTGCTGTGTTGTTGTTGTCTTGCCCTGAGCCCGCCCCCTCCACCACGCACCCGCCTCCCATCGGATCCTCCCTCGCCCCTCCCCCTCCCCACCATCCATATATGACAGTAGTTCCCGCGCGCAGCGTTCACGCGCAGCGTCAGCGCCCCATTCGTGCCGAAGGTGCGCCAAAGGTAAGCCCGTCTACACCCGTCCGCGCCTGGACCGCGCCCAGCGCCAGACCCCCTGCCCCTCGAGCTGCCCAGCCCTCCCGCATTACCTACGATGCCGCCACCATCCTAGCCCTTAACCCCGGTCGCGCCCCCAACTGCGTCCAAGCCGCTCCTGGACACACCCATGGACCTTTCTCTTGCTACTCCTGCAAATTCATCGGCACCGACAACATCTCCGCTACGACCACGCCACAGATTCCCGACCCCAACCACCTACAATGCATCCTTCTCAACACCCGATCGGTCCACAGGCACGCCATTGACCTATGGAATCTACTAGACACCATCTCCCCAGACGTCGCTTTCCTAACAGAAACATGGGTGAACGCTTCCTCCGTCCCAGACATCACCATTGCCATCCCTGAAGATTATAAGATCACACGCAAGGACCGTACCGGCCACACAGGAGGAGGAATCGCTATCGTCCATAAAAAATCAATCCGCATCTCAACCAGCTCTGACGCCAACCTCGCCAACTCCGAACACCTTCACTTCCAGATCCACATCGACCCCAAGACCACACTCAGAGGCACCCTCCTCTACAGACCACCAGGACCCCGCGCAAAATTCAGTGAAGACATCACGGACTTCATCACTCCACACGCGCTCCCCTCCAAAGACTACATCCTTCTGGGAGACCTCAACTTTCACCTTGAAAAGATCAACGACCGCAACACCACCACCCTCTTGGACAACCTCGCCAACCTCGGACTTAAACAACTGGTCACTTCCCCCACTCACATCGCAGGTCACACACTCGACCCCATCTTCACCTCCAGCAATCATGTCTCCTTCAGCCACACTACAGATCTCCTCTGGACTGACCACAGCTGCGTTCACTTCACCTACAACAAGCCAAAACCCACCAACCACCTCCAACCAACCCTGCAAAGAAACTGGAACAAAATCACCATCGACCAGATCTCCTCATCGCTCCTTCTAAACACCCCAGCCCACTCTTCTAACCCAAACCAAGCCGCCGCCAACTTCACCCTATGGTTATCCAACACCGCCGACACCTTAGCACCACTGAAAAAACGTCAAAGCAAATCTGGCAGCAAGAAGGCCTCATGGTTCAACGATGATCTTAAGAAGTCCAAGAAACTCTGCCGCTCCCTTGAAAAGGCCTGGAAAAAAGACCCAACCACTAGCACCAAGGACGCCTTCAAAAACGCCACCCGCACACACCACCAATTAATCCAAAAGGCCAAGAAAACAGCATTCAAGGATCGACTTGACAACAACGCCCACAACAGCAAGGAACTTTTCAACATCGTCAAGGAATTTACCAATCCCTCGGCCAACCCCCTCTCAAGCCCTCTGCGACTCCCTAGCCTCATTCTTCCACAACAAAATTGCAGACATCCACAACAGCTTCGACAACCAACTCGGAGACCAACCCACCCAACCATATGCTGAACATTCTCCCCCCTTGAACAACCTTAACGACTGGAACCCAATCTCCACTGAGGACACCATCAGCCTGATGAACTCCATCCACTCAGGATCCCCCACAGACCCATGTCCTCACCACATCTTCAACAAAGCAGACTCCGTCATAGCACCGCACCTCCGAGACGTCATCAACTGCTCCTTCAACTCCGCCACCTTCCCGGAAGGCTGGAAACACGCTGAACTCACCGCCCTCCTGAAAAAACCCACAGCGGACCCCACCGAACTCAAAAATTACCGCCCCATTTCGCTCCTTCCATTCCCGGCCAAAGTAATCGAGAAAGCTGTCAACAACCAGCTCGCCGCTTTCCTCGAAGCCAACAAATCCCTCGACTCCTCACAGTCCGGCTTCCGAGCAAAACACAGCACTGAGTCCGCCCTCATCGCAGCAACAGACGACATTCGAACTCTACTGGATAATGGAGACACAGTCGCCCTCATCCTCCTCGACCTCTCTGCAGCCTTCGACACAGTCTGCCACAGCACCCTTTTACAACGCCTCAGAAACATCGGAATACAAGGAAAAGCACTTGAATGGATCACCTCGTTCCTCACCGGAAGAACCCAGAGAGTCCGCCTTCCACCATTCAAGTCCGAGGCCACTGAAGTCATCTGTGGCGTACCACAAGGATCCTCACTCAGTCCCACCCTCTTCAACGTATACATGAGCCCCCTCGCGACCATCGCCCGCCAACACAACCTCAACATCATCTCTTACGCGGATGACACCCAACTGATCCTTTCTCTCACCAATGACCCCAGCACCGCCAAAACTAACCTACACGAAGGAATGAAAGAAGTTGCCGAATAGATGAAACACAGCCGTCTGAAACTGAACTCAGATAAAACAGAAGTCCTCATCTTAGGTACTTCCCCCTCTGCATGGGACGACTCTTGGTGGCCGGAAGCCCTTGGAAAAGCACCCATCCCGACAGACCACGCACAGAACCTAGGCGTTATCCTGGATTCTTCACTCTCAATGAACAGACAAGTCAGCGCCGTATCCTCATCCTGCTTCAACATTCTTCGCATGCTCAAAAAAACATTTCGCTGGATCCCCACCGAAACCAGAAAAACAGTCACCCATGCTCTGGTCACGAGCCGACTGGACTACGGAAACACCCTCTACGCAGGCACTACCGCTAAACTCCAGAAGAAACTCCAACGAATCCAAAACGCCTCAGCCAGGATCATATTAGACATCCCGCGCAACGAACACATCTCTGGTCACCTGAAAGACCTCCACTGGCTACCCGTCAATAAGAGGATCACTTTCCGACTGCTAACCCACGCACACAAATCACTCTACGACATCGGACCAGAATGCCTCAACTCACGACTGTCCTTCTACACCCCCTCCCGCCAACTACGTTCTTCCAACCAAGCCCTCGCCACTGTACCTCGCATCAACAAGACCACCATGGGAGGCAGATCCTTTTCATACCTGGCTGCTAAAACATGGAACTCACTCCCCACTTACCTTCGCCTTACCCAGAACCACCTAGCATTCAGAAAGCAACTTAAAACGTGGATATTTGACAAGTAATCCTCCTCCCCTCCCTAAGCGCCTTGAGACCCTCTGGGTATGTAGTGCGCTATATAAATTCTTTGACTTGACTTGACTTGACGGTGGTAAGATTGGAGAAATTCTCACATAAAATTATTCTGAAAGAAGATGCCGTACCTGTGGCCCACAAGGCGAGAAATGTCCCTTTGGCAGTGAGGGAAGCAGTAAGGGAGGAACTTCAGGACTTAGAAAGGAAGGGAATCCTAGAGCCCATCACGTGTGCTGAGTGGCTGGCGCCTCTGGTGGTAGTTAAGAAACCCAGCGGTAAGGTCAGGTTGTGTGTCGACCTGCGCGAACTAAACAAGAACATTGTGGTGGAGAGGTTCCCCTTACCCAGAATAGAGGAGATCAGCGGCGGTTTTCCTTCAAGGGCGGCGGGGCTCCGCCCTCCCTATTGACTCGGCCGGCATAGAGCAAGCCAGGGATTTAAAATGCTAAGTAAGAATGTTACTTACCAGGCATTTTAAATCCCGAGCCGCACTGCAGTGCTGATCAAAGCCCCGGCCCGGGCCGTGACATCCTGTTGCCTGCCTGCCTGCCTGCCATCAGTTTAGGACGCACTCGAGCGAGCGTTACTGCAGCAGCAGGCAGGCCAGGCAGGAAATGGAGGCAGCGTGTGGGGTGATTTGTGACACATGCGCTTTTGCGCATGTGTCACAATTTAATGCTACAGCCTAACTGCCGGAGTGTAAACACCGGGCGCATTAGGTGCCAGCCCGGGAATATAAAGAATGGCCCTTTTGGGGCCCGCCCAGAAATGACGCAAGGCAGCATCATAAATTTAAAGCAGCCTCGGGCGGGTACAGTGTAAGCCCGAGGCTGCATTGAAGGCTGGGGATTGGGAATGATGACGAGTACACCCTCACCCGACCCTTTCATTAGTCGTCACTGGAGGGGGTGGGGATGTTTTATTTTATGCATTTTAGACACCTTTCCAGGTAGGGCAAAAAAGTCGATGCTAAGGAGTGTAATGAGGAAGAGTAGGACAACGTGTTACAAAGATTACCAATGATTAATCCGTGCGTTAATGGAGGAAGCCGATTTGCTCCTGAGACAGCCTCACAGTAAGAAATTGGTAAAATGGTTAGGGTAAAGGCGGGTGAAGTCTGCGTGTTTTTCGTCATCTTCTGTCTTTTAACTGGTCAAACAGCACATGGCTTTTGGTAGGGTTAAACTTAGTGTCTCGACCAAGGTAAACAATCTTTCATCTTGCTCATTCGATAAAATGTGTCCCATTTAAGAGGCTAAAAGGAATAATGTTATTTGCGTGCCAATTACTTATTTTTATCGTGCACCAGCTAAATTGTCAATACTTGGTTAACGCTTTTCCTCCTTCGTCTTTTGAAGCTAAAAGTTATGAAATAACATCAAGTACTCTCTTCCCCTTATCTCGTTACCCTTCCTTTCTGTCTTTTTTTCTTCCCTCCCTCACTCTTTTCACTCACTTCCCAAGTTCTCATAGATGCTGTTGAGTAGCAAAATTGCTTCCTCTCCTTGTGCTAGTCTCCTCACATCCATTGCAATTTTCCTACATGTAGGTGCCTTTTTTTGCACTCCCATACTGTGTCACTGCAACAAAGAAATACTCTTTTTGTACTGGAGTTGGTGGCAGGTCCTTTGCAAGGATATTTGTTGCTAAATGCAAAATAGCATTTTGCTGCTTGAGTGTTACCCATCTACAAAGAAACGGTACGTTTTCTGACAATCTCATAAATTTTGGAACCACTGAAAGGAAGCACTTTAAAGCTTGTGTGCTACCTCGCCATATAGGAAAAACAAGTTATTCACCTGTATACAGTTGTTCTCCAGTACTGGTCATGCATAACTGACCCCAGCCATCTCAAAAACGACTCATTTGGGAAAGGTCATTTTTAAAAATAAAATGATCATTACACTGAATGATTATTGTATATAAACTTTTAACTTTATTTTAAAAAAAAGAAAACGCTATAAGCATTTTATTTATGTCACAGAGTCATGAGACTTAACTCATGACCCTGTGACGTGGTGTCACTTGCTGCACTGAGAAGAGCTTTCACTTTCATCCTGAAAGTGAAAGCTTTACTGTTTCAGCTCTCTCTGAACCAGTAGCTGCTCGACAACAAAAGGAGAAGCACAGCCAGCCAGCAACTAGCATCAACCGGCTGAGACAAATGTACATGTAAATATATAGCGCAAATCGCCCACATCGCAGGCATCTATGCGCTTGCTTAGGGAACCCGTCCTGGTATTCCCCTGTGAGATACCCTGGCAGGGTATCCACAAGGTGAAAGCCAGGCATCCCGCCGCGAGGGGCCGTTGTGGAGATTAAGCAAGCTATTGCCCAGAGTCGCAGTGTGAACCCGTGAGTCGAGTAGGCACCGGAGTGAGAATTATCGAGTCCGTGGAATTATTGAGCCCAACCCCCGTCGGGGCACGGAATTGAACCCTGGTCCAGGGCCGATCTCAGCTTCCGGGTCTGCCGCCTCTAACCCCTGAGCCACACTTCTCCTGAAGCTGCCTGATAACTGGGGTAAGTGTGAAGTATTAATTATTGTTCTTTTAAATTATTTTTGCAATATTTCCATTATTTAAATATACTACTTTGTAATTATTTTAACATATAGCACACTCTAGTCTAGTATCATGACTCATGAGTGCATTTAAATAAACTTGCAAGGGTTAATGTGTCTCATGCAGTGCACTTCATGCTAAATGCTATGTAATATGCAGATGACAGATTTTTATTTTATGAAACTAGATAAGTGGGTTACTGCTTTGAATACAGAGCTCATTTGGTTATGTACAGTCCATACATTTTAATCCTTCCCATATAGCACAGTGAGCTATAAACAGCATGCAACTCTTCAACCTTGTAAAGGTTACTTACTTTTGTTACACAACCTGTACATTGATTTACACTCTTCATTTATTGTCAATATATGTGTACATGTGATCTAAAGCGCTTTGACACCATACATGTGGATGAGTAGCACTATAAAATGAAATAGAAACAAAATAGTGGTATCTAAATTTAAAATGTTTGCAAATACAAATTCAAAAGCAAGCGTCTTATGATGTGATAAGCTTTAAGCCTTTCTTTCTGCTCCATTGCTTCAAATCAATTACTATTTAAAGCAAGACTACTCACCCGTAGGGTCTCAAGGCGCTGTGTGTGGGGGGTTGAGGGGAGGGGATCTGCGATTGATTTGACGAGCCAAGTCTTGAGGTCCTTCCTTAATTGCGGACGTGATGGTGATTGCCTGAGGTGCAGAGGCAGGACGTTCCAGAAGTTTAGACAAGGATCTTTCTCCAGCACTGGTCTACAGATGTGTGATGGTGGCCTGCGCCAGTTGGGCGGAGTGGAGATGTCAGGGGAGAGTGTAGAAGCAGAAGTGGTGGTTGAGCTATGTATGTCTGGCGTTGTGGAGGGATTTGTAGGCATGCGTGAGGCGCTTGCGCTAAGGTAATTCTTTTGTTGAAAGATAGCAAGTGAAGGTCTCCCAGGGAATATATGACGTTATATCGCATGGCAACACAAAGAATGCCATTATAATATGGTTGTAACAACACAAGTGCTGTTACAACACATTACCATTGCAAAGCACACTTTTACCATGCATATGCCTTTACCACGCATGCCATTATGTGTGTGTATATATATATATATATATATATATATATATATCAGACAACTGCAATCTCCCGAGCTCCGACCACAGCGACCCAGGAAATCACGCGGATCCAATAAGTATAAGCACAGTTCTTTTATTTAAAAGCTGAACCAGGCAATCTGACGCGTTTCGGGCATCCGCCCTTGCTCACAGACAGTCAGAGTTGTTAATGCATGCGTTTTAAATAGTAGTCACTGGGCAGTGAAAAAATGCATTTTTTTACTTTTTTTGCATAGTACACCACGTGATTATAAACAGTGAGGACAAACTACTGATAAATGGTAGCCTAGTCTGTTTTCCAAACAAAATTAGAATGGCAACAATTTACAAAAATCATTAACAGGTTAAAATCCATGTATCGATATGACAAAGATAAACTCCCACGATTTAAAAGTTTTTCTGAAAATAAATTTCTAGAAAAAACCTTTGTTTTATACACTGCATAAAATGCACAAGCTAAGATGGTTAATTAAGTAAAGCCCATGTATGGGTATATTATAGAAACCCACATTGATTTTTGATATTAACAGTTTCAATAGCATATTAAAGTGCAAAGTGCAAAGTGCCTAGTGCATAGTTAAGAAATGATAGTTGTATTTTAGGCCAGATGCTATTAAAAACCAATAGTAATGTTATTGGTTATGTGCAAAACATGCTAAAATGTAAACAACATTATATTACATCTGTAACTATCAATGTGCAAAATAGTATAGCATGTAAACATTTGACTGCAGCAAAATCAATTGATAAAATATGGGCTATATAGCTTCTAAGCATAGGAGTATCGTAGTCAGATAGCGAGCTGTTACAAAAATATATTTATATATGGATGACAGAAAACAGCTTGTTAATGTCTATGTCCTCAATCAAATGTGTCAAGAAAATAAAAGGTTTTAATATATATAGAGCACCTAAATAATGAATCACCGTGAGTAATAATGAAAATAATACGTGCAACAATTCAACAAGGAGACAAGTAATGAAACCCATGGAAAGGGAGGCGGCGGTATAAGCCAACTAAACCCCACCACCTCAGGCAATACAGAATGTGAGGTAATAAGCAGGGCAAAAGTTACAGAAACACATGTAGGTCTTCTGTGTTGTTAAGACCATTCGGGGATCTACTGTCTAATTCAAGAATGAAATGAGATTCCATTCTTCTCAGCATCTTTACCCTGTCCCCGCCTCTTCTAGGTTTATCTATTGCGGAGATGACAAAGTAAGATAGGCACTCTAGGTTGTTGTTGTGAATTGCTTTGAAGTGCCTGGCTACAGGGTAGGCTGAGTCGTTGTTAACAATAGCACGTAGATGCTGGAGCACTCTAACGTGTACAGGTTGTCGAGTGCTTCCGACATACCTGAGTCCACATGTGCAGGTTAAAACATATATGGCAAATTCAGTCTTACAATTGTATTGGCCCCTAATTTGAATGGGGTCTGGACTGAATGGTGTGTTATATTGTCGAGTACTTTTGCCAAATTTGCAAGCCCTGCAAGAGGAGCAACGTATAAAGCCAGATCTAGTTTTTAACCATTCCTGTTTCTTTCTTAATTCAGGAAAGTCATGGCAGACGTGGGATCTGAGAGAGGGACCTTTCCTAAAGGTGACAATGGGAGCTTTTGCTATCTGTGGTTTGAGCACAGGATCTGTTGTAAGGACTGGCCAGCTTTTTGATAGAATGGATTTTATTTGTCTGGCCTGTCTGCTATAAGGTGTAAGAAACCTGGGATTAGTGATGTCTTCATTGGAAGTGCAGGATGTATCGGCACTGCTGTCACTAATGAGTAAGGAGGCACGGGATCTTGTCTTGGCCATGGCCATGGCTTTTGTAAGAACTGATTCACGGTACCCCCTAGCACGAAATCTCGCCAATATATATATATTAATACCCCCAGGCAACCCCAAAATTACCCTTTGTACCAGTGCCAATAGCCCTACCCCCTTAAAATTCTAAAATTACCCTTACCACCCTAATACCCATACCCCCTAAACCCTAAAATTACCCTTACCACCCCAAAACCAAAACCAACCCTAAACCCTAAAATTACCCTTACAACCCCAAACCCTAAAACTTTAAATTTCCCTTGGCACCACAAAATCCAAATTTGTCCGAGTCCTAAAATTACCCTGTGCACCCTAAAATCCAAACCCACCCTGAATCCTAAAATGAACCTTGGCACCCCAAAACATATACCCATCCTGAACCCTAAAATTAACCTTGGTAACCCAAACCTATACCCCTAGACCTCAAAACCCAAACCCACCCTAAACCCTATACTTACCTTATACTTACATGTAAAACACATATGCTTTTACCATGCTTGCCTATACAAAGAAATTCATGTAAAGGCATGTGTGGTAAAAGTATATGCATTATAATGCTTTACATTGTAATGCTATGCATTGTAATAGCATTGCGATATAATGGTACTTGCGTTGTGTTGGCATGCGTTGTATTGGATATTTCCCTTCTCAGGTGGCCGGTGATGTGGCTGCAGCGTGGGATGTTCAGGATGAGTTTGGCGGAGGTGTTCTTAATGTTCAGCAGTTTCTTATGGAGTTTCTGGGTGGTGCTGGATAGAGTGCTGACAAGCTCATGGGTGACAGTGTTGTTGTACTCACTGGGGGCAAACTGGAAGATTTCATGAAGTAGATAGAGCATGTGGAAATAGGAGGAATAAACAACATTGATTTGGTGGTTTATTGAGAGAGAGAAGTCCAGGAGGTTGCCAAGGTTTCGCACGTAGTCAGTGGGCGTGTGGGGGAGGGGGGGTTCCAAGTGCTGCAGACCCCCTCTTCCTGGGCCACCAAGAGTCAACCAAGGCAGAGGGAGTGGCAACACTTGGGGGTGGATCCCAGGTTGAGGCCTTAGGTCTTGTTTGAGTTAGTTAAGCTTGAGGCAGCTGTCCTTCATCCTGGTGGAGACTGCATTTATCCTGTTGTGGAAGTTGCTCTTGGCAGCTGTGGGTTCTTCTGTGAGGTAGAGAATCAGCTGGATGTTATCGGCGTAGGAGACAATGTTGAGTCTGTGGTTCTTGACGATGGCTGCAAATGGGGCCTGAAGAGCTTGGGGCTCAGGGAGGAGCCTTGAGACCCTTTGCAGCTGATCTCTGTGGGTTTTCAGTTGAATGGTGGAAGTCGTACTCTCTGTGTTCGGCCGGTGAGGAAGGAGCAGATCCATCCAGGGCTTTGTTCCGGATGCTGGCATCGTGGAATCTTGTGCAGAGGGTGTGGTGGAAAACGGTGTTGAAGGCGGCTGAGAGGTCCAGCATGAAGAGGGAAGCTGTTTCCCATTGGTCGAGGCATTTGCTTTTAGGTTTGAGGCTCCAGATATCTCCTTGGCCCTTTAACTTCGGCTTTGTTATGGGCCCAGGTGAAATCTGATAAGCTGCTGCCTCCTCCACTTGCACATTGCAGCTCAGAATGATAGCAGGCAACGTGCAGCAGCAGGCGCTGCTGAATGTGTCAGTTAGAAATGTGGTTTTTGTTTGGCTAAGGTATACACCTAAGCCAAGCAGTACCCACCACCACTCAGGTTAATTCAGATGCAAGATTACCTGTGCTCCTCGTCTGGTAGCTTGGCGCAGAGGAGGCTTATAAAAGAGGCAATGTGTAAAGTATTTCTGCAACGCATAGTAAAGTAACAGTGAAAGACAAAGCAAAACACTCCACACTAGTTCTAGAAAAATAGACCATCTTTATGTAATTAAAACCAGGCCTAAAGGACAGCAATTCAATAGTCTATCAAGAGTTATGCCAGTACTAGTAACGTTAATAGCTCATCACAGTGCTCAGGAACCTTTAAGGGAGTTACAGTAATCCTCAAATGAGCCCACCAGCCTCCTCCGCCTCGAAAAGGTTTTCAATGCAATAGGGGTTGAAGTTAGCCTGCACAGGCCTTCGGGAATGTACCTGGGGCTTGGAGTCACTGCTCACGTTGTCGGCGGTCTCGCACACGGGGTCCACGTGGTAGGAAGAGGAGTTGGGCTCTGGCTTGGCCGCTGGAGCACAGGCAGGTCTGTGGCCCCATACTGCTGTGTTGGTGGGCCTCACACATGGAGCTCGTGTTGGTAAGAGGTACAGAGGCAGGCAGGACTGGTGTTCAGCCGCAGTAGATGCAGTCTTGTGAATCTTCGGCCCAAAGAGCCTGGAGAGAGCGAGCTCAGATCGTTGTGTTGCTAGGCAACCAGAATGCGCTCACGCCACTCGGTGCTCCCGGCGCTGACTGAGAGTAAAGGTCTACACCGCTACGGTATCTTCAGAAACAGCAGTGTCGAGTACGACTACTAGCAAAAGGTGACTGAGCGCCAACACAGCAGGTGCTAGACAATGTGAGTGTGTCTGGTGGCTGTAACGACCGGATTCTCGAAACAGATGGGATCAGCTCCTTAGAGCACCTCCAACCCAGTCGGAACGTAATCACCTCCCTCCTTAGAATGTATTTACAATAGTTATGTACATATATATATTTATATCTCGTGCCTAAGGATGGGGAAATAGCTATACACACACATAGGTTTTCTACAATATCCCACTCATACCAGCTAGTCTCACGGCAACTTAGGCCCAGACTAATCTACTCTGGGGCAGTTCTGATTATTTACCATTATACACTGATCACCATCAGTGCTCACTCGACACGCAATCCGGCGTGCCTTACGCACTAGGCTGCAGCCCTAGTGCTCTCTTCCTTCCAATCCGGTCCACAATCCGGAGGCCCTAGACACTGGTATCCACCCCAGTGTTCTCTCACTCGCAGCCCGATCCGCAATCCGGCGGACCTACACACCAGTGTCCCCCCTGGTGCTCTCATTAACGCTGCTTACCAACGACGATCACTCTCCTATGAATACCTTTGGAAGGAGTCTCTCTTTGGCTACTCGGGGTGATACTACAATAACAGGAATTAGCACAACTTGCCAAATTGAATCATGTACCTTCTGCTCTCAGCATCGAATGGTCCCTCTCTCCCTCATTATTCAGTCACCTCTTACCTGACCGGGATTTACATCCGTTCATGAAAATGATGTCTGACTAGAAGACCAGGTTACCCTGATTGAACAAGAATACAAGGCACATGTTGGTTCACTAAGAACTGGGGTATTTTATTACAATGATTATAAACACAGCACTATACTATAACATATATCCTGCAAAGAAAAGTGAAAGGTTAGAATGTACACACTATGCAAAGTGGGGCAGAGGTCACCTTATGAGCACGAAGTCGGGGTTCGACAGTCATTTAGGTTCCCTTCTCGTCTGTGCCTTGGCTCGTCTCGGAATCACACCTCAGCAGTCACGAGTACACGTCTGCACCGCTATGCTCGGTCTCCTCCGCTTCTCTCCAAGTCACTGGAACCTTCCTCTTTATTAGCTGCTGTCTCTCTCTGTCTCCGATCGCTCCGCACTACTCCTCTCTCCTCTTCAATCTTTCTCAGAGAGTATCAGCCTCATGATCTTTCTCGGACTTCAAAATGGCGACTGTCTGCCTGGAAATAATTAATGGCATTGATGCTAACGGCTAGCTGCCGCCTACAGACTGACTGACTCATCACAGCCTAACGCTTTCGCTAATATGGAAGCTTGTCCTTTCATGGAAAGTTAAGGCCAGTAACCTGCCGCCCACCAAATTTTTGTACCTCCCCGTACCAAGGACATGTTCCCAGCCGGCCGGCCTGATGTTGTGTCTTCGGAGTGGAGAAAAATACAGTCTTTCGATAAGGGCCAGCCTGAGCCGGTTCTCTCCAAGCGAACAACACTTCGAAACTAAAACATTACACTTGACCTAGAAGCATCTCAAGCTGCCGGGGCAGAAAGCAAGATGGAGTCTCTCCCGTTTGAGGCCTACAAGGCCCGAAATAAGCATAACTCCATAGAAGGTATACTAACACTCTTGCAAAAGGACGGATTATCACTAATACTAATGAATCTATCCCCTAGCTTAAGTTTATAAGCCCTGATCTAAGCAAAAGGGTACGAAAGTGCATTACTGTGCCTTATGAATAGGCCCTGTTTATAGTTCTAATCCCTGCACTAGAAGGATAATGGGCTGGAGTCACCTCCAATCATTCTCCCTCAAAGGAGGGCCAAAAAAGTCGGTCAGAAAAGTGGCCCAATAACATACAAATAGCCCTGATTCTTCCATAACAGGAGGAAAGCTAACAAGTTCTTGGGAACTTGTAGGATATAGAGGCCCAGTTGTCCCTCATTGCAGAGGTAGCAGGGAGCAGGCCAACATAGCTGAGCAGAGTGCATAGGCAGTACAGCAAAGCAAGTGACAAAGGGGCAGTCCTTCCTAGCAGCGCTGTACATCATAGTTGCAGAGTCTCCTCCAGACCCCAAAGTGAACCAATTTGGGGATGTCACAGCGAGGTCCAGTACTAATACCAAAATGTGTCTTTGAAGTGTGGGAGACAACAAAAGACAGCTGTCTTTGATCCTCAAAAGGACCCTGCCCTTTCTTCTCTGGCTCCAGGCACACTACAGGCGGTTATATAGCTATTTGTGTTGGAATAGGCATAGCCCTATTCAGGTGAAGGTGTCAGCCGCTCCCTCCTTCTATGTTTAATAAAGTCTTAGTGCAGGGCTATATTTTGACTTGATAATGTCAAAGCTTTCAAATGTTAAAAAGATACATTTTTTAAAAATGTGAAGAGCGTTCACTTTCACATTTGTAGTCCTGTCAAGTACCACTCATTAGTGGTCATACTAGTGCTGGTGTCCGCATCACCACACTAGAATGTACATTTATTTATTTCCATAATTTCTTTTTGTTTAACTTTTTCTGCTGTGCTGGCTGAAGGGCACAAGGACCTGAGAGTGGCATTCAAACAATTTGCATAGTATTATTTAAAATAATTTTGTTTGTGTTTACAAATATCATATTGGTTTTGAAGGGATATTTCTTAAAATATACATTTATTTATTTTCATATTTTATTTTTATGTAGCCATTTTCTACTATACTGACTGCCACAAGGGCCTGAGGGTGGCATGCAAAGTATTTAAACATAAAGTAAAACATTCTTACCTAGCCTGCTTCTGCAAATAACGTTTTTGTTCTTTCTTAAATAAATGAAAGATTTTTAATTGATATTTCTTATATTATAAGCAATGCATATTACACTCATTTCCTAACTTATTTGTATTTAGTGGTTTTCTTAAATACTGATAGACCCAAGGGCTTCAGAGAGCTATATGAACTATTTTAAATACAATATTTACTTAATTATTTTGCAAAATTGCCTTGCTCAAAAATCAAAGCTTTTGCTGACTTCCTAAAAATTAAATGTTTGTTTCAAATTGATATTTCTTATACATTTAGCTATTTAATATGTCATAATGATTACTGGGCAATCAACGACGTGGAATAGCTGATGCAGAAAAGGAAATGGCCAGCCGTCATTTTTGGTAGGAACAAAATTACAAGTGTGTTTCTTTGTGGATGTGCAACCTGGCTTAGTACCCTGGCCCTCTTCAGAAGTCAGTCTTGCTTGGCAACACAGAAATTCTCTGAAATAATGTATGAGTTTTCTTTTATGAATGCCTAGAAGAACTGATTTTTCAGTCCATTTATCACAGAAATAGTGCGGAAAATTGCACCAAAAAATTGCAATTTTTAAAAATTTTCTTCGCGGGGGGAGAACCCCCCCACACCACCCTTATTGCCGTCGGGCTCGCTCGCTTCGCTCGCTCGCTCCCGTTCGTTGATGCATACTTCAATAGCCCCACCAGGTTCAAATTCCACCAGCCGCCACTGGAGGAGATGCTGGCCAGCACCAGGGGCATCAAGTGGTACTCCACTATAGACTTAACCTCAGCCTACCACCAGATAGCACTACACCCGGAGAGCCGCAGACTCACATCCTTCATCCCCCCGTTCGGGTGTTATCAGTTCCGCCGAATGCCGTTTGGACTGGCCTCGGCGGCAGCGGTATTCCAGAAGCTGATGCACCAATTGTTCAAAGACACTACTGGCGTCCAATACTTCCAGCGAACATCCTGGTGATGGGGCGAGATAGACCTGACCATGATGTAAAGCTCGGAAATGTACTGAAGATCCTAGAGAGAAAGGGCCTCACAGCGGAATGGTTCAAGTGCCGGATTGGAATGGAATCGGTGACTTACCTAGGACATGAAATAGGAGTACAAGGAGTGACTCCGAAAGCAGAGAACGTAAGGGCGATCTGTGAAGCACCTCCACCCACCAGCAAGGAAGAAGTCAGGTCATTCCTTGGAATGGCGGAATACTATGGCAAGTTTGTGCAACACTTTGCCTCCAAGACCCATCACATGAGGCAGCTGACGAAAGAGAATACGGAATTTCGCTGGTCAGAGGAAGCGCAAGAGGAATTCGAAATCATCAAGAAGAAAGTAGCAGGAGCAGTACCACTCCAAGGGTACGACCCTCAAGGGAGGACAGTACTGACCACAGACGCCAGCGATAAAGGACTGGGTGCCGTCCTCATGCAAGACCGTGGGCAAGGAAGAATGGAAACACTAAGCTTCGCATCCCGCACGCTAAGTGAAACAGAAAAGAAGTACAGCGTGATAGAGAAAGAGATGCTGGCAGTGGTATGGGCTACAACAAGATTCAGGCAGTTCCTATGGGGCACACGGTTCCAACTGAGGACGGATCACAAGCCCTTACTGAAGGTGCTAACATCGAGTGGGCATGCTGATGCCACGCCCAGGATCTCCAAAATGATGCTGAAACTGCTCGAATTCAGGTATGACGTGGCGTATATCCCAGGCAGCAAAAACAGAGAGGCAGACTATTTGAGCAGAGCAGCAGCCATGGAGCCGAGTGAGGAAGACAAGGCGGGAACAGAAGAATGGGTAGCACTCACGGAAGACCAAGAAAACACCATCAGCCTTCGAGAAAGGAAACAGGCGTACGAGGAAGATCAGACCCTAGAAGAAGTGAAATCATATATCACCCAAGGGTTGGCCTGATAAGCGACTGACCCGTGGGGAACTCAACCCATACTTTGAAGTCAGGGAAGAGTTGTCGATGGACGACGTAGGAGTGTTTGTGTATAGGGGAGAGAAGGTCATCCCCCCCCACAAGCATCATCCCCAGACTACTGGACATGCTCCACGAGGGACACCTCGGAATTGGAAAACTGAAACTGAGGTCCAAGCAAAACTACTGGTGGCCAGGAATGGATGTAAGAGCTGAGAGACACGTCAGAGACTGCTCACGGTGCCAGGGTGCAGACAAGACACTCAAGCCACTGCGCCCTGCGCTGGGCAAATTTGACCCCCCGAAAAATTTGTGGGAGGAGTTGTCAGTGGATATTCTAGGCCCAATCTTGGATGTACATGGAGTCCAAAAGTATGTATGTGTTCTGGTGGACAGGTACTCGAAGTGGCCGGAATTGAAGATAGATGAGATAATGGACACTGAGACCATCATAACCTTTCTGGCCGACACTTTCGTGAGGGAAGGTATCCCAAAGTCCATCCTCAGTGACAATGGCCCTCAATTCAGATCTGCAAAATGGAACGATTTCATGCAAAGAAAAGGCATCCTAGCGAAGCACACATCAATATACCACCCGGCGGGGAACGGCTTAGTAGAGCGTTTCAACAGAGTAGTGATGGGGTCGGTTCAAGCCGCCATCTCTGACAACAAGGATTGGGAGAAGGACATATGGCACATGGTGTGGGCATACAGGATCACCCCCACGGGGACCGGTTATAGCCCCTTCCATATTTTGAGAGGCCGCGAACCGTTCACCCAAGACAATCTGGTGTGGAAGGAGAAAACAATAATGAGTGAGTGGTCCCCAGCAGTGGTGCGAGCCAACCTAGAGAAGGCACAAGCCGTTTACACCAAACACTATGACAACCGGAGAAATGTGAAGGACACTGGACTGGAAAAAGGGGAATGGGTGCGAGTAAAGTTGCCCACGTTACAAAAGAAAGGAGAGAGTAAATACAGCAAGCCCATGCAGGTGAAGGAAGTAATGGGCAGAGCGGCCCTGCTGAGCGACGGAAACGTATGGTCACAGGACCGCATGGCAAGGTGCAACAAAATTCTAAATTGGGACCATGGCGGAGCAGACTTAGGAGACGGAGAAAACGGAACTGGCCAACAAGGACATCCGGAGGCAGAACCGGATATGAGAGGAGGAGAACAGCAAAGGGAAATGGCGGGGAACAGCGACCAGGAGCAGACGGTTGGAGAGGACCTGAGTGGTGTAGATGGAAGCGCGGCTGCGCTAGGAAGCGGAGGAAGAAGCGAAGGAGTGACCCCCACTACCCCGGTAAGACTGACCCGGAGGTGTAGGGCGGTGGTCAAGCCAGCAAGGTTCAGAGACTATGACATGAGCGGCGGACTGTAAGTTAAAATGTTCTGTGTTAAGAAAAAAGGGAGATATGTAGTGGCAGCCTAGTGGTTGCACGTCGCGACGTGACGTGCCGGCGGCCATGTTGGGCTGCGCGCACATCGCGCTCACATAGAAGCGCGAAGAGCCGGTACGAGCAGCATAGGCTCTGCGCTCTTTAGGGGCATACTTAAATAAATAAGAGTTACCTGCACAGTGGCTCCAGCGTCTTCCTTGGGGGTTGAGACACATTACACCGGCGAAGCAGGATTTCATTTCTGGGGCCATTTGGGTCCCCTCGCTTCAGGGCCCACCCCCCCCCCCCAGCATACAGGCCGCATGGTGGTGGGGTGGGCTTCCGTTTTTTCCTTTTCGGGCATCGGGGCTTGCGCTGGCAGGCAGCACCGCAACGATCGTGGCACGAGGAGGTCCCTTGTCGCTCTGGTCACCCGGAGGCGGCGGGGGGCTCCATATTTAACAACCATCCCTGCGGCGTATGCTGTGTTTAGCATGTAGCGCAGCATTCTATCCTGTGGGGGGTCGAACCTGAGACCGGGCAGATGTGGACAAATATTTACAAATATAATAACGAGCAGCTGCTACTACATACATGCGCATTAATACGGAGGCTTAGCAATGCGTGTATCACTCCTTATCAACTATAATAGCAATTAGCAGCCAGTGGCTGCAATAACTGACGGGATAGGATGTGTTCTTCGGCAATGCTAGGCAATTGACCGACAAACTTGAGGTTTTAGGTTATAACCCCAATAATTTGACAGTTGATCAACCTGCAATTAAATTAGGTCTAATCTCCTTTGTCACTAATTTGCACAGTCATTCTGCAGCCCGTGACTTTTTGGACTCCCCCCTCCCCCCCTTATTGTACAGTGTTTCCGGTTCAAATGCTTTACTCACATCAACTGACATAGGATACAGCGGCAACCTCTAAGTTGATGTGTTAGAGGTCAGTTTCTAGCTGCTGTATCGGATGTCAACCCCCAGAATGTGCAAATGATATCTTCACCCACTGGAATGTTAACTGTCTGGGCGTCTTTGAGGTATAATGGGAACGCTATGAACGAACATGCAGACTTCCATTCTGAACCGGTAGCAATAACTTTAATTGCACGCATGTTTATTAAACCATAGGTGCCTTTTTCAAGGCTTAGAGGATCTCAGACTTCAGTCATAACAAAACATTTGCTACAGTGAATGTAAAATTGGGGGGCACCGTGCCAACTCCTGGAACGAATACAGTTGAGCAAACCGTGGCTGAAAGCATAAACAATAATCATAGCAGGTAAAGGGACCAGACATGCAGAGATGTTTTAAGGCGTGGCCAAAGTGGGCCACTGTCAATGGCCCCCTCCTTCAAGGGCAATTGTAATGTGAGCGAGACAGTCAAAATTCCAGTCATACGAACGTTAGACATGCTAGACTGCTTCTACTTTTCTTAGAGAGCTTATAACCAGCTGCTTGGCTGAAAGTGAGTCTGGGGTGCCTGCTCAGACACGCTCTCGGTCACGTGCGTGTCTTGTACAAGGTTTGTTATCCACACTGGAGCTTAGAAGGTGGATACGCGACGGGGGAAGCTTGCTTGGCCCTGGTCGAATGAGACATCACGTTGTAATGAGGCAACATATAAATCTGTTAGAACAGCTGCAGCCTCTTATCACGCACACATCCGATTCTAAAGCTAGCTGCGTATGCGCTACTGTGAAGTTCCATTTAATTGCAGAGCTGTTATAGCCCAAGGAACCACGAAAACACAACACAAATACCAATATAATGCTGTGGACTAAGTACTAACGGCCCCTGCCAAAAAAGCAAAGACTGTATTGTAGGATTTCTTGCACCAGGAGTAAGCATGGGCAAAATTTGCGAATCTGCCGTTCGCGAATTTTGCGAATTTGCGAACTCGCAATCCGCAAAATCTGCGAATTCTTGCGAATTTGCGGATTTTTTTTTTGTGTTCGCAAGGATTTCTGCCAGTTCGCAAGGATTTCTGCCAGTTCGCGAGGGTTTTGTACCAGTTCGCAATTGCGAACTTACATGTCGGCTCGCAACGGTCACGATTATGTTGTTTCTACGTCTGGTTCATCATCACAGGTTCCCAGAACCCTCTGTTTCACCCCTGCCACCCTCTGTTTCACCCATGCCATCCTCTGGTGCATCAATGCCACCCTCTGGTTCATCATCACTGTAGGTTTTGGGGGGGAAAGCAAGCACACCTGCCTGCTTCAACTGACATGAATTAATTTGGGGTTGATTTATTAATGTGTCACTGTTTTAAAATTCCAGTCTGGCACCTGCTTCCTTATCTGTAATTTGCTTTCTGTTCCAGTGCCATTTTTTTTTCCAGGACCTTTGTGGCCTACTTGTAGCTATTCTATGAGCCTGCTGTGAGGGTCAGAGCAGGGTCATATAATTGTTGCAACTAGCAACTGAACTCTGGAAGGGCCCTTGTCAGGAAGCACTACAGGGAATGGTTAGTAATGATGAGTTTGAACTTTTGAACCTGCTGAATGCTTTTTTTGTGTTCGCAAGCATTTCTGCCAGTTCGCGAGGGTTTTGTACTAGTTCGCAATTGCGAACTTACACCGCACGCAGCAAAATTGTATCACCAAGAAAAAAAATCCGCTGCGTGCGAATTTGCGGATTTTGCGGGAAATTCGCGGATCTCGCGGATTGCAAATTTACCGAAAATCCACAAAATCAGCGAGCGTAACGGATTTTCCGCCCATGCTTAACCAGGAGAAAGATCAACAATTTGCAATAGATAAATACATATGCATCCGTGTCCAGAGCTCCTCTAAGACAGACATCATCAGGCATTCCCCTGACAGCGGACCTGCTATCTTTATGCTGAGCTAGTTGGGGCGGGGCGGGTTCCCCTCTCCACACAGCCCCCACAAACCACTGACTCTATGAACCCACCTGCAGTATGATTCCCATAGGCGGGACGGTCAATTAGGGTCATGTTGCCTATAACATGCAAAGTGCTAGTTGGCCAAGTTCTTGACAACAGTGTGAACGGACAGGTCATTTAGCAATCAACATAACCATACGTGATGGATGGAGAGCGTTAAATTTGGCTTACTGAAGCATTTCTTGGGCAGATCGTGACACACTTGTGTATCTTTGGGTGCAAATTCTCATTGAGTATAATAGACACAAGGGAATGATGGTTGGAGCGCTGAAACTTTTCAGACACTCACCCCAGTCACAGATCTGGGTTGAATCCACCATCGTTCTTTAGCTCTCTTCGCCACCCCAGACCAGACACAGCTATATGCAAATCAGTCTTGAACCTGTTGCTCATGGGATTAGTCCAGCCCAAACCTGGCCTTCCCTGGACCGGAAACAAGCATCCTGGGACCGGTTTTGGGCTAACTGCCCTCACCAGCCAGGCTACCTTGTAGGTTTATTGTTACTTGATGTATTATATACCTGGATGAAATGACTGAAAGAGCAAATGCTAGTTGGGCGGCACATTATGCTAAGCGCAGGTTTTTTGTTTGCCTGTTCATAAGCCACGCCCGTAATTATATATGCCACGTCCCTGTGAGAGACCCAGCTAATTTTCATCCCATGTGTTGCATGGTGAAAAATGAGTAAATCCTATCCACAGACTATTATCAGAAGTAGAAGTAGGTTGCATGCTTTACCCATATTTGAATTATCAAGCTCTTATGACAAAAGATGCATGTTTCACTAAGCCCTTGCGAAGCCTGGTGAGGTTTCAAGTGGAAGGCTTTGCTCACCGGTGAGCTAGTGTTTAAGAAAGCATACTGGCATCAGAGATCTTTCCTCCAGCCAAGGTCTGACTGCACATGCCTGCTCTCTCTAGAGTACATTGAAAAATTCCCATTCTTAAGTCAAGAGCAAACACCAATCCTTCCATCTTGTCTATTTGGTAGATCCACCTCTATCGCAGACTCAGATCCCTGCGCTCATTCAAATTGATCAGATTCAATAATCCAATGGGCCTTTCCAGGTCAAGTTAGACAGCGCAGCTGTCTTTTTGAGACCTGCTGTGATCAGTCTGTGTGTTTAAAGTCCAACCCCCCTTTCTGCTATTGCTTTTCATATTGTCTATGTCAAGGCCTTTAAAAATCCCTGCTTGCGACTGTTCGGTGTTGCCTCTTTGTCCCGCCTTACAATTGACTACCAAACTCAGGGTGAAGGACAGCACTAAACGATGGGCAAACTCAAACCCGGATACACACTGGAGGGACTCTCCCAGAGTCAGGGAGAGTATAATGTCTAGTTGTAATATATTTCTTCAGATAATAGAGAGGACCCGTGTTAAAATTGGGGTTTGTGAAGGTAATGGAGACAAACAAGTCATCTAACTCCAAACAGGCTTGGCCTGGTCAGCGTGTGGGGCATTATGGGCCCCTGTCGCAGTGTGGAAAAAAATAAAAAAAACAGGATGGGGAGAAGAGGGATGGGGGCAAGCCTTCTAATGAGCGTTTTCTGTCTCTAAGGCAGGAGCCGCACTGGAGAACTGCCCTACTAGTTTACTGACGAGTCCGGACATAGTAGGTAGCCTCGTGGCAATATTGTGATGTTCTCTCTTCAAAGATCATCTGTTGAGCCTGGACATCGGGTGGTTTCACTGGGCAATAATTGGGGTGTTTCCCGGGAAGCAGTGGCAGACCAAGGGTGATCCATGCATTCCTCCTTGAAAATCGAAATGCGTTTTACTTAAAACAACTGGCTGATCAGGACATATTACGCATCCCGTGTGCATTATAGAATGTGTTGTGTGGGACAACAGCCGGTGCGCAAAGAAGGGGCTCTGATCCGGGCGATCGAGTGAGCGGTAGGCGTCCTGGCATCACGGGTTGGGGGATGTTTCCATGGATTTGTGCCTTCTCCCAGAAACGCGCGGGTTCGCCCTAGAATGGCAAATCACGCCTAACCGGCTGGCATGCCAGGGCCGGGAGTTGGTACACGGGGAGGACACACTGGGGCCAGTGTGTTGGGGCTGAGTCAGAACAACCGGGATTGGATTTTAACCTTTTCTGAACCGCAGGACAAGCGGACCAAATACGCAGGCGCCAATCTGAGAAGGTCAGGTGGTAACGTAAGCAGGTATAGCCAGGGCGTTCTCCGAGCTGGGGGCCTGAATGCTGTTCCTGATTAGGGTTCTAGGGGGCGAGGTCACAACCAAGTTCAGATTGCTGGTAGGGGAGTATAGGTAGTGTTAAGCGTAGCGGTTGTGCAAACGACCATGACATTTGCCCCAAGTGTGCCCAAGTACGATAGGCAGCTGCTGGCATCTGCGCATAGGGGACAGGAGGAGTAACCAAGAGGGTAGATTGTCCCTGTAAAGATTGTATATATGTCTGTCCCACGCATGCACACCCCAAGATCGGGTATCTCACAAAGGCTGGCTCCCCATCCTCATTGTTTAGTGCCAGCAATAAGTGTAATTCTTAGTCTTAGTCACTCATAGTGCATCGAAAGGCTGGAAACGTCACACAGGGCAGTTGAGACCGGGGCAGACATGGATGGGGGTGGTGAGCTCTCAACTGGTGAGGCGAGGAAGCTAAATGGTTGCTGAGTAGTTTATGCAACTAGTAAGCATGGACTAAGCCAACAGCTGGCCTGGTTTCAGATGGAGTGCTCCTTTTGTAGATGTGGGCAGGTAATCACAATAGTCCAATTCGAACTGCATGTTCACACCTAGTGGAGGGCCCTGGGCTGGTGCACTAGTAAGCGTGCGGCCTGAGTCAGATCCATGTAGGGGTTATTCAGGTTCTGAGGTGGGGAGATCTTAGGAAGTATTTCCATGCCCGGAGGTGCACAGTGAGAAAGCTGGTGTCCCAAGTTGCCCAATTTGATTTCCATTGGATAGGGTGCTTGTAAATAGCCGCCGGGACTGGACGCCTAGTTAGATAGCTTGGTCGGCATACACAGGCAGGTGATTCCAGCAGGGCTTAGCTAAGCTTGCGGCAGGCAGGGCTGGCAACCAAGGTGATCATTTAGGTTGCAAGCATGCAACAGGAGATGGGGCCCAAGCCCACCCAAGACAGTCAATAACACCTGCGCTACAGCCAGGAGCTACGCTGTGGTGGTAGCTGCTAGTTGATTGTGGGTGGTGGTGCAATAACCTGTGGAGAACGTGGGATCAACAGAATTTGGCCACAAGGATTGCAGAAGGTTGTTCTGGTTTTCCGACTGCCCAGAAAGGGATGAGTGTTTTGCGTTCAGGTGCCCCCCCCCCTTTTCCAAATATCAAGGACACCCGGTTCTAAGTCCCTTATACCATGGCAGGATAGTCCCCAAGGTGGGATATGGCCATTTTGTGCCCCGCCTGGGCAGGGACAGCCGCCCACACCAGCTGGAGCCGGTAAGGGAGATAAGGGTTGGACACATATACTGGGGGTGCGGAGCCCATAACCCCCTCACTAGACCAGGGTAAGGAGAGGGCACCTTAGGGCTAAAGGGGTTGAAACCGCTTCGGCAGGGACACAGATGGGTCCCCAGCGAATCATCCAAAAGGTCTATAGCTAAACATGTGACCCACTAGCGTGTAGTTCAACACCTTACTGGTACAAGTACCAAGGGCCACAGGTGGATAGCAGGGCCCGGCCATCTGTAGGTTGGTACTTCGCGATATGTGCAGGGTCTAAGGATGGACACCACAATTATTCCCTCACCTGCGGTGACACATGGGCACCAGGGATAATTTGAACTATGATTCCGAAGTTGTCTGGTCGAAGTCTGGATGGATAAAGTCCTCCTTGAGGTGCACGAGGCACTGAAGCTGCTGGATGGAAGTAGGTAACTCTGAGGTGGGGGGGCTCTGTCATCGATGGCAGCCTCCTCCAGAGCTGTGGCGGAGTTACAGGGCGATCTGGAGGCAGACTGGTACAGTAAGGGTACCTCTGCAGCAGACTGGTACAGTAAGGGTACCTCTGCCTGGCACAGTAAGGGTGCCTGAGCCAAAGACCTGGAGCCGCAGGAGGTTCCGGAAAAAGCGCAACGGCGCCCCATTAGTCCTTCGGGCGGTTGGGGGGCCTTACCAACCGGGGGTGTGCCATACCGCTACGCCCTGAAAGGGGCAGGAGTATTAGAAGCGATCACGTGATCCGGAAAGGGATCTACAGAGGTGCTGCACTGTCCGGGCGTCGACCCACCGTGCTGGCTGGCTCATTAGGCAGGCGGGGCGGCGAGGGGCTGCCGCCTTGGATCGCCCGTAAGATAACCCATGAACGTCATACTGTGTTGTATGAAAATAAACCTGCAGCATTTCTTACCCATAAACAATGTGTCCTGTGTAGTCATTATATGGGCAAAATGTGTAATATGTTTGGTGGGAGCGGATGACGGTGTGGGCACTATGCCGCTGCCTGCGTCCCACGCAGAGGGGCATCAGCAGAGCAGCCTCCCTAGTGGCCACTAGTCGTAGCCCCCCCCCCTTTTCTCCAGTGTTGGAGGGGAGGCTCTCGGAGCATCCCAGCCCCTCCCCCGGGGGACACAAAGGACGCACTTCCGGGGGAGGGCGCTTCTGTGGGGGTGGGCGGGCCGGGTACATATGCCCCGGCCGCCACCAGATCGGCCTCTTGAAAAATGTTGCCCCGTGGAGGATTGCTGCCTGCCTGCCGCACTGCACCCACCCTATCCTCGTTCCCAGCAGCTGGGCAGGCAGCGCGCATATGGAATGTTTTAATTTTTTCTCTTGAGTTGCAGGCGGAGTTACAGGGCGATCTGGAGGCAGACTGGTACAGTAAGGGTACCTCTGTGGCAGACTGGTACAGTAAGGGTACCTCTGCCTGGCACAGTAAGGGTGCCTGAGCCAAAGACATGGAGCCGCAGGAGGTTCCGGGAAAACCGCGACGGCGCCCTGTTAGTCCTTCGGGCGGTTGGGGGGCCTTACCAACCGGGGGTGTGCCATACCGCTCCGCCCTGAAAGGGGCGGGAGTATAAGACGCGATCACGTGATCCGGAAAGGGATCTACAGAGGTGCTGCACTGTCCGGTAGTCGACCCATCGTGCTGGCTGCTCATTAGGCAGGCGGGGCGGCGAGGGGCTGCCGCCTTGGATCGCCCGTAAGATAACCCATGAACGTCATACTGTGTTGTATGAAAATAAACCTGCAGCAGTTCTTACCCATAAACAATGTGTCCTGTGTAGTCATTATATGGGCAAAATGTGTAATATGTTTGGTGGGAGCGGATGACGGTGTGGGCACTATGGGCTGATTCTCCAGCAGGGGACTGGAGAACGAAACGATAAATGTTGATTTAAATATACCCCCACCGTTCACATAAGAGTAGACTTAGTTGTATCGTCCAGTTTGAGTCACAAGTCTAGTGAAGCACAAGATTTGGTAAGCACATTATAGGACATTGTTATAATGGGCTGTTTTGTCTGAGTGAAAGGGTTTCACTTGTAAATATGCACTTGTAACCTTGGATCCCCACCATGTTGGCATCATTCTTGTGTGAAATAAACCTGCAGCAAAATGTTTTCCCACAAACAATTCTCATGTGGTTACTTATTGCTGTGCACGCTATGTCTCCATGTTGGGGTGAGTTGCCATATTGGCACTATGGGTTTCACTTGTAAATATGCAGCTGTAGGCGGTGTCCACGCTCTGGTTGTCTGTTGTGGAGGTCTTATTTTATCACATAAAGGTGGGTCTCACAATCACTGTTTTGTTTGGTTTCATGAGGATTCATTTTGGGATGAAGGCATTGGTAAATCACAGATTTCTGGTTGGATATAGCACCTCACGGTGTGCATGTAGCATTTAAGACTTGCACTAGGGATAATGTTCACAGAGTTGGTAGGTGCACCAGTTTCTTTAGTCCAGCTAAGATCATACTGATGACGCTGATAGGTTCCTTGCTGCAATGTTTTATTTTAGATGCCCCTGATGAAGGGAATGATCCCGAAATGCATTGGGTACTTTAAAAAGACACTGACATGTGGAAATTCGAACTGTTTCATGCTTCTGGTGAAAAGCCTGGAAGAGCAATGTTGAAAATAATGTGCAAGACAAATTGAAGAACTATGAAAACTTTGAGAAAAAAAGGGAGAAAACGTTGATAAAAAGAAGATTACATTGTGATAAGCTGGTTAAAAAATGGTGGACTCATCTGATCCATGCATGTACATGGCTGCGCAGCTTGACTGGGACCGGACGAGGCTCCATTCTTTTTTTAGTCTTCAGGCTTTACCACGTGCCGTTGTATTTGTGGAATACCCGTAAATAATGCAAAACACAAGCTTCTCTGAGCTCTATAGAGTCAGGCAAACTGGCAGGCACAGGCGCTCCAGGCCACAGGCAGGAAACGTGATCACAGCAAGCAGAGCGGTAACGTTTTAGCGCCGCACTGCGTGTCAGTGCCCCTCATTGATAGGCGCTTGCGCTTCTCTACGCGAAACGGGACGGATGTCAAAACAGAAACCGGACTTAAACCTCTGCTACTGTCTTCGCTTGGCACCCCTTATCTTCCATGTGGATAAGCAGAGGGGAGCTGCTCCTGGTGAACGCAGGGGAGATTCCTACCGAATCTAAGGGATCTCCCTTTTGAGTAGATTCATTGAGGAGGTAAAAAATAGTCCAGCCCAGAAACTATCCAACAAAACTAATACTACTGCATGGAATCACCGCGTCCGATCAAAGCATAAAACCTTAGGCAATGACTTAGCTTTGCTGCTGAGCAGCAAAGAAATGATGTCTACAGAAGGGTTTACAGTCGATGGAGTTATTTGGGCTGGTGGACTTTGTTGTTCTATTTTGTTAATGTTTGCTTTTGTTTTATGGGAAATTAAATTTTATTTATTTATTTATTTATTTTTAAACACCTTTATTTGCGGTATGCGCAGTACACAGCGTCTGCCTACAACCCAACGGGCCGGCCGCTATGACAGTTAACATCACAGTATTGCAACTTGAAGCATTACAGTCCGCCCGTAAATCAGCAACTTCCCAGTGTTCAAGCGCATATGACAGGATAAGCAAAAGGATGAAATAGGTTTAATTTTAAGTTTTTGATGAAAAACATCTAACTAAACAAACCACACAGACAAATGGCAAAGAACGATTCCAGGGGCTCTAGTAGAGAGGGCATGGAACCAATCACAGAATAGCGAGACAACTGGCTAGGGACGGGGGAGTGGCAAACAGCTCGATGTATAAAAATTACCATAGATTAACATCCGGAACGTCAACTACGGGGACAATGTAACATCAGTGGTATAGTCAAATGGGGGAGTGCAAATATTCCCACGATATGCATTCCACTGGGACCAAATCCTGCCCCATTTCTTAGGACGGCCCGAGCTACATAGACCGTCTTCTCCCTGAACATGCACCAGTCCATGTTCTCCTTCCAAGCAGTTATCACGGGTGGCCTATGGGAACCCCAGAGTTGAGCAATATCCCTCTTGGCAATCATGTTACCAAGAGTAATCCAAAAAGTCTGAGCAGCATTACAATCTGTGGGCTCCCAGACGTTAAACAGGCACCGTCGGGCCTCAGGCAAGAGAGAGACCCCGGTGACCCTTTCCATAATTGCATGCACTCTAGACCAAAAAGCAAACACCACAGGACATTTCCAAATGATATGTAGAAAGGTACCACTCATACCACAGCCACGCTTACATAGCCCATCAATCGAGTAACCCATCCGCACCAGTCGCGTACCAGTCATATATACTCGGTGAAGGATCTTCAGCTGCACAAAACGAAGGCGAGCTGGAATGGCCACCTCTTTAGGGGAGGAGACGGCCATCTGCCAATCCTTGTCATCGAGTTCCAGGCCGTCTGCGGTCCACGAAGCCCTGAGTCGCACAAGGAGATCCGCCCTATTATTAATAAGCTTTTTATAGATCAGAAAGATTGTACTGTCTGGCACATGGCCATCTAGAATCCAATCCTCAAGCGGCGATGACTGGGGAATCTCCGTCCCAGGAGGGAAAACGGAGATCAAGGCGTGCCGCACCTGAAGGTACCGAAAGTGCTCCTTGTCACCAAGTTCATATTCCGCCTTAAGAGCGTCGAAGGACTTAACACTGTCCTTGGACCAGAGATCCTCCACCTTGCTGATGCCAATCGTGTCCCATTTATCGAACCCTTTCGTTCTCCACAAGCTACCCAATCTGTCAGTCATACAACGGCGTCATTCGTGTCAACCTGTCACCCCATCCCGTAGCAACATTTGCATCCCTCCACACTCATACAGCACTTTTCGTGGGTCCAGTCAGGGCGCGGAATGGCTCCTTGGAATACAATGCCCTTTTGAAATTCCCACCCGGCAGGAGGAGCTTGTCCATCTCCAAAGCAGGAGCAGGACCAAGGGAATAGGTTACATGGTTAACCGCGCTCAACTGGGAAGCCCAGTAGTAGCGCCTGATGTCTGGGAGGGCAATGCCGCCATCGTACCACGGCAAAGTAAGTTTGGGTAAGGAGATACGCGCTCACCCATCCCAGATCAATTGTCTCTGAAGGCTCTCAACCTCACGGAAATACCCGGAGAGTATGGGATCGAAGAAGTTTTGCAGTGCGTACAAGAATCTAGGGAGCGACATCATCTTAAAAAGAGCCGCACGCCCCAATGGGGATAGGGGCAGGCGACGCCACCGCTGGACGTCCAGTTTAAGACGCCGGAGAGGAGCATACAAATTGCGGTCATAACGGACGGAGGAGTCCAAGGAGACATGAATCCCCAGGTACTTGAAACCAGTTTCAACCACCTGGATCGGGAATCTACGAGGCAACGGAGGGAGTTCCCCTGCCAGAACATAAACGCAGGATTTAGTCCAGTTGATGACGAAACCCGAATTCTTCCCGAAGGAGGTGAGGACGTCAAAAAGCACATTGAGTGACTTCTGGGGTGAGGTGAAGTAAAGGAGAATGTCATCGGCATATAGCGAGGCACGATCCTCAAGATCAGGGGACCACCGGATGCCCCTAATCAAGGGCTCCCACCGAAGCCATTCTGCCAACGGCTCCAGTGCTAGGGCAAAAAGCAAGGGAGACAGCGGACAACCCTGTCGGGTGCCACGCCCAAGTGGAAACGAACCAGACACCCTGCCATTTACCACCACCTGGGCCAGTGGTTGAGCGTAGAGGAGTTTTACCCAGGCAATAAAATTGGGGCCGAAACCGAACTTCGAGAGAGCCGTCCAGAGATAAGGCCACTCGATGGTGTCAAAAGCCATGGTGGCGTCGAGAGAAGCCAAGATTGCGGGTTCGGTCAGCGTCGCAGCTCTCGCGAGAACTCCATGAAGCCTCTGAAGATTTAGTGCAGTGTTCCGATGCGGGATAAAACCGGATTGATCTGGATGGATCAGGTCGCAGATGACCGTGAGCAAACGAGTAGCAAGCACTTTAGCCAGTATCTTAGGTTCCGCGTTAAGCAAAGAAATGGGGAGATAGGAGGTACATCGGTCACGAGGTTTACCGTCCTTGTGTATGACAACAATAGTGGCCAAGCGCTGATCAAGGGGAAGGAGGCCAGTTTCATAGGCCTCCATGAATATTTTTCGCAAGTATGCCGCCATCTTGTCAGGACGCAACTTGTAAAGCTCGATGGGCAGACCGTTGGGTCCCATAGCCTTACCAGATCGGAGGGAACGTAATTCAGTAGCGACCTCATCCACAGTTATAGGCGCATCCATAATAGACCTGTCCTCATCCGAGATACAGGGTAGCGCAATATCACGCAGGAGCAAACGGGAATCACACTCATCTCTATCGCTCACCGATCGGTAAACCGCCTGGAAGTGATCCACAAAGCAATCCACAATCCCACCTGGGTCAGACACGCACTCACCATTCAATCGTTCAATCACCGGCACCACACGGCTCGCTTTCTCAGATTTATCTAACCACGCAAGAAGCTTACTCGCCTTATCACCCACATCATATAGACTGCCCAACTGGTTCCGATGCATGACTTTGGCAGCGTCGGTCACCAGGGCTCTATAGTCCACCTGCTTCAGCGTCAAGGAGTGTAAGACTGCAGGAGTATCATTGCCACCCAATTCACTTTCAAGCAAAGTAATTTCATCCTCGAGGCGCAATAAGTCCTCCTGCTTAGTCTTCTTATTGGCAGCAATCAGTGACAATGCAGAACCCCGTATAACAGTTTTAAAAGCCTCCCACAAGTATACAGAAGAGGAAACAGACCCCACATTTTCGTTAAAATAACAATCAATAGCCTTGATAAGCTCAGAGCGCATCTTAGGATTTCTTAGGTGCCAAGGATGAATAGGGGCAACCCTGCTCTCGCTGCACAAACCCACCGAGACCCCGAGCAACAAGGGTGAATGATCAGAAATGCCCCTAGGGCGATGGGGGATTTCACGCACCGAAAGAGTGTGGGCGGACAGCATTAAAAAATAGTCAATCCTAGAGAGGCTACCGTGTGCTCCAGAGTGGAACGTATACTGCAAATGCGAGGGGTGTAGCATCCTCCAAACATCTACCAATCCAAAGGTCTCCAGCAGTTCAGAAAGCCATAGCTGGGAAGCCGACAAGACTCTGGGGGGAAATCGGTCACAATCGCCAGAGACCACCGAGTTAAAATCCCCTCTCAGTACAAGGAGACCGTCTGGGAGCCCTAGCAGAGTCCATCCCGGGTCGGCATAGGTGGTAGCCTGAAGACCCGGGGGAACGTAAATACTAACGATTGTGAG